>NC_141917.1:12972500-13597500 GCF_057802395.1 Ceratotherium simum simum | reverse complement strand
TGATATCTCATTTTTCAGTCACTTTCAGTTGTGAAGATTTTTCCAGTCCAGATTATACCCTAGTCTCATATTCAATTCAAAGCCTTCCCTACCTGCTAGATTTATGGCTCAAGTGGCTTGTGAAGAGCAGGGGTTGTGATCTCTGCTCTCACTTCCAAGAAACTCCAGCTACAATTCATTGGTCAGATCTGACGGCACATTCTCCTCTGCTTGCCCAAAGCTCCACAATCTCTTCCAAACACACACACACACACACACACACACACACACACTTGGAGTTCTTTTTAACTAAAAATCCTTGATCGTGTCCTTCCTTTACGTTTGATGGTACACATGGATTTCTTATACTTATGACTTCTTAAGGGGCTTGCTCGGGAACCTGGTTGGGATAACTCTTGGAAACAACTTTACTTTGTAGAAAATAATTATAAAATAGAAATACAGCATGCAGGTTAACAGCATGGAGTCTTGGGCCACCCTGCCCAATTCTAACAATGCTGATTTGGGGAAAAGTCACTTAGCCTCTTGGTGCCTTAGTTTGGGATAGTAACTGCACCCAACTTGCTGGGTTGTTGTGAGGACTGAATGATTTTAAAAGTGTTTAGAACAGTGGTTGGCACTCTGAAGTGTTGGTTATCATTATTATTATGTTTTATGTATGTAATACTATAATCTCAGCTGGGCTTGAATCCAGTTCTTACGACATGTATGATGATGGGCAAACCTTTATCACCCCTCAGGCTTGGTGTTCTGATTAGTAAAATGAGAGGGATGAATAATTCCCTCTACCCTCTCCTTTGGTTAGGGCTTACAGATGATGGCTGGGGCAGTGGAGCAGGGGCACTCTTACATGATGCCATGGGAGTGAAAACTAATAAAACCTTTATGGAAGGCAACGTTGCAATATTTTTTATAATTTAATGTATGCAGACTTTTGGTTTCAGGAATTTTTAGTTTTTGTAATTTATCTTACAAAAATTCTTGCATACACGCAAAAAGATAAATATACAAAATAAGTACTGAAACATTGTTTATAATGACCCCAAATATGCGTTTATGAGGAATTGGTTAACTATCATAAATAATGCTGCTTTAGTTTATAGCCATAAAAAAAGGAGTTTGACAGTCATGAAAGTAAACGGCCAAGTGGAAAAAAAGTACAAGTTATAAACAGGTATCTCATGATTCCATCAATAAAAGAAAGAAAAGAAAGAAAGAAGAAAGGAAAGGAGATAAAATGAATGAGAGCAATAAAAAATACATATGTATCTTAGCATATGCCTAGACCACAAGTTGAGAAAATACATGCCAGACAATTACCAGTAGTTATTCTGGGGGTGGAATCATGAATGTCTTTATCTTTCTATGTTATACATTTCTTTATTCTCTAAATATTTTAAACTATAAGTGAACATTACTTTGGTAGTTAGGAAAACAAAGCTATTCCCTTATTTATTTTTTTTAAAGCAATCATAGACTTTGGAATCAGACAACCTTGGGTTTAAATTGTAACTTTACAACTTTTAGCAGCGTGACTATGGGCAAACTACTGAAAATCTCTGAATCTCCGTTCCCTTAGCTGTCAAATGGATAATACCAAATTCTCCTTATTATTGCAAGGATTAAGTAAAATGGCAGGTTTAAATTCCCTATCACAAGCCTGGCATACTGTAAATGTTTCATAAATGTCAGTCTCTTCCCTCCATTCCATGCTAATTACAAAACAGCTACATACTAAGCTGTTTACCTTAAAAAAATAGAAATAATATTTCTCAACAATGATTTTAATTTAGCTCTGAGTGACACAAATTTAATAGCTCAAATTTGTGATAACCCTTATCTTAAATGTATCATGTTTCCTAGGATCATTTTTATTTTAGAGGAAATAGGAAAATGTATAACTTAAGGTGGGAAAGAAATGGTTCACTACCTGTACTATTATACAGAACTCCCATCAGGACAAAGTATGTATATAATCTTTGGGTTCTCAACCCATCTATAATCTGGTAAAGTACCGCAGAGTTGAAGTAAGAGAGTTCTTTCATTATAAATGTTTATAAATATATATTTACATAAATTTATATCAATATACACATATGTAGAAAAAGCTCTTACATTAAAACAGTGGCAATCTTTAAAATGTAAAATTACAGGAAAATCACTTTCTTTTTTTGAACTCTTGTATTATATTTAACACATTTAAAAAATTTTATTTCTTTGAAAATAAAAAATGCATAATACACGGTGTAAAATTTTATTCAATTACATCTAAAATACATAGAATTCTTTATCCACTCGTCCCTTGATGGGCACTTAGGTTGCTTCCAAGTCTTGGCCATTGTGAATAATGCTGCAATGAACACAGGGGTGCATGTATCTTTACGCATTGTTGTTTTCAAGAAGATGTGGTATATATACACAATGGAATACTACTCAGCCACAAGAAACGATGAAATCCAGCCATTTGTGACAACATGGATGGACATTGAGGGTATTATGCAAAGCGAAATAAGCCAGAGGGAGAAGGTCAAATACCATATTATTTCCCTCATTAAGTAGTAGATAATAACAACAACAAACAAACACATAGAGATTGGATTGGTGGTTACCAGAGGGGAATGGGGGAGGGAGGAGGGCGAAAGGGATAATTCGGCACATGTGTGTGGTGACGGGTTGTAATTAGTATTTGGGTGGTGAACACGATGTAATCTATGCAGAAATAGAAGTATAATGATGTACCCCTGAAATTTTTGCAATGTTATAAACCAATGTTACTGCAATAAACAAAAAATTTAAAATAAAATAAAATACATAGAATTAAGCATCGATGAAAAATAAACCAAGGTCTTTGATAGTCATTTTGTTTCTATTTTCTATCAAAATTACCAGAGCAAATTTTCAAGCTAAGTGTTTTACTAATTTGGATGAGGTCAACTAAACTCTGCAAAGGAAGTGAGAACAATGGATTTTTGACTTGTGTCTAACATTAGGAAATACACTGGTCTTATCATCACAACCGTGGACTAGTACCCTAGTTTCATTGTAAACAATAAAGCAACACATTAGTCAAGAAGTTGATGGGTATTATTTGGGGAGTAGTATCCGCTTTTTGAGGCTTGTCTGAATCTGTTATGATCAAGCAGTTTAGCTAGTGTATTTGTGAGAAAAAAACAACTATTCCCAGCGCCTACTCCAAATAGAACTCAACTAAAAAATCTGTGTAAGTTAATGTAATGGGAAATTGTTGTAAGTGGTGGGGGCCGTTTGTTGCTGGTTTCAGCCAGAATGACCCGAAAGCACAAATATGTAGCAGGTGAGAGAACGTGGGAAAAAAATGAGGTATTATCCTCTTAGCATGTTCATAGTCAAAAAGGATTAAAAAGATCATCCAGTTTAATGTCTCTTTTTATAGAAAAGCACCTGATTTGAACCAGAACTTTGTCTTGAACCTAAATTTGAACCAGATATTCCACCAAACTTCTCCCTTCTTTCCTTTCCATCAGGGCATGCTAATGTAGTTAGCATTCAGGTAAGGTCACATGGCAAGCAGACCTAAGATTATCTAGACAGATTCCAAATCCTGTGGAAAGATAGGATAGTTAACAAGACGGGTAACAGGATGTTTATTTTAACAAGTTATTGGAATTTGATTTTTTCATGTTTAGGCTGACCTATCAATTATAGTCAACTATTGAATGTACACACTTATGAAGACAAACACTTCTTAGTGCTGCACGTTCAAATGAACCGAGCATGCCTAGGCCCTCTATAAATGTTTGTCAGATAAATTCTTAACAGATGGTTATTTACTATATGGATTTCACAGCTCCTTTGCCTCTCTCTCTTATTTCTCCTTCATATTCTGGTGCCAGAACCATTTCTCTCTAAGGGCAGAAAGATGAAATCAGAGTAAGGAAACTCCCTAGTGGTCCAATTTATTCTATTGAATATTTTGGTCCAATGGCTTGGCAGAGAGAAACTTTGTAAATGTTGATGAAAACAATCTGTTCCATCTCTGTCACTGTTCATTCAGAGAATTGAAAGGATCAAATATCCATACATCATTCAGGAAGATAGCCAATGTCATAAATGTGAAATTTGGAATTGTGTCCCTAACAAACTCTAGCTCCATACAGCTGCCGCATTAATTTTTCTAAACCCATCAATAATAGGGGAAATTTCAAGTTCCTGATCACAAATACAAAACCCTCGTGATGGCACACCTGTCCATACACTTAACTCCATGTCTCGCCCCTTCCTGCTGTTACTCAGTCATCCGGGGCTCTGAATGGCTTTACTCTCAAGTCAAAGAATGCGTGGGGCATGAAGGACTTGGACTGCAGAAAGGCAGGGTGATATGTTCATCTATGAGGTCTCCTCTCAGATACTCCACATTAAACATCTCTATCGCCACCCTAATTGGCCAGGATTGAGTCTCATCGCTCAGGTCCCAGGAATAGATGCTCTTCTTCCACCTCTCACTACCCCTCCCTCAGCCCCAAGTACCACTTCTCAACGTAGGGCCTTTGCTGAGCTGTGCCCTCGCCTTGATAAGCTCCTCTGGTCTCTTCCTTCAACCAGCAACCACTTTCTCATCCTTTAAATCTCTGTTCAAGACATCTCCTCCTTGAAAAGACAGAAGGACAGCCAGGGAATACACCTTGAGTCCCATTTCCCCAAACCTGCCACGGGCTAGGCCAGAGGTCCCTTCTCTGTGCTCCACGGTACCAGTGGTTACATGTTTAACCACTGCATTCACCGTGTTGTATCATAGCATAGTGTCCCTGAACAGGGATTCTGTAGCCAGTGCACATGGGCTCAAATCCTGGCTCCTTTGATTGCCAGCAGGGTCAGTATCCTCATTTGTAAAATGGACATAATTGTAGAATCTATCTCATAGAGAGGAGGATTAAATAAACCAATACATCTAAAGCTTACAACAGTAAGTCCTCAATGAGTGTAAGCTATTAACAGTGGTTACCTGTATTTGTTCTTCACCCTTGATATCTTGGTTTATTTTTCTGAGAAAAAGATGTCTTAGTTATTTGTATATCCCTCACCCCTTGCATAGTGCCTGGGTGAGCACTAGTAAGCACCATATACATAGTAGCCAAACTGAACTTGTAAGAATAAGAATAATAATTTAGAGTTACAGAATCCTAGAACTGGAAGTGTCTAAACGTAAACGTTTAGTTCCAAGTTCATAGAGCCAGGAAGCACTCTATATAGGCACAGAGAGCCATTTTTTCCAGGGAGGAAACAATTAAACATTTCAGATTCTACCCTTGACTGTAAACATAGCCTCCTTCAATGGCACAGTCCTCACACAGCTTCTGACTAATACCCAAAGGCTTCATGTCCGTGCAGGGTATTCAATTATAGTTTTCAACAGAAAGTGTAAATTACAGGATGCCTGATAAATTCATCCAGAAATGCTAAGAAAAACAGATGGTATTTTCCAAATCTTATCAAACGATTCCCTTTCTCCTCACTCACCAGGGTAGTGTTTGTGCCAAACACGATGGAAAAGTAATTTGCCTGCCCCTGATCATTTACACACTCCTGAGGGAGAGGCTGCCGGAGTAAGTAAGATATATTGATTTCCCACACACCACTCTCTTCCTTCTCTGGGTGGTTAAAACAAAACAAAGTATTGATTTCCCCCATTTTTCTACTGATGAAAGATGACAGCTCCAATAGTTGAGCTCACAAATGGAAATCTTTATTTTGCATGATTAGAATCTTTCTCTCTGTTTCCACGGTAAGCAATCCAATATCAGAGAGATATTCCAAAGTCTGAAAGGACAGTATAAGGGAGCTACAGTCCAGCATGGACCAAAGGACTTTTCACCAAAATGGCATCTCCCCGTGCACTCAAGACCTAGCCAGCTTTGACCTTGATGAAACTGACGGCACACAGAGGAGAGAGGATGGTTGGTTGTGCTTAGTGGTTTGTATTCTGGATATCTCTTTATTATATTTTAGATGTATCCTTCCCTAGTAAAAAGTGAACTGGTTGTCTTTTCATGAATCAAGAACCTGCCTTAGAAGGGGGTCACTGGGTAGCAGTATGTAGGAAAAATCGCTGGTGTCTTAGATTATTTACACATTTCTTGTAGTTTGTAGACCCATTTTTTCCATTTTGCTATTTATTTCCGTGAACATAACAATACACAAGCTCACATTTATCCTTAGATTTCCTTAGCTCCCCCAAATTACATTAACTACCTGGCTTTTAGAAAGAATTAAGAAGGAATTGAAATTATAAGGCAAGAGACATAGCAAATAATATTGATTCAGTTCATATAGACTTAGCCTTAAGAATGACAGTACAGTAAGAGACTCACGGTGACTAAAAAACTCACTCTTAAGGCATAACAAGAGAGAAAACGTGTCCTTATGCTGCAGAGCATGTATTAAATGATTGGAATGATCCATTAGTTCATTAATTCAAATATATTTCTCTTGCTGATAAAATGGGTTCTAGCCTCTTGGAGGACAGGGAAGAAAGACAAGCTCCTAATAGACTGCATTTCCCCGGTGAGGGGCTGTAAGTGACCTGAAGCATGTGCCATCGTGTGAGTGATTCTGCCTAAGAGAGTCTGCTTTCAGCTTGGACTCCATATTGCATACAGGCTAAACAGGAAAAGAGGCCGTTTATGCATCATTTTCAAACGGAAAGTACTTGATGGATGAAAAATTCTTTGAGCACTGGTAAGACTCCAAATAGACAAGGGAATGCCAAAGAAAAGGAGTGATTGTGAACTGACCTGGCAACGGGTTCTTCAGGAAATAGCTGGGCGTGTGTATCCTTGCTGATTACACATATAATAGCTGCAAAGCAATGTTCTCTGTCAAGCGAGGCTGCATTTCAGAGCTATGTTTTCAAAAGGAAAAAGAAACAGCTCTCTAATTGAGCCCTTTTGGAAAGAGGCAGAGCAGCTTTAGGAGCAGAGAAGTTAGGAGTTTCTGTGTGCTGGTGACAGTCAAATCACACACGAGGGAAAGATGAGCAGGGCACACATGCAAAAGGAAAATCCAGCATTGACTTACTGCTACAGAATTAAAAAAAAAATGATTCAAGAAAATCAAAAATCAAAAGCATAGAGGCCGCCCCCGTGGCCTAGTGGTTAAGTTCAGTGCGCTCCATGTCAGCAGCCTGGGTTCACGGGTTCAGATCCCAGGCGTGGACCTACACCACTTGTCTGCCATGCTGTGGTGGTGACCCACATATAAAGTAGAGGAAGACTGGCACAGATGTTAGCTCAGGGCTAATCTTCCCCAAGCAAAAAAAAGAGGAAGATTGGAAATGGATGTTAGCTCAGGACAAATCTTCCTCAGCAGAAAAAAAAAATCAAAAGCATACATCACTATGTGGGAAGTCCATCTCTTTTTTTCGGTGTGTGGATGAGACCCCGGGAGGGAAATAGTAGATATAGTTAAGGAACAAAGAGTGACATTCAGATTTTATGTCACTACCAGGATATCTGAGCCCCAAAGATAACGGGAATATCTGACAGCATTTGGAAATTAGCTGTCTGCCACCCCCAGTCAATTGGGGAGGGAAGGTTGTGAGAACTAAATGAGATAATGTTTGAAAGCACTTGCTACAATGCCTAGCACATAAGTTCTATGAAAAAGTTATAACTCTAAATGATAATATTAATAATTATAACAAATGTCTGAGTTTTAAGAGGCCCTTCTATCTCTGTCATTCTGGAGATGATGTGGAGATGATCACAGTTTATATGACTGCAGAAGTGGTCTCCTTGTGACCCCCCTAAGGTCCAGGGCTGATCTGCTTAATCCGGGAGCCCTTTCAAAGAGGTGTCTCCTTCTCTACAGAAGCTGTGGCCCAAAGGGACCATAAGATAGAAGCTTCTCTGGGGGCTGGCACCGTGGTGTAGTGGTTAAAGTTCTGGGCACCCCATTTTGGAGGCCCAGGTTCATGGGTTCGGATCCCGGGCACAGACCTACACCACTCATCAAGCCATGCTATGGAGGTGACCCACATACAAAATAGAGGAAGACTGGCACAGATGTTAGCTCAGAGCTAATCTTCCTCAAGCAAAAAAAGAGAAGGATTGGCAAGGGATATTAGCTCAGGGCTAATCTTCCTCAAAAAAAAAAAAAAAAAAGACAGAGGCTACCCTGCAAAGGAGGGTAAAAGAGAACCAAGAACACGAGCTAAGCTCTTAGAGCCCAACTGGGGAAGAATATTGTACAATTTCTTTTCAAAATTATTGCTTTTAACGTGGAATCACATTTATGATTCCCCCTCGGAATTTATCAATTCCAAGGTTTCAAATACTTTCTTATCATTGCCTATATCGCCTTAACCTCTTTCTACAACTTTTCTTATCACCCCTCAACATTTATACAGTTTTCCCACATTAAAAAGTAATCATTACTAACTTAATTTAAAATTGTATAACAGCTTTAATTGTGATGACGCTTTCCAAGAAGTCATGGTATATGGATATCTAGGATATCTAAGCTCTAATGTCTACAGGCAGAACGACTAGTCCTTAGGAAGGCAGATCCTGGAACCAGGCTGCCGGGGTTCAATTCCTGGCTCCACCTCTACCTACCTAGCCTGTCAGGCAAGCTGACTAATCACTCCGTACCTCTGTTTTCTCATTTGTATAATGGAGACAATATGAGTACTTCACCCATGGCAGAATTGAATGAATTAATACCTATGATGTTCTGAGAATAGGTGAGTCAGAAGCAGAAAGACTTAAATGGATTTCAAGTTTTTATAGGTAAATTGAATTCAGATAAACTGTTATAATAGTATTAATAGTTTCATTTCAAGAGATCAAAAACAAAATTAACCTGTAAAAAGTTTGTATTTTGAACTAGTAGTGATTTGTTTCCTCTAATTAATTTATTCACCAAATGTTTGTTAATCTTCTACTAGAAAGTCTCTTTCAGAAACAATGACAAGAAAATAAAATGATACTAAATTTTAATAGGCAGATCAAGAGAGGAATCACATACTGCATTCATTTTACAATTAGGTGGCTTTTTGAAAATATTTAAATCACAAACCAAAGGATAAGATTTTAGGAATAGGTCAAAGCTATAAAAGGTTTTTAATGGATGGAAGAATCACTTGCATAAACCATATATCAGTGGAGTTCATTAAACTGCAGATTACTAGAGCAATAATTTATACATTCAGCTTTAAGAATACCCCCCAAAAATATATTCAGTCTTGGCAGCTGCCATCTTGGATTTACTTCTCCAGAAGAAAGACTAATTCTAGGCAACAGCATTTGAAAACATTAACCCCTGGCTTTGTTTCCTTTTAAATAGCCAAGGATTCAGTGCTCCCGAAAAATACTGTTTGAAATAACAATGAACCCCCTAGAGTTTTTGGAGAGTTAACAGGAACTCCTTCTTTTTTAGGAAACAAATTTTGGGCTTTCAGCCACAACCAAATCCTGCAGTTACTTTAGTTGCATTAGAAAGCTTTACTTTTGACTTAATGTTCTCTCTTAGTTAAACAATTCCATTAAAATATGCATCATGCATAGACACACACAAAAGCATCTTAGTTTCAGAGAGTGCTGTGCCTGCCATATTGAGTTTCTTTTAAGAATGGAAAAATTAATTAATTGAGGTGGGCCTGATGACATAAAGAGCTGGAAAATCCTTCCAAATTATCACTGAAAGATTACATTATTCTAACTAATTCTTGAAGGAACATAACTGTACATGCAACACTGTAGACTTGTCAGAGTATTTTTGTCGAATATATTTCTAGAAGCATGATTTCTGGGTGTACTAGTCACCTATTGCTATGTAACAGACAATCACAAACTTAGTGGTTTTAGACAATATCATTCAAGATTTCACAGTTTTTGTGGGTCAGGAGTCTTGGCTGGCTCCTTGCTCAGGGTCTCCCAACGCTGCAATCTAGGTGTTGGCTGGGCTGCGTCCTTTCTGGAGCTCAGGATACTCTTCCAAACTTACATGATTGGTGGAAGAATTCAGTTCCTTGTGGTGGTAGAACCGAGGTCCCTGTTTTCTTGCTGGCTACCCATTGGGGGCCCGCTCTCAGCTCCCAGAGGTCACCTGCAGGTCCTTGCCATGTGGCCCCCTCACAACATGGCAGTTCACTTCTTCAAGGCCAGCAAGAGAATCTCTCTCTTTAGGAAGACCCCAATCTCTCCTTTAAGGGCTTTTACCTAATTAGGTCAGGCCCACCTAGGATGATCTCCCTTTTGATTAAATCAAACCCAACTGATTTGGCAGCTGAATTACATCTGCAAAATCTCTTCACCTTTACTATATAATGCAACTTAGTCAAGAGAATGAAATCCCATCATATACATAGGTTCTGCTCACACTCAAGGGAAGGAATTATGCACAGCTTGCACACAGAGGGCAGGAAGCTTGCAGACCATCTTAGAATTCTGCCTAGTGCCCAGAGCTAAAGAATATTTACTTTAAAAATTTGTATTCATACTGCAAATTTGTTCTGCAAAAAGGTTGGGACAAGTACAGGTCCACCAGCAGTGTTTGAACTTGCTGCTCCCTCACATTTTAATCAATATTCAAGATGATTAGTTCTTTAATTATTTTCCCAATTTGGTAGGAGAAAAACATGTTATTGTAGTTTTAATTTCTATTTCTTTGAAGAGGAAATTGAACATATCTTCATGTGTTCACACATCTTCTATGAATTATCTTTTTCATATCCTTTGTTTTGCTTTCTTTTTAAATTGGGTTGCTTTTTATTTTTTCATACTGACTCATAAGAGCTATTTCTTTTTATGGAACAAAACCCTTTCTCTGTTTTTTTGTGTTGAAACTATTCTCTTTCTGTCTCTCTCTCTCTCTTTTTTTTTTTTTAGCCTCCCTTGAACTTGTTTTTTGTATTTTTTTCTCTTTTTGGTCATGGAGAAGTTTTTAAAATGAACATATAATAGAGGAAAATCAAAAACAATTTAAGTGTCCATCAACTTGTTGAATAAACTGATGTATATTCACATGATGGAATACTCTTAAAACATTAGAAAAATGAGGTAGATTTATCAGACATAGAAATAAAGAGGGGCCGGCTCCGTGGCTTAGCGGTTAAGTGTGCGCGCTCTGATGCTGGCAGCCCGGGTTCGGATCCCGGGAGCGCCCCGAGGCACCACTTCTCCGTCCAACGTGAGGCCGAGTCCCACGTACAGCAACTAGAAGGATGTGAACCTATGACATACAACTATCTACTGGGGCTTTGGGGGGAAAAAACTGAATAAAATAAAATCTTTAAAAAAAAAAAAAAAAAAAAAGAAATAAAGAGAAGACTCCAATATATCGATTAATAGAAAAGCAAGTTCTAGAATAAGACCTATAATGGTGATCTCATGCTTGATAAAAAGTTTTTTACATGCCTACTTGAATAATTGTATATTCATAGAAAAATGTCTAGAATGACACGCACCAAGATGTATCCATACACTCCAATGGATATATCTGGAGAATTGGATTAGGCAGTGGACTATGGCTTTTTATTTTACTCACTTCTGTATTCTTCTATTTAATTTTGCAATAAATAATCCTTGATTTTATAATTGAAAAGAAGATGAGTAATGATATAATGATGTTTAATCCACTTTCAATATGACTCGTTGCATTTTACCGTATTGTAGTTATTTGAATATTTTAAGCCATATTTTATGTTTGAAGGATATTCATTTAGCAATATGCGTGCTTTCCATTTCTTTACACTAGGGAGGTTAGTCCTAATTTTCTAAAAGGAGATAACTGGGTCTCGGTGAGTCTGCTACTTGGGTAGTGGTCGGAGGGCTGGTAGTAGAGAAAGCAGAACTGTAACCTAGACGCTCTAAATCTTATCAGAATATCTACTCTCCTCTGTCAGAAACGGGAGCTAACTGTGCGCACTTCACGTTGGTCTGGACCTGCGTGTGCAGAAAGACTAATTAGAAGCACTTGGTCAATTCACTGCATCAGGAGAGCACACAAGAATATCTGCTGAGGACCGAAAGGAAATTGTCCAAGTATTTTTCCCTTCAAGTTGAATGAACCCATTTCTCAGAAGGACCGATTTTCACAAAGCAGTTAACTCAGAGAGATCGACATAGTTAGGTACCAGCTGGCACAAATGAGGAAGTAGGAGGCAGCCTAGTCTGCAGGGCCATTGCTTTGAGTCTGGAAGCACAGCCAGAAGGTGAGTGGCTAAGCTGGATGTCAGGTGTGTCCTACTCGAGGGAAGGAGGGAACAAGATGGATCCTGAGGCTAAGGTGGCTTAAGGAACAAGACATTTTCCTACAGGATCCGTAGCCATTTGGATTTTCTTACATCCGTGACTCTTAGTTATTTCTGAAGTCTCTTTTTTGCAGGGAGGGCGAGTTTCTGTGAGTGACTATGCTTTATCCCTCGTGAGAGAAATGATGCCATTTATCTCTGACCAATGTCGAGGCACTGGTCCCCTCTGCCGCACACCTGCTTTGGTTTCCCCTGGAGGCCCTCTCCATGTGCCCTTACATAGACACCCCCTCCTAGTGTTTGGTTTGCTCTCACCCTGCCACATCCTCCCTCGAGGCCTGAGTGATGCTGTCCAGTGGGTGGAGACACTGGAGGAATAGGAAAACTGCTCTCCTTCCCCAGCCCTGACCATCTCTCATCACTAACCCAGCTGTACTGCACACTCTGCTCCCAGCCCTCCTCTACTATTAGGAGAGAGGGCCAGCCCCTTACCTGGCTCTCTCTCATTGCTCCAAGAGGAGGACCGGAAAGAACCCCGGGGAACTGCCCCAGGCAGTGCCAAGCGCTACTGCAGCAGGCTTCCAACAGGCCCACTTCAGAAATGCTACGGCTGGCATTTGGAGACACTTTTGTCCTCTCACAGTGGATTTTCAGGGGTAGCAGCTCTAGGAAGAAGGCAAGTCTTGCTTCGGCAGCTAAGTGGAAGCAGACCTCCAATGTAGGCAGAAGAGGTAATACCTCCCCTTCTCTGGCACTTGAATGGAAAGGACTGAAGCAAAATAAAAGGCCAATCTGTACGTAACTAAAAGCCTCTGCTGGTAATTGCTTTTTTCCGCCTGTTAAAACAGTAGAAAGCCAAATTTTCCACCTTCTCAGGCTGTCCCTCCTCCAGTGCTAAACTGTCACAGTTGGGAATAGTGTCTTTAGGCATTATCGGCAAAGGTAGATCCATCAAAGGAAAGAAGGTTTTCAAATTAAAAAAAAAAAAAAGTTTTTTTTTAACATATGGCATTTCTCCAGAGCAATAGTTATTAAACTTTTTAGGCTAATCTTTGGAAAGTATATGTATTTTTGATGCCCCTGTGTACAGATTCTTCATTTAACGATTACTCATCTGACAACTTGTTGAGATTTAAGTTAACTTTAGATTTTAAAACTTAGACAAAAATGACAATAAAAGCACACCAATTATTCAGCAATTTGAAATCTTCTGGAATTCTTAGAAATTCTAGAGATTTTTACAATCCTCTTTTAAGCTTTCCTTCATCAGATATAGGAATTTGAGGAGAGCAATTTTTGGATATTCTTTTGTCTTCTGAAAACGGTTATTCTTTGCATTCTTAGGATACGGGACTTTATCATATTTTTAATTCTATAACCAATCAACCACATAGAAGGAAAGAGTCACATTATTTTATTCACTTAAATATTTTCTGAATTCCTACTATGTGGTAGGGCCACAGTAGGAAAAAAAGGACAAAACCCCTGACTTTAGGGAACTTTCATTCTAGTAGAAAAAGACAGACAGACAATAAGCCAATAAACACATAAAGGTGTATTTATGTGTTTGAAAAGTGTTATGAAGAAAAACGGAGAGTAATAAGGACAGATAAAAATGAAGAATTTTATTTTAAATTGTGTATCTTAGAAGAAGAGGGGATATATTTTTTAAAAGAAGCAAAATCTTACAAGAATCATCATTTTTATATTATAGTACACAAATTTCTTAGCACTACACATATGTAGGAAATTTGAGAAAAGTGGGCAAAAAAGATTCCCTGAAAATTATATAAAGCATCACCTATAAAATTGAGGGCAATATAAGGATCTTTCAAAACATAACCTTTTATTTGTAGAGGCATCTTCATAGTCTTTTTTTCTTTTCTAATCATAGGTAATAAAATATGGTACAGCTTGAAGAAGCTAATAGTATTTTTCTTACTTGTTCACTGAGAAGCAGTAGTTCAAAAAATGCAGTTTTCTTTATCATAGCTAAATCATTAATACACAATGTGTTTGCCATAAATCATTTGGAAGACTTATGGCAACGCAAGCTATTCCCACTGGCCTTCTGAGGCCACCAGTGAGTACACACTGGCTGTTCCATTCTAGAAACAGTCTCCTTTCATCCACATTCTATCTCAACCTCCATTTAGCAAGTTCTGCTGATTTCAGCAGGGCCAGAAGGAACTTCTAGAGAACAAGAGTTCACTGAGATGATGATAAACGATAGATGTCACTCAAAACAGTGTCTGTAGTATATTAACCTTGGGAACAGAACTTAATGCAAGATCTCTCTTAGCCTTCATCTATCAATGTATATCATAAGTTACCATGCAGACTTCATATGCAGAATTTTTCAAAATTATTTAACAACAGAATCATTTCTTGGTAGCATAATTTAAGAGATATATATTCTAACAAAAATATTTTGAGAAATCATGAATTAACATAAGCCCCATGAAAAGATTTTCAAAACTTGATTCTTTTGGGTTTTCGTAACCCCCACAAAAGATGATCGGCATCCCTAAGAAATCTCTAATTAGGAAAATTTACAAAAATGATTATTTTTAATCAGAAGGGCCTTCAAATGCTTTGTACTTATTCTAAAGTATCTTCTTAAGTCTAAGCTCGCTAGGACTCTAGGAGACAATAAAAAAACAGAGGATCCAATAGAAAAATGAGTCAAGGGTATGAGAAGGCAATTTATAGCAGAGAAAACCTGAGTAGCACAGCAATGCATGAACAGCTCTTGACAGTACTCAGGGAAAACAAGATTTTTTTAAAAATGAAAAAATCACAGTGAAGGAAAAACAAAGAAGAAAAAAGAATATTCAGAAAGCATGCTGGAAAAACAGTTATATGGTTCATAGGGTCTATACATTTTAAAAACAAACCAAGCAAAAACAAATATGTAATTATAGTTATTTAGTAATAGTTACTGTTATCAATATACCTATAGATAGAAGTTTCTCTATCTATAGAACTTAGGTGAAAAAATTGAGGTTAAAAATAATTTTCCAGTCATTAATTTTCAAATAATTAAAACTCTTAAGTGTTCCTGAGAAAGGGTAGTGCGAGAAAAACGGGGGTCCAGAAAGACCCTCCAAGAATGACAAGCGTTTCAAATGTATAGTCAAGGGAGAAGAGATGTTAGTAAAGGAAGATGGTCTTGGTTCCAGGAGAAGAGAAAGACCCAGAAACCAAGGGTGAAAAGCATCTCAAGAAGGGGGTGGGGTTATCAGTGCCAAATTGTAGCAGAAATATGTACTGAGATAAAGATACAAATACCTGCAGATTTTTAAAATTCAGCATTGAGGATGGTCTCAATGGCTCCATCCATGATGTGCTTGTCTAATTCCCCAATGTGGGGACTGAGCTGGCTGGGACAATCTGGGCCCACAGCAGAAGCCCGCCCATACACCTCTCCCACACTCCAGCACACTGGACTAAACAGTTCTTTCTTCATGGCTTAACAACACAATTCCACGCTGCATCTTAGAAATGTCAAGAGAAATGAGTATATCTCTTTTGCTCCCAAGCAAAATCTACTTATCCATTTATCCTCCTTTTGCTTTGTGATGAGTGATTAAGTTTCAACTCTCAAAAAAAAACCTGCTGCTGATCTAAGAACAATACAAATGACCATTGAGGACAGAGTCTGCATCCACGTATCCACAGCCCCGGGAACTGCAGCTGTCCGATGCTGACCTCAGATTTCTCACTTCCTACCAAGTTAGTTTTAGTTAGGAAGTTGCACTGTGTTCTGGGTCTTTGACCAACTTGACTTCTAGCCATCCTTAGCTCTCAGAATATCTTAACTACAATCACCATAATAATAACCAAATAGGAAGCCATTAGGTAATAGATTATCTACAGAGGGTGGTCTAAATCAGCTCTATCTAGAATTTGGCTCAATTTTCCTTTGCTGGATTCGATCTAAGCATTCTTGTCTTAAATGTCAATTGTAACCAAACAGAAATGCCTTGTTAAAACAAGTTTATCTTCACTAATCTTAACTGTAGTCTCTGATTAGCTGTTTGGAACTTAAATAAGGCATATTTATGGTTGTTTTTCCCCTTGATGGTATGTCAGCTATATATGGGCAAAAATGTATGTCTCAGATCCTTTTTTTTTTTTTAAGATTTTATTTATTTATTTTATTTCCCCTCAAAGCCCCAGTACATAGTTGTATGTCATAGCTGCACATCCTTCTAGTTGCTGTATGTGGGACGCGGCCTCAGCATGGCCGGACAAGCGGTGCGTCGGTGCGCGCCCGGGATCCGAACCCGGGCCGCCAGCAGCGGAGCACGTGCACTTAACTGCTAAGCCACGGGGCTGGCCCCTCAGATCCTTTAAAATGTCCTAGAATTTCTTCGGTGAACTTTGAAAGAACCGGGGTCAGACTTAATTTTATCCAACATAGGCAATTCAAGATAAATTAAGAGTGTTTACTGCTTTACAAAAGGAGTCTTTATTAAAGGATTAACTATAAGTTTCTTTTTTTTCCTTTGGTGAGGAAGATTGGCCCTGAGCTAATACCTGTTGCCAATCTTCCTCTGTTCGCTTGAAGAAAAGTGACCCTGAGCTAACATCTGTGCCCATCTTTCTCTATTTTATATGTGGGACACCGTCACAGCATGGCTTGATGAGTGTTGTAGGTCTGCACCTGGGATCCGAACCCACAAACCCGAGCTGCCAAAGCAGAAAGCACCAAACACAACCACTATGCCACCAGGCTGCCCCCAAATATAAGTTTCTAATAAGAAGAAACTATCTAATTTCATAAAATAATATTATTTACAATATTTCAATTTATGTTGAATTTTTTAATTTGAATGTTATGATGGCTTCAGTCCAAGTTGGGCAAGTGCTCTAGACTTGTCCTGTAGACTGAATGTTTGTGTCACCCCCAAATTCATATATTGAAACCTATTCCCCAATGTGACTGTATTAGGAGGTAATTAGTCTTTCAGAGGTGATTAGGTCATGAGAGTGGAGCCCTCATGAATGGGATTAGCGTCCTTATAGAAGAGACCCTGGAGAGCTCCCTCGCTCCTTCCTCCATGTGAGGTTACAGCCAGAAGACAGCCATCCAGGAACCAGGAAGGAGGCTCTTACCAGACACTGAACTTACTAGTGACTTGATCTTGAACTTCCCAGCCTCTAGAACTGTTAGAAATAAATTTCTGCTATTTATAAGCCACCCAGTCTATGGAATATTTGTTAGAGCAGCCCAAACTGACTAAGACAATGTGTCACCAAAGTATCAGGAAACTTAGAGTCATAGATTAATGAGCAGCATAATGTTTCAGCTCTAGGCTATGTAATTTTATGTAATTCTGGGTATTTGTGTGCTAGACACAAGGGAGAGATCTAAACCTGTAAAGTCTGGATGCCTCAGTGCTTTCTTATAAGTGAAGTAGCAGAAGACGCCAAGAGCTCACAAGATGTCCAAGAGCGGCGTCCTGCCTGGACAAAGGGTGAAGACATCATTGACTGCTGATTTATTCCAATTCTCCTGATAAATTTCCTCTTGAAGTTTCCATCATAGTATACGATGTGGATGGCCATGGTGTTTGGTTGACAGGAGGCTGAAAGCTGACATAGGCCGGTCACGTTACCCTCTGCTCCAAAACATGCAGGGTGCCTTGGACTATTTGGGGCATAAGATGTCACAGATCTGGCCTCTCATTACCTCTCAGACCCAATTCTTACTACTCTTCCTCTTTTCCATTTAGCTCTAGCGCACTGCTCCTCACTGTTCCTTGAACACACCAGGCATATTCCCACTTGGAAGCTTGGCACTACCTGTTATCTTGTTGGAATGCTCTCATTAGAAATATCTACATGGCTCATTCCCTGTCTCAGTCCTTTCACACTGCTGTAATAGAATACCATAGACTGGGTGGCTTATAAACAAGAGAAATTTATTTCTCACAGTTCTGGAGGTTGGAAGTCCAAGATCAAGGCATTGGCAGATTCAGTGTCTGGCAAGGGTCTGCTTCCTGGCTCACAGACAGCTATCTTCTCATTGTAATCTCACATGGAGGAAGGTGCTAGGGAGCTCTCTGGGATCCTTTCCATAAAGGCATTAATCCTACTCATGAGGGTTCCACCTTCTAAGCTAATCAGCTCCAAAGGCCCTCCTCCTAATGCCATAACATTGGGAGTGAGTGAGAATTTCAACATATAAATTTGGAGGGACGCAAACATTCAATCTATAGCACTCCCCTACCTCATGCAGGTCTTTGCTCAAACGTCATCTTCTTGATGAGGCTGACCTAGAGCATTGTATTTAAAATTGCAACCTACTTACCTCCCACTCTGATCTTCCCATGTCTCTACACATGATCTATTTTTTCTTTTTCTTTTTTCTCATCAGCACTTATCATCTTCCAAAGTACTATGTAATATTTCTCATTTGTCATGTCTGTGAGTATCGTCTGACTTCCTTTGCTAGAACGCATGCTCCAGAAGAGCAGGGATCTTTATTTTGTTCACTGATCTATCTCAAAGCTCTGAAAAAATTTCTGGCACATAAGTGTGCAATAAATATCTGATGAATGAATGAATGAAATTGGTAGCATATTGTGCAATGACAAGATATAAAGACCACGAGGGCAAAGACCATCTGGATTTTGTTCACCATGATATCCTCAGTACCTATGACAGTCCCCAGGAAAGAATATTTGTTGAATGAATGTTATGGGGGGGGGGTGGTCTTAAAATCTGTATAAGTATTAGAGAAAAATAAATACTTTGGCCCAGGATTGAGATACCTTTGTGACCAAATCCCGCCCAGAGTTCTTTAGCTGCATGCAGGTCATAAAACTACCCAAGGTGCTACAAAAAAGATCCTTCTTTGTAGTTACCTGAGAACTCCCAAAGGCTACAACTACTTAAAAGAAAGTCCTGACAAAGGTGACAGCATCTGTTACACAGAGCAAAAGTACATGAAGAGGATTTATCCTGTGACATAATGTGCAGGATTCTATTGCAGTATGAAATCTCTCTGTTTAGTGCTATTTTCTTGTGTTGCAATCAGCGATCACGGGCTTTGGGGTCAGACAGACCTGCATCAAATGCCCTCCCCATTATGTCCTAGACTACATGACTCTCAGAATCACTTACTTTGGGCCTCCATTTCTCAATTTTAAAACAATATCCACTCTTCAGGGTTGTTGTGAAGCTAAAAAGGCTGTGTCAAGTATAATGCTTAGTAGACATTCCAAAAAATATCATCTCTATGTCCTTTTCGTGAATGATTCTAATATATCTGTTGCATGTTATAATTGCATAATTATGCATAAGAATACATATTTACGTATTATAATTCTAAATAAGGTTTTGTTTTCTCATCCAAGGTTTAATCATTAGACCACTTCGTTTCTTTATTTTCTTCTTGCATGTTACACTGGATCTGTGCAGTAGAAAATACCACAAGAGATTGGAATTAAAATACAGGCCATTTCATTTCTTTCCTCAGTGCAATCTAGCTGGTGACAACCATGAGTGGTTATTAATGCTGGGTTCCTTTAAAATTATAGCATTACATCAGAATATTTACTAAACGGGCAGAGCAACATTTCATAAATTACCCACTATTTACATTTGAAAGAAGCTAATGGTGTATGTCCCTGATAAGTCATGACTTGATTACCAAGCAAAAGTCACCACTAGCTTCATCTTTTACATGAGTGGCCCAGCTCCATTACTTGGAAATATTTCTTATTGAAATGTGATTAACATTTAGCTTCTGGAATTAAAGAATAAGCAAATTAGTAGCCAATGAATTTGCTAATTTTTCTGTTGCTTACTTAGGCCTGCGTAGATACCACTTGCATGACGTAAATCATATTGAGAAAGGAGCACTTCTGTAATCTGCGTGCTTCCAGAAGCCCAGGTTTTCAGCTTCGAGGCCATAAAAAGAGGAAATGGGAGCACTGAAGGATTGAGAACTTTGTCAGGTTCACACAGCTTCTAAGCGGCAGAGCTATGATTTGAACTTCCTGAAAGAGAAGCCAATTAAGGCCACAGGATTTATAATCAGAGAGACGTGCATTTAAGGTCATGCAGTCCATTAGATTCAGAGCAGCAATACCTTTGTCTGTTTTAGGCATGTCTTTCATGGAACACAAAGATCCTATTAAAAATGATCTATAAACTACCTATGTCAAAGTATAATGTTCAAAAACACAAAAACATGACTTTTATATAAATATGGAATGAACAAATGTAAACATTTTCTTTAAATCTTTAAGAGGCAACCAGCAAGATGGATTCAAAAGAGAATAAGAAGAATATATAGGCAGTGGAGAAATAATTTTGGAATAAGATTTCTGGATCAGATGCAAAACTGGGCAGTGCCCTACAGAGCAGATATCTTTTCTGCAGACAAATCGTTTGACTTCTATGGACAAAAATCTACATGTTAACATGTAACTTCATAGAATTTAGGCTTTTAGCAAATAGTACTTAGCCAGTCAAACAAAGTTCCATTCCCTAAGTTATATTCTTTGGGTGGACCTGTTAAACGATATTCCCATATGACATCAAAATGACCGGCTACCCTCGCTTTGCCTTATTTCCAAGTTTTGGATAACCTTTCTTAACTCCTAGTTAGTGTCTTCCTAGAAACTGAAAATAGATTAATAAGTACAATGAAGAGCAGAATGTTTTATTTACAGATGGCTCTACAGTTTATCATTTTATAATTTATAAAATTACCTGGATGGTAAAAATGGCAACCAGATATTTCTGATGCAAGAGGGCATGACTTATTTCCTAAGAGTAGAAACCAGATCTTGCCTATTGAGTCTTACTAAAATATATATTTCAAATGAAAATGATCATTTCTGTCAAAGTAGTTAATACCATCATGAAAATCTTAGAATGTCTCAGACAGCACTGAGAAGACAATGCAAAGGAGAAAAAGTGATGGATTGAAGGCAACATTGTTGACCTGGATGGGAAGATAAACAAATCTCCTTTCAGCGTTACAACCTCCTTTAGCTTGAATGTGAGTGTCTGTGCATCATAGGGACAAATGACAAAACCTGGCCCAGCATACTGGCAGCAAAGCCAAGCGTAGGGTTGGAAGGACTTGCCTTGTGTGGCCATTGCTTTAGAGAAGGAGCCTTGCTCCCTGTTTGCTGAAATTAAATTCAGAGAGGACATACTGGAGCTGGTCTATCATAGCAAAGCAGAACGGATAACCCACCAGGGACTCCCTTTAAGTTTTTAACTCAATCGTTCCGATGTAGTGGATGAAGGTTCTGAGATCTCTTACTGCCTTCTGCATTTGGACAGAGAGAATTTCTACAAACTGAGTGTTGTGTGTCACCCAGGGGTCTGTATTATCTTTCATCATCCCACTTGCAAAAACTTCCTTAATTGAACTAGCTGCTCTCAAGATGGTTAATCTGAATGCCCTGTATTAAGAAGGGTTCTATTTTTGTGTATGTGTGTGAGGAAGATCAGCCCTGAGCTAACATCTGATGCCAATCCTCCTCTTTTTTTTTTTTTGCTGAGGAAGATTGGCCCTGGGCTAACATCCATGCCCATCTTCCTCTACTTTATATGGGACGCTGCCACAGCATGGCTTGACAAGCGGTGAGTCGGTGCGCGCCTGGGATCCGAACCTGCCACCCACGGCCACCGAAGCAGAGCGTGCACACTTAACCACTGCGCCACCAGGCCAGCCCCTTAAGAAGAGTTCTTTGACCCAACAGGGAATCCAGATTTTTTTTAATCATACTTCTGAGGATTATTCAAAACTCCATTACTTTTGAATATATAGCCTCACATTGAGGTATGACAAACTGATATTTATTAAGGAACAAATGATTTTCTTGCTTGATTTATTCCCTAGTAAGTGTGATTTCTAGGATTTGTAAAAACAACCTTTAAACAGATATAACAAAATCATATTTTATGATATTACGAGGCTGCTATTCTCTGAGGTTACTTGCTTCTATGATCCTTTTCTCCACTATTTAGGCTGCATGGATAGCTTCCTCTATGAACTGCCCTCAGGGGAAGAGTAATACAAGGAGAGCTTCAAAATAGGCTTTTGAAATTCATAGCAGAGACAACAGTCTTGAAAGTCAGAATAATTTAAATTCACAAGAAAGGCCTGGGCCTTTCCAGGGGAAAAAAGATGTGTCCATTAACCAGAGCCTGGAGTATTTAGAGCACAGAGTTACATCATAAATTCTGGAGCAGGGAGGGCTGTGTTAAGACTGATAGCTGTTTACTTACTCTGGCCGGGGATTGGGGTGGAAAGGATAGGAGAGGTTCTGAAGGGTGGTGGACAGAGCAAGGACCATGGACCATCTCTTTACAAGGAGGTGAGTCATAACATGGGGCTGCCACATAGACAAATGTTCGTCATCTTCTTTCCTAAGGAAAAGATGTTATCCATGTTTCTGTACAACACCCCTCTACCCATCCCATATCCTGCCACTTCAGCCCCCACTATCCCCCCAGAATTTACATCACTTTCTGAAAAGGGGAATATTCTCACCGCCCTCCATGAGAGCAGCCTGGTGTGATATTAGAACAACGTTTCCTAGAATGAGTTCCAGAGAATACACTTTGAAAAACAGACTTCTAGTCTCACCCTGCATTTTAGCCTATTAGAGCTTGTGAGTTCTGTGTGGGACAGGAGAATGTCTCAGTGTTTCCTTAGAGTGTTTGACCATAGAAAATCCATTAAAACACAGATATCTCTTTCCCAGGAATTATATTGACATCCTGTGAGGCTATGGTTTCTTGAATTGCACTTTGAGGAACACTGGGCCAGCTCCCTGCTGTGGGGTCAGTGTGTCCTGGGGTTGCCTCCTGTTCTAGGTTTTCCCAAAATAGGAATAATAACACTTAGCATTCTTGGCAGTATCAGATGAGACCGTGTCATGCAAAATGTGCAGGATCTGTACATAAGGCGCCCTGTCCCTTTTCTTTCTTGCCTTTTCTCATATACCTACTGCTGAGAATGTTCTGACTCACATCCCCTCCTGTCTACATTCTCCTCAGCCTTCAGCCTGAAAGGCTACCATCTCCAGGAAGGGTTCAGCTATCCCTTTGAGCTTCCAAAGCATTTTGTTTCACTTGAAATTAGAAGAATTTTAAAGGTCTTTAGTATACCCAACTACTCTTTTGATTGCTGGTACTGAAAACATTCTGCCCTATATTATCATTATGTGGGTATAAGTCTATGTTCTCCATAGTCAGAAATTTCCTTGAAGACTGAGACTTTAGATATGCTTATCCTTGAATTTTATGCATCTAGAAAGAACCTTGACTAAAGTAGGCATCCATTTGATATCTGATAGATTGAACGGATTTCTGGGAGAGAGAACTGGGGACCAAAGGGGGAAACTCAAGCAATATAAACAGTCCATCAGTCAGGATCAGCTAGGCTGTGCTGCAGTAACAAACAGCCCAAGAATCTTAGTGGTTCAAACAATAAAGATTTATTTCTTATTCATGCTACATGAGGGTGAACTGGTGGTTTTATGCCAGTCATTCTTCTTCTGAGATCCAGGATGCTACCTGGAACACTGCTTGTTGATGTGGCAGAGGGAGAGAGGACTCTGGAGTGTCCTCAGTTAGCAGTTAAAGGCTCTGGCCCACAAGCTGTGCAATCAGCTCTGTTCACAACTCTTTGGCTAGAATGTGGCTGGGCCTCTGCTGCAAGCCTTTTCGTTTTGTTTGTAGTGAGAGCGCATGTGTGGGAGCCGCCTCCTCTGGATACCTTCCACACCCAGCAGGTGTGCCCTCTGGGTCCCCTCATGGAGGCTGATGCTGGGACACAGAGGTGGGTAAGTGCTCAGTGAATCTGGAGCCTTCAGAGGACCACGGGTGCGGAACTGGAAGAAGGGATTTCATAAGCAGACTCCCAGGCAGAGAGCATTGTCTCTGGTCACCCTTTCCCTCTCCTATTCCTATGTATTTTCCCAGAATGACTGAATACTTTCAATTCTTTGTATTGTCATTTCTAAAATTTTCTCCAAAAAAAATTTTTTTTTGGTGTAAATAAGCATCACCTTAAAAGGCAAACACAACCAGGAGGGTGAAGTTTGTCATTGTGGTGTCCTTAGTTAAATTAGCATCTTTGCTTTTAGGAATGGTTCACTGCAGTGAGCAGAGAGGCACTTCTGATTTTGGGGGGTGAGCAGATTGGCAATTCTGAATCATAGATGATGCCCTGAAGAGCTCCGGGCAGAGGAAGAAAGTATGAAAAAGCAGATGGCCTGGAAGAGAAGGCAGACTGGGACTATTTTGAAATTTTGCTTTGTTCTCGCCTTACCCCTGGGAAAGGAAGGAAGAAACTATTGTCTTCCTTCTCCCCCTCCCCTCCCATTTCTCAGGTCCTGAAACAGGGGTCAGACTGATATCAGCTGAATTCAAAGCCCGAATAACGACATATGGTTTACTAATTTACTTAGTTTTCCTATAAGAAAACCTTCATGCTCTTCTTCAAGACAAACTGAATGAGGGGCCAGGTTTTGAGGGACTTCCGCATTTTCCAGGAGTAGAGTGTTAATGTGCTTGGTTCCACTCTAACAGATTCTTCTCTTTTTGATTTCTTCATTTTATTTTATTAAAGTATAATTGACATATAACATTATATTAGTTTCAGGTGTACAACAATGATTCGGTATTTGTATAAGACAGATACTTCTTAAAAGAAATCATATCAGTACTTTTTATGTTATTTTCTATAGGGCCCACTTATTTTTAAAAATGAGTTGAGTATGAGTATAATAAAAAGCATAGATATAACATTGAAACCAATCATGCTAGAAATAAACAAATAAAGGGAGAGGAGTAATAGTGGCAGAAACTCTGGACTAAGGATGACAACAGCATTTGTCAATATCTGATGAGACGGTTCCATGTGTCAATTACATGCTACGTGTCTTACGTCCCCTTATTTCATCCTCACAACAGCCCTGTGAGGTATCCCTTTATATCCCCATTTTTCAGATGAGGAAAGTGAGTTACAGAGCAATTACGCTGTTTGCTGACATAACAAGTAAGGAGCGGAGGAGCCTGGATTCAAAGTCAGGAGGTCTGGTTCCAGAATCTTCCTGCTTCACCATCTGCCTTTCACAATGTAAGTACTGTGACTGAACAGAAAGTGTAGTGCTGAACTTTCGAGTACCCTAGGTAAGGATGAAAGTACGTGGAGTTGCACAGGTTCTCCCTGCTTAGTAAAATCCCTTTTCTTGTCATTGTTGCACCTCGGCATCTCCAATAAAACATTTGGCGAATTCCACCGTGCCCAGTTAGTCAATCAGGCAAGGGCTGGGGACGTAAACAGTTCGAGAAGACTGACCGCGACCCGAGACACAATGACGGTACCAGCAGTTCATTACAGAGTCTTGTTATCACTGTAATTCCAGCATTTTTATTAAAGGTATGTAGGCTAAGGTGGCCATTATGTTTCATCTTTTGTCCTCAGATTCTGAGAAAGAGCTAGAGTCTAGGACTGAGAACTTCTTGTTTGAGTCTCTCCAGGTGTAAAGATTAGAGGAAAGTTGGCCCTAGCAGGATAAGGGAAGAGGGAAGAGGAGGGAGGGAACTTAGCCTGGGAGGGGCCATAGTGGGATCCAGGGGAAGGGCTAGGAATTGAGCTCCGGGGCCTCTCCTCACACCCCCACTTCCTCTCACCATCCTACTCTCCCTTGGGGCAAAGTTGATAGGGAACAAAACTGGCTCCAAGGCCAACATGTAACCAATAAACATAATTAAAAAAATACTCAACCTCACTTATAATCCAAAATATGGATTATATTAATTATATTAATTAACACACTAAGCTATATCTTGGGAACAGGGGTGGACCCTAGTTTAGTGGGGCCTGAGGTTTGTGCAATTTGGGGGTCCTCTTTAAAGTTGGAGAGGAAAGAGACTGTAGTCTTACCTGATTGTGGTAAAATATCTTACTTTCACAAATTTTTCTGAAGCCTATGTGAATGCATTTCTAAATCTCTCCTAGGACCTCGGAAGGACTCAGGCAAGCAGGAGCCCTAATGTGTAAGCCTCCCCGGCTTCAGGATAAACCCTGCTTTGCAGGGGAGGGTTTAAATCAGGGAGAGATGTGGCCAGGAAACGTGCTAAATGAGTGCACCTTTGTTCATGTGTCAACCCAACCCGTAATTCTCTGGGTATGTCTCAAGGTGTCAATGATTTGGATTTCAGTTTTATTTTAAATTGGCAAAATAATAATATCATACCAACAGAAGATGGGAAACCTGAGGGCAATCACTTTTAGGGATCTTTACAAGGGAAATATTGAAGCGCCACATGTTCTTATTTTGCTAATAAAAAAATTATATTTCCAAAGCTAATCTTGATGTTCAACTTTCCAAAGTTATGGTTCCACTGTAGAATAACAATTCTTATTCATACTTTCAGGAGCACCTCTAGGAAAATATAGACTGAGCGTGGACTGGCAAACGTATATGCCGACTGGTGAATTTTTAAAGCAAAGGGAGCCAATGCCATTAAGATGAAAATAATTGTATATGATTCAGAATCCTAAATCATTACCATATGTTACTTGGGTGACTACCAACATGAGGAAAAATGTAAAAATGAAAAAAAAAAACCCTCCCCGTTTCATTTTTAACCATTTATTTCTTGAGACAGTGTTGAAACGTGGCTTTTAAAAATGTACTTGAAAAGTAGCTGCAAGCTTTCCAAAAGTATAGGAAAACTTTTTTTGAGTTTATAAATTTAGTATTTTTTGCAGTTACAAATTTCCAGGGATAAACAAACAAAAAAAAACTGGTTAGCAAACAGATAAACAAACAAAAAACTGGTAACCAATGAGCCAGTGATTTTAACCAACCAAAGACAATTACTACAGATGGCAAGAGTAAAAAGAAAGGCTTAAGATGGCTCTGAAGTTTGAAAGGTTAATTTAGGGTCACTATTAAATAATGATATGCAAATTCACTGTGAATTAGCTGGTTAATGCAACTAGATAAAGCAAGCTATATTAAAAAACCCAATAATTCAGGGCAGTGGCATGGGCTTCTGCAGGTCATGAATAATCATTCAAATTAAGGGTATATTAATAACATTGATCTCCTACTTCACTTTTCCTATTTCATTAAAAGTTCTAATAACTCAAAGGCCAGATATTTTCTCAGAAATTGAAAAGCATTAAGGAAGGCAGAAAACCTTACATGAACAGGTTCCCTATGGCATTTGTTGCATCATCTCCAGTCCCTACCCCAGATCCAGAGAAGTTGTTTCCTACTCAATTGACAATTGATTTGGTAAATACTGTGTACCAATTATAACCAGACTGGCAATATTCTGGATATTACTCTGTCTAAGATTTCTACTACAAATTCTGTTTGGCCTTTCTAACATATCATGGCAGGTCAAGGAGAGACTAACTCTAAACCTAAACCTTGGCACTGAAGGCCCACAGGATCCACAGAACTTTAAATCTTTGGTTCACCCAGAATTCCTAACTCATTTTCAGGCACCCACCTCATTACCTGAGCCTACAGTGCAATAGGTCAAGAAGCCCTTTCAGAAGGTGTTCCATTAATTAGAGAAGGTTCCTGCTGGAGGGGATTTATACCTTCTATTCAGTTGATAAAAACAACTCTTTAAAGCTACATTCCTAAACTTCAACTAAGGTTTATTCATTCACTCATCCTAGGGTTGCCAAATAAAATATAGGATGCTCAGTTAAATCTGAATTTCAGATAACCAATGATTTCTTAGTATAGGTATGTCCTGAATATTGCATAGGACATACTTATAATAAACAAATTATGTGTTGTTTTCCTGAAAATTAAATTTAACTGGGTATCCCACATTTTTATTTGCTAAATCTGGCAAATCTAATGCAATCTCATATTAATGACAGCCAGCAACAACGCCTATACAGCACCCACTACGCCAGGCACGTAACATGTTTTTAACTCTTGCAATAACCCCATGAGTTAGTTATTATCTCTGTTTTACAAGTGTAAAAATGGAAGCACAGAGAAATAAAGTAAACATTCTCTTATGAAATCAAGTATTTTAAACCTGGACACTGCAAGCTTAGATGGCTTCCCATCTTGTGGAGGTGGGCAGGGCCAAGGGTTTTCACAGAAAACAGTTCTGACCTGCATGAACACAAGGACAAATGCTAAATCAAGGTCCTTAACAATTTTTGGCATGGAATATTGTTATATACTTTTAGTTTGGAAACTATCCACAGCAGGTGTTACCAATTGCCCACTGCAGCCATTAAAACACTCACAGAATATTGAATTTTAAGCAATTAAATTCTAGTTGAGCCTTCCAACACAAACTGGCTACAATGCATGCCCCTTAATAGCCAAATGATTTGAGCTGCTATTTGATTGATATAAGCTATTTACATGAGCACCAACAACGACCAAAATGAAGATTTCTGTTTTAACACAATTCCATTTATTATGCACCTCCTGTATGTCAGATCTAGGAGAAAGACACATAAAGAAATAATTTAAATGCAATATACTGAATGTTAGGGTGGAGATATACACAGTAGCTATATAAATGCAGAGCAGAGCCAGGCTATCCATCTCAAGATTAGGGGACTACAAGAAAGTCTTCATGGAGGAGATGTGGCTGACCTAAATCTTAAAGAATGAGGAAGTGTTCATTGGGTAGGAAGTTGGCAAGGTTGGTGTAGGTGAAGTTGACAAAAAGAAATGGAGAGAACCTTGACTTTCATCACCATTAGGCAGCCAGATCCATCATTCCTTGAGTACATTTCCTAGTATAAAAAAATGAAGCCGTAGGGACAGCGTAGAGGAGAAGGTCTGGCTGTTTGCAATGTCAGGAGACTACTAGAAGGAACACAGCCATACTCTGTTATTTCATGCCTCTCTGCTTCTTAATATTATTTTTCCTTATGTTGAAATAGACGAGGCACAAGATTAGGTCTTGGTGCACGTTGAATAGAGCAAAGAGAAGATCCCAGAAAATGTTGGTGCAACCTTTCCTCACCCCGTACTTAAAGGACTGAAATATACATCCTAAAACCACTATTTCCTCAAAGTACTAAAGTCTTAAAAGCTCATATATGTTTTCTAAGAGTTTTTCAACTTTAGACATTCAGTATTAAATGAAGAGTCTTTAAAATATTTTGACACGGGAAATCTCTCCAGGCTTTTCAACTGTGTTAGTTTGTAGCTAAGGAGTGGAAAATAAAGACTTTGCAAAAGAATGAACTGATGCAGATGTTGGTCAGACATACCAAAAATATCACAAAACACTGGCTCCAGTACATTTAATTTTGCTCTTATTCTGGGCCTGACACCTGTTAACTAGGGAAGACATGTGAACTGTGTCCTCAAGCTTCCATAATGGGTTTCTTGTCATTTTAAGATCAGTAAAAGCTCCATAAGGGGGCTTAGATGATGAACTTTAGGCAGAGTGCAGAGAACACTGGCCTGGGAATCAATGGAACTTGAATTTGCTCTTGGTTTTGTTTCTTACTTGAGCAAGTCATCAAACCACTGAGTTCCTCCTTCTCTTCATCTCTAAAAAGGGAGAACTGAAGTCAACAATTGCTAAGATCCCCTCTGGCTCTAAAGAATTCTACTTCTATAACTTAAGTTGTTAAATGAAATTACTTTGACCTATTTGCATTTCAAATCTTTGGAATAATAGATTGAGCAAAATTGCAAGTGACCTGGGATAGTATCCAGGGAAAAGATGATAACGCCTCCCACTGACTTAAATGATTACAAATTCAGAAATTAGGAAACATTTAAGATAAAATTTCCAGAGCTTTATATTTTTCAATCGGAATTGGAATAATTTTTACTTCTGATAGAAATTTGACAGGTCTAATTCATTCAAATGCACGTTGGCTAGAAGACAGTGAAAACCTCAAACAATTCTAAATAAGTAAATTGTAAAGTTACTCTAGTTAGGACTTGTAAGATCTATTCAGTATTTTACAGCAACATATGTGCTGTTTTATTGGATCGAGACCTTATATTCCATATAAAGTCATTTTATTGCTTTTACCAAATAAAGATGATTTTACTGGATCCAATTCAGATAATATTAACATTTATGGACAAATTCCAAACTTTCTTTGGTTTCTAGTAATCATATATGAAAAAGAGTGGATACAACAATTCTATTAATATATTTACTTCTGTCAGAAGCTGCATTAGCAAGCATAACAAGAAAACATAAGAAAATAAACATTGAAAATTGGACTTTTAAGGCATCCATCATAGCTTAAGGATTTTATCAAATAAATGCCAAAATAATTAAATTACTGCAAAATTTTAACTAAATGTTTATTATTTATTTTGGCTTAAAATAAAAAACCCGGAAAGTTTATAATATCTCATGTTCCAAAATTAATATATTTGATTTACTAAAATAAAAACATATCACAATGAATTAGGTTCACATCTGAAACTCGCAGGCTGGCTTTGACACTGCTCATGCCTCTTGGAAGCTCTTCTAACTTCTCGGAACTTTGGTTTCTCATCTGTAAGAAGACTGAACCGGTAATTTTAAAAATGTCTTCCAGCTCTGAGGTTTAATAATTCAAGAAAACAGCTTTCAAAAAATACTGAGAGGATCCTGAAACTATTCTGTTAGATCGATTCCAAAGATCTAATGTAAAAAATATCCTGTGTTTCCAACATCAGCCAGTTTGTGAGACTGAGTAATTTAGACCAAGCAACACTGGTAAAGGGGGCTTACAGTTTTTGTCTACCACAAGGAAGAACATTATTACGGTTTTCAATCAACAGATGTTATACTCTCCTTTGAATCGCACATAGCTTTTTCTTGGAAAATGCAACGTTAAGAACTCTGAAGAACAGCAGAGGGCGCCACAATCACAACCAAAACAAACAAAAGGAGCAACCTGGCATCACATCCAATGCCAAGAAGTCCCGAGTCGTGCATCAGAGAAAATGAGCCACAGCCAGGTGGGAACAAAACACGTTCAGAATGTATTTGAGAAACTGCCAGTGAAAATGCTTTACATTCAATCTCAGTATTCATTTCCAGATCAAGGGCTATGAGTCTCTTTCTTGGGTATCTCTGGAACGTTTCCTTCACTTTGGGACACTATATTTGAGAGGGGACAGTGCCAGGTTAGAGCATGCCCAGGGTAGGCGGGACAGGAGGCAGGAAGATGGGCTGTGGTGTACGGGGCATCACCGAAGACAGAGGGCAGGCATAGCTTGAGACTAGAATCCTTGGGGTGGTGGCTTCGTATATCTGAGACGGTCTCACGTGAAGCATGGAAAAGCCTTGCGTGTCACTGGAGGGTACAGATCTAGGACGGAGGGTGCTCAGAGGAGGACAGGGTGGGGGAACTGTGGAAACAGCTTCGAAACAAGTGGAGCAGCCACAACAGAGTCAGATCCCTTGAGCAGTCTCCAGACAATGGCTGCCTGCACTTCCTTCACAGACCTCAGAGATTTATGAATCTGGTGAGACGCTGTAGTTGATGACTAAGAATCTATAATTCTAATGCATTAATTACACTTGTCATTATGTCAAATTGTATAGAGTCTGATTTACTTCTAGGAAATAAGTATGAGAGTACATATGCTTTTGAAACACAAGCCCATTATTTCCAAATAACAGGTTGTAATGACTGTGATGAACTCAGAGATCTGTTATTAAAACAAACTAATGATTATAATTGTTCAAGTAAGTATAAGATGATTAAAGAATTTGCTAATGGTTATTCTCTGTTGATACAAAATTGGACTCAGTGGAGTGTCTTGTTATTCTATACATGTGTATATCCATCCACACATATGCACAGACACCCATGTGGACGTGCACATTTATATGCAGAAAAGTAGAAATTGGCTTATATGGAAACAGACATTCTTCTTGTGTAGACATATCAATTCTGTCTAGTTACGACACAAGGTAACACAAAGGCTTCTGAGGCTTGCTTGCCTGGGTTCGAATCCAGCCTCTACCACTGATTAGCTCTGTGGCTCTGAGCAATTTACCCCATCTCAGTGGTTCTCATATGATCCCTGGCACAGCAGTATCTGCGTCACCATCCCCTGGACACTTGCTAGAAATGCAAATTCTCAGACCCTACCCCAGCCCTCCCGAAAAAGAAACTCTGGGAGTGGGTCCCAGAAATCTATTTTAACAAGTCCCTTAGGTGACTTCTGATGCACACTAACATCTGAGAACCCCTGCTCTATCTCCCATGCCTCAGTTTCCTCATCTATAAAATGGGGCAAACAGGGTTATTGTGAGGAATAAATTAGTTAATACATATCTGTAGCATTTCGAACAATGCATGGCACATGCTAAGCAATATGTAAGTGTTGTCTAATATTACTACACAAATCTCAATAGCCATTAAGGAAAAAAAAGTAACATCAATTGGAATGTTAATGCTATTTGGAAGTAGAAACAATGGGAAAACTGTTATTTTGCTAAGTACAGTAATTAAAAAAATGAACTGCACTGAAATGTGGAACGGAGACATCTCCAGGCTTCTTAAGTCAGGGCTTACAGGGATTCCTAGGGAGGAAAGGCCAGTCAAGCTGTGCTCATCAGAAAGCCGCCCTTCCACCCTCACTGCCTGGTCTACTCACTCCCCTGAGCATGCTTTCCGAGGGACATCACTTGGGTTAAGGCTGGCCCACCTCAAACCCCACATAGGATGATTTTTACTGAGGCAGCCAAAGGAGCTGGGTCTAAAATGTCACTCCTTCATGTCCATCCCCAAGACCGAAGTTATTTGGGGCTCTGCAGATCTTTGTAACTGAGAAATTGCTAATCCAGGTGCTGTGAGGGTCAGGAGAGACGGGCTTTCTCAGGCACTTTCAGCTCATCCTCCTGAAATCTCAGAAAAGTCCGTCCTGACTTTTTGGTGGTTATGAGTGAGGGCTCTGGAATTTCTTTAATCCTTTCAAATGTGGAAAGTCCTTAATCCTCAGTTTCCAAATGTGTAAAACAGGGATGGTGATGATGATGATAAGACTTTTCTCACAGGGTTGTGAGGGTCAGACAAGAGAAAGGATAAAATGGCCAACACCTAGCAAGTATCCCGTATGTATTCACTGTTGCTTGGTTATTAATTTTCACAACTAAGTACAATGATGCTCTGAAAGGTTAAGTAAATCACCCCACATCCCACAGCCAGTAAGTGGCAGAGTTGAAATTCCAAGCCTGGTACGTTGGACTCTAGAACGAGTGTTCTCCTCACCATACAATGCTTTCCTGAGAGCTGACATTTTATAGCGGCTTGAGATTGGTCTCCCTTAGGAATTATATGAGCTGTAATTCACACACAGTTATGAAACTAGAAAAAAATCTTCACAACAGGAAGACTGATGCTAATAATCTAAAAAACTGTTTTAAGGAAAGACCTATCTAGTTGGTAATATAAGTAAAATTATGATTCTAATTAATGAAATTGCCAATGATTTCTTACCTTTGGAAATTAATTCACAATGAAACTATCTAATGTGGAAACCATCCACCAAGGACATACCATGTGTCAGGCCCTATTCAGTGGATGGAGAAGCAAAGTGGTGTGAGAGTTACCCTTGCCATCAGGGAGATGGCATTCCAATAGGACGGTAGCTCACTTCTATTACAGCACTTCCTACTCCAGACCAACTACATCAGGATTTCGGGCGGTGAGGGGGAGGTGCAGGCTTCAGTATTTTCTAAAATCTCCCTAGATGACTCTAAGGTTCAGCCAGGGTCGAGAACCACAGTAGGGGAAGGGAGCTGATTTTTTTTTTGGATCCCATTCAGGTTCTGGGATTCCTTCTTTCTTCACTGGCCTGTATGAGGCCAGTTGCCCTTTCTGATCAATCATATTCCTGATGGGGAAAAATATGGAACTACCACCAGATCTTGAGGTGTGGTCAAGTCCTCAAAAATAAAAACATAAGACTGAGAAGAGAGAATTCAGTTGATAGGAAATAGGAAAACTGAAATTAGATGCTATGAAGGAAACCCACAAATGTCCAGGAGATCAGGAAGACCGAGATCTGGGAGAGGTTTCTTGTATGGAGCTCAGCCCTGAAGGTAGGAAGGAGGGAAAATAGCACTTGAATTCTAGGAGGAAAAGTGGAGGGAGGAAGGACCGGGAGGGTGGGGAGAGAGTTTAAGATGAGAGAGGTTTGACTAAATTTTTATGATTAAATAAAAAAGAGGAAAAGATAAGTGCAGGTGAAGACAGGTAGAGGATACCCAATGGGGCACTCTCAGAGAAGAGAGGAAGGGATGGGATCCAGAATCAGGTGCCAGGATGGGCTGCGTCAGGTAGAAAGATGTCTCTCTCAATGAGGGTACCTGAGAGGAGGTGAGCACGGGAAGACAAGGATGGGACCGAGCACGGGCAGTTCAGTGAGTGTAGCCTTCTAAAGTACCGTGCTGGCACCCATAAGAGACCTGTGCTGTCAACAATTTTTCCTACACTGTACAATAGTGACAAAGTCACTTCTGATGTCAAGTGTGAGGGGCTTTCCTGATATAGTTCGTTCCACAAACAAACAAAGACTTTGTGTTCTAGCATTTGCAAAGAATACAAACCAATCCTAATATTTGTTTTCGCTAGACTCTGAAGAAACAGAGCCAGTCTATTTTCCTTCTAGAATTCAACGTGGGGCTCAGCTTCGCCTTCCAATACTGTTTTGAAGACGAGGAGAAATCACAGGTAGAGTTTTGCTACAGGACGTATTTTCCTCGTTCTGATATTGAAGATGAACAGCCACAACACAAAGCAGGAGAGCAGCGTGACCCAGCATCATCCCTCTTTCTGAAGTAGCTATTCTTTCTTCTTTCTTTTTTTTTTTTTCTGCTGAGGAAGATTGGCCCTGGGCTAACATCCGTGTCCATCTTCCTTTACTTTATATGTGGGATGCCTACCACAGCATGGCTTGATAGCAGTGCATAGTCGCCCCGGATCCGAACCTGCGAACCCCGGGCCACTGAAGCAGAGTGCACGAACTTAACCACTATGCCATCTGGGCCGGACCCATGAAGCAGCTATTCTCTTCGAAGGTCCTCTTTCCAGCATTAGAACTCAGCCAGGGTGCAGGTTGGGAAGTATGTGGACGGTGGTGCAGAGGTGTTGTCCTGGGGATGGTTAGATTTCCTAACAAAGATTCTTTAATTTGCAAATGTTGATATCAAACGAACTCAGTGCTATTGTGGCTTTAATTATGATGGTTCTAAGAGATTATCTGATATTAAAAAATATATTATCTTTTACTAGACACATTTTTTCCCTCCAACGGCCTTTGCTTTAAAATATCAGATTCAAAGTGAAAAGAAAAAAGGTACAATTTTACTTTGTTTCCAGCTTTTTAAATACATTGAGATCACTTTTGGAATGAAGTACACAAAAACTTAGTAATAATCATAATGATAACGTAATAGGTGTTTTTTAAACTTTAGATTTCCAAACATCCAGATGTTTGGCCTTTGCTGAAGGCATCCAGATGACTGATTGCATTTTTTCAGTTTTCATACAGCTACAGGACTTTATGGAGCCATAAGCCTTTTAGTTGCAACAATGCAATTAGACATCAAAATTATTCTCCCATCATGTAGGACCCCTGTGAGCAGACTAAGGTCTGCAGGCCAAATCCAGCCCCAGGCATGTGTTTACGTCTTGTCTCTGGCGGCTTTCACGCTACAAGGCAGAGCTGAGTGTTACGACGCAGACCCTATGGCCGGCAATGCAGAAGATATTTACTACCTGGCCCTTTGCAGAAAACGTTTGCTAATCCTGTGTGCACATCACCTCCTTTCCTTAGCTAATTGGCTTTCTATGATTTCTAACTTTAGGAAGTTACAGTAAATCAGTATACTTTATATGTACATGAATGATAAAGACTTCAAGAAGATGCACTAATGATTTTGGCCACTGTTAAGAGGTGAGCTTAATGGAATTTAATATTTAGGAGGCCATTGGGTTAACTGCTCTTTGCCTTGGAAATCATTAGGCATTTGGTTTAAGAAAACTGCTAACTTCAGATGCATAGGTAAATTAATAGCTAATGCATTCTTCACAGTTTCCATTTTTAAAATTTACCCCATGGGAATTTTAAAGGATATGTCTAGAAGAAATGATGGAGCATTCAAATCCACCTTAATAAAAGATTTAAGTCTCACCAAATTTTATTACGTAATAATTAGTACTTGTATGCTTATTTAATGAGCAGTATTAAATAGACAGATATAGAAAGCTAAAGAAAAAAAGAAAATATTTTAAAATGATAAATTAGGTTACTATTTTTTCTATATCACTTAAAGTTTTGTAAAATTTACTGTTTTAGCCTATTCTTTAATGATTTTTTAAAAGAAAGGATTAATTTAGCCACCTTAGTACTTACAATTCATAACAAATCTGAATTAATAAGTATTTACTGAAAAACTTAGAAATGGGCTTCTCCTGCAAGATATATTGGCTAAGAAGGAATAACACAATGTTTTTCTCCCCAGTTCAATGTCGAGCTATGAGAAAATAAATTTAAATTGATCCTTCCTTTTCACTAGTTTGAAAAACTGGAAGAAAAAGCCACAGCATACCTACTGTCTGTAGATTCTTAAGTTCTCATTTGAACATGATCTTGTAATCTCTCCTAGTACAGATAGTACTTTTTCAGATTTTCTCTCTGCATAAATACTATACACATGCTATTTGCTATATTAATATATGATACTAGCATTATATATGTGTGTATATATGTATATATATGTACATGTGTATATATATGTATACGTATATATATATATACATACACACATATATGTATATATACACATATATATATAAATAAAATGTATTGGAGATGAATAATGACAGAATGCCCACCATAGCACCAGCTATTACGACACAGACCCTCTCTATGGCTCCTGCGTTCTAGTTGATTCTGTGGTGTGTGGAATTGCTATAAAGGAAGTACAAACACTTAAAGCTGGCTCACAGAGAAACATGCCTTCTTTTGCCTTTATTTCCGAGTTAAATCTGCTAGTATCCAGTCTCTAAATTCCAGTCTCTAAATTATCTCACCTGTTTAATCCTCATTCTCATATGCTAACCCTAAACTTGCCTTATCTGTTACTAAGCTAGAAAACTTTACCAGCTGGTCAGAGACTGTGATCCAGACAAAAATGAAAATATCTTTTTTTGTTGTTGTTGTTAGCAAAAGTGATGCATTCAGGAAAGAAGGTCTCTATCATGCCATTTGTCTTTTAAAAGAACATCTGTCCGCTCCCTGTGACATGTGCATCTATCATTGGCAAAGCCTCAGGCACTTCTTCCCACCACTTTGTGACTTGTGGCGAGGGATGTCATTCCCATTTCACAGGTGAGAAACTGAGGTGCGGTCAGAGTAAGTGACTTGCCCAAAGTTTACAGCAAAATTTGGGACGTGATAACAGGTCTTCGGGCTCTCAGTCCAGCAGACTTACCATCATCTTACATGGGACCACAGACCTTTCCTGGATCTAAGGAACAAAAACAACCTACCCAGAAATTAGGAGAAGTTTGTTCTTTTGATGAAGATTGATTTATTATGGAATTATATTTTATTTTCTGACAAAATCCTCAACATTATTATAACATAAAATAACAAAATAAACAAACTTCTCAACAGGACATTTCAAATAGATTACCAACTTTGTGGCCTTCACAATAGAAAACAAATTTAAGTAGCTGCAATGCAAGATCTTAAATCAACTTTGAGTTTATGGGTGGCATCTAAAACATGTCAGATATCTGTGCCACAATAATGTCAATAACTGAATGTTTTGTTTTGTTTTGTTTTTTTTCAGAGTGGATGCCAATGCAAAACAGTGAAGAAGATGAGGACCGCACTGAGGCAAGGTCTTGAATGATTCCATCTATCTCTTCAGAGATGGGGAAAATGTGGCCAGGAAAGATTCATTAAATAAATAAATAAACTGCATGTTCGTTGGATCCGAGAAGGCAAGACCCTGACAGGTGCACAAAGCCACAGGACGTCACAGTCTGAGAAGGGCCACCGGTCTCCAAAAAGAAGAGAAATCCTTCTGCTGATGGGTTCTACCATATCCGTTCACTCTCACACACTCATGGCTTCTCAAATTTACAGCAAAAAATCACAAAAACCCTAAGAAATTAAACACTGCATTTGTATACCCAAGAATAGAATAGAATAGTAGATGATTTAAAAGGGTAACAAGTTATTTTGGTAATACATTTCCACCAGTTAATTTCTGAGCACTTCCTATGAGAGTGATAAGATCAAGTATAAGGAAATGATGATAACAGTTTTTGTTACAACAATTTATTTTTGAACATCCAAACATTTGCAAGCACCTAAAAACATTTTAATTACACTTTATATCTAAGTCTTGAGATAGATGTGGAAATTTGTTGGTGAGAATCCAACGGCACTTTTCACATTTAAGCATCTTTTCATAGCCCTCTCCAGACAGTTTGAAATGAAACATATATTGTGAATTAATCTAAAATAAATTACATTTTCTCAATTGCAGCCATTGGCTGTCACCTTACTAAAAACACCCTTTAGCCAAAACTCAATATCTAGCCAATTGATTTAGTGCAGGCTACTGAGGTTTGATGAAAGCAAGAAAGTGTGAAAATTTAAAACCCCTAAAGCAAATACAGGACATTTTATAGGTGATGAAAATAATTGAGTATAAATCCTGTATTTTATTTCAGTCTCTCACAAAATTGTCCTGTCCTAAATAGTCAAGTGTCTTGAGTGAGTAGACTTTAATGTTCCAAAAATAATCTATCAAGGCAGAGTTTTCCCATCAGCAGCATATGACTCTCATCACCTTCAAATATTTCTCATTAAATAGGGATTAATTCACAAGGCCCCTTCTCTACTAAGGACCCACTGTAAATATGCACTAGTTCAGGGAATGTTGCTAACATCGTTATCGATGGCACTAATGTCCTAAAGAGTTTAGCAAGTTTGCCTGTATAACAAGTCCATGAAGAATTCTGTTTCCATGGAGGTTGGATAGCTATTCTGCAGTGAAGCCCTATTCAAAGTTGTACATTTCTGTTTCCTTTCCTCCAAGAGGCATCTCATTGCATCTCTTCCTTTCTTCATTCCTTTCAAACAATGAGATAATTAGCTGCAAAACTGTTACAGAGAAAGATTCCAACAACACCTCCAACCTGGAGTGAGGAAGCAAGTGGAAAAATTGGTACCAACTGGTTGGTAGACTGCAAAAAGGGAAAGTCATACTTTAGTAAAGAATTATTAAACATGTAAAGAAAAGTCCTGTGTCAAATTAAGAATGTATCTTGGAGATACTACAGAGTTGGAAACAACTGGTCATCAGAGACTAGACTCCTCAGTGGGGTTGCTTAGGGTCAGATACATCAGCAGCCTTCTGCAACAGCACTACTCAAATGCAGAGCTGCCAACACAGTGCTGGGCCACCACTGTGATGTGCCAAGTGGGTGTTCCAAGGGGAGATCTAGAGTGTTTGAAGGTGTATGTTATTGGGGCGGAGGAGGGCTTCTTTTTTTTTTTTTTTTTAATGGCAAAGCCAGAATTCCGTAGTTTTCTCTCGGAGACTCCTAGTACAGGGTAGCATATTAAAGGGATCTGTTACATTTGGTCTCACCAAGCATTTCTCAAACGATTCTGGTCATGGAAGATTTTTATGACCACACTGTTATGGGCTGAACTGTGTCCCTCCCAAATCCATATGTTGAAGTCCTAACCCTCAGTATCTCAGAATGTGACTGTATTTAGAGACAGGGTCTTTAAAGAGATGATTAAGTTAAAATGAGTTCTTAGGGTAGGCTCTAATCCAATATGACTGGTGTCCTTATAACAAGAGATTACAACACAGACACACACAGGGGGAAGACCATGTGAAGAAACAAGGAGAAGGTGCCATCTGCAAGCCAAGGAGAGAGGCCTCAGAAGAAACCAACCCTGCTGTCACCTTGATCTTGGACTTCCAGCCTCCAGAACTGTGAGAAAATAAATTCCTACTGTTTAAGTTACCAAGTCTGTGGTATTTTGTTATGGCAACCAGAGCAAACAAATACACACTCCTTAAAGATTTATTGGAACACAACACTATCTTACAGCAAAAATGTCCCTATAACTACAGTGTACGGTGAAGGGCACAAAGCTCATGGCCTATCTTATCTTTACATCCTACCATATGGCAAATGCTACTAACAGTATGGTGAATGATTGAAGGTTCATAATTTCTTATATGATTGTGAGTTGTAAATTTAGAGATACTTCTGCAATTTCTTTTAACTTTGCCCAAGGATCCATCTTTGTGTTTTCTTTTGTTAGAAAAGATAGAAAATATAAAAATGCAGATGTAATATTTCCCTATCTACACTTTGTTTAATCATTTACTTAAGAGATATTTGTTAAATGCCTACTACATACCAAAAACTGTGCTAAACAATGGAAATACAAAATAAACAAGACAGATCTGCACCTTGGACTTTGGAGTTGGGAGGAGGAGGAGAGATATTAAACAAATATTGTTATAATTTATTATTTCATTTCAGTTTTGATAAGTGATATAAAAGAAAAACATAGTGGCAGATGAACCATAACTAACACTGTTACAGCTTTCACTGAACAAATCTAAGGTAGATAAATTTGCAATCATGGTATTCACATTAATATGTTAAAATCTATATTTTATTCTTTTTAATAGTATTAAATAAGCTTCACTGATGATTATTATTCAATGATACATGTTTATTCACCTTCTTAATATTATTTGTGGTGAGGCAGATCTAGAAAACATTAAGCAATAAGAAATACACTTCAATTTAAAATATTTTCCTCTATTATTTTTTGCATAAAGTGAAAACAATAGATCATTACTGTCCAATTTCTTTACTGATACGTATTTAACTTAAAAAAATAAATATTATAGTAAAATAGACTGGTGCTATCCAACAAAATATTTTGTGTTTCCAAAGAGATTCTGGAAATTCAGATTCACGTTATGCATGTTGCACATTCGAATGACATATGTCATTGACGACACTAGGGAAAAAAGTCAGGCCTTGCAGCTTTGGCTGATAAAATATTGTAACACTCAGATACTGCATTTCAGATGGGCATGTTAACATTTCTTCACTTATGCAAAATAAAAGTTATTTTCAAGCTGTCTTTTCTCATCTTTTGCCCTTCCATTTCAGCTGAATGCCTCAGTTCTGTTTGCTGTTTATTTGAATAATCTTAGTCTCTTTTCTCTTTTGTTGTAGTCCATCAAAATGTTTAAAGCTACGTTTTTTCTTTAAAATGATTTGAACTTTCTAGGAGTATAAAGCATTTATACACATAAATGATTATTTTAATAATACTATTAGTTTTTTGAGATCTAGTGACAACAATATTAACGGCTAATAATTATTGAGTGTTCACTCTGTGTTAGGCCCTGTGCTAAAATCTTCATATACCCTATCAAATTTAATACACCTAACAGCCCTATGAGGTTGAGTCTACTAGTGGCCTCCAACTTTTTTTTTTTTTTTTTTTTTAGAAGGAAATGAATTTTGGAGAGGGTAAGCAATTAGGATTCCAATTCAGATCCCACTCTTAACCACCATGATCATTGCCTGATAAAGTGAGTGGAAGGCCACCTCTGGGTAATCTGAAAGCTCCGAAGGATGAGGATTAGCCACAGGCAATGCTGAAGTTCAACATTCAAATAACCATCTGCAGAAGCCATCCAAAAAATACACATACACCATCGTGCTTTAGAATACGCAATTATACAGATGTTTGTGATATGGAGACATTGATAACAAGAAAATATTTCTGTGTAGTTAAATCCATGATGGTGGTTTAATATTAAGGTAGAGCAATTCCTTTTGTGAGTTCCACTTAAGGAAAATGGCTGGGGTTTGGATGGTTTATTGGGTGAAGATAATAGCCAGTTGTCTTCAGAAATCCAGGATGGGCAAAATGATATGGTTAATGCAAGCAGACTTTTACAGAGGTGCCCACATGAATTCTGAAGGGCAGTGGTTAACACAACAAAACACACCTATTCAAACTCAGAAGTCGTACTGTAATTAAATTCTATACATTGAGTCCCTACTATGTGTCAGCAACTATCCAAGTGCTGGCAACACAGTGGAGTACAAAACCGCCCAAGTCCTTGCTCATGTGGAGCGTCCAAGCTTTCACTTATGAGGGAAACTCAGGCGAAGAGAATCACCATTGGGAACTGGCCACTTAGGACAAATCTCTCTTATACCATAATTCATCAAGCTCTAAGTGTTTCTTTATGTGTTGGGTTTGATTAGGGAAACAGAATGGAGCAGATGTATGTCATGTCCATCATTATTCTCAGGGCCCTGCTGGCCATTTTTCACTCTAATAGGTGCTGAAGGACTGGCTCCAAGGTAGCATGGCTGCACTGTGGGAAATATGTAGCCAGGCCCACAGTGTCAGTTGAAGATGGGGCAGGGGCAAGTCCAGGCTGAGTGTGAGGGAGCGGCTCTGGAAAAAGCTATCACTGACCATCAGAAGTCCATTGCTGGATACGGAAGGATTTACAACTGGAAATATATTTTAAATAAATTCAGGAGTTCATCTTATTCCACTTAAATATAAAGACAGATGCGTGTAAACAAAACACTCGGCCTAGAGGAGATCTTCAGATTTTGATACTATCCTGAGAAAGACAATGAAGGAAAGGTAAAGAAAAACGCCCATTGCGGACTCAACAGCAAACAGGCAAGGAGTTAGATCACTTCCACACACATATTTCAGCTTATTTGGGAAAAAGGAAAATAACAAATGATCAAGTCCTCAGGAGTGTGTGAGTAATTTCCAGCACAGATGTGCCCCCTGCTGCTGGCAGACCTGGAACGGCTGTCTTGTCTCAACTGCCAAGTCCTGGACTGTGGTCACAGGCAGACCCAGTAGACGGTCAGAGCCCTCTATACCTAACAGCTCGGTCTTCACTTTCACTGAGCTGAGGAGTCAATTTTCAGCTCTGGACAACCTGTGATTCAGAGTGGAGGGCCTTGTAATGTTGACTTGTTGTAATGTTGTAAGACTCAGGTCTTACTGCCAACCACCGGCAAAAATACGGCTCTGAACTGCTTCTGGGGGTGCCTCACTGCTACAAATCTGTATATTTTGTGATTACAAGGAATAAGCGGGAGCTGTTTCTGGACACGATGCTTGAGAGTTTGGAAACTCAGTTTACGACACCTTCTTCAGAAATGTAAAAAGATAAACAAGTGTTGGAGGCAAAAGTACATACCTATAGTTAGGGGGAATTTGATTAAAACCAGTCTGCAATTTAACCCTCTAATCAGGAATGCTGAATATGTAGTACTGTCCGAGAACTCCGTTTAAACACTCTGACCCACGTTTCATGGGAATGTGCTGAATTTTGCCCACTGGTGACTGCAGCTGCTTTCTTCTCTCCAGCCAGCAGGGGCTACCTCCTACTTCTCCACATGAGCTCTCTGGGCTTTCTAGGAACACAGTTCTTCCCTCTTATGGCCCTCCCTTTCCAGCTCACTCAGGACCAGGTGTCAGCTGAAGTGTACGGAGGATGGCTAAAGGCAGAGTGGCCTAAATCCTCGTGCCGACTTAGTGTGTCTCACCTCACCAAAATGTTCACTTTTCGTTTCTCATTATAATGTATATTCTTTACTGTTTAGAAATGCAATCATGCCATAGATTTAGAAATGGAAGAAGTCACACAGGACCTTACACATTTGACACTTGGGCTGTTTTGGTCCAGAGAGGTGGACTGGAGAAGCCACATAGCCAATCACTGTCCACCTCACTCTGGGCTGCTTCTGTCACTTGTCCAAGGAGAGAGATGCTTCTGGGCACACGTAGGCCCCCACTCTCTGTAGCTGGTGAGCTTGAGAGACACACTTACCAACCCATGGTTGGTCCAGTCTGTCCCATTGATCTCTGCTGGGTTAATCTTCCTAAAGAATAGGGTGACCATATGTCCTAGTTGTGGGGAAAAGGCCTGTTTTATACCTGATGTCATAATCTGATAACTATCAAAATACTCACACTCTCAAATGATCCCAGTGTGGAAGATAAATCTACAGTGCTGCCCTGATGTCACTTCTTCACTCGAGATTTTTAAACTCCTTCCCATCCATTGCTAACTCCCTGATTTTGCAAACCTTTTTAAAACAATAATTTATTTTTAACTTATCTACACTATTTTTTCCAGCCTATACCAGAGATTTATTTTGGTTTTTGTATTTACATCTGTCAAAGCTAATTTAAGCAAATACATGGGAAAGTAATTCTGAGATGAATCATCCACAAATCAACACATTAAGTGCGAGTGTCTGGGGAATTAAATTTTCTGCTTTGACTAAAGAAACAACGAGCACCAAAGTGACAGACTTCACATTTTTGAGAATAAAAACAACTAGTTTGTGTAGCCTATAAAGAAGCAAACTGAAGAATTATTGTAACAAATCAAACAGGTTTATTTTTAAGTTTTAAGTATTTTTGTTAAATTGTCCAATCTGTAGTTAAGTCATTTTGCCCTTCTTGGGTCTCGGTTACTACGCCTACAGATTATGGAATTAGATCAGATGATTTTGAAGAACTTTATCACTTGTAAAATTTGATTCTGCGATTATGAGTTTTTTTAAGCAGACTGACTTGAGAAAGAAACATAAAGGGCTGTACAACGAAAATCAGTCTTCACTTTTCTCTATTTACTCATAGCCTGAAAAAGGAAGGTGAGCCTTCCATCTCCTTCAATGCCCAAATAATTTTTTCAATCTAAAGTAAATTAATAAAAGTGAAGAAATCTATTTTATATCCATAGAAGTTGAATGATTTAAGTAAATCCCATCAAATACTTAAGTTATCATAAAAAACTTGGCTTTCTTTTTAAAATCTTATGATTAAATATACCTTCTTTTTTCCCCCCTGAATGGATTATTTTTCTCCTGGAATTTATTATGGTTGATACTAAGTGACCTTAGGGGTCGAAGAGTGCCTTTGGAGCTCTGCGCCAACTGTTTATAAAACTTCTCAATGACTATGGTGATACAGTTTCTCAAAGAATTTTGTAATTAGATGCCATTATATGAATCCACAGTGAAGACTTGGCTCTTAGATCTTAAATTAAATCCATTAAAAATTAAAAATCCATAAAAATTAAAAAGTCATGTTTTCACATGATATTCTCTGACATTCAGTATGATATTTTACTATCTTTACTAAGTTACTATATAACTTCAGAGTGTGGAGTATCTGTAGTTAACAAATTCAAAGAGTGTGGATTTCTATTTGGGAAGAGTGAAATTTCAGTATCTAAAAGAGATGTCATCCTTCCTCACTGGCCTACAGATAGTAAGTCACGCTGTGGAATTCAACATAATGTGCTTCTCTATGCTAGTCTTTATATAGTTGGTATGGGCTGAGTTGTGTCCCCCTAAATTCATATACTAAAGTCCTAACCTCCAGTACCTCAGAATGTGACCACATGGGAGATAGGCCCTACTCCAATATGACAGGTGTCATAAGAAGAGGAGATCAGGACAGAGACTAGCACAGAGGAAAGACCACGTGAAGGCACAGGAGAAGGTGGCCATCCATAAGCCAAGGAGGGATGCCTCAGAACAAATCACCCTGCAGACACCTTGATCTCGGACTTCCAGTCTCCAGAATTATGAGAAAATATATTTCTGTTGTTTAAGCCTCCCAGGCTGTGGTATTTTGTTATGGTAGCTTAGCAAACCAATATCATAGTTAACTTTTAAAATTTTATTTTAAATATGGAAAAGTAGAATAAGAATGCTGCAGTGAAAAAATATTGTGGTGTTAACAAACAATATTAAAGTGTAAGATTAATTATTTTAGTATTTGGGTTAGAAGAGACAGTCATAAATAACTGTAAGTGATGGTAAGAATCTTGTGATGTCTGTTTCGGAAAGAAGAGCTATCACCATTCTATTCAAGTGGGTGACTGTTCCTTCTGTGAATGATATAAAGGATGTGTATGGAATGTGCTGGTGGGCTGCCATGGAATGTCCAAGGCCTGTCCCTCAGCAGAGATCTTCCAGTGAATTTTCCTATCTGGGGTTGCATGAAATGCGACAAATCCTGAAACACTGGTGGGATTGCAGGGGGGGGGGGGGGAGGAGGAGAGATAGAGAAAAAGAGAGAGAGAGAACTATGAGAAGCAAAGAATATTTAATCTGGTATAATATGCAATTTCAATCCCCAAATTCAATATGAAATTTATGGCAAGATAATCTATGAGTGGATTCATGCAAATTTATTGTGAATTCCCTTCAACCATTCATTTGCTAAAGCTTTTCTTTTTTTCTTCTTTTTATACACATGGAGAAGATAATGTTGTATTCAAGAAGAAGACAAAGTGATTGTGGGCAATACCAAAGTCAAGCTTTATCTGACTCAGACCATTGTCACACAGATAAGTATCTATGAGATTAGGGGGTCAAGGTTATACTCCTGGTATATTTAGGGATAAAATGTTGGTCAAATATTTTTAAGTGGCTGATTTCCAAATCTGAGCATAGAACTGCTAGAAATCAGCCAGTCCACAGATATTCATCAAATGTCTACTATGGTTATGTACAGTTCAAGGCTCTGAGGATACAGCAAGAACTAGGTGATGTCCATGTCTTCAAGAGTCTCACTCTCCCAAGAAGTGACAAATAGAGACGAAATCCATCAACAAATTTAAAAAATATGATTTCAGACATAGGGAAGTGCTAAGAAGAAAGCAACATAAGGTAATTCAGGGAAGAGTGACTTGGGAGTGCTGAGAGCAGTGCCAGTTTAATTAGGAGGGCTGAAGAAGCCACCCTGAGGAGACATTTAAGCTAAAACCAAAAAAAGGAGAGTCAAAAATAAAACTCTAGAGAGAAAAGGATTCAAGAAAAAGGAAGAGCTGGTGCAAATGTCCTGAGCCAGGAGCAAGCTTAGCATGATCAAGAGAGAGAGAGGAACGGCTGAATGTCCGTGAAAGAGGGTGAAAGTCAGACACAAATGTAGGCATCTGGAGTTGGAGAGGTGAGCAAGATCATACAGACCCCCCTCAGCCATGCAGAGGAGCATGGATTTTACCTCAACTGCATTCAGTTTTAAGCAGGGACCTGACATGATCTGGCTGACTACAACATCACTCTGGCTGCTGGGTCGAAAACGGGCCGTTTGAAGTAAGAATAGAGGGAGAGAGATCCCAGGGAGGGGTGAGACGATAGCTTCTTGGAGTGGGGGCTCACAGAGGAGACGGTGACAAGTACTCAGATTCAAGATAGATTCTGGAGATTTTAGAGCCAAGTGGACTTATCCATGAATGGGAGGTGTGAGGGAAAGTTGAGAATTGGGGAAACTTAGTCACATGTATGTGGCCTTCCATCATCTTGAAAGCTCTCTTTTTCTGTTGAGGTGAAGAATATTCCATCAAGCTAAGCCTTGTTCACTTGAAGTCCCCAACATCTCTGAATTTCATGGATAGAATGGAGATAAATACACATCTCTCAAAAAGTTCATCAAATTCATTAAAGTATTAGTAATCATGCTGGCAAACTAACCTCCTGCAGAAATATGGAATGAGGTTATTATATTGACCATTTGAGCTTAGAATCTTCTACTGTTAAGTAGATACAAGAAGAAACATTTTCAGAGAAGACAGCTCAAAATAAGCAGGCCAACCCTTCCCTACACTGATCCACACACACTCAGTCCCCTCCCTCAATGAATATTTCTAATGCTTGGAAAGAATATTTCAAAACTCTGGCTTGCTTATTTCACTAGATACCAAAATGGAGGATTCTATCAGTTGATAAACAAAAACCTACACAGCAGAAGATTCTTTATGCTAGAAATGGCGTGTCCTGTCTTTTCTTGTCAAAATGAAAGCTACACTTTTGGCTCAGTGATGTTCTTTATTATACAGCATTTACAATGAGCTTTCCATTTAAAGTTCTCTATATATGTGGCTTGCTCTGTAATCCTTCTAAGTATATTAGTACTATGGCCTTAAGCTTTAAGTTATTATTATTCTTTATTTTAGTAAGTGGAAATAACTCAAATTCCTTGTAATGGTTAGTCTTATGTGTCAACTTAGCTAGACAATAGTACTCAGTAATTTAATAAAACACTAATCTAGGTATTGCTGTGAGGGTATTTTGTAGATGTGGTTAATATGGATGGGCCTTGTCCAAACAGCAGAAGGTCTTAAGAGCAAAAATTGGAGTTTCCCAGAAAAGAAGAAATTCTGCCTCTAGACTGCAGCACCAACTCCTGCCTGAGTTTGTGTCCTGCTGGCCTGCCCTATGAATTTTGGACTTGCCAACCCCCACAATCACGTAAGCCAATTACTTAAAATAAATCTCTTTACATATACACACACACACGCACACACACACACAAAACCTTCTTGGCTATGTGTGTCTATAAACAGAGTCCCACTGATTCTATTCTCTGGAGAACCCTCACTGATACATTGTTGAAAGCAGTTGCTTCCATGTGCACCTTCTGATAAGGGCTATTTGACCAAAGTGTACTTTCAGGTTTGGATTCAGGCATTGCTGAAGACACTGGCCTGATAACTTTCATAAAGTTCTGTGACAACACCCAGAACACAGCTCCATCAAGCACAATGGTCCATGGACGCTGGAGTATGTTTAGATATGGCTTCATCAGTCCACCTTCAGTACTTATTACTTACTGGGAATATACTTCACCATATTGAGTTGTCATTTTCTCACCTACAAAATAACGATAAAGTACCTGCCTCTTCGATTGTTGTGGAGATTAAATGAAATGATTTACACCACATACCAGGCTTGTAGGAGCTCAATCAATATTAGTTACCATTCCTTCCCCAGTCATTTTTTTAGGGTTAGTTTGTTTCTTTCACGAATTCTCTAAGCCTATTAGGCCTGTCTGTCATTCACTCAATAGAAATTTATTATTTTCTGTCTTTTGTTTCCAATTCATGAAGACAATACCTGCAATATGAGTAGCTTTACCTTCAGTAACCCTGTGCTTGATTTTTGCTTCTTGGTATATTGCAAAATGATTATCACTATAGCGCTAGCTAACATAACTACCTTTTCTCTTTTGTAGTGAGAACATTTAAGATCTACTCTCTTTTTAGCAACTTTCAAATATACAATACAGTATTATTAACTATAATCACCATGCTGTACATTAGACCCCCAGAGCTTATTCATCTTCTATCTGGAAGTTTGTACACTTTGACCAACATCTTCCCATCCTTCCCCTTCCCCTGCCTCAGCCCCTGGTAACCACCATTCTAGTGTCTGTTTCTATGAGATCAGCTTGTTTAGATTCCACATACAAGTGATATCATACAGTATTTGTCTTTTTCTGTCTGACTTATTTCACTTAGTATCATAAATACTCTCAAGATCCATCCATGTTGTTGCAAATGAGAGGATGTCCTTCTTTCTCATGGCTGAATAATATTCCATTTTTTTAATATATACCACATCTTTATTTATCCATTGATGGACACTTAGGTTGTTTCCATATCTTGGCTATTGTGAATAGTTCTGCAATGAACATGGGGGTGCAGATATCTCTTCAAGATCCTGTTTTCATTTCCTTTGGATATATATACCCAGATGTGAGATGGCTGGATCACTGGTAGTTCTCTTTTTATGTTTTTGAGGAAACTCCATACTGTTTCCCATAGTGACTGCACCAATTTGTATTCCCACCAGCAGTGCACAAGGTTTCCCTTTTCTCCACATCCTCTCCAGGACTTGTTATCTCTTGTCATCTTGATGACAGTCATTCTAGCAGACGTGAGATCATACATCATTGTGGTTTTGATTTGCATTTCCCTGGTGATTCCCTCTTCATGTACCTGTTGGCCATTTGTATGTCTTCTTTGGAAAAATGTCTATTCAGTTCCTCTGCCCATTTTTTAATCAGATTGTTTTTTTGCTATTGAGTTGTATGAATTCTTTATATATTTTGGATATTAACCTCTTATCAGATATATGATTTGCAAATCTTTTCTGTCATTCCATTGGTTGCCTTTTCATTTTGTTGATGGTTTCCTTTGCTGTGCAGAAGCTTTTGAGTTTGATGTAGTCCCACTTGTTCATTTTTCCTTTTTTCCTCTGCTTGTAATGTTCAGTATGATAGCATCTATTACACAATCAACATACTCTCAGTTTTATTGTGTTCATCACCCTATTTCCAGGAATCTACAAAAATGAATAAGGTTATTGTTATTGAAATGTTTTTTGCTCACTGCCAGGCAGAATCCTTCCCCAAAATCTTTGTTTCTCGACTGACTCAAAAAGAAGCTTGCTCAAAGATTGTTGTACAATCGTTAGTAATTCAAAACAAAACAACAAAACAAAGACATTTTGATGGTATGTGATATTAATTGCTGAGAGTGATATTTGGGAAGAAATATTTTGTCCTGGTTAGAGCTGGTCAACTCTCTCTTGACCTACCAATGAATCTCTGAGAGGGTGTGTTTTGCTGGGAGAATGGAATGGACATTCTGAGGACTTATGCTAATCCATGCAGTGCTCTATGATGGTGCCCTGAACAATTTTCCTCAAGCCTTTGAGACACATTAAGCATTGTGACTTTTTTCCCCCCCCAAGAGGGTATGGGGAGGTGCCTAAAAGAGCTTTCAAGGCAGTTCTGATGGGAATGAGATACAGGCACATATTCTTCCTTGATCTATCTTAGGCAAGGATAGTTGCTCCTTCTCCTGTCTTCTCACAGATCTCTATGGTGATCTGCCTCTTGTATGGCACCATGCATTTCACTAGTGATAGTACATTGACATTGTGTATTTAGATTGCTGTCTCTTCAACTACACTGGGGGCTCCACTGGGCAGAGTGAAGGTCCTATTCACTCTTGAATTCAACTGCCTGGCCAGTGCTGAGCACCTGTCAACCATTCACTGCTTCTGTTATGAATGAGTCCCAAGTCCACTCGATTGTCAGTAAGTAGGAAAATGTGTGTTATCTGCAATAAACTCTGGCAAAAGTGACAGTCTCAACACACCATGTTGTACCACAAAGGCCTATACATTAATACAATATATCAGTCAAGGTCAGAATCCTCATTTGCAGACAGGAATTTCATCCCTCCCAAGGTTGACCAGGTAAAGTTAGAGGTAAAAATTTATTGAGAGCTCTGATATAACCATGTCAACCACATTCTCTCAGAAAAGTGGATGTCTGCCAGACCTTCAAAATTCTACTGTGGGAGAGAGTGTGGATAAAGCATTTGTTTAATTCACTGATGTCTATTTTTGTTTTGATTTTTAAAATATTTTAACTTAATTTTTTGACTAGGTAATAAATTCACATACACCATAAGTGAAAAAAACCCAACAAACCAAGATATACGGTGAAAAGTCTTCTTCCAACCCCATCTTCTGTCTGCTCAGCAAATTCCTCCCAACATCACCACTGTTACTAGTTTCCGTGTATCCTGGAGACTTTTTTTTACATATGCAAATGTAAATTCTTATTTCTATCTTTTTTCACAAAATGATACCTCATTATAAAAAAGTTAATTCATCAGTGCTGAAGGAAGTTCAGGACAACGCGGAGAAACTATCAGATTCATAAAAGGAAGAAATTAAGTTAACCCAAAGGAAAAGAGGAACTGGGAGAAAAGAAAAGCTTAAAGTGCTTAAGTGGTTTTTATTTGTTCCTCAATCATCCTTGAGCAAAGGAGAGAGAGTCCCCACTCAGCAGAGTGGAGGGGTCTTGGCAAGCCTGTGTGTGTCTGTGTGCTTTAAGACAGACATGTTTGGTCATCAGTCTTTCCAAACAAAAAGCTTAGGGTCTGCCAGGAACATGAAGAACAATAGCAGACAATGGTTGGCTATTGCTTGTGGTCAGAAGAATTACGTCAGAAGGCATCAATACTCTCAATATGATGGCCATCTTGTTTTATTCCTCCATCTCCAAGTTCCCATTATTCTTTGCTACCTCTTTTCTGTCATCTGGCCTATATTAATGGAGAAACAGGGAAGAACCACAGCAATTATCTGGAAAATTAAGTGGAAAAAAATCCAAATTACTTTCCTCTGAAAGTCCGAGCAAATCTAAAAGCCAATATTTCCTATGATTGAGATGACTTCAAGTTTCAGAATATACAATTTCTTTCAGGAGCATAAAGTTACACTTTCAAAAGGACAGACATCACAAATTTATTTTCTAAATTGTAGGCTATTATTAAAGATCTGTCTTAATTTGTTTTTATTAAAATCTATTCTTTTCCAGCTATCCAAAATGTAACAGTACTACTAATATGATTTTAGATCAAGGCTGAAATCCTGCATGTATTGAACAAGATATATCGCCACGAACCTATTTTCACTACCATACCATCATCCAGTGCAAGCAGAACAGACACATATGGTTGTACCCTGCCAGACATTGGCCAGGGAGCCTAGCTGGGAGACAGAGATTCAGTCTACCACTTAGCGAGCTATGCCCTATGGGCTGCATCAGCCCAGATTAAGGCGAGCCTATCTCTAGCTGGCCACAGAAGGCAGTGCCTTCTTGTAATTCTCATAAAGGTGCTGCATCTTCTAGTTCAGCCCTGAAGCCAAACACTTTCAAACCACCGGCAGCAACAGCTACCATCAACAATCATGTTTATATGGGAGACCATACATCAGGTTCATCTGGGATAGTCCTGCATTATACCTGTTGACCTGGCTCAATTATTACTAATGCCACTTTCACTCTTAAGAGTGTTTGGAACTGAATGACCTATTATATTGGTCACCCTAGTCTTGTATGTTCTTTCCCACCTCTGTTTCCATAGCAAAGGAATTAATTTACAGAGCAAAATGGAATCCCTTTCAAAGCTACACTCATGACAATAGCCAAGATGATCTCTTAGCCGTGTTGTATTTCTTTTTGAAATCCCCTTTATAGTTCAGATTCCTACAAATGATTGTATTTTTTAAAACCAGTCAAAAAAGTGTACTGTTTCATGATAATTATGATAGTTGTGCTCTTCCTTCGACCACCACGTATACGCATGAAAATAAAAAGTCAATGAGAGTAAACACCCATTCTGCAGGACCTCTGAGGCTCCCACTGAGTAGTTCTGGATCTCATTATGCACGTTCTCATTCTCATCTCATTCTGTGCCGTCCTGTCTGTGCCTAATTTTGGCATTGACTTGGCCAATCTGATCAGCACCTCAGGCAGTTGAGGGAATTCCATAATCCTCACTGGCCTGGCACAGTGAATCCTGGATTGTGCCAGTAGGAGGGAAAAATATTTATTGCTGAGGTGTTACAAGGTCTGGATGCATCTCTCATTTGCAAAGCATATAAGAAATGGATGTCATGGTAGGGTATACAACCTGAATGTTTTGATGCTTTTTTCTCATGCAATTATCTCTGTCTATACCCAGGACTCCTTATTTTATTTGGCAGTTTGGGTCAGGAACCGGTGCAGATTCTAAATAGACAAGCCACCAGAGCAGGAGTTGGCAAATTTTTTTCCGTAAAGGGATGGACAGTAAATATTTTAGGCTTTGAATGCCGAATAGTCTCTGTTGTAACTATTCAACTCTGACGGGCAACGCAAAAGCAGCTGTAGACAACGTGTAAACAAATGATCCGTGACTGTGTTCCAATAAAACTTTATTTACAAAAGCAGCTGGCATGCTGCAGGCTGGATTTGGCCCGTGGGCCGTAGTTTGATGATCTTTACAGTTAGAAGACTCACCTGCTCTCTGGTCTTCCTCATTGGCTATTTATTGGAAAACGTGCCCTTATCATCATTATGGGTCATAGCAAAGTCCCCACCTTATCTTTCCTTAGCTAACAAGGCATTCTTGGTTTCTATGGCAGAAAACCACTTAGAGATTTTCAGAATCCTATTATAGCTCAAGATTTATTCATAGTTTAACAATTTATTCTACAGGCAATCTATTCGAGGGAGAATGCATAGCACTGAAATATCATGGATGGCTACAATGGCTTGACTTCAAATGGCATGCTACTTTAGTAAGAAAACTTATTAAGTTACCTGGGAGAAATATCCTGTAAGGTCATAAACTGGAAAAATAGATTACAGATTATTGTGAAAACATTTGAGAATAAAAAATTTGATAGTTTTGGGCCTGCTATTGTTCCAATTTTCAGACTGGAAACAGTGGCTCCCTTTTCTCTTCATTTATTGTATGTATGATAGTAACTTGATGAGCGTGCATTTGAAATCAATAGGATGCTCGGGTCCACTTGGACCTCTGAATAAGCAAAAAATATTAAGATGCGTGCTTATTTCCTTCTAACTTGAAATAAAAATATTATGTTCTCTCCTATTTTATCCCATCCTCCTCATTTAGCCCCCCAAATAAAGAACAATGCAGTTATCCATATTCACCTCTTGAAAAAAACCTTGGGCTGATCTTAACGATCAAACACACCATTTGTTTGCAGATAATTCTTGTGACTGAGTCCTTAGTGGAAGCACATTTTGTTCAAATTAGCAATACTTAAAAGATATGAATTTTAAAGTCTTCACCACAAAAAAGTACAGGGATAATAATTGTAGTATCTGGCTGTTAGGCATATCATCATTAGAGTTCCATATAGTTTAAGGCTTGCAGACTGCATCAGATCTTGATCATTATGTTAAGCTTCCAAAATCGATACACGTTTAAAACCCTGGTATGAAAAACTTCATCATCTTTTGACTATATCCCTCTGAACTGCAAACAATTTCATTATTTAGAAAAATGCTAGTCACATTATGATTAAAGAAGAAAGTCTTTCTGGTTCTATGTTACTGTTTCTTTATTCTACTTCATCCCCCAGTCATTTCTCAGAGGTCTTTTATCCACTCTTGGCATAGCCATGGATTCTCTAGTCCCTGAGATGCTCCTGATGGATCCCGGAGGAAGAGAAAGCTAGAGAAAAACAAAACACACAAATAAAAACCAGACTGGGTATGGGGTGTACCCAGCGATGAGGAGCCACAGAATCACAAGTAAGGCTTCCTATCCACCAGCCTAAACCTTAATATGTCTTTAAAAATTTCATGTGCAATTCATGCTAAGGCATCATCCTAAGAAATGAAGCTAAAAAATGTTGAAAAATATTTCCCACAGGAAATGCACCCTGCGTGCTCTCTCTGGCCTGTATTGAAGCCAAATTTCTATCTATAGAGGAAGGGCCTTTTGTGTTGGTTTTTATCCACCTCTCCCCTCCTACATTATTATTAGGTTGCAAACAATAGCTTTTTTGTTGCAGAGCAGGAATAAAGGAGCCTAAAATCAGAACACAATTGTGTGATCACTGGCCAGCCTTGTATCCCAAAGTTGTTGAGTAAAAAAAAAAGATACAGTATTCACAAAGCCAGTCATCCGACTCACACCAAAAGATAAGGGAAGGCCCTGGAATCTGTGAGCAAAAGTCTTCACTACCCCATTTATAAGGCCCTGGCAATATTTCCCACAAGGGCTTGCCAATTTTAAAATGCGTTTTCTTGCTTTATTTATCCATCTTTAGTCAAGGGAGATATTATGAGTTTTGACCTTTTTAACTTTGTTCTGAACATGGGGGTGATGAGAATATGAACCTATAAAATGCTGATGGCCTTAAAACAGAGCATTTGGCAAGCATCTTTAATTTCTTTCTTTTAGATCTTATTTGTAATTTTCGATCACCTCTGAAGATGTCTACCAGTTATCTCTCAGCTTGGCCAGGAGATGTCACTGTAGTTGGAGTAAATAATTAATAGAGCAATTTGAGATATTCTGGAAATAGTCTGAGCATTAAAAACTTTCTGTGGAACTGTCACAAATGTATAGAAAGACATTCTGGAGGAAAAGTGGACTCTATACCCAATTCTACTTTTAGCTAATAGATACAACATTTGAATTATGCTCCAGATTAAGAGAACATTGATCCCCTCCCTCCTTGCTAAAATGCAAATATACTAGAACAAGATAGCATCATAAACTTAATGATTTATTCATCTGGGTGAGTAAAGGTTTTAGTGGACACAGGCATGAGAGAGTTTTGTTTCCATTTTTTGCAGAAATAGAAAAAACAATCCTGAAATTTGTATGGAACCACAAAAGACCCCAAATAGCTGAAGCAATCGTGAGAAGAAGAAGCTGGAGGCATCATACTTCCTGATTTCAAACCATACTATAAAGCTATAGTAATCAAAACATTATGGTACTGGCATAAAAATAGACACATAGACCCATGAAACAGAATAGAGAGCCCAGAAATAAACCCCTGCATATATGGTCAACCAATATTTGACCAGGGTACAAAGAATACTCAATGGGGAAAGGACCATGTCTTCAATAAATGGTGTTGACGAAAGTGGATCATCACATGCAGAAGAATGAAAATGAATCATCATCTTACACCATACACAGTAATCAACTCAAAATGGATTAAAACTTGAATCTAAGACCTGAAACCATAAAACTCCTAGAAGAAAACATAGGCGGTAAGCTACTTGACATTAATATTGGAAAGGTTTCTTGGATTTGACACCAAGAGTAAAGGCAATAAAAGCAAAAATAAACAAGCGGGATTATACCCAACTGAAAATCTTCTGCACAGCTACGGAAACCATCACAAAATGAAAAGGCATCCTATGGAATGGGAGAAAACATTTGCAAACCACATATCCATAAGGGGTTAATATCCAAAATATACAAGGAAGTCACACAACTCAATAGCAAAAAACTAAACAACCAAATAAAAAAATGGGCAAAGGACCCGAATAGACATTTTCCCAAAGGAGATATACAAATACCCAACAAGAACATGAAAAGGTACTTAACATCACTAATTATCAGGGAAATTCAAATCAAAACCACAATGAAATGTCACCTGACAACTCTTAGAATGGCTGTCATCAAAAAGACAAGAGGTGACAAGTGTTGGTGAGGACGTTGATGGGAACGTAACTGGTACAGCCGCTATGGAAAATAGTGTAGAGGTTCCTCAAGAAATTAAACCAAAACTAGCATATGATCCAGCCATCCCACTTCATGTGCTGGCGGACCACCCAGCAAGGTCTATTTCTCTTCATTACTGTCCTCCTTTGGAAAGGGAAGACTGTGCCCCACTTATGTCCTTAATACATTCTGGAAAACATTTGAAAGTTGAATGTCTGAAAGTCAAGCAATAGACTTCATGTTATTTAGTGTGGGGTGTGAGGAAGGAGTGCTTTTTTCTTTTTTTTCAGCTTTATTGAGGTATAATTGACCAGCACATGACTAGCTTGGTATGTAATGAATACACCCTAAATCAAACTGAAAGGAAAAAGTAGAGTGAGATGCACTAATTACTGCTTCCTCTCAATGCCCCTTCCAAGGTAGTTGATGAGAATCATTTAATCATAGGGTCAAGAATAGGCTGCTTTAACATAAAATGCTTGACGGCTAAGCCAGCATATGCATTATAATTTCACTTCTCTGTTATTTTTCCTACCTTTATGAATATATAAAATCAAGTGGGACTTGCCACTTATTATTATAATATTGTAATGGTTAGCTATTAGTAAAGCTCCAGATGGCAAATCGATTCTCTCTTTAAGCATTAACCAAAATGACCTATTATTCTTGTAAAGTAGATCCCACCTGGTCCCACCTACTTTTTTCATGGGTCACTCTTTGGAGTCATGTTTTGCATTTGCTCCACCAGATGCACTCTGGAACCTTCCATACCCTCCTCTGTGCCCAGGAGCCAGACAACTAAGGGTTACACCTACACAACAAGGCTCCTTTGCTCTCTGGCTCCTAGCTGGAATTGACTAATGGGCAGTCCAGCAGAAACGGAGAGGGCAAGAGAAGAGAGAGTTCATGGCATTTATTATCCAACATCCTTCCCAGTCAGCTATTTCTCTACCAAAGGCTTCTTCAGACACAGCCACAGCTCTCTCCCAGTCCTGGAAATTCTCAGGAGTATGCCTGCCTTTGCTCTGTCAGGCCCGGAAGCTGGCCCAGGGTACTATTCACCTTTTGTAGGTCCCTTTTAACCCTGCCCTCAACTTTGTAAAACTCTCTCTAGTAAAATCTCTCCAATTACCTTGATTGAGTGTTCTAGACATATACATCATTTCTGGACCCTAGGTGGCACCTGAAGCATGAAATAAGCTTTAGTAAAATAGGTAATATTTACTATTTAGATAAATGACTAGGCATACATCCCATGCAGATGCCTTACATGAGGAATAAAATAGTTTCTATTTGAATTATCAAAACCAAGTTCTTCATGGAGAGAAGAAAACACAAAAAGACAACAGAATATGAAACAAAGAACCAGAGAACTAAACTTGCTAGATCCAATCATAGGTTTATTTTAAATCCTGATTCCAGTTTATAGGACTAAGTGTAGCTACCATTTATCGAGCATCTACTAAGAGCTTGATACTGTGCTCAGCATTTTAACATGTCACCTTTAATCTGTACAATAATCATGCAGGCAAGTATGATTCCCATTATAGAGTTGAGGAAAATGAGACTTAGATAAGTGCAGTATCCCACCCTCACGCACAGGGACAGTTGTGAACTAGCAAGGAGTCTGCAGCAGTGCACCAGCTACAGAGCCCACATTCTGTCCACAGCACCAGACCACCCATCCAGAGGGACACTGGGTACTCATGGACTTCGCGTGACTAAAAGGTCTTCAAGAAGTCTGGAGCCTTAAAATAACCCTGTTTAACTTTACTTAATCTAATCTTCCAAACAGATGTCCACAGAGAAAACTCATTAACATTTTGCGTCCATGAATCACAGTTTGGAAAACGGGGCGTTTCACCTCTGAGCCTCTATTTCCTGATTTTCCTCTCTTAGAGCCGAGTCTGATGCCTGTCATTCCTTCTGGGACCAGTGATTAAACTTCAGAAAAGCTGCTCTAAAACATCAGGTGCAATGGAGGTTCTCATACACGAGGTTGTTTTCAAAAGGATGTAGCATATTTGTGAGAATTTCAAAGCATGTCATAATTTGATGATGATAAGGAAAAAGAAAGAGGAATCTTCGTAACAGGAAGTTTTCTTTAGCACTTAATGATTTGGGCAGTGACTAGGCTAGCAGACATCTGATAAAATGATTTGTTAAGAAAAAACGCTGGCGTGGGTGACTTTAATAATACATGGACGCAGGAATAATAGCTAACATTTACTTAGAACTAAGAATGCGCTACGTACCACTCTCAGCTCTTTATATGAGTTACTTCATTTAAAGCTCATGATACAGAGAAACTGAGGCACAGAGAGGTTGAACAAGTTACCAACATCAGACAGCTAAAGTAGAGGAAGCGTCATTGAGTTCTAAGTAGTTGGACTCCAGATTCTATGCTCAGAGGAAAGGTTTCACCTGCTTAAGAGATGCTAGCTTTCTTCTGTTATGGACCAGCCACACTTTAATTAAAAAAAAAAATCATGTGGATCTTTAGGGTATTATGCTAAGTGAAATAAATCAGACAGCAAAAGACAAATACCATATGATTTCACTCATATGTGGAAGATAAACAAATAAACACATAACAAATAAACATAAAAGATAAGGAGAACAGGTTAGTGGTTACCGGAGGACAAGGGGGTGGGGGGAAGGCAAAAGCGGTAAAGGGGCACATATGTATGGTGATAGATAAAAACTAGACTACTGGTGGTGAACACGATGCAGTCTATATAGAAGCTGAAACATAATAATGTACACAATGTTATAGGCCAATATGACCTCAATAAAATAATGAAAAAAAAATCATGTACAGTGATCTCAACTTACTGCAAGGACGGATCAACTCTAAAACATGAAATGTGGTAGGGTTAATTTTTAAAATCAGGTCTGATGTCAAAGAGTCTAGTTTCATGAGTTCAGGGAGAATTATAATTTAGTAACAGTGTGGAATGATCTGGAGATTTTAGTTACACGTAATCTTAATAGGAACAAACAGTGTTAGAGGGCTGACAATGGGGTCTTATGCAGCATCAGAGCAAGTTTCAGGTTTAGAATCTGCCCCTCACGAATTCTCCCAGGCATGTCACATGCACAAAAAAGCATTATTTTATTTTGAGTGTTGCACTTTAGAAGGTCTTTGTTCAGAGGCCAGTCATCGGCACAGTGAAGCGATTCACAGCTTTGTCCGATGGTCTTCCTACGGCACCCCTGGTCTACCCTGCCTCCTACTCTATCTGCTCCAGAGCTGGCCACAAGCCGTGGAACCAGAGCCGGGGAGCCGGCTTCAAAATGAAGTGAAGAGGAGAGGCTGGGAGTCAAAGGGGTGTGTTATACTGGCGTCTGCAGAGGATGGGAGAGATCTCAGCCAACACCTACCTGTAGAGGCCACAGCAGGGCACAAGGTTGTGATCCCAAAGCTGAGTTTAGAGCTCATTAGTGATGGAATCAGAGCACAAACAGCCTGAAAACCTGCCAGGGTGGTGGTGGCTAATTGCCTTGAACATCACTCTGTGCTTCCCCTTTATGCTCAGCAGATACGGGGCAGAGGACAGCACTGGGTTGTCTTTTCTTTTTTTTTTTTTTTTGTGAGGAAGATCAGCCCTGAGCTAACATCCGTGCTAATCCTCCTCTTTTTGCTGAGGAAGACTGGCTCTGAGCTAACATCCATTGTCAATCCTCCTCTTTTTTTTTTTTTCCCCAAAGCCCCAGTACATAGCTGTATTTCATAGTTGCACATCCTTCTAGTTGCTGTATGTGGGACGCGGCCTCAGCATGGCCGGACAAGCGGTGCGTCGGTGCGTGCCCGGGATCCAAACCCGGGCCACCAGTAGCGGAGCACATGCACTTAACTGCTAAGCCACCGGGCCGGCTCCAGCACTGGGTTGTCTTAAAGGACAGAGTAAATTCATGTAAGGACATATATAGTCTGTTCAGGTGGAAGAAGCCTTAGGTTGGACATGATGATAGTCTTAAAATGTCTCAGAAACTGTCATATGAAAGGACCTATAAAACACCCTAGATGCTGGGGATACTTCGGTGAGCATATTAGGTAAGCTCTTGTCTCCATGCAGCTCCTGGTCTGGAAGGGCAGAGACATTAAATAAATGATTGTATTATTAAAAATATTCTTCCAAACTGCGACAGCTGTTAAGAAAGGAAAGATATCAAATCATATAGGGTATTTGGAGATGCCAGCTTTTTGAAGAGGTGCCATTTAAGCCAAGAGCTAAGGACGTGGAGTTAGTTAGGTGGAGAGTAGAGAGAGGGGTGTTTCAGGCAGAGGGAATGGGATCTGAAGAAGCTGGAGGAAGGCTGGGTCCAGGGAGGAGGAGGTAGGCTTGAGTCACATGTTACGATGCCTTGTAGGCTGTGCTACAAATTTTGGAGTTTTACCTCCAAGCAACACTTGAAAAGTTTTTCTTCTCTCTTCCAACTCCTCTTCTCTTCTCTTGTTCTCCCTTCCATGTTTTATTTTTTAGCGATGTCACATAACTAATGGACATTACAGGTCTACTTCCTTAGTCAGCAAAAATTTAGTAGTTACCAATTTTATGTCAAACACTGGGCGAGGTCCAATGGATTAAAACATAAATAAGATGTGTAATGGGTTGAAGAATTTTCCTCCAAAACTTATGTTTACCCAGAGCCTCAGGATGTGACTTTATTTGGAAATAGAGTTTTTGCAAATGTAATTAGTTAAGATGAAGTCATACTGGATTAGGTGGGGCCCTCAATCCAATAACCGGCGCCCCTGTAAGAAGAGGAGAGGACCCAGAGGCACAGAGAAGAAGGCCATGAGAAGATGGAGGCAGAGATTGGAGTGATGTGTTTAAAAATCAAGGAACTCCCAGGATTGCCAGGTGCACCAGAAGCTAGGAAGAGCCAAGGAATGAATATTCCCTAGAGCCGTCAGAGGGAGCATGGCCCTGCTGACACCTTGATTCCAGACTTCCAGGCTCCAGAAATGGGAGACAATACATTTCTATTGAAAACTTCCCAGTTTCTGGTAATTTGTTGTGGCAGCCTAGAAAACTAATACAGGATGCATCTCCCTGCTCAGGTAGGCCACGTGTACGAAGGAGGCAGTTGCGTAAATAGAAATTAGTATTTGTTAAATACCACAATAGCCTCTTAGTGGTCTAGTGGGTAAGATTCAGCGCTCTCACTGCTGTGGCCCGGGTTCATTTCCGGTCAGGGAACCACACCACCTGCAGGTCAGTTGTCGTACTGTCATCGCTGTGTGTTGCTGTGATGCTGAAAGCTATGCCACCAGTATTTCAAATATCAGCAGGGTCACCCATGGTGGACAGGTTTCAGCAGAGCTTCCAGACTAGACAGACTAGGAAGAAGGACCTGGCCACTCACTTCTGAAAAAATTGGCCATGAAAACCCTGTGAATAGCTGCAGAGCATCGTCCAATACAGCAGCAGAAGGTGAGAGGATGGCACAAAAAGATCAGGCAGGGTTCCACTCTGCTGTCCACAGGGTTGCTAGGAGTCAGAATCCCCTTGATGGCACTAACAACAAATACTATATTAAGTGCATAGCCAAGGCATTATAGAGCTTTCAGAATATTTCTGAAATTATTTCTTTGCTCTCGATATTTAATTTCTTTTTGTACTAGTGCTTCCTCAGAAATCTACTTCTTAAAGCAAATTTAATTTTAGATGGAAGAAGGCGGGAGGAGTAGGTTTCTCCATAATCTAAGCCTAACAACAGACTATTTCTCTATTTGACCAAATTTACCCTTTCTGCATTTCTGAACACAACTAAATTCTCACGGTATTAGAAGTTTGTTTTGATTACGTCACTTCCTTCCTTAGGATGCTACCTTGGTACTGGACTGACTCAGTTTATATTCCTGAATCCCTCGTCTTAGCTCTGCTTATGTCCCTGAAGTTTCCTCCTGTCCCATTAAAGCCCTGATCAAGGCACAGCTCTTTCAAAAGCCTTTCCAGCTATCTTGATTTGAAATAAATTCCCCTTCACCCCTAAATGTTAATACCTCTACTTTAGCATTTTCACAGATTGTCATATATTATTATATATTGTAAACTCGTCACTGCGGATTGATTTTTACCTGTGTTATTAGTCTTCTAGGGCTGCCATAACAGATTACCACAAACTTGGTGCCTTAAAACAACAGAAATTTATTCTCTCACAATTCTGGAGGCCAGAAGTCTGACATCAAGGTGTCAGCAGGGCCATGGTCCCTCAGAAGGCTGTGGGAGAGAATCCTTTCTGGTCTCCTCCATCTTCTGGTGGCTCCACGTGCTCCTTGGCTTGTGGGTGCATCACTCCAATCTCTGCCTCCGTCTGCACAGGGACTTGTGCTCTGTGTGTTTCTCTTCTGTGGGTCTCTTACAAGGACATATGTCATTGGATTTAGGGCTCACTCAGAGAATTCAGGATGATCTCACCTTGAGATTCTTAACTTAATTACATCTGCCATGACCCTTTTTCCAAATATGGTCACATTCATAGGTTCTGGTGGTTAGAATGTGGGCCTATCTTTTGGGGGGGCACATTCAGCCCACTATACTTATCTTTGCACCCACCTGTACTTATAAGTTCCTTATGCATAATATGCATTTGGTAATTAATTTCTTTATTAAATTGAATCAAGTTAAACTTTTGGACATGGGCTTAACAGTATCTGCAAACTACCCTAATTCACGGTTTACTAACCATATCCAACTTGTGCTAAACCACAAATTCCATCCTGGTGTACTATGACATTTCTGCCAATTGACTTTACTAGAGATCAAATGATCCTCCCAGTACCAAAGAGACAGTTGGCACTGTAAGCATATTATGGGCTGACAGAGTCTTGAATAGAGTCACAGCATTTAAATAACACAATAATCTGACAGGAAAGAGAAGGACAATTTAAGAAAATAGGAAATATCAATAAATATTATCAACAATAATACTCAAAAATTTTGAAAGTGAAATCTAGGCAGTGACGGACCTAGTTTGAGTTCCGTTCTACTTATAGATTGTCCAGTCATGGCTTTACTTTTATTTTATTCTAAGGTGAAGGAAGGAAAGGAGAGCTGGAGAGAGGGAACAAAGACCCCAAAACCCCTCTGTTGCTAACTACCTTTAATTTCACAGTATTACAATGATAACTGAGGATTCACCTGTGGAAACACCTATCATAAAGCCTAGGACTTGTGAGGACTCCATATGTAGTAGCACTTGCACTAGGAGAAGACAAGTTATGGAAAACTAGGTCACAAGCAGAAGCTATTGCCGCCACCACAGCATGGCCACTGACAGACGAGTGGTGTGGTCCGTGCCCGGAAACTGACCCTGGGCCACTGAAGCAGAGGAACTTTAGGCACCGGGGCTGGCCCAGGCAGAAGCTATTTTTGTATGTTGCTTTTTTCTGCTCAAGGACTCACTTCATAATGACAGTCTAGCCCAATTAGTCAGATAAATGGAATGATTCCAATATCAAACATTGTTTTTATAAAGTATTTTCTGTTTATTATGAAAATTAAGAAGTGTCATTGCTTGACAGATGCCACCCAGAGCCACACGCTGCTACAGCCAATGCTGGGGATTTCACACTGTTGCAAAGTCAGAGCAGACAACAGGCCACAATATATACCAGATGCAGCTGAACTGCATCTGGTGGCTTAAAAGGATTTAATCGAAAGTGTCCTGAATCTACTTCGCCCCAGAATTATCACTGGGACAGTGTGCTCTTTGATATGGTAATTTAACCAGCTGCTAGTTTATTTCCGTTTCCAACATGGTAATCCACATTGCTTTTCATCTTCTTTCCATCAAGCATGTGACTTTTAATATTAGGAGGGTGCAAGATTCCATGTATGAGGCTCATTTCTTTCCTTGAATTGGCAGTGGGGAGGCGGTGACTGGCTGATATTCTTGGAAGCCCAGAAGAGATGAAAGCACCATTTTCATCTACTGCTTCTCTTCTTCTACGTATAAAATACTTCAAAGTAGCTTTCCGAGTTTATAACCAACTGGATGCAAAGGTGACCAGGCTGCTCCTGGAAGTCTGCCCATACTCTGAGATGTCCACAGTATGTGTGTGTGTGGGGGTGTGTATGTGTGTGTGAAGTGTGCGTATGTAAATGTGGATCATGGTGGAATTCACCTTGTGCTTCTGAAACATACAAGAGAAAGCATCCCCTCTGAAGACCTCCCACAGAAGACTGCCCACAGTTAGTCCCACTCTTTCTTCCTGTGTAGCTGTCACAGCTATTTGGTGACAGCGCACAGAGCACTCAAATGTCTGTATATATATGGCGATGGGAAGTTACGAACCAGTGATTCTTTTTAAACTCATAATTACAAGCTGTTTTTCTACAATGCTGATAATTGCATAGAACCTTGTGTTGGTGAGATAGAATAATGATAGATAAACATGCCCAAGGCTGTGTTATGGACTAGATTCATGGAAATAGGCACACCCAACCCTCAGAGGAATGAAGGAATAAAAGAAAAGGAATATCAAAAACAAAAACAAAGTGATGATGATGATATATATATACACATACACACATACACACATATATGTGAAGAGATGTTCTTGTATATCCTCTCAAGTACAAATGACAGCATGATACATATGCCAAAAAAGGAAGCCCATCAAGTGTACTTCTTTTTTTTTTTTTTTAAATCTTTATCTCTGTCTCTGCCTCTCTCTCTCTCTGTCTCTTTTTTTTTTAAGGATGATTGGCCCTGAGCTAACATCTGTTGCCAATCATCTTCCTCTTCATCTTTTTTCTCCCCAAAGCCCCAGTACATAGTTATACATCCTATGTAGGTCCTTCTACTTCTATGTGGGATGCTGCCTCAGCATAGCTTGATGAATGGTGAGTAGGTCCGCGCCCAAGATCCGAACTGGCGAATCCCGGGCTGCCAAAGCCGAATGCGCGAACTTAAACGCTAAGCCACCGGGCCAGCCCCAAGTGTACTTCTTTATAAGTCCAATATCCTTGAGTATTTCCATTTGATAAATGGGCCAAAATGCTTAATTTTAAAGTGCTACAAACATATCTTCATATATTTAATGTTATAATCACAAAAATTTAAACCTGGAGAGGACCTATAGGGCTATCTAATTTTCTTCCTTAGTGGGGAATCAGAGACTCACAGAAGCTACATAATTTACCCAGGTTACCAGAGAGAGTGGTGACAGAGTCATGCTTGCCACCTCAGCTCTTCCTCTCATGTCCACGCCGTATCACACGGTTACATTCTTTAAGGTAACATTTACCAAAGCAATGACAATGACTTCTGTGGGAGGCAGAGAATGCGGCCACCCAGAACTGCTAAAACAACTTAAGCTGCAGGAGGAACAGTCACTGCTGTGTTTCCAAGCCAAGTGTTTGGCGTCTCCGTGCTAGTACCAAGTGCCCATCTGCTGATAGGAAACTCTCAGGACTCATTCAGCATGCCCCACATCCCTGTTTACCTGGACCATTGTCAGAGTTCAAGCTTCCTGTGAAATCTAACAACCCTCTTTCCCATTCCCATATATCTGGTCTCATGACCCAAAACCTCACTCTTCCTTTCCCTGCTAAGCCTTCCCATGATGACTACTGGCGCTTTCCATCAATAATCCAGCACACATCCATACCTTCTTAACTACTCTGAATGCTCCCTTCTCCTCTGTGCCTTCACTGAGATCTGTCCCCTGAGCATACTCCTTCCTCTGCAGCCCTCTCCAGTCAAGGATGTATTTTCTCCAGTATCCCCTGAACCTCAGAGCTTGGAGTTGGGGTGGGCACCTTCCTTGATCTCCTTGCTACTCCTTCCAACCACTTATCCCCCTTGTTCTTGTAATGTCATGCTCGTTTGAGGCTCATACTAATCAGTTACACCACCCTCTCCCCTCATCACTGTTATGTTAGTTATCTCATTCACAGATGACTCACAATGATGATTCTTGGACGCTTCAGCATCCAGTATCCTGGCCTTTCAGTTCCTTGATCTCACCTCCACTGGCCTTTTCCTCCACCCTACCTTAGTCATCTACTCCCAACATTACACCCAGGACCTGTTCATCTCTAGGAGCATCACCTCCTGGTTCTCTACCACTCCTTATAACCTTTCAGCTCACTTGCTGGAAATGATGACAGTTCCATGATTCCAATTCTTCATCTCTACTGACACTCATTTACTAACCTCATCACTTTCTCACTATTCTTCAGCCACCTTCTGTTTTCACTTCCTCCTTTGTCCAGCCTAGATTTCCTGGTCCACAACACTGTCACTCTCATGCAAAGACTTTCACTCTCTTGCTTCTCCGTTCTGCTGTTGGATTCACTTGTCCAAACCCCAAACCTCATTGCTTCAAATTTCCACCCTCTCTCTGCCTGCACACTAGCTGATTTATGTTGCTGAAGAAAATCATACAGCTGTTTGGTTTCACTTTAAATTTATGATTGCAAATGTCAAATAAAGTCTCAATATTGTCTGGCAACCCTACTACATTTCCTTCCTAAATTCACTTTTCTACTTTATGTATCCTTCCTTCTCAAAGATCTCCCACCCCTTGGCCACCTCCCCAACCCCAACCTCTGTCTTAGAATAGAGGAAATATCCTTTATCCTTCACAGGTAAATGCCTTCACTTTGGTTGTAGATCTCATCCTCCCTTATTTTCTCAAGAATTTTGCTTCTTTGATCTTTCTCTGTTTCTCCTGTGTTACCAATATCTCCATTTCAACTCTTCAATCCTATAAACAAGAAATGCATACTCCAATCTCTCCATTTAAAGAAAAGGTCTTCCCTCAACTCCTCAGCTGTCTTAGCATCTGCCCCATTTTTATGCTCTCCTTTACAGCAATACTTGCGAAGAGATGTCTACATATTTGGTCTCCACTCCTGGTTTCTCAATTACACTAAAAAAAATTTTTTTTTAAATCAAAGATACTTATATATTTTAAAAGGTCAAATGCTTTCTCCCCAGAGGCAGCCACTTGAAACTCTTTTAACTGAATCACCTGTGATTCACCTTAAAGAATATACTCACAAAGTATGTCTCTATTTCTCAATTTTAGACACTTACATTGCTGCTTATTACTGAATATGCCATTTTGCTCTTTTATCAACAGCCCTACACACACACACTGATACACACACATACGAACACAGACACATACACTTCTTTCTCCAGCCTCTCAGTGTAGTTATATCATACTTTTTGGTTAAACCAATATTCAGTGGTATGGAAATACTATTCATAAACAAAATTATGGTGTACCATGACTGCATTTTTTTCTTGAACATCTTTTTTATTTTTCTATAGTTATCAATTGCTTCAGTTTCCTGATTATTTTTCTTTTTATCACAAGTTCAATGTCTACTAGAGCTGTAGAGCTTCTCTTAATATATTCAAACATCACAGGTTTACTATCAGTTCCAATTTCTATTGGACAAATCCTTCCCAGAGTCCTCTATCCTCTTTCTCAGATTAGACCATGGTGGCACAGGGGAGAGATCTAATAAAAGAGGCCCTTGGGAATCACTGTTACAACTGCATATGTAGCATGTCTTAGAAATAGAGCCTGGCCATGAAGTTTAAGGAGGAGATAATGAGATCATGAACAGCAACAGTTTCAGAAAGAATGGAATCAGAGCACTCCTCCTTTGTACAGCCCAAAGGAACTTTTGCCTCAGAAACAATAGAATTTTCCTGACTTCTTGGTGCGCATGACAGAGAAAAACTCGGCTTCTGGTGGTGGTAAAAAAAAAATCTGACTAAATGACTGCTCTAGTTCATTCATTTGTATACTAAATTTCAGTTCATCTATTTCTATACTAAATCCTTCAGAATATTAAAACTGTATTAATATAGCTTAATTGAGGGCAAAGTTTTGTGAAAACTCTGAATAGAAAAATCATTTTTACCTTTTGTAGAGTAATTCCTACCACAATTTCTAGAATTTTTGCTCCATCTGCTTTAATAAACACATATAACTCACTGACCTCCTGTCTTAGAGGCACCTATTGAATAAACAATATGGCTATGTCAAGCCTCTAAAACCCATTCCTATCTCTTAGTAACATTGAAATTGATTTATGGAGTTAACATACTTAATGAATTGTATTTTTTTCCTAGAAAATAAAGCAGTTAATATTTGGGCAATTCCAACTCAAATTATGGCATATTCTGAATTAGTAGAATTGGAATGATTTGCAACATAAAGGAAATAATATATATAATATAAAAATGTGTAAAAAAAACTATATATATATGTGTATATATGTATATATATATATATTCCCCCCTGCCCTGGATTCTACCTGAGATTCCTTCCAGTAGCACTAATATGGCTTCCTTCAGTTCAGTAAATGTAAATAAGTTATCATGGCTAACCTTTGGCTTTTTAGTTTGGATGAGTGAGTATATACTAAATATTTACCATTAATCTTGCCATTTATTTAGTGAAACTAATCAGAATTTGCTTTATTTTCAACAAAGAATTATAGACACAGCAATGGAAAGTACAACTCAGTTACTCATGCTCCCCCTAACCACCTTTCTGGATCCAGGCTTCCCTTGCCCCCTCATGTTCCAAATGATGACTGGCCAAAGAGAAATCATCTATTTTATTCAATACCCACATGATGTGGCAATTAGTTTTCAAATACATTTTTGACAAACACAAGTAGGACATCTGGAACGAGGTAGGGATGATTAGGTTTGGAGAGAGAAGAGCAATAAATGGAAATTTCAGAAATCGTTACTGAAGAAACAAGTATTCCAAGAGTAAGTGGCTCTGTCTTTAAAATAAAACTGCTATTTGAAATAAGAAGATGCTTCTTGAGTTCTGCTACAGAATAAATAGATTTTCCAGGATAATTCTTGTGCAAAAGCTATAAATCAAAAGCTTAAGCACTTCTGAAAAAGACCACACAGATGTCTATTGTTTAAACCTACTATATTGCCATTAGTTTGCTGACTGTATCTAAAAGACTTTAAAATGCTCAAAAATACATACTCAAATTTATTTTGTATGAGTTATGATTAAACACTCAAAATTATTTCAATCCATGTAAAATTTATCTAAGTGATACGAAACACTTTTAATGGACCATGGATGGTTTTACTTAGAACTCAGAATGGCAGGGAAACCAACAACTGGGAACCATATTACCTAAAAAGGCTCTTCCTGTGACAGAGAAGAGAATAATTGCTCCTAAGCCACTCTTTTCCATTTTTAATGACATTACTTTTCCATTCTGCTGTAGACAGTAATAAGAGCCCCCATAAGAATATATGTCATCAACTGCATTGACAATTATCAACAAATAAGGATTTTACCCACTAGCTAAAAGAAAAACAAAAAGTCAACTAAAAGTAATCTCTCACCGTGATCTTCATATCACCTAGACCTAGTACGAAACAACATGCTGTTGATCTTGACAAAAGGGGCTCTGCAATTGTAAGACATTACCCTTAGGGAGATCATCCCCTCATTGTACCTTAAGCATGATTAATTTTTATTTCTGGCCAAAATCTTTTCTGGTTTCTTTGGCTTTTGGAAGTATAACCTTCTTAAGCTATTTGAACTGCATTAGAAAGCTGACTGCAGTGCCTGCAGCTATCCACATATTCTGTGGAGGGGGATGGAGGTTCAGGAATTCACTCTACCTATAAAGACTCTTGGGCTAATTTTTGGGGATGTGAAGAACTGAGCTGCTTGGCAGGATGAGGAAAATGAACCAGTGGAAAAGAAGAATGATGAAGACGAGAAAGAGAGGTGATTCAGGAAGCAATGTCCTTGAGAAGGCAGGAGATATGATTCTAGACCACAGGTGAAGACCTGATTTTGACAAAGAAGAGGGACGTTTCCTTTCAGGAGACAAGATTAGGTCAGTGGTTCTCCACCCAGATTCTTAACCAATCAGTCTAGAGTAGGCCCAGGGAACACTATTTTTTAAAAGCTTTTCTCACGGAAAAATGAAGAGAAGGAAGGCCAAAATATAGAAAGGTGTTGAGAAGTAGAGAAGATGAGATAGAAAGGAGTCCATTCTCTCAGCAGAGTAACAGATGGAGTCATCTTTTTAGACGGGAACTGGGTTGGAGGTATGAAAAGAGTGGGACATATGAGGGGGGAGGTTAAAAATGCAACAACACCTTAACCAGAAATATCTTTTGAGTAACCTAAAATATATTACAATATATGAAAGTTACATAACAACTCTTATTGTTGAGAAAGGATAAAGTAAATTTACTAAGCATCTTAGATACCCATAAATTTACTTTATACCATAATTACTTCTATTAGCTTTAAAATATGGGAAATATATTTATTTGTTGATTGCACTTGAAAATTTTGACTAATTTTGAATAAAGTTATAATCAAAATGCCACATCTTTTCTCAAAATATTTTTCATGTAGGTTTATTTTGTTTGGTTGGTTGCTGGTGTGAATGTAGGTCAGTAGGATTATGTGACTTATTTCCCACATTCCCCCAACATGGTTACAGAGAAGACAATTAGTTTTGTCCTCGACGAAATGTAATAATAGTGCTTTCTTGCACAGATGAATACCATGCCAATATTAGAAAAAAGTTATTCAGCTTTGGAATTTATTTATTTATTTATTTTAGCAGACAAAGGGTTTGCACACTATATATGGCCCATTTACTTAAAAGGGAAATTCTTGTGTATCTCCTAAGACCTAAAAGTTCTATGTAGCAAGTTTTTAAATTTTGATTCAACTTCTCTCTCACTATTCAAAATTGTGCCACATGTAATTTTGTGAGTCTGACAATCTCATAACAAGATTTGAACACAGCAGCTGTTTACCATTTCATGCTAATTGAATGTGATTCCCATGATTGTCAATTTTACTCTTTTACGTTCCGATCACTTAACTACAAATAAGAGAAAGACACAGGGGGACTCTAGGGAATATGTTATCCATATATTACTAATTGATGACTCTCAACTATAAATACTTTTTGGAGTGAAGATTCAAGAGCTACATTATTTGAAAGGTTATAGTAAAGGTTGAGATTCAGGTGCATTCACTTTTAAGCTAGTCGGGGAGCCATACTGTAGAGTGAAAATAATGCTAGGTCTGGAGGTACAAGGTGGGGGTTTGCCCCTAGTTCCAGGACTAACTACAAAGTGTGACTTTAAGCAAGTCCCTGAACTTTTCACATCTCAGTTTCTTTACATGCAAAATGGAAATGAAAACATCCTCCCTCATTAGGTTAATAGGATGAATGGAATAATGTATGTGAAATATATTTTAATGTGAATTATCTTCAATTTAATTCTCTATTTTGGAAATGCATTATATTTACATATTGAATTTCCTGAAAACACAGCACAACAATATAGAGAGTGATTAGAGAGTAGAAATTAAGATATATATGTAGGGCCGGCCCGGTGGCGCAAGCGGTTAAGTGCGCGCGCTCCGCTGCGGCGGCCTGGGGTTCGCTGGTTCGGATCCCGGGCGCACACCGACGCACTGCTTGGCAAGCCGTGCTGTGGCGGCGTCCCATATAAAGTGGAGGAAGATGGGCACAGATGTTAGCCCAGGGCCGTCTTCCTCAGCAAAAAAAGAGGAGGATTGGTGGATGTTAGCACAGGGCTGATCTCCTCATAAAAAAAAAAAAAAAAAAAAAAAAAAAAAAAAAGATATATATGTAATTAGAGCACCATAGTATTCAAGGGTTAAACATCAAAACTCCAAATTGGTTTACATATTTAAGTTCTATAATTCTTATCTTCAAAAATATTAGCATTATACATTGTTATGTATAAACAATGAACATAGGAATATTTAAAATACAACTAATGAATACACTTCTGAACTTAGAAAAGAGCTAGCCACTTAAAGTTCTTTTCTTTCTCTTGTGTTGATGTTGGTGCCATGAAGTTATAAGAAACATATGAGAAAAATTATACTAAAAAATGTGAGAATTTTTTCCTGCCTCACCATCACATATGTTGAGCCCCAGACACAATTATCCTTTTAGAATGTATTACAGATGCAGCGCTTAGCAAATGAGTGCAAGATGTTTGTTCAGATATAAACTTGCAGGCCAGTGCTAGGGGAAGCTGGCAAAAGCTTTTAGCAGGCAATGTTTCTCGTGGGTTGCCAGCCCAGATCATTTTTTTTCCCTGAGAGTTTTGGCAGCTGTCTTCTATCTCTTCAGACTGCACTTATAATTGGTTGTTTCCATGGCAACACTGACTTTAAACCATCATCTTCTTTATTAACTAGCTATAAAATGGAGGTGTGCCCTAAGCAAAATGGGATTTTGGGGGTAACAGCAATTAGGATAAAACCTACCACACTTTTCTGTATAATGCTAATTCTGCAACCAAGAGTAGTACACTCATAATTTATTAACCCAAGTGCTGGCAGGCATCTATCCTGACTTCTTCCTGTAATGTTTCACTTAATAAAGGGCTCTGGATTTAGATGTATTTATTAGCCCATTTTATTATTATTGTTATTATTATTATTATTATCATCATCATCATTAAATACAAGAACAAAACTTTGGCTCACATTTTGTATCAAGGAAACTCACAACGTTGCAGATGTCTATTTTCAATCCTGAGAAATAATAAAAACTGAAATCTGTTTTAAGCCTTCCTAGTTAACAACTCAGTAGTTCCGGTGGAAAATTACATAATCAGACTATTGTTACACCTGCATGCCCAAAATCTCTGCTGTGTCCCAGTAAATATCTACAATTAATGGAGTGTGGAAGAACAAGCAGGATGTTTTGACAATACAATTGCAATGGGGTTGCTTTGACTGGCCCCATCAACACGCAAAAAACCTGCGATTATTGTTTTTAACTATCAAAAAGTGTGTGCAGTGGACATGCCTGGCCCATATTCCATTCCCGTGCCTCACTGAAGTTCTGAATGAGCTGAAACAAATGTGTAATCACTGGTTTTTGTGAAATATGTAGTTTTTCCTATCAAATAAAGTAAATTACATATATCCAGAACCTGAGATTCATTCCCGATCCCATTCCATGCCATCCCTAAAGAACGGCGGTTTACAAGACGAGGAGTTAATGCATAATGAATATCACAGAGAAGGTCAAGGATCAAAAGTATAGTTTGTGTTTGGGGCCAGCCCAGTTGTCTAGTGGTTAAGTTCGCGCACTCCGCTTTGGCGGCCTGGGGTTCACGGGTTTGGGTCCCAGGCACGGACCTACACACCGCTCATCAAGCCTTGCTGTGGCGGCGTCCCACATACAAAACAGAGGAAGGTTAGTATAGATGTGAGCTCAGGGACAATCTTCCTCAAGAAAAAAGAGGAAGACTGGCAACAGATGTTAGCTCAGGGCCAATCTTCCTCACCAAAAAAAATATATGTATATAGTTTGTGTTTGATAGGATGAGTGTGGAGAAGGGGAGAAATTCATGGAATGGCACATTTCCCACTTTGATGACGGTGTCTGCGTTTGGAGGAGAGTGGAGGAGAGGCAGATGGTAACTTCCAGAAATATGATAGAGCTGTCAAAAATGAATGACATAAAAAAATACAGGTAATAAATTACACAAGGTAGTATTTTCCATCAAATTACAAACAAAAAACCCAATTTTGAACATTTTTGTGCAATTCAACTAATAATCACTACATTTTTACCTATTTTATTTGATGTGTGCACCCTTTACATTGTTCAATACACAAATTCCCTACTCCCCTTTAGTTACTTGATATTTATGCAATGATAAATTGTGATATCTTTTTCATAGTTGCAACTTTTTGAAAATTACATCAAAAAATGTTTTTCTATATTCTATCTGGCAACCTATTAAGGACTATGCCTATCCAATAGCCTCTGTCCATTTTATACTCTTTTGCCAAGCTCGCTTCACAGCCCTATCTACTTCTCTCCTCATCTATTTCAGAATTTTTGAGAGAGACAGAGAAACTGGACAGGAGTCCCTTGTGTCCCAAGGGTCAAGAGAAAAGGGTCAAGAGAAACAACTGAACCCTAGCTGCAGGGTGGTTCAGGACCATGGACAACAACCGCAGGGTCCCTGCCTCCACCTCCAAAAGTCAATAGTCAGGATCAGAGAAGGCAAGAAAAGACTACTGCTCATATTAGTTGGTAATTAGTCAGGACTTATTTTAAATTTTTATTATTTTTAATTTTTAGGTTGTCAAAATTCTCCCTAAAACCAGGTTAACATGGTTTCATTAAAGTGTCATCCCCTCAGAAAAACAATGGGCTGGCTAAACTTATCAGGGCAGGCCAGAAATCTGGACTCCCCATTATGATGGAGGTGTGCCGAGCTTAGAGGTCAAATTTACAAAGGTGAGAATAGATTCTCGAGAATAGATTCTTAAGTCCAGGGTCATAGCCAGGTGAGCTGGGAAACAGGAACTCAGAGGGGAAAGTAAAATCTGAAACAAAAACCACATCTAGGTCAATACATGTGGGTAGGCTGACTAACTGGTCCCCCTAAAGGTGTCCATGTCCTAATCCCTGGAACATAGTAAATGGAATGTGCAGATTAAATTAAGGATATTGAGATAAGGACACTATCCTGTACATAATTATCTGGGTGGGCTCAATGTAATCACAGGGGTCCTTATAAGAGGGAGGCAGGAGGGTCAGAGGTAGTACTAGGAGACATGATGACAGAGCAAGGAAGGGACCATAAGTCAAGGAATGCATGTGGTCTCTAGAAGCTGAAAAAATTAGAGAAACAGATTCTCCCTTCAGACCCACAAGAGGAATGCAGTCCTGCCAACGCCTTGATTTAGACTTCTGACCTCTAGATCTTTAAGAGAATAAACTTGCATTTTTTAAGTCATTAAGTTTGTGGTAATTTGCTACAGCAGCAATAATAAACTAATATGATATACACAAGAAGAATCCATGTGCAAAGAGAAAGAAAGGGAATCAAGCAACATGGGAATATTTAAGAGTGGAAGGACTTTCATATTATTTCTGTCTTCTGTCCATTTCCTTAAACTGACTGGGACATCCAATAACTATGCACTTCCTTTACTCACTCCCTTTTCCCAAGTAGAATAGATTATATAGAACCACGTAAACCACACATTTCATTTTATGCCTCCACTCTGTTGAATAATAAACAATAGCAATCAGTATGGAACTCAGTAGACTGTACTCTAGACCACTGATAATTTCTTTCATTATTTAAAAATTCTCTGAGTTTTGGAAAAATGTACTTAAAGTAAATATTTAAAGTGAAACCCAATTCAATAAGGTTGGGTGGAACTGAGTGAGTGCAATGCAAATAAAAGAACATTTTTTTATTAATCTGGCCTTTCCATTCTGTTTAAATGTCAAGCATTTTAGACCTTGAAAAGAAGGATCATACTATTTTCATAGCCTCTGGTCACTACTGAGGTCTTCAGAGAATTGAGGAGGTACTAAAAGATTATATGTCAAGCTAGAAAGAATTAATATGGAAATAAGAAGGGAAATAATGAAGAGTATTTGAGGTGGGGGTGGGGGTAAATAGAAGATTGGTGGGAACTGATTCTACTAATTCCAATCATTTTTTGAGTACGGCCAGGCACTGTGCTATAATCTATGCCAATATTTTAAAAATTCATGCAATCACACCATGAAGAGGATATTATTATTCTCATTTTAATAGACTTGGTGGTTTAAGTAACTAGCCCAAGTTGACATAGCTTGTGTGGCTGAGCCAGGAGGTTTCATTTAAAAATATCTAACTCTAAAGTCATGCTTTTTCAATCATCCCTTGCAGTGATGAGAGTACAGAAAGTCTTTTAGTTTAACTATTTGTCTTCCATGTCCTGGAAAGCTAGGATTTGTTTGTTCCCTCACCAACGAAGCAGGATTTTCATTGAAGTTGGACAATGATTCAGAAGGCTTATAAGCCACCAGCCTCCTTTGTCACTGATATACCAAGTATTCTGCAGATCAGCCTCCAGAAATATGAACAACACTATCACCTGTAAACCTGCGCATGTAACATCTTCCTTGGGTTTAACTATCCTGTACCATTAAATGGAGTAGGAGAGGAAGTGGAAGCTGCTGGAAAAATAGGAGTATAGAGCACGTGTGCTGATATTACTCCTGTAATTCTCATGCATAATTTATCAATTTATGAGACCTGTAGTTCATTTATGGATAGTTTCTTTCTTTTTTAAAAAAATTAGTTCATCTTTTGACCTTCTTCTATTAGTCCAGATAACTGTGGTTTTGGAACCAGGGAAGGTCTGGCGGGGAGGGGCAGAAAATATTTTTGGACAATGATACACCAAACCCTTCCTCAATATTGACTTACATTGTTATAGCACTCAGCCTTTTCGAAGCCAGATCGCCTAATTCTCAGTCAGAACTTCTCCCATTTATAGCATCTTGATATCTGTCCTTCTCTCAAATTTTATCATAAACCCCAGGGTACTGATGATCACCTCTCAGATATCCTATACATATCCTCAGTATAGCACAGACTCAATAAGTATGTACCCAAGAAAGTAACATCACAATGAAGGTGTGTTGGACACTATTCTTTCTAACTAAAAAGAAAATGAAAACTAGAGTCCAACTAAAAATATTCAGAACTGTGTTTGTCCACTGTTTTGAGTCGTTTGATTTCCATTTCAGGGCAGGTGAGGCTACATTTAGCAAAGCAGTGAAGAGTGAAAGCATCAGTAAGATGTATTGTTTATGGAAAAGCTCACAGTGATGAAAAAGTGAAAGCAAACGTGTGTTAGAGCAGACTAGCAAGGTGGCAAGAAGTGGATATCCCCTCTCAGGTACACTGATGACCAACTGCGTGACCATGGGCTGGTCACACAGCTTTTGTTGCAGAGAAGCCTTAACTATAAATTATGGGGAAGAAAGCTAGTTCCAACTGCTCCACACAAGTGTGGGATGATAAACTGTACCAGAGATGTGGGAATTCCTTTGTAAGCCTTACTCGCTGAGCTACATAGAAATAAGAAAGCCAGGCTTTGAGGAAATCGGGAGTCTCGTCTTGATACAACTCCCACTACTTGGGTAACTCTGGGCAGCTTTCCTCATCTAGCATTTCCACTGCCACATGGTGTGTACAAATAACCATGGAGAGGCCGTGTGGTGTGGCGGAAAAGGAAGGAGGCTCAGAGCCAGGCACCCTTAGATTCCAGTTATAGATTCACTTATTCTTGTGTGACTAAGGGGAAGTTAATTAATCTCCATAAGCCTCAGTTTCTCAATCTGTATAACGGATAGGATAATGATAATGCCTGTAACAAAGGAACGGTTGTGAGGATGAAATGAAATAGTTCACGTAAAACTTTTGGATAAATTGTTTTCAGCTTCAGGTAACAAAAAACACAACACTGGCTTAAACTAATAAGAGTTTATTTTCCTCCCATATCAAAAAGTCTGGAGGTAGGTAGCTGCTGGTTGGTTTATCAGCTTGGTGCTGGCATCTCTGTAGTTTTCTTGGGCTCTGCCTCTTGGTCACAAGTTGGCTGCCAGAATTCCATACATGATAGCTGTATTCAAGGTAGGTAAAAATGGGGGAGAAGGGAGGAATCAGATGTGTTTGTTCCTTTTATTAGGAAAGCAAAGTTTTCCAGAAGTATTTCCTGCATCCTTTCATTTTATCTTATTGGCCAGAACCCTTCACAGCTGCAAGCGAGACTGGGAAATCAGAGACCAGGATGAACTATCACCCAGACTGGGCACACATGGCCCTAAATAAAAGCAGGGTTCAGGTGGCAAGAAAGAACAGGCGAGCAGGTACAGGGAGACAACAGAGCTGGCTGCAACCTAGCACCTAAATCATTAAATACTGGTTTTTTTTACCCTTCCTTCTCCAATAAACTGAATAAATCCACCCAGGTTTAATAGTCTGTGATTCCATACAGATTATTAAATTACAATCAGAGATCAATACTATTGTAAAAATTCTCTAAACTGGCCAATTTGAAGATAAACGTGACAGTGAAAAATCTGATTCATGGAATATTTTAACTCTATTTTGAGATAATTTCAGATTTACAAAAAAAGTTGCAAAAATAGCACAATGGGGTCTCATAGACCCTTCACTCTGCTTCCCCAAATGTTAACATATTATACGACCATAGTACGATCAAAACCCGGAAACAAGTGTTCCCGATACAGTGTTATTAACTAATCTACAAGTCTGTATTCAAATTTCATCCATTGCTCTAGTAATGTTCTTTTCTTGTCCAAGATCAAATCCAGGATCTCACTGCATTTATTTGTCATGTCTCCTTAGCCTCCTCCAATCTGAGTATGGAATATTTTTAAAGCTAGAAATGTTTACTATTTTGATGTAATGATAACAACAGAGCTATTTGTTTTAAAATCTTTCAAATGTGCCACATTGAATTTAAAAATTACATTACTGTGTGGTGCCTGGAAGATTAAATGGTTGATTTGCTATTGTTGACTTGCTTAATATTCTTTTACATTGAGAATAAACACATTTCAGAATAAAAAGTATAGATGATCAAGCTACACATTAGCACAGTATGGATTAATGAGGGATTTCTGCATCTTGTTCTGGATAATGCTAAATTTCTCCTTTGGAGCATTTTCCTGCCCACAACATATATATACATCATAACATAGTGGGTCGATTTTGAAGATTCCATATGGATACATTCAAGACACATGCTTGAATAGTGATAATTAACTGAATAGATACAGTATCATTTACCAAGAGTTCCAATACAGAGTGCTTGGCGGCCCCTGAAATCGTAGTCTTCTACAGTCCTGTGTGAGGCGGCAGCTGGCAGCAGAGCAGTCGCGTGCCAGAGGCCATGTGGCATGGCAGCGGAGAGTGCAGCCAGGGCTCCCCACACAGCCTCCTCGCCTCTACGCTCTGCTGCCTGCCTGCTCATGGAACCAGAATGATTTATGATCTTGGCAAACGTATTTAAATATTATGCCAATATTTTGGATCAATACCTGGGAGCATTTCCCTAAACGATGCATCTTATTGACTCTTTCACTGTTTGCTGTTTTGATAAATTGAGCCTTGCCTGCTCTGAAATGGGAGTCAAATGAACCAAAATGTCCACATTTCCAGGCTTTGATGTATATATTTACATCTCTGTGTTTAGTCCATGCCAACATCCTCCAGTTGAAGTCCTACGCACCACTGTAGCCACAGTGCAGAGGCAGGCAGGGCTGAGTGGAGCCCAGCCAGGCTCAGCACCGATGGAGAAACGCAACATGCTGTGAGTACACCGTGATGCCCATACTAACACAACTGACTGCACCGTCCCAGAAGAGAACAATTTACCATCATTCCAGATTCTAAATGTAGGTGCTCTCCACTGGTTCTCTGCTTTCCATTGGTTCTCTACACCCTATTCTACCCTGGGGATTGAGAATTAGCAAATCTGTGACGATGTTACTCTTTAAGCAATTGATAGGTACCTGCTTTTAGAGTTCACACTATCCTTAGAGTAGAAGGTGCCAAATACATGAAAAAAGGACAACATAGTTTAAAGGTATTCATTTCCCTCTACATCAGTGGAAAAACAAAAACAATAGATTTCTGACTCTGATACTAGTTAAACTGTGGACTTGTAGCCCAAAGCAACAGGACACATTGTATCTTTTCAACATTATTATTATGATGTTGAAGAGGAAAAAAGGGGACAACTGTTCTTGAGGCAAACATGACAAAAAGTTGTAAAAGCATATGAATGTGGCAACATTTCTTGCCATATGTACATGTACTATTCCTTTGTTAGATTAAAAAAAGTGATTTTATCAACAATCACGTAGTTTATTTAAATATATTTGTGTGTATGCTTTTCCTAGTAGCATCTACTTTTGTCACCAAATATTTATCTTTTGTGCTGTATAATATTAGAGCCTGATCACTACATATAACTAATAGAATAATGTGGAAAATAACAGTAAATTAATTAGCAAAGGTGAGCAGTAAGGAATGAAAATACAACTTCTCCAGGAAATTTTCTACGTTTTTTTTTACTGTAATGAAACTTCTCCAAATTTTTCACCTGGTCTCTCTCTATATATAAATATGCTTCCTGGTTTTATTGCCTCCATTTTTCCTTATCCGTAGAGTAGCCCTACATATTCACAACCGAGTTGCAGGAAAACATATGTGAAACATCCACCGAGGTTCTGGGGTTTAGGGAAACAGTTCCACAGAGCTGTAGCCTTCCACACACTGGAAGGGCTGTGATTTTTGGAGGCAGAAACAAACTTCAAATTAGCAAATCTGAGCCCAATCTTAATTTTGGTCCTGTGGTGTGCTATGGATTTTATCCTTTGAGTAAAACAGTGTTAAATTGTTTCATGGTAGTGTAACGCACTCTTTTGAGGAAAAATTACAAATTTTAAAAACAGAATTGTATACATTGGTGTGAGAGGGAAAAGCAAGCCTGCTTAGAGGAAATCTGCCCTCTTCTCAGATTGTCCTGTCTGTCCTGGTAGCATTCAGTGGTGTGCTTGTAGAGTATTGGGTTTCTTCATTAGTGTCTAACAATTAGAAAACTTCAATTCTCTTTCCTATCGTTTCTTTGGTTTGATGACTGTAGAAAAAAATAAAATATAAGACAAAATAAGTTAATAGCAAAGTCATTAATCTCTTTTTCTATTTGGGAAGAGCAAATAAATTCTAAGATAGGCTACATAAGAGATAATGAGAGGCAAGTTTAAAATAGGAACAATTTTATTTTAAAACAGTAATGAAGTTATACACCATAATGGAAATGGAAACTCAAAAGTAGCCTTTTAAATATTAGATTGCTGGCTCCTCACTTACATTTGCCCTCCATCCTGTGGCGATGGAGCCAGGACAAAGGCAGTGGCAGCAAGCCAGTTCTGTAGAGCTAATTAAACTATAAACACTTATTGAGTGCCTACTTATATAAAACCCCCGTCCAGGGATACAAAAATGAAGACACAGTCCTAGTTCTCAAGTATTTCAAAGAGCAGTGAGGGAGACAGCCATATCAAAAGACTATTATAATTCAGTGCAGCAGGTATATACATGCCTAAGACATTGCTTGGAATACAGAGGAGCAGAACCAAACTCTGCCCCTGAGATGAGGGAAGAGAGATGTCTTAGAAAGGTGGAAGGTAGATGTAAGGCATTCCAGGCCTGGGGACTGGGAGGAGTATCTGCAAAAGGGACAACAAGAGCAAGGAAGGAGGTAAGAAACAGCATGGCATTTTCAGAGATTGACAGGCAATTCAGCAACACTGGGATACATATAAAGATGAAGTAGGAGAAGTAGGTTCAGGTACTAATATGTGGGCCCTGAAGACCGTGTTAAGGAACCTTGACTTATTCCTAACCAGGTTGGTGAGCCACCGCACATTTTATGTATGGTCATGTGAGAGAGCCTGGACCAGGAAAATGATAGTAGGGATGGAGCACAAGGGATAGATTTAAAAACTATTGGGGGTGGGGGCATGATAATGAGTTCAGTATTACAGGGTTAGTTTGAGGCACCTGCAGGTGATCAGGAAGAAATGTCCAGCAGGCAGGTGGATTTACAGATCTAAAATTCAGGAAAGAGTCAGCAAGTGGCACATAATTGGGTTGTTACTGTTGGTAAGAGGAGGCGTGGTACCACTGGTCGTAGAGTTCAGATCTCCATTTCATCATCCCCAGCACATCAGAAAAGAATCTCTCTTTGCCTACATTACAATTCCTATTTTTTTTTTAAAAAGAACCTGGTGTCACAATACAATGGTTAGGCATGATCAGTTGTGATACGTATCTGGGCCATTTGTTACTATATTAATTATAGTACAGGCGTCTTTGCTTGATGCAGACTTTTTACTTCCTTTTGTCAGACAAAAGGGTGTGGTTACAGCTACTGCACTGGGAACTGAGTAAATTGTGGTGAAGGGCATGGGAGTGTGTTACATTTGTGAACATCATCCACGAAGTATATCTCAGTGGCAAGATCATAAAAGAAAAGTTGAGAGCCATTATTCTGGTTATAGCTCTCTGGCCAAATTTGGCCCAGTACCTGTTTTTGTACAGCCCACCTCTGCGCTAAGAATGGCTTTTACAGATGAACATTTGCAAAAAAATTTAGTGATAGAGAACAGTAAATTTGAACCCCAATGAAGGGAAACATTATCTTCCTGCAAAAAGAATTTCATTCTTCTCATTAGTAGATCTGTATTACAAAAAAATCATACTCAATTACATTATTACATTTTGAAATTTGTCATTAAAAATTTTATAAAAATTTGTCTTATTTCTTGTTATGCAGGTACCTACATAATATTCTCAACTTGTCTCTTGGCCTCCCAAGCTTAAAATATTTACTATCTGGCCCCTTAGAGAAAGAGTTTGCAACTCCTGCTCTAGATTATAGTAACGCAGCAAAGCATACAGACTATTTACACTGTGCCCAGCACTCTGCTAAGAGTAATATCCTCAGTCTCTCCTTCAGTGCTCACAAAACCCTGCGGGGTGAATGCTGTAGTGAACTTCATCTCACAGGTGAGGAAACTGAAATGTAGAGATGCTAAATAACTTGTCCAAGCCCACACATTAATAAATGACAAAGCTGGGATTTGAAGCCAATTGGTTTGTTTTGTGGGTCCATACTTGTATTCATAACTCTACCATCTGTGAGCCTGAGGTTCCCGCTTCCAACCCTCCTCACCACAGCACATACTATGACCCCACGGCTCCCGTAGGCCTCTGTTCCTCTTTCCTTTCCCTTTCTTCTTCTTCTTCTTCTTTTTTTTTTTGGTGAGGAAGATCAGCCCTGAGCTAACATCTGATGCCAATCCTCCTCTTTTTTCTGAGAAACACTGGCCCTGAGCCTACTTCTGTGCCCATCTTCCTCCCCTTTATATGGGATGCAGCCACAGCATGGCTTGACGAGCGGTGCATGTGTGCACGCCCGGGGTCTGAACCTGCGAACCCTGGGCCGCTGCAGCGGAGCGCGCGCACTTGACCTCTTGTGCCACTGGGCCGGCCCCCCCTTTCTTACTTCTATACCTTATGTCTGCTTATAATGCCCACTTGTACTGTGCTTATCTCTTAGCCAAAGGGGCCACTCAGACTCAAGGATGAGAAAACGATGAGAGAACACATCTCTCTACACTTATATTTTCATTTACTCTAGTTGATATGCATTAAGAATCATGATAGTATCTTGTGGTCAAAATGAAAGAATATTCTCAGTCCTTGTCACATTGTCATGCTTCTCATCTGTGGAATGTGAAATATGATGTCACTTCCCGTATCTATTAAACACTTGCCGACAACATGTCGATACTCAGTCTTTGGTTTAAAATTGTTATTCAGGAGGATTAAACCAAACATCATCTGTTGTACTTGCAACTCAAAAGTGACTTCAGATACTTCTCTAGAATAGAAACCTGTGGAAGCAAAGATGCAATGCTGCTTTGTTGTAGAGAAAGAAACTCACTCCACGTAACCTATGTGGTGATAGGAGATGATTACCACGGTTTTCCTTTCATCCAAGGAATTCCTATGAGACTAAACATAAATGACATTAGATGTACTCCCATAACAAAACATCAATGATCTAGAACTCACTCAAAACTCTGCAGACACTAACGTACTTTGTTCCAAAAAGAAGCCCAAATTTATAGCCCATTTCTTCTTATATTTCAGAAAAGTCTAACACATTTATTGACATAAATTGTTAAATAATTATAGCTAAATTTATCACATATTTACTGTATACTAAGCATTGTATATGCATAATATACTTTATTGTTAATAAAGTAGTTAATATCATGTTTTATGGATGATATACACGGAGGCACAAGGATACTAAGTATTTGCAGTTAAGTCCAATCCAGAGAAAGGGGAATGCTGGGGTTCACACCCAGGATTGTCTTTGCTCTTAAGCAATACATTATTGCCTCCCTATTTTAAGTGCACAGCAGATTAGAAGTAACAAAATTGGAAGAGAAGAGGGCTGCTGCTTGCAGCACAGTGATAACAATGAAACGTCCTTAATAGCAGTATTGGAGCCAGAGAGAAAAAACAGATTAAAACCAGACATAAGCACTCAAAATTAGAGCAGTTTGGGGCCATTTAAACAGGCAAATAGCTTCAAACATCTCTAAAGCCACTCAGGACATCACCATCTAATAGCACAAAGCAATAATTAGATTTTACGTGGAGGCTGTAAATTATCAAGACTCAAAATTCTGTTTAGCATAAACTGTCTGGGAAGACACTATATAATGCATTGTAGATATGTTTCAAGCAAAATGTTAAATTAAAAATCATTTTGAAACATTTCTATAAACCCTTTCAGCATTTTGCAAAACTGAGACACCGACAGTTCTTCATTCTCTGAACAGTATGCTAACTGTTTGACAAGAATTATTTCAATGAACCTTCCAAACAATTCTAGGTAGGATGCATTCCTTTTATCGACATTGTCTAGAGTTACATTTACAGATGAAGCAAGTGAGGCTTAGGGAGGTGAAATGACTCACCCCAGGTCACAGAGCCAGTAATGGTAAGCAGCCAGCTGGGATTGGAATCTAGAACCTTACTTCTACTTTCAGTAAATTAAATACATAGACTGGAATTGCTCGTTAAGGAAGTGACTGTGGGGCCGGCCCCGTGGCTTAGTGGTTAAGTGCACGCTCTCCACTACTGGCGGCCCGGGTTCGGATCCCAGGCGCCCACTGACTCACCGCTTCTCTGGCCATGCTGAGGCCACGTCCCACATACACCAACTAGAAGGATGTGCGACTACGACATACAACTATCTACTGGGGCTTTGGGGGCAAAAAAGGAGGATGATTGGCAATAGATGTTAGCTCAGAGCCAGTCTTCCTCAGCAAAAGGAGGAGTAGCATGGATATTAGCTTAGGGCTGATATTCCTCAAAAAAAAAAAAAAGAAAGTGACTGTGATACGTAGAGTTACAAGACGGCTTTTGTGTGTGTGTGTGAGGAAGACCAGCCCTGAGCTTACATCCGATGCCAATCCTCATTTTGCTGAGGAAGACTGGCCCTGGGCTAACATCCGTGCCCATCTTCTTCTATTTTATATGGGACGCCGCCACAGCATGGCTCGATAAGTGGTGCGTAGGTCTGTGCCCAGGATCTGAACCGGAGAACCGCCGGGCCGCCAAAGTGGAGTGCGCCAACTTAACCGCTTTGCCACCAGGCCGGCCCCCACAAGATGGCTTTTGATGATCCCTAACTCCTGCTACTCGTGCTTTTGTGGAACCCACCCCTCTGCCCCCAACAAGTGTGCTTCTAACCAACAGAATCTGGCAAAAGTGAAGTGATGTCACTGCCCGGGTTAGGTAAGAAAAGACTGTGACTTCCATCTTGCCAGTAGACTTTTCTCTTCCTGGCTTTGATGAAGCAAGCTGCCATGTTGAAGAGCCCCCATGGCAAGGAACTGAAGACAGTGTCTGGCCAAGAGGCAGAGAGGAACTGGGGCCCTCAGTGCAACAACCTGAGAGAAACTGAGTCCTGCTGACAACGACATGAGTTCAGAAGCAGATCCTTTCACAGTCAAGCCTTGAGGTGACCACAGCCCCAGCCGACATCTTGAGATCCTGAAGCTGAGGGCCCAACTAAGCTGCACCCGGATTCCTGAGCCACAGAAACTGTGAGATAATACATGTGTGTTGTATTAAGCTGCTGAGTTTTGGGTAATTGTCACACAGCAGTTGATAACTTAATACAACAACATATTAATATTGAGAGCCCACATTTGTCAAAGGAAGTTGAAGAACTTTTATTTTAAAAAGCTCATGTTAAAATTCAAACAACTTTTAAGATAATTTCCAACTAGGATTCCCTTTTAAATGATTTCTAGAAAAAGAAGCCAATAAATAAAGGTGTAGTTCCAGACGTGGAGAGATTCAGTGGAATGAAACTAATAAATCTTTTGTTTCCAAACTTCAAGCTCAAGGTTGTGAAGAGCCAGGAGGCCCAGAATCGGGCTTGAGCAGATCTCTCTGCAGTCTCAGAAGAGCAGAGACGCCCGGTCACAAAACCCCAGACCCTGTCCATCCACAAGCACATCTTCGGGTGTGTGGAGTCCTTGTTCGTGGCATTCTCCTTCCTGAAACCAGACTGTGATAATTTTGGCACCAAGACAGCCATAAACAATTATTTTTAAAGGGAGGGAAAAGGAAATTACCTACTCAAAAAAATTAATGCTGTAGATTACTCAGAAAGCAACTCTGAAGCAATGGGAAGGAAATGGAAGAAACAGATTGCTTCCAATGTCAACGTGATGCTACCTCTTCAATACTCCTTCTGTCCACATGCACACACATTGTAGCTGACCAAGACAATGGACAAAGCAGCCGGGATAGGGAGGTGGTTGTCCAGAAGAAAGATGAATGATTTTTACATTTCCTACCTCTTTCATGTTCCCATTCATGCAATATTCTTGTAACTGTCTAATATCCATGGTCACTTGGAAATATAAACGACTGGTTATTTTTTCTGCTTCATTCTCTAGCTATTTCTAGCCTAGTTAGAAAAACTTTTAAAATATTTCTCATTTTGCTAAGCAGGAGTTCTAATTTTTTTGTCCAATAAACTCAATGATCTGGACAATCTATGACTTAAAAGTTGTTTATTCTCATTACTGCCCCTTTTGCCATCCCATTCTCTCCACCATTTTATGCCAACATAGACAGTAATTCTTGCCGTGAACTCCTGCCTAATGCCTTGGCCTCTAACCCTCCTGGCTGATCCTGGCTATGGGGATGACATCTTTGCTCGGCAAAATAGTAAGTTCCTGGGTCTACAGTGCTTTGTCGCTTAGTTTTCGCATCTCATCGCTTATTTGAAAATCAAACACAAAGTCAAAAAGAGTTTAATTCCTATGTAAAATCCAGTCTGTTTAGTGATGATGAGCCTGTGAAAAACCTCAGCAGACATGTAGCTGAAATACGGCGGATCCTGAATACTTTCGCTCTCATCTCATCAACTTATCTTTCTGCTTCTCCAAAATGCAGATCATTCAAATGGACTTTGTGTTACATACAATAAATGTGTTCCTGAAAATGATACATAATCAATGTATTATAAGGTAAAACATATCTTTAATACCTCATATAAGACAATACCACAGTTAATCATTTTTCTATGATAAGAACAATTAGCTATAGTATGTGTGTGCCTTGTAAGTCGGTATAACTCAGTGTAAAACTCTTTAGACAATTAAGGGAGAGCAGCTGACCCCTGCCCGAGCAGGAGACTGGAGGTGCTTCCTACTTCTGCCTCAAATCTGCTCTGTTGACTTTCTTGACCTTCCTTTCTTTATCTTTAAAAAACAAATGATTGGGGCAAATCATCTCAAGCTCCCTTCTGACTCTGCAATGGTACAGTTCTATGGCACTCATTGGCTCATTTACTGATATCACTTAGTAAAATATTGAGTCCCTTGTTTTACTCATATTCCGTTTTCCAAGAGAAAGGCCAATTCTTCCTTGGGCACAGCATGCCACTGCTGATGCCAAGCTCTACCCTTCGCACACTGTTCCCATAGCTTTCCCCAAGGGAATGCCTACTTTTCCATCTAGGTATCACATCCACCAAGCACTCTTCACTCAGGTCTGCTTGTCGTTGGTTGGGTTAGGTCTTTCATTGCTATGCTCTGATAACACCCTGTACAAACCTCAGTTATAGGAGTTACCACATTGTACTGAAATAGTTTATTTCATATCTGCCTCCTCCCCAGATAGACACTGAGCTCCTTATGACCAGACACCAGTCTTCAACAGACTTTAATCACCATGATGGCAGGGACATTGCTTGTTTTGTTTCTTGTCATAGTCCCAGTGGCATGGCATAGACAAGTGAATAAATAAGTATTTCCTGAAAAGGAGAATGAATGAATATATGAGTTAATATCTATTGACATTAATATCACCAGTACCTATCAGAGAACAGCATATTATAAACATTCACAAATGATTGTGGGTCTTAACAAATAATTTACATTTCCAGAACATACCCTACTGCGTCCAGAAAGAAAAAAATACATATGTATTTCACAAAGCATAATGTCAAAGCATAATTATTTTGTTAACAAGTACAAGTAAAAATGTTTCTTCAAATTTAGAAGCTTATCAACAACACATAGTAAGTTATTTCAAATGTGGTCAGTGGAAGTCTGGGAAAAATTACATCTAAGAAATATGAAAAATAATCTCATTATCACAGTCTCCTTTCAAGTCCATGGCTCAGTTTTAATAAAAAATAGCCAGAAAAGTGATTATGAAATCATTTGATAGGACTGGCTGTGGATTCCATACTATTTACACTTTACTTTTTCATTTTTAACAGGCTTTAAGAATGTGGCCTGTCATTAATAAAATTACACTAACAGCATCAGCATTCTAAGTCTACCTTATTTCAATTTCATAAGTAGGAAAAGCCTAAGAAAGTAGCTCTTAGTATGTAAAATATAGCTTCACCTTTGTAAACACCTTATGAGTTGATCAACACTTGATAATGTCTACCTCAGGCTTATATGGGGCCACAATTATTGTAACAAATCCAAGAACCTACAATAATCTGTTGACGAATACATACATTAGCATATTTCAAGTGTGTGTAGTGTCTTCTCTGATGACACATCTATTTTAAAGATTTAATAAAATTATAATAGCTGTTTGTCATGTGTTTTCTCAAGGGATACTAAAATTATAACTCATGTGCAACTCCATCATATAATTTTCTTTTAAAATTTATTTATCAGAATTAGTTTTATTAATTTTTTCTTACTATAAAAGCAATCCAAGTTAATTAGGCTATCAAGATAAATAAAAAGATATCTACAATCATATCCAACTACATAGAGACAATCCCTGTAAACACGCTGCTATGGGTACATTTAACAAAGTTTATGTTTTTAACCAAAAATGGGATCATGAAACTTTGTGATTGGCTTTTTAAAATGTAATATGTTGTGAAAAGCTTTCTATACCAATAGATATATTTCTGTAACATTCTGTTGCAAAATAGTCTATTATGCAAAAGCACAATGATGTATTTAGCAAGTCTTCTGTTTTTGGATGTTTTTCACTTTAGTAAACATTCATGTATGACAGGATTTTTTTCAACCTCAATCGTATTAACACTTTGGGCTGGTAATTCTTAGTTTCGGGGATCTGTCCTGCACATTATAGGATGTTTAGTAGAACGGCTGGCCTCTACCCACTGCATGCAGTTGTGACAACCAAAAATTTCCCCAGACATTGCCAAATATTCCCCAGGAGATAAAATCATCCTCAGTTTGGAACCACTCCAGCATACAAATAATTGCATATACAATGGACAATTTCCATCAAATATTTTCCCTGAAGTAGAATTGCTGGACCAAAGGGCATGACCTCTAGAGGGTTTCAATGTGTGTGGCCAAATGGCTGCTCTTGAAGACAGGTCATGTCAACTCCTCTACTCAACAGCACAACAGTGAGATGTTCTGTTTCTCTCTCTCACCAGTATTGAACAGTACCCTGTTTCTTCTTTTTTAATCAATGCCAATTTCAGAGTATTTCATTGCATTTTTTTAAACAACTGGTGAAAATAAACATTTTAAAGTACAATTTTGCATCATTTGCATTTCCTCTTTCTTTGGTGAACAGTCTTTTTTTTCCTTTCCTGTCAAAGGATTTTCTTTCTTCGGTTTTCTAAGAGTTCTTTATATATTAAGATATTGCCACGACTATCTCATGTAGCAAATACTTTCTCCCATCATTATCATAATTTGATCACGATATAGGTTCCAACAAAGCCAAACAGAATGTAACTGGAGAAAACAGGAAGAAAAGGAAACCATTTTGACTTTTCTGTTAACTTGAAAACAAGGAATCAACTAGCTGTGGGTAGAAAATGAATATGTAACCTTAGTGGTTGATTGAGATTGCTTGATGTTGGCTGAATCAAGCATCATTCCCATTTAGCTCCATCCTTCAGCCCGTCGAGATTCATGGAGCGCCTTACATGCACCAAGCATTTCCACATATGTAACCCACTTATATCTTCAAAAGAACCTAGTGGAAAGTCTAGTCATTTTCAGTTTACTAATGAGAGAACAGCAGTTCAGTGGCTCATGGCCATCATGCAGCTACTGGGTGACAGGGCTGGAATGCACAGAAAATCCTTGATTCTTTTATAAATTACCCTCCATCTCTATTACAGCAACTCAAAGCATCTGTTCAGGAAGGCTTTTGTTGTTGTTGTTGAGAAAATGAATCTATTTAGGGCTTTGGCAGGAACGTAATTCAGCTTTCTATTTGTCACAGTGAATTGATGTCTTCCGGACTCTGTGACTCTACTTGGGATTAGTGTCTGAAGTCTGAGAGCCTCCTAGGAGTATCGCAAGAATCTGAAGCATTCTTCAAAAAATGTAAAGGAATGTAAGCGCCCAGGTCCCAGAGCTGCAGAGCTGTAGTCAATTTCCTCCTAATGGCCTCCTTGAACGGAGGCAAAGGCGTCTCTGGTTTTGAATTAGTTACCATCACTTCGATAACTTTTCTTAACCACAAAAGTTGCCTTAGAAGAAAAAACAAAACACAGTCTTCTAGGAAAGGATTCTGAGCAGGAGTAAGATGCAGAATTTGAAATGACAAGGCAGCTATTGTTCATTTATCGCTGATTCCTAAATCCACATACTGATTTACTTTCTGAGGTTCACAGAAATACCATTTAATCTATTTTCTGTAGACACTACTGCTGAATAAAGGAACACTTCCTGCCACTAACACTCACCGCCAACAAAAAATACTTAGAAACCTTCGTATTTACTCTTCTGCTCAAACTATTGACTCTAATTCTTTATAGGTAATAAAAAATTAGGCTGGCAAATTTTTTTCTTTAAGTTTAGTAAATCTTTATTTTTTCCCCCTTTCTTTCTTATTATTTGTCCGTCAAGGTTATTTCTAGTATTAGATAATGCTCAAGAATACATTGAGTTCATTAAAACATTGGAGAATGAGGAAAGAGCAGACTGGAAACTAATCTCTTAATGACTTCAATTAAACATTTTACAAGTGGCTGTTGGCAAGTCATTAAAAATGACCCACTTCACACTCATGGACACCCTTGTATTGCTGTGGAGTCCTGATCTTTGATACCTTTCTTTTTCCTGATTAAGAACAACACAGCTGGTAAAACTAGGCTCATATGGCTTTAAACTATTTGCATCCAACGTTGATATCCTAAGAATGGTCCATTCATCTTAACACTTAGTGACTTCAAGAATTTTCTTGTGATTACGCTGCAAGTCCCTGGCATAACGCATAGCAAGACAAGGCTATGAAGACTGAACACTCCAACGTAAATCTTTTTCTTAGGGGGACGGTAGACTGAGAATAATTTGGTTCAATGCATATAAGAAGTACTATCAGGATGTCCTTTTCATTAATTTTAATCCATTGCTATTGACATTTTTGCTATCCAGAGGAATCATTACTGGTTAGACAAAAGGTTTCCAAACGGATAGCAACAGATTATGAAAATGAAGAAAAGAGAGAGAGTACTCTGCTTTCAGCTGACACTGAAATGCTTACCAGGAGGGGGAAAGTAAGATTGAAAATATATAGGTATGCTATCATAAAACTAAATAAAATATTTTCATTTACATGAGGGCAGAAAGAAATATGGAAAATGAAAACACACTTTATGTGGAAACAATTGTTCTTTTTTTGCTCCCTCTTGATGTAAGGAATTGTTATGTATTTTGTATGACGCTTGCATTTTTAGAGTGAATTACATTTGAGTGGAATATTTGAAAACACCATCTAGACAGTGAAAAAAAAAAGAATCTGAGTCAGGTTTTAGGAAAATCCTTTAAGATTTCAAAAACTTGCAAATCAGTGACTAGAGTGGATGGCTTCAGGGCTAATCCTGGAATTGTGGAAATTCTCAGTATACCTGGAAATACTAATTTACTTATTCAGAGCCAAATTCTCATGAACTAGATGTTTTTAATGTAACCAGCTTGTAGGGGAGTCTGAAAGTTGACTGTTCACATTCTCTCTGTCTCTCTTTCTCTCTCTCTCCCCCCTCCACTATTATCAAAAACCAGCACGCAGTTGATTCAACAGATGTAACAAGTTTTTTTCTGACCCAGGCCCTAGAATGCAACAGGTTTCTTCCATGCCAGGCTTTGTCAGTTTATTTCAACAGTTGGCCTCACAACGACCTGTAATCTATTCATCACATTTTACAGCATTCTGATTGGCTGATACCATATGTCCGGTTAGTTCTCGTTGGCTAAGAATTTGTATTGGCCAGTGATTGTTATTGGCTATTTCCAGATGTAATGAAAAGTGTTTATCCTGATGGAGAAAGGAAGGTAAGGGGCCAAGGATATTTCTCCTGGATGCACCTTTTGAAAACTGTCTTTGGTTAAATTACTAACCAACGCTTCCTAAGCCTGGTTGCCCAGGCAAAGTATAGCTATTTGCTGAGAGCTTTATGCTTGTTTGTGTGCAGAAACTGCCTGCCCATGAGATAGGTGGGACAATGGAACTTTTATTTGTAGATGAGAGAGAGAGAAAAAGAAAATCACACACACGCACGCACACACACACACACACACCCAGCAGAGCTAGCCAGCCCTTGGAAATCCATCTTTTATGCCTGCTCATTCATGCTTTCAATGTCCCCATCCTTTTTTTTCAATTAGAGATATTCTTGGATGGGATCTATTGATATTCCTCAATCACATTTTTTTTTTTTTTTGGTCAATGCACAAAGGATCAGTCTTATCCACTAAGTTACAAAATTAAATTTCTCCTAAGCTGAGCCTTTCCTAAGATGTACAGAGTCTATATTTGCAAACTCGTTTTCAGCCAATAGTCTGGTATAAAAATCTGAGGAACATTATGGGGTTTTGGAAAATGTTTCAATAATTCAGAAATCTTGAGCAACAAGGCAGATGAGATTTCCTAAATATTCAGAAATAAACTGCAGCCATTCCCCTTTATTTTCCCATCACTGAACATCCAAGGGAAAGAAATTACAGCTTTAATTGTGTTAATCAGGCCCTCTCTCATTTCCCAATTTGCATTTAGAAGTACTTTGGCCCTTGTAGTGAGCAAGGATTTTCTTAATAGCAGGAACTAAAATGTACTTGAAAACAACTTGATAATTTTGTGGGCAAGGTTTGAAAAAGCCAAGGAGTTAATGCTTTCCAGAATCACCAATAGAGCCTGCTAGAGTCTAGACAACAAAGAAAAAAGCTAACACTATTCTTAGTTAATTCTGTGCATTTGTACACAAATATTTATTTCACAGTTGCCGAAGGACGGTGGTGATACAGAAACAGCAAGAGCTTGTTTAATTTAATTTTATTTTCAGAATAGCACAATTTTCTCATAGATATTAAAAGTTACATTAATGGTATAAATACAAAGAGTATTGGTTGCCCAGTGACTGACTTGTGAAATCAATCAAATTATTCTTTTTTTCTAGATCTAATATGTACACAAGCTTGTTGAAATATGTCACATCACTTATACTGAACTCACCACCCCAACTGAATGCCCACCTCCCTCCAGCTACCACCACTGTGGTCTCGCTGCTTCTAACTCCAATACACCAGATTTTTGGAGTCTTTCACCACTAGTTCAGGGCTACTGTTACTATCTGGGGACTCCCTACTACCAAACTGATCCAAATTTCTGCTCTTATTATGGTTTACTGGCAGCAGTTCCCCTATTGTACCTACCACAGCCAATGCATTCAGAAGCTCCAAACAGGCTACTGCAGAGTTAATAGGCTATTCCAAAGTTGATGCTGGAAGTGGTCAGAGAAATCAAGCCAGTGATTCTCCAAGTGTGGTCCTTGGACCAGTAGCATCACCTGGGACCTCGTTAGAAAGGCAACTTCCCAGCCCTGCTGAATCTGGAGGTGAGGCTCAATGATTTGCATTTTAACAAACCCTCCAGTTGATTCTGTCCCACACTCAAGTTTGAGAACCACTGATCTAGTAAAATCTACCCATTTTACAGATGAGAATGCCAAGACTTATGAAAGCTCAATGAGTTATCCATGACCTCACACCTATTTGGTGATGAAGTCAAGGCTGGAACCCACATCTGATGTCCAATACAGGTCTTTCTATGTTCCAGAATAGAATTATTCTTCATCATAGAATGGTTTGCTGACCCCTTTCCCAAACTAATAAATCCAAGTTAGTAAATGTAAAACTTTTGAAGAGGGCTGGAGGTAGTGAGAATTGAAGACTGTTGCCCTAAAGGCATGTGCCATTGCTTGATCCCACTATTTTTACTGCCCCTGCAGACAGCTAAATCTTCTAGGAAACAATAAACACATCCACTAGGAGAACTAGATCAAAGCACTTAACTACATCTGATTAATAGTGTTCAATAATAAGACAAGTAACGAATTTGTACTAATTAAAGTTCTGAAGGGGGGGAAGCAATACAACGTATATCTGTGGGTTCAATCTTTAGAACAAAGGGATGTAAGAATCTCCTGTCCACACCTTCTTATCTGCAAATAAAAAAATCACATAGAATTTTGATAATAACGAGCGCTTTTAAGACTTGTTTTATGTGGGTACTTTAGAGCTTTTGATGTATGCTCACAGACTGGGGAGAAAGAAAGCCAGTTGTGATCAATCGCTCTGCTAAGTCACAAATGCTAACATTAAAAATGTGGATCATCTAAAGTGGAGGTCAAATATTCCCCTTGATCATCCTTAAGCTCATTCAGATAGCTGATTATTCACTTGCCAAAATAAGCTCTCAGATAAACAAATGGTCTGCTGAAAGAACAAAGTAGGAGTATTCAAGTGCTTAGTGAATCCATCAGTCACAGACACCAGAGGGGAAAAAAGAAAGAAAGATAGAGTGTGTCCTAGAGAGAGTGTGTATGGCGGGGTGTGCAGCCCATGCCTGCTCCCTAGATTCTACCCTCTGTGCAAGCAGAAATGTAGCCCTCCAGTCTGGCTGCTGCTGAACAGCCAAGTCCTACTTGAATTTCAGTGACAGAAATGTTCAAAGTCTTATCACAACAGAAACAACTTTGCCCTAAAGTCAACATTTTGCTGAAGAAAAAGATTGATTAAACCAAGGAGAAATCCCTGGACACATCCCTCTGAAACAAGAATGAATGATGGTAGTGAAAGCACAGTCATCCCTAGAGTACTTTACAGTTCCCCAAGAACCTTCTAGAAGGATAATTTATAGTTGATGAATTTAAGACGTGACTGTAAAAGAAGCATTGGGGGACTGAGGTTAGGGGTGAATTTATATAAGTCTCTATAAATATATGCACATTTACTAAAATGAAGCAATAACAAAGTACAGTAAGCAATGCACTATGAATTTTGATAGATAATAAATTAGCAATCATAACACGATATGCTGAATTTCATTTATCACTCCTTGATTGCATATATTCTTTAAGATCTTCCCCTACAGAATCAATAAGATGTTTGCAAATTCTTTTGTTCCACGTTAAGATGCATATTTTTTCCAGGCTTTTTTAAAAATCCAAACTCCTAATGCTTTTGAAATTCTTAATTCTCACCTCCTGCTACTTGCCTTGGTACTGATGGGTTGGAGAAATTCAATGGTTGGAAATTAAAATAAAATAAAACAAAATGCTTTAGGAAACTCAGCTCTGTTGACTGTTTCTCAAACTAGGTTTCCTTTACCTGACATGTCTGCCCACGAAAACTTCATGACAAAACACAGACCAACAGCACTCTCATCCATCTCAGCTCCTTCCATTGTAACACATGCCCCCGGAGAACACAACTGAAGCACATGTCTCTTTTCATTTTTTCCCCAAGATTTTATTTCAAAAACTTCTAGCTCCTGGCCTATGATATTTTTTTAACACTCCATTTTCTATTCTCAGCCCCTAGGTGCATTCTCCATGTGGAGTGATGTGCAAATTCTGTGCTCTAAACTAAAATTCTGAAGATTGATGAGAAATAAACTCAACGCATTAAAATTTTTGCAAGAGGAACTCACTCTTTGACCACAAACCTTATAATTACTTAGTGAGGTAAAATGATTTATCTCTTTCTCCATCTTGTGATATTCCCAGAATGACACTGGGGATTTGCAACTCTGCCTTATTTTTACTTACTTTGTGGATCATCCATTTTTAAATCCATTACCACTTTCCCAACTGCTGACCAGCATACTCCTCGTTTTCCCTCTTGCTGTTGGGTAATCATTATGTACCCAGGGAACACATTCTTACTGAAATATTAATCTGACCAAAAAACATGACTGCAAATGTAAGCCCACTACAGAAATAATGAGAACGAATACTCCAAACACTAAGCACAAATGCATTTTTAAGATAAGCCATTGGGGCAGATCATGCCCACTGCATTCCTCCCTTTGATACATATTATTAAAAACTGACGCTGACCCCTGAGTCTCATCTACTTCTACTTATTGTAATACTCAATCTCCAAAATAGGAAAGGAATGTGATTCCATTCAATTTATATGGAATCCTATGGTCTCTAATACCCTTTAGCCTTATAAATGAGCCAAAACTCACCTAGAAGATATCAAAAATACTTAGTGGATTCCAAAATAAACACAGCCAGGGGTTTTCTGAACCAACCCATACCTACAGATGACTCCCTTGTACAACATGAAGTCTGGTGCGGCCTTCAAGTCAACTGAGTTCTAATCTGAACCTCAAAGTTCACATGAGAACTCTTTTTTCAAACTCCCTCTGTCACATTAGGTACATCCTTCAGTCTCTTCATGGTCTCCTTTTCCCAACACAAATTCTAGTTACCACCTGGCAACTATCAAGAAAAGGTGACAAGAAAAGGTTTTACTACTGGACCAAAAGGCAAGTTTTCAATAACTATTATGATGGTATGGTCATATAGGTGTCTAGCTTTACTGAACATCACACACGTATCTTTTTGCAAGCACACAATCTTCAGAAATCATAGTATCTCAGAATCAAGACAAAGAGAAATATGTTTGAATGATGGCATATGAATTATGTCTTTCTGAAAAAAATTAATTCATCTCTCTCTTTCAATGTAATAGGTATAAATTGACACATTTTAGAGCAGCAATGACTGAGCTCAGTAATTTATATCATGTAGGTTTGGGCATTGTCTCCATCCAGATGTTAAAGGAAGACAGGGGAATTCACACTTCTGCAAATGCACTTCAGTGCCACATTCCACTCACATGAGCTGCTCGCTGCTGCCTGCTTTATCAGTTTGATCTCTGGTTTTCTGTGCCCTTACCTGCTTTGCCCCAGGACTACAGTTAAAAGGATGGTGATGGTAGCATATAGAAATTGGAGTAAGGCAGCCGCTTATGACGTTGGGCCAACAGCAATCCCAAAACCCCAAAAGAGAGAAAACACACAAGAAACCTTTTGACCAGTATGGCCCAAGACACAGGCTTTGGGTACCTGTGGGCAAAAAAGTAAAACAAGACAAAAAAAGCAGGAAATGTCTAATACATTCAAAATGGAGCTTTTAAGTCAAATGTTCAATCAGAGACTTGTCAGGAACTGCAGGTTGGGCTGCTGGAACTGTTATGAGTCATGCGGGGGGTAAAATGCTTTGTTCTTCACTAAACCAGGCCACTAGCAAAGGCTTGAGGTCAGAAAATAGTGTTACAGCAAGTAATGAAAGAAGGAAGCTACACTAGACCTCAGGATGAGGTCATCTGGAACATTCTGCAGCAAGAAGAAACCCCAGTCCAAGGCACTGGTAAGATGTTAACCAGGCCATTACTATCCATACCTAATGATGAAAATCTTCAGCAATTTATTATTTTTCACCTAGAGTATTCAGTTATTACTAACTTTATATCCCAAACTTTTAAAATGCAAGCTCCACTAGAATATGAATTCTTTGAGAGCAGGGATCTTAACCTATTTTATTCACTGGTGTACTCAAGTGCCTACAATGGACACATAGTAGGCACTTAAATATTTGTGCAGTAAATAAAAACCAAAAAGGATCCTCATCACAAAGATACTACTCCTGCAGGGCTGTTACTTGTGGCTGTGTAGGTTACACCTTGCACAAAAGTACCTGGCCCAGCTGGCAAAGTGAGGCTGGAATCCAGCCAGTGTGTATCCACCAAAACCTGGCCCTGGCCTGTGACTGCAAAGCTCAGAAAAAGGTGCCTTTTTGCAATTCATCTGCCCAAGGAGGAAGTTTTTTTGTGGACAGAGTCCCCTGGGTTCCACCAAGGCAAGCTTCCTCAGGGCGGTACTTTGGTGACTGCATAGCTCAAGGCACAGGGGCGCTCGGAAGTAATGCAATGCATTTCATCGAAACCATTCTACAAGTCAGACGTTTCATCAGTGCATTTCATTGCTGAGGTCTTCCTGCATCAACAATGCTGTGCCGTGACTGAGGGTACACCTTTGACAGTTTGTCAACAAGTCCTTACAAACTTAACTCGCAGGTTGAATTTGAAGTCTTGAAATGATAAAGAAATGTTTGCCCTAGTCCTCATATAGCTATTAACTAGCCAACATGCTACTCTGGGCATTTGGATGATCATTTTTTTCCTTTTCTTTTGTTGTTACATAATCAAATATAATTAGTAACTGAAAGCACCTAAGATATTTAAGTGGCGAGAAACATTAGCATGAAGGGCAAAATAAGAATGAACCAATGGTGAGGTATAGGTCAAGGTTCCTTAACTTTGGCACAATTGGCATTTGGGGCCAGATAATTGTTTGTTGTCAGGGGCTGTTCTGTGCACGTAGGATGTTTAGCAGTGTCGCTGGTCTCCACTCACTAGATGCTAGTAGCATTCCTCCCCCAGTTGAGTCAAGCAAAATGTCTCCAGATGTTTCCAATGTTCCCGTTCCCTGGAGAGCAAAATCACTCCTGGTTGAGAACCACTGGTATAGGTAAAGCTGCCATATTGGAATCGGGGTAGAGCCAGCAGATGTTTAGACTCTCATGGGTAATTAAAAAGAATTACGAGTAAAGTACTAGAATGGATCTATGCTCTAACATCAAGCTGGGAAATGGTCCACGTTTAGCTGCCCCAGTTGGGGAAGAGGTTTGAAAGAGGGTGGAGGGATGAGCAGAGTCAAGCTCCAGGCTAAGCAAGAAATGTGGGGCAATATTTATAAATGGGTAAGTCACAGATGGAAAACCTAGATTGTGTAATTCCCTCTGGGGTCCACATGAGGTAGTAATCCTATTTTGGATCCACACGTGTGTATTTGTACCAACTAATCAATGTCCATAGATATTTTTTCCTTTGTCTGAAAAAACAGTCTTTGCTGCAAAATCAAGAGTACCACTACACTGTTGGCTTGATTCAGAGAATATGTTGGCTGAAATAATATCTACTGCCAATAATAAAGTAGGATAACCAAATAAATAGAAATGGTTTGGTAATGATTTCAATGGCCATGTTGACCCCCTACAGTCTCCAATCTAGGAGCTAGGCCACTTGGCTTTGCTTTTAGGAAGGAAGATGTTTAAAACTCTGATCTCACTCTAACCTTGGCGATCTTGCTCCTCTTTTTCTGAGCCTCTTCATTCAGCCTCCTCCATCTTAGAACAGACCACGCACAAACAAAGCTTAAGATTTGTAGAATTGTATCCTCATGAAAGTTTGTGGGAGAAGGAAAGAGTAAAACCAAATTAACATCTTTGCATTCATTCTGGCCTATTTTATCATGATAGCTGATGTCTGGGAACATCTATTTTGCATATATGATACATTTGCCTCATTTTTCTTGAAGCATCTTCTTCATCTGGATTCTAGGAACCACAGTCTGATAATTTCTCACCTCCCTCCTCATCTTGCTGAGGGATAAAGTTGGAGGCCCAAGGCTCCTTCTCACTCTATGCTTATTCCAAGCTTGTGGTGACCACCACCACGGTCCACTGACAAGTGCTGCCTGCAAACTATTTGTTATCAGACCATGGCAAGATGAGTACAGAAAGCTAGAGTAAGAGTTTCGAAATTGACAGAACAATTTCATATCTGTTAAATCTAATAGGAAAAAAAAAAAGTGGCACCAGTATTTTGGATATCTTTATTTGACTTTTCCTCTAACTTCAATTTCCCTTTAATTTATTTTTACTGTATTCAACAAAGTATTAATCTACAGCAAATTAGAAAAAAACAAAAGACCTTGGTAGAGATCAGAGATATTTAAAGAAGAACTATCTTAAGATAATCTCATCCAATTCCATGGTTTTAAATATCATCTATATATTGCTGGCATTCAATTCTATATCTCCAGCCTCAACATCCCCTGTGAGTTCCAGATTCATATATCTGACTGCCTATTCCACATCTCCACTTGCCAGTCTAAAAAATATCTCAAAGTTGACATGTCCAGAAATGAAGTCTTGTTTTGTGCTCCTCGATCCCGCTCTGTCCTACTCTTTCTCAGCTCATTAAGTGATACTACTACCCACCCAATTTTTCAGGCCAAATACTTTGGGATCATTCTTGACTAGCATCTTTCTACTACCTTCTACATATTATCCAGTAGTAATTCTTGGAGGCTCTGACTCTAACACATTTCTCAAATTGGACCATTCTACACCATCTCACCACAAAGATTGCAGTTCAAACCTATCAACCTCTCTCACCTGGAAAAATGAAATAGTCTTCTGCTCTTTCTCCTTGTTTCTACTCTATTTTCCCCAGCAGCCACATTGGTTTTCTAAAAGTATAAACCTGATCAAGTGCTCTATGCTCCAAACTCTCCAATGGATTCGCATTACACTTAGAACAAAGTCCAGAGTATTACCATGGTCTAGGAGACCCTATATAATCTGCCCCTCCATTATTCTGACCTCACTGGTGACCAGCCACTTGCTGGCTGACTCTCCTCCAAACACAGGGCCCTCCTCTTGTTTTATAAACACCTTAAGCACATTCCTGTCATAAGAGACTTTGCATTTTGCTTCCCTCTGCCTGAAACACTTTTTTTCTAGACATTTGCAAGGCTTACTCCCTCGCTTCCCTGAGAACATTTTTCAAGTAGCACTATTGCCATGCTTCATCTTAATCACTCTATTTTATTATGACTTTGATACATCATGAAGAATTAATATTATAGTAAAATTTAATTATTTTAAAATTTGTTTATTGCCCCTCTTGTCCCCCTAGAATATAAGCACTATGAGGGCAAGGATTTAGATTTGTTCACTGATATCTCTCCTATGTCCAGAGAATGCCTCTCATAGAGCAGAGACCCAAAAATGTGTTTGAATGAATTATTTTATTTCAAACATGTTCATCAATATAGAAGTATTAAGAGTGTATCAGCTCACAGGAGGGGTTTCCTGCTTAGACTTGTCACTCATCCACTCATTTCACTCCTTTAATATTTTTTTTGTGTGTGTAAGGAAGATCTCACAAAAAATGTGTTAGCCCTGAGCTAACATCCGTTGCCAATCCTCCTCTTTTTGCTGAGGCAGATCAGCCCTGAGCTAACATCCACGCCCATCTTCCTCTACTTTGTATGGGACGCCGCCACAGCATGGCTTGACAAGCGGTGCGTCGGCGCACGCCTGGGACCCAAACGTGGGAACCCTGGGCCGCCAAAGCGGAGCGCATGCACTTAACTGCTTGCGCCACCGGGCCGGCCCCTCATTCCTTTCACATTTTAATTGAGAAACTATGCACCCTCATAGCCACGGTTTCCAAATAATTAAATATTTATAACTAAATATTTAGACTGTTCAGCAATAAGCCACAGAAATGTGAACTGTGGAGAAACGCATTGATTCAGACTCACTTGGCTCCTATTTTGTGATAACAGTTTGAGTTTGGTTCAGCACACTATGAAAAATTCAATATAACAGTGTATATAAGATTGAAAGGGTATGCTTGGAAACTTTTAGGGATGCCAACTCTCAAATATCAGGGAAGAAGCCATAAAAGTACAAATGATTTCAATGATTTTTACAATATAGCCTCAGCTATTCATTAGCACAAGTCACCCAAGGGTCCACTAGACAGCACTCATTCATTCATTCACTTTGCTACTTAGGCATATCACTCATCATTCATGTTACAGGTATTTATGGAATACCTACTGTGTGCTGGACGCTGTTCCAGAGAGTGGGAAGGGAATAATACAGCCATCCACAAAGCAGACAGAAGACCTTCCCTTACCGAGCTGTCTTTCCAGAGGAACTTTGTTATTTCTGAGACCCATTTTTGAAAACAGTGAAACTACTTTTCATCAGCCAAATTCTGCAATGCATGGGCTTCAAGGAGTTTTAGCATCCTCTTTGTTAGACATGAGTTTGCTCTTTTCTCCAGATTCCATATTTTAAAACGTCTGAATGGCTTCAAAATTAAGATATATTATTCTCCTCCACCACCACAGGGGAAAACACTTAGGAAATGCTTTTCAGATTTTGATTTATTCAAGACAAAACCATTTGTATTTCTCACCAGGGAGTATTTATATATACATCCCCTCTAAGTAATCTCATCAAGTAATTTTGGATGAAAACATCTCTGAAAACAGCAGAAAGTGTTCACGAAGCAGAAATGGACTTAAGAAATCTATGTGCACTATTAATAACTCACTCATCTTCTTCCAAGCAGTAGGTTTGTGCCAACATGCTGCTCATTCTGGTCTCAGTAAAACCATTACCTCTGATTTTTATTCAAACCTGACTGTAACCACCATGAGTCCAGGGACTTGGCATATTTGTCCCCTGACCATGGCGCCCCTGTGTATTCAATGGATTTGCTTTATATTTGTGAAGTAATCCTATTCCAGCTAGGCTGTTGGCTTTTTCAGGGGGAAAAATGTTGTCCTTCTTTCAAATTTTGTACGTGATGTTATAACTCTTTAGAATGGTTCCATTTTCCTTATAAAACTAAACTGCACTATGTGATATCTTCCTTCCTTCTCTGCCTCACATCTTGCTTTTTTCAGCGAGGCAGCCTCTGAGAACACACAAATTAATATTCACTGCACAGACGTAGATGTATTTTAAGTATTTGTGATCTTTGATTCTTTTTACATCCAATAGCAGCATTTTCCAGGAAAAGAGGAAAAACATAGAGCAAGGAAGGAGCTTTAAATCTCCCACAAAATGTAGTGAGATGACTTCCTGTATATATAATTTCACTCTGACTGTCAATCCACAACTTTTAGAAAGGAAAGTTCTTTTTAAGTTGAAAATTCATATGAGAACTATATGAAAGAAGTTGCAGGCATATACATGAACACTCATATCTATCCAATGGGTAAATCACCAACAAAGTGGATAATATGTTTAATATTAGGCAAAACTGTTATCAGAATTAAAAATATGTATCAGTAGACTCAAAGTATGTCTGTGTAACTGTGAAGGCTCAATACTAGGCAAGCAAGACCACCAATTAACATATTTCTATCTGTAAGAATATTTTCTAAATAACAATCTTTGGCTTTACACTGTCTGTTTGCATTGGAGAATGTTACTAGAAAGAGCACGAGGATATCTATCTGCTATTTATTTGGATAATATTGCCTTTTAGTCATGTCCTCCTATAGCACCCCAATTATGGGAACACAGAGGGGACATTTCTCTCTTAGGAAAACATATTATCGTCCCAAGCAACTATGTTCTTCATGTCTCATAAATATATTGAATTGTGAAATTGATTGTGTTTCTCTCTTTGTTTGGACAATTAGGGAACTCAGCTTCTAGTGTAACCGCTCCCTCTGACAAATGTGGCAATGCCAAGCACGTGTGAATGTCACCTATTCCTTGGGTATTTTGTGTTTTTCTGTTCTTATTTTCCCTTTGCCCAATTTCCTCTCTAATGATTTTATTCTGTTCTCTTGGTTAGCCACCTCAAATCCATTTTATCCAAAAGGTAAGGATTCAGGGAGACAGGGAAACATACATATGTATGCCAGCAAAAATAATTTCTCATTAGATATATAAACACTCTCACTTGTGATTCATGGCCATTTGCAATAGTCTGTTTTTTTCTTCAGGAAAGCCAGTCGCACCAAATGCAATTCATTTTAAGGGCGAAATAAAGAGGGTAACACAGTCAAGTGAAGTCTGGGGAGGTCTGTGCCCAAAATAGGGGGCTGTGGGTAGATAGGTAATGGAAGACCCATGTTTTTAGAGATAATTCATTTGTAACATGATGTTAAAGGGACATTTCAGCTGAGAACTGAAGACTCTAGACCTGACATGCAAAGTGAAGGGGCAGAAGCCATTATGCAGAATCTGTGGAAAAAGAGGCAGCAGAAAGCCAGGGTGATGACTCTGAAATCCCTCACCCTCATTGAGGTAGAAGGTTTCAGAGGTTGGAAGTTAGAGAATGATCTTTGAAGACATTTTCTTTGGAGAGAGCTTTGCCATGAGTGCCCTATCTCCACCACCTAACTAAGCAGGCATGGCATGCTCTCCCTACACCCCAACTTCAGTCTTGGAAAGAGAGGCTTCCAAAAACCCCTTGAAACCAATGAGATACCACTTCATGCCCACTAGAACGGCTATCATGAAAAAGATAATAAAAAGTGTTGGTGAGGATGTGGAGAAATTGGAAACGTTATACAATGCTGATGGGAATGATTTGAGCAGTCACAGTGGAAAACAGTCTGGCAGTTCCTCAAAAGGTTAAATATAAGTTACCATATAACACAGCAATTCCCCTCCTAGGTATACACCTAATAGAAATGAAAACAGATGCCCACACAAAAACTTGCACACAAATGTTCATAACAGCATTATTCCTAATAGCCAAAAAAATCAGAAACAATCTAAATGTCCATCACCTGATGAACGGATAAATGGGTAAATCTATAAATGGAGTAATATTTGGCAATAAAACAGGAAGCATTGATATATGCTGTAAAATGAATGAACCCCATAAACATTATGCTAAGTGAAAGAAGTCCATCACAAAAAAACCACATATTGTATAATTCTCTTTATATGAAATATCCAGAATAGGTAAACCTATAGAGACTAAAAGGAGATTAGAGGTTGCCTAGGGCTGTGGGGTAGGCAGAAATGGGGGTGGTAAATGCTAATGAGTGTGGGGTTTCTTTTCAGGGTGATGAATATGCTCTAAAATCAGATTGTGGTGATGGTTGCACAATTCTGTGAATATACTAAAAACCATCAAACTGTACACTTGAACAAGTGAATCATATGGTATGTGATTATATCTCAATAAAGCTTATAAAAAAAGATCTTTTGAATAGCTTAATATCTAGTTGGTGCAATAACTTGAGTTACAGCTGGAAGCATCTGAAGGGCAAGAGGCTGCCGGAAGCAGAGTAGAGGGCTGCAATTGGAGCAATAAAGGTGCCTCATGAGTGTTTCCTGTGGCCCAGAGAGAGTCAATGGGCAAGTGAGAGTCAGTGAGTGGCAGCATGTCTCAAATCCTGTCTCTGAGGACCGGCTGGAGATGTCAGGAGGCGCCGTTGGAGTGGATCCCAAGATGCTAGGGGGCTGTGGAAGGAGCTTCAGACGAACAACAGGAAGAGGGATGCATCTGCCACGTGAGGGGAGTCGCAGGTGAGAAGGCCCAGTCATGGGAGCCTCTGAAGAACTAAGTGGGATACTCATGGGAGAGAAAGAGTCAGCTTTGCACATCTGCTACGTCCAGACAATGGGGTGACAATGCCACCACAGCACCTGTCAGCATAAGTCAGCAAGAAGTCCCTTCTTCCCTTGCCTCTGCCCCCTCCCCATACTCACCTTCGAGGTCTCTGAATCCTAGGTTAGCAAAAGGGGAGGCTGGGAGAGAGAAGAAACCGTTAAACTCTTCTTCCTCCAACTGTAGGCTGTGGGTTTTCCATCTCCAGTTGTTCAGCCAGGGGAGGGAGTAACCCAACCTTCCATCAGGCTGGAGCCTTCATTATTAGAAGGGCCTGGACAATGGGATTACTGAAATAAGGTTGTCTTTGCACCTTATCTAAGAGCGACTGAGAAGTCTGGGTCCACGTGAGTGCTCATCCAGGGAGGGAAGGGCTGGCCCCTACTGAGTAATGAAGAGACCATGGGAGACTAACTTTGTTTAATGAATATATGCCACAAGCCATACTTGTTTGACATAACGTTTACACATTTTTCCAAGTGTTACATATTTATTTGTCATGGTTAATTTTATGTGTCAACTTGACTGGATCATGGAATGCCAGATATTTGGGTGAACATTATTTCTGGGAGTGTCTGTGAGGGTGTTTCTGGATGAAATTAGCATTTGCATTGCCGCATTCAGTAAAATAGTTTGCCCTCCTCAATGTGGGTGGGTATCATCCAATCCACTGAGGACCCAAATAAAACAAAAAGGTAGAAGAAAGCAGAACTCAACATTTCTTGCCTAATTTTTTGAACTGGGTCATCTATCTTCTCCTGCCTTCTATGCTCCTGGTTCTCAGGCCTTTGGACTTGGACTGAATTACACCCCAGATTTCCTGGTGTCCAGCTTACAGACAGAAGGTTGTGGGGACTTCTCAGCCTCCATAAATGTGTGAGTCAATTCATAATAAATCTCTTCCTATACATCTATATCTATATCTGTATCTATATCTATATCTGTATCTCCCATTGGTTGTTTCTGGAGAACTCTAATACATTATTATTTCATTCAAACCAAAGGGATATCCCACATGCTGAAGCTGAACATGTCCTCCTAATACGTAGATGACGTCCCTTTTCTATGGACCATCTCCTAGGTCCTGGTGATTCTGGTACTGCTTTCGTCCATCTGTGGGCAGGCATCAGCTCTGTGTGGGGGCCCAGGCACCCAATCACACTTTAGCTTTCCTCAAGGGAAATCACAGATCCGAAAAGGACCTTGTTATTTGTCTTCTTTCTCTACAGACTGTTTGATTCAGACACTTGTCAAATGTTAGATAAGGACGATGTCCTTTATGGAAAAATACGCAAAAGTACAAACTAAGATCTCCTTCCTTACCGGATCTGATGAGGGCCTTCTCAGCTCCCTCTCTATGATAGCATCGCACAAAGTGGTCACTACACAAAGTGACACCCTCTTTACAGAGCATAAAAGTCACTTTTCTACCTATTCTCCATATTTCTTTTTAAATTTCAAGGAATAATCTCTAGGTTTGGCATACCGAGATTTTTAAAGTAAGTCTATCAATGTGACATTTGTAATTTTATAGACCTTAACTCACTTGTTAATTGAAGTATTTTTTGAACATCTATGGGGAGACAAATTCCGTGGCTGTGATTTGGGGTGTAAAAGATGCACATGACCAAGGAACACTTAGTTTAATGGGAGAGACACATGGAAACTGTCAGCTGTAACAGCATGTCATAAATGTTGCAGAATAGATACAACAAAGAGCTTCAGGTGCCCAGTGGAAGAAAGATCAGGGAGCGGTGACTATAGTGGAGAGATGAAGACGACTCTGGCATTAGGGTGCTGGGGCTCAAATCTTAACTTTTGCTCATTTACTGGCTGTGTGACTCTGGGCAGTTTAGTAACCTCTCTGTGTTACCATTTCTTCCTCTATGAAATGGAATGATAACTGCATCTACCTCATGGAGTTGTTATGGATAGTACAGTTAACCCAGAGAAAGTACATACAGTGGTTTTTGGAGCACAGTGAGGATCACATAAATTTCAGATATGATAATTACCAGATAGTTACCCATTATCTGTGGTAATGAGCAAATATCTGGTATCTTTTTATCTATAAAATAAAATAGGAACTCCTGTACATATCCCATTGGACAGAGTGTGTCAAGTGGCTCCCTGTGGCTACAAGAGAGGCTGAGAACTTGAATCATTCACTTTCAGCTTTTAAGTCGGAGGAAGGCAAAGTGAGCAACTGCTGAGGAGACTAGACCTTGGGTGGTAGAATTGTCTCCTTAGTGTATAAATTTCCTTAAAACCAGCCAAGGTTAGAGTACAGAACAAAGACGATGAAGCAAAAAACAGCCCAGTGCATTAACATATTTGTGTTTCAAAATAATTTGTGTATATTTGCTATTTTATGTATTTATCAAATTTAAAATTGCATAATTTATTTAGATTTGTTATTTTAATTATAAACACATAAGAAAAATTTACTGGTTTATAAAACAACATTATAATGTTTATGAGACCTTAAGGGTCATCATATTTATAAATTCAACTCATTATATTTATGTAGCTTTCTTCAGAACTTGGGACTGTTTAGTTTGTTAGACCTTTGACAAGCTTAAAAGATAGAAATGAATATGTTAAATTCATGAATGCAATTTAAATATTTAATGAAATTTAATTAACTAAGTTGTGAAGGTCCCCTTGAAAGTGATTGCTAAACTGTACCAGATTTATAAATAGAATAATGAGAGTGTGAGTTAAATTTAAGAGCTTCAGAAAAACCAGGATTTGGAATTTGCAACTTTAATACATTGAATATTAATTAAAAAAAAACAGAAGTAGGTACAAATGATCTTTTCTTTGGATGAAACACTCAGAAAAACACCAAATCTTACACTGAAAACAACTAGTAAGAAACAAGCCTTGATTTGAAATCACCAACTTAAATTCTAAGGCTTAACTATGAACCACTATGCTATACTTTGTCCTACACTGGCTTTGCCAAGTATCACCCTCTAAAACTATTTCTCAGAAATCTCCGGGGACCTCTTAGTTGATAAACCCAATGGCCTTGAACCTCAAACTCAGTGTACCACAGTATTCCAAACACCCAGCTGTAGCCTTCTTCTTTGAACATTATCCCATCTTTCTGAGTAGTTCAGGTTCCTATTCTGATTTCTCTGGATCATCACTCACCATTCAAAAAGTCAAACTCCCTGTCCCTGAGATCATTTCATCTTAGCCCCTTTTTCTTCTGACATTTATTATCCTTGGACATTTCTTACAGTCATTTAACCTCTTTTCCAAAATCCATGTAAACGGTCCTTAAATAGCTGTGGAATTCAAGGCTTATATTTCCTATCACTTTCTAAACACGACTTGTGGAATTTCCAGCTGACACCTCAAACTTTCTTTGCAAACATCCTTCTCTCAAGGCATTTCCTCTTCATGATCATGTCACTTTTATCTCTCCAGTCACTAAGCTTAAAACCTCAATCACCTTTGCTTCCACCATATGCTTTGCTCCCTACATGCAATTAGCTGTGAGTCCTATTGAGATTGCAATTTATTTCTCAACAGCTCTTTCCATTTCATTTGTCACTGCCCTGATTCAAGCCCTCCAAAATGGTCTCCCGCACTCCTCTACCTATTCAGTTAATCACAAAAGCCATTTTCAATATCAACTCCCTGAAGTATATCTAGGACAAGATAAAAAAAAAAAAAAAAAGAAAAAGAAAAGACCTTCAAAGACTCCACATGGCCTGATAAAGTCCTAACACTTTAATTTAGGATGCAAGGCCTCCACTCACCAGTCTAGATACTCTTTCTCTCTTTTCCACATATATAAAGTTCACTCAAACTTCAAGACCTATATCAAGTGCTCTTCCTGAATATTCATCTCATGCCTCCAATTGTCAGAAATCTCCTTCTTGTCTGAACTCCTCCAAACACATCATGGATCCTTCTTTTGTGGTTTTTATATCTCAAAAATAATAATAATAGAGGAAAGGAAAGAAGATAGAATGAAAAAGAAGTAGAGCAGAAGAAGGAAAGCAGGCAAGAAATAGATAAAGAAAATAAGGAAGGAAGGGAGAAGGTTAATGGACATGACTGGGGGTCTACTCTGGGACACCCTGGGAGGATATTTCTCACCTGATACCCACAACAACCAACCCTATGAAAACTTATAATCCACATTTTTCAGAAGAGGACACAGATCAGAGAAATTAAAGGCCTTGCCCAAAGTCTAACCAGCTCGTAACATCTACAGCAGGATTTAAATCTGTGACTTGTGCTTGCCAGCCCCAGTGGAGCGGCAGCACGTGGCGAGAGGACAATGAGTCAGGAGGCGGTGCACGGCTCATGGAGCTCCGAGCTCCGGGGGGGAGGGACCATGCGTAGCATCAGAAGCATTTGGACCACAACCATGAGGACATTTGAACTGCCACAGCCAGGCACTCCCTATTTGGCTTTGTTGGGGAAGTTGATAAGGGCAGGTCACTCAGCCCAGCCCAGCGGCAGCATCATTTTGGAGGGAAGGAGGAAGAGGCTCCCTTAGCAGGCAGCTGCAGGAAGCTGTCTGCTCAGCCATGCTGGGGGCAGCAGGACCAGGCACTGGGCTGCAGCAAGAGCATTAACAAGCTACCTTATGGAAAAAAAATTATTATGAAAGTAAAAATAATATACTTGAAAAACACTAACCTGCAATTTATCACAGAGCCTTTTCTCTTAATTTGGTCACTGTCTACTCTTGGGGAGGCATGCTGCCTCCACTGCACCCACCCTCCCCAACAAACATTTTAGTCACATTATATTTATGCCAAACCACACATTCTAGCCTCTCCTCTCTATAGACAGACAGGTTGCATTGTGACAATGGCATCTGAGTCATCTTTGCAGCATGAACTCTTCCCAGGACAGTGCTCTTTAACATGGCAAAATCTCATCGAATCTTTTGTTAGATTCACAAGTTTTATTCAGATTCCATCCATCATTTCAGAAAAAAATTACAATATACTAATATATTAATTTCATTTTCTTATAATTGTATCATGTTAAATATAAGTTCTAATATTTGTGCTTGGTCCAAGTCCAGGGGCACTATCTTAGCACTCACTATCATGCTTGTGAGAATGCGACCATTTCTATAATGTTTGGATAGTTTTACCTCTTTTAAGTACAATGGTTCTGTACAAAACTATACTATAATACTAAATAGGACAGTCAAGCTGACATCACTTCACCCCCAAAGAGAGCGAAGTCCTGAAGGTGCAAAGCTCCTCTGCTCTTTCCGGAGTAAAGTGCAAGGGCAACGTCATTACTCTTGATGGCATGTTGTTTTCTGTACTTGACTTTAGGAAGTTGAAGGAGGAAATTGCACATGAGAAGCAAACCTTTCTGACATTAAGCTGTGGTTCCAAATACGCAAGTATTGCAGTTTAGACAAAGTGGGGTTTCTATAGATTGCGATCTTAAAATATACAAACCATTCACCATAATTCTGACCTTAAGCCACACTACCTTTAAAACCGAGTTCCCTAAATAGGCCTAACATACGCCTGTGTAAGTTAACAAATACAGGAGTCCTGCATCCGACATGCTAGGGTTTCTTACTTTTACGTAAAAAATAAAATATTGTAGAATAAATGAAAATATAAGTAAAAGAGAGAAGTAAGAATAAACACGGAAGGCTTTATTTTAATTACTAAAAAGTTTCATTACTATTGTGTTATTTAGTACATCAATTAATAAAAATTATAAAACACTAATACCCCTTTTGTATTAATTATGTTTCTCCTTCTTTTGCTTTTATTTTGTTTGTTTAACAAATAGAGTGACCATTAAATCTTGACAGAATAGCTAATTATTGACATGCCCTGGTTATAAAGCACAGTAATTTGAGGAAAGAAAGTATTTTAGAGGTGAATAAATAAACACATCTGTGGAATTAATGTAAGAACTATTTGGTTAGCTTTGCCAGAACCAACTCTCAAATATTGAATTTTATATCTGGGAAAAAATGTTAGAGTATGGAAAACAAACATACCATGGGCAAAAGAGTTCGTAAGATTCACCAGAGGGAAATGGAACAAGTAAATCCGTCCATCTGTTCATACCTTTTTTTCACTGCGTTTGGAAACGTGCTGGACAGAGATAACTTTGTTCAGTCCTGAAGTGCGACTTGACATGATTGTTGTTTCTGGCGCCCGACACATCACACAGGACCCATGAAGGGCAAGGAGCCGACCAGGAAAAGGCAGCTGCCAGTGACTGCAAGGGAATCGCAGCCCCAGCACCGCCCCCTCTGCCTCTGTCCTCTGAGCACACTCAGGAATTCAATCCATCAAGAAAATTCATCATCCCGACCTACTCACAGCAAACTTCTCGGAATGAAAAGGTAATCGTGTGTTCACGCCACACATCGCAGAGATGACTCACGAGGGGCTGTCAGGAGGCTATTGCTCTGCATTGACTTATCTTGGTCGTCTGTGTCCTGTGCTCATTAATTTTTTCATCCAGAAGCAATAATTTCCTTTTCCTTTTTTTCCCCCTAGGATCCTTCCTTTTCTCCCCTCCCTGGAATAGTGTGGAGTAATCTTTTTTCTTTTCAGCCACTTTTCCTCTTGCAAACAAGAATGGATTCAGCAGGTCGTATCTCTGGGGTGGATGCTGCCTAGAAAAATCATGCCCTCCTGGCCACTGATAATGAGATGCTCCCAGACATTACTACTAAGAGAGTTTAGCAACCTGGTTTAAAATACGACCTCTTAACCTCGTCTGGATAATTGGCATGGAGTTTCCATCTCTCAGTTGTTAGAACAATCAATTCTGATGTCACTGAAAAGTTGGGGTTAGGTTTGTTACGTCATCCAAAACAACACTATTTTATAAGCCGCACAGTATTCTGGAGAAATTCACCTTTAACATTTGTTATCAGGCACCAGAAAACTGCCCTTTTGAGTCACACAACTAATTGTGAATGGAAAAATATACTCTAGAAATGGCTTCTCCAAAATAGAACAAAACATTTTTGCAGCAGGATACAAGAAACAAGATTTCATGTAATGATGTAATTATATCTATGCTCAGTTCCTAAAACCAAACCAAACTAAATCATCTCTCTCTCTCTCTTAATTTAACAGTTAGAAAATCTCAGTGGTCCATATTTATGACAATCCTATGTCTTTAAATAAAATTACATATTTTGAATTTTTATCTTACATGTCTTATTTTTGATGTATTTAGTCTACACCTCAGTAAGACTTTGAGGTGCCTTGAGGGAATTTTTATAACACAAAAGAATGAAGAGTAAACAGCTCAAAAAACCAGGGCTCACGAAAAACTGGGCAGAGAAATAATATAAAGCTGAGATATGATTAATGCCAAAGACATCCTAAAATCCTATACAGTTATTACAGGGAGGGTGCACATTTGGTTCTGAACTTCTCAGTAGCCAAAGACAATAGGTTATAAAATTCACAGTATTTATGCAAGAGAAAAATAAATGTTTGAGAGAAATTTCTTCCAAATTTCTCAGTCCTCATAAAGTGTAGACTGTGTGAAACAGGAAAAATGTCTTTAAAATTTATTCTATTTCTACATCTTGTGTTTCAAGAGAATTGTATGTGCATATACCATCCTGACCACTGAACCTGTTGACTTGACAAGGGGACACTAAGGGTCTCGATGTTCTATCGTTGTTTTGTACGGCATGTGCTTGTTTCTCGTGGAAACTCTGCCTCAGCTCTCTAATCACACGCCCTGTAGCATGTGGTGAAGAACGTGGCGTCTGGAACCGGCACATTTAACTGTTACTGCGAACTGGCTGACCTCCTTCACTTCTTTGGGCATTGTTTTTCTCATTTGTAAAATGGTGATGATTTTAGAATTAACCTTTTAGGTTTGCTGTGAAGATCAAATTAAACCACTTATGATACTGCCTGGAGCAGAGTAAGCACTAAAAAGGTTAGTTATGACTAAAATTATCATTACTATTTACTATTAATATTTATGTCTGTGTATCACATATAACTATTTATTACCACTTAACTATTAATGTCTATGTCCAAATATAACATATAACCACATACAATAGTAATGCTAATTCTGCCTTAGATAAACATCATTACTAATAGATTATGCAGCAGCATTTTTCCCAAAGTTTGTACGTCCACTTCTATTAAATTAATTTAGGGCTGGTTTGGAATCACAGTATTTTTTCTTTTTTCTTTATAAGGTAGTCATAGTTAAGGAAAGAGGCTAATAACAGATATTTTGCATGTCATTATTTGGAACACTGGTCATAAAAAAAAAAGCCGTCATCAGGTTGATGGGCCTCTGGGAAATAGCATCATCAAAAGACCCTTGGAAGTCAGCCATCCATGTACAAGTTCTCTGCTGGTGTTAAAAGAAAAAGGGAACACTAAATTATCTAGAGCAATACATTCAGAAACTGAAAAATAAACTTTCAAAAATTGACACCAACTATCTGCAGGCCTAGTTGATGTGGAAATAGTCTATGAAGAAGTACTCACAAAAATTTTTGTCATCCCTTTTGACATGTTATGTCCAGTGATGAAACAGATTCTTTAATTATATATGTTCTAGTTCTCAATTCAGTGCATTTCTGCCATGCCTTAACCCTGTGGAGGTTACTTTGCTCATTTAACTAAATTAAGGTCCATACACGCATTAAGTATTGTAGTCCTCTTTGACACTAATAAGTGACTCATCATCCAATCCTTAATTCTACAACACTGAGCAGAATCAGACAACGTAAGAGTCAAATCATTTGGCTGTTTCAGGGAGGAATTCATGAAACGCCTGATCCATGTTGTACTGGAAAAGAGTCCTACATGGAGAAACAAAAGACCTTTGTTTATATCTGAGCTTCACCCCCTATGAGTTTGTGACTTTGACCTAGATACTTAAATCTCTTAGCCTCAATTTACTTAACTCTAAAATAGGAAAAATAATTATCACTAGTTCAAGGACATATTGTGAGGATAACATAAGATATTTGTAAAAAGTCATGGAAAATTAGAAAATATATAGAAAAATAGTTCATGATCTGACCCTCACTTAGTTATGTTCAAAGATGTAATTCTAGTGGTTTAGGCAAGGATCAATCTCACAGAAGAATGAATTACAAACTAGAATCCCAGTTTTTAAACTTAAATTGCAGGACATAATAGTCCAGGCTTTCTTCATAGAGTACTTCTTTCTAATGGCCACGTCTTCTTAAGAAACTAAGTTATGCAGTAAAGTTTGCTTTATGGGGCCAGCCCAGTGGCATAGTGGTTAAGTTCACGCACTCTGCTTCGGCAACCCAGGGTTTGCAGTTTCGGATCCCGGGCGTGGACCTATGCACTGCTTATCAAGCCATGTTGTGGCGGCGTCCCACATATCAAGTAGAGGAAGATGGGCACAGATGTTAGCCCAGGGCCAATCTTCCTCAGAAAAAGAGGAAGATTAGCAACAGATGTTAGCTCAGGGCTAATCTTCCTCACCAAAAAAAAAAAAAGTTTGCTTTATGAGTACAGAATTAGAGGAAAAGTAGCAGAGAACTTTTCCAGAAGTTAAGGGTAAAACTCTGGAATCAAACTGCCTGAGTTTGGAATCAATCAGTTCATCATTATTTCTCTATGCCTGTTAATTTCTCCTAGCCTTAATTTCTTTATCTGCAAAGATGGAGGTAATGATAAAACTTAGTAAGGTAGTTGTGAAGACTAAATGAGATAATATATATGAAACACATAGTAGAGTGCCTGGCATACACTAAGTGTTCAAAGAATGCTCGTTCTCATTATCTATTAACAGGGACCAACATCCTATATTATTGAATGAAGAATGATCTTCCTCTATATGAGAAAGATTACCTGTTCATTTGAGCATGTAGTTTAAGAAAGGATACAACATAGAGCAGAGATGGACAAACCAAGTGGAGAAATTATCTACTATCTGTAGATCAGTCAAATTATTTGTGGGTTAAATGGATGACAAACATGATGTCACCACCTACTTGGTTGTGCTTAAAATTTTGTTTAAAAAACACTAAGAGAAACATTCCAAGATTGACCAACAAATGAGACAAGAGTCTCAAACAAAAATATATTATAAAAAAAGAGGATGAAATAAAATAAAGGAGAAATGCAAATAACATAGTTGTAAAATAAATTTTAAAACTTAGATGAAATGGAGAAAATATTAAAAAACGTAACCTAACAAAATTGACTCAAGAAGACATAGAAAGTATAAAAAGTCCTAGTGTCATAAAAGTATTTGAATCTGTTTTACTGACAGGAGTCAGGAAACCACAGTCTACAGGATGGCTGCCTATACTTGTAAACAAAGCTTTACTGGAACACAGCCATGCCTATTTTTTTACATATTACCTATGGCTGCTTTTGTAGTACAACAGCAGAGTTGTGTAGGTGATAGAGACTGTATGGCCCACGAGCCAAAAATATTTATCATTTGACCCTTTAAGAAAAGGTTTGCCATCCCCTGCTCTATGAAGCCAAGCTCACTTATGAATATATATGCAAAAAAGACATTAAAGGAAAAAATTGATTATTAATAGCACAGCAAAAAAGCAATCAATGAAATCCAATACCCATTAATGGCTTTTTTAAATGTTAGCAATCTTGGAATGGAAAGCAATTTCCTTAGGCTAATAAAATCTGGTTATATAACACCTACAGCAATTATTAAACTTAAAGGTGAAATATGCAGAAGCATTCCCTTTAAAAATAAGAAAAATTTGATGATGCTGACTATCATAACTTCAATTTAACATTGGATGTTCCAGCTAGCATAATAAGACAAGAAAAATGAATAAAGGGTATAAGGGTTGGAAAGGAAGAAATCAAAACATCATTATCTCCAGATTCTATTATTCACATTAAAAAACTAAAATAGTCTCAGATAAATGATTGGATTTAAACAAAGGGTTTAGCAAAATAACTGTAAATAAGATGAATTTTCACAAAACATAAATTTAATTTCCATATAGTGGCAAGTTCATAAATGTAAGGTTTGAAAAATAACATTAGGTTCAGCAAAAAGAGCCAGACCCCAAAAATGTATATACAGCATGATTCCATTTATATGAAATACCAGAACAGGCAAAACTAATCTAAAGTGACAGAAAGTGAGTCACTGGTTTCCTGGGGTTTTGAAGGGAGGGAGAAGTGACAGAAATGGAGCAATAAGGAACTTATTATATGAGTGGAGGTGGTTACATGAGTGTATACATTTGTCAGAATTCATCAAACTGTACATATAAAGTTGGTACATTCCGTTGTATGTAAATTATACCTCAAAGAAGTTAAATTAAAAAGAAAAAAGGAAGATAAAACAGTCTTTACAGCAGCAACCAAAAATAAAAGGTACTTAGAAATAATTTTTTTTAAAGTTTTAAACATTTTAAGATTATATTAAAGACATAAGAGAGACCTAAAAGGGAGAGCTATACAATACTAATACATAAGAAAACTCAACATCATAAAAATGTCTGTTCTCACCAAACTGATCTAAGATTCAATGCAATTTCATTTAAAATTCCAAGTTTTTTGTGAAGTTCACAAAATAATCATAAAGTGTACATAGAAGAAGGAAATGCCAAGATATCTCTCAACAAGAACAGCCAAGATATTCCCCAAGAAGTAAACTGTGAAGAGATTACCCTTCCAGATATGAAGTTGAATTTTAAAACTGAATTAATACAGTGCTGTATCAGAGCAGAAATAAACAAACAGAACAACAGAATAGTAAATCCAGAAACAATCCACATAGGCTATCCAGTCAATGATGTTGGGCAGTACTACACCAGATCTGGTTTGAACCAGCTCACAATAGCTGATTGTCAAATTTTGAAAACCTCTGCAAGCTATTTGTTGATATGTCCATTGTTAAAAACTAAATTGTAGGGGCCAGCCCAGTGGCATAGTGGTTAAGTTCACATGCTCTGCTTTGGCGGCCCGGGGTTCATGGGTTCAGATCCCCGGCTCGGACATACACACCACTCATCAAGCCATGCTGTGGGAGCATCCCATGTACAAAATAGAGGAAAATTGGCACAGATGTTAGCTCAGGGACAATCTTCCTCAAGCAAAAAAGAGGAGGACTGGCAACAGATGTTAGCTCAGTGCCAATCTTCCCCACCAAAAAAAAAAAAAAAAAGTAAATCGTATAAGCTTAAAATTAAGTAAATTATATTAATAACAAAAGAAATACTCAAAACTCATCACTTCTTAACGATTTTACTACATTTTACTAAACTCCACGTTCTTGAGATCATTTATGTCCTTTGGTCAGTATGGTGGAAAGACTGTAATGTGGACCACTGCACGTCTTTTCCTAACTCTGTGTTCAGCAATGCCACATTAGTAGCTTGGCAATTGTGGGAGTACTTATATCAAGAAAATTTTCAACAGTACAAATCAGGGCTTGATTTATTGTTCTGTGGATTGTCTAGACTTAAGCTCATAATAGAAAAAATGTTAACAATGCAGATTAAACTTAAAAGTGTGTCATGTCTATAGTCACTACATTGTGAATAGTACAAAAAAATGAAGGGAGTATTCTTCTAGTATTCAAATGTTATTACCTCATTCAACAAATAGGTTACTGATGTCACTGACAAATGGTGAATTTCCAACACATCTTGTTGTTTCACTCTTGTATAGTCATTAACAGAAACAAAGATATCACCCAATATTCAATACTACACTCACTCATCAATTGCAACCATAGGTTGGCTGCTGATACAACAAAATCAGTAAAAGCACTCTGTGATAATCAGTCGGTTATATAAAATTCACCATAAATAATATTGTATATTTATAATATATGAATACATATTTTCACTGCTTTATAGTATTCCATTACGTAACAAATTATCCAATCTCCTGTCAGCCAATAACCAAGTTTTTCCAGATTTATTTTTAACAACGCTGGTATGAACATTTCTGTGAAATTCTTAGTGCATATGTACAAGAAATCAGCCGGCTGAGGGAATGTGTCCACCTGATGCCTGCACCCTGTTCTAGCCCATACTCGGACGTCCCGGATCCTAGAATGCCCTGCCCAGATGGCCCCTAGCTCAATTCCAGGGACTATGTCAATCTATTCCTTTGGTCTATGCTCTCAGTAGCAGACTGTGCCATTATTCTGTACACCTCCAAGCTTGATGGACGGCCAAGGACGACTGTTTGTGGAGGTTGGGGGTGGAGCCTGGACATGCAGGCTGTGATGTCCAAGTGCATGTGTGCAAGGTTCCTGTTAGTATAGGACATGGCGGGGAGGAAGGGGGTGGTGCAAGTATGAACGAGACACCAAACATCCCAGAATTCTAAATTCAAACCTGGCCTTCCAGGTTGTCGTGAAGATATATTTATCAAGGTTGGAGGTCATACTTCACAAGCATGACATATATCTGTTAAATATTTATCACATGGTAGGTGGGCCTCCATTTGTACCCTTGCTATGTGCTCTGAAGGTTGCTATTGGAAGTATGAAAATATTTCATAATAAAATATTTCTTAAAAAGAAAGAAATATGTTAAGAACACAAGGATGCACGTTCTTAGGCAATACTTGCAATTTTTATAATAGCAAAAATATCTGGATAGCCAAAAAATAGTGTACAATGCAATCCTACTTAAAAAGTATCCTCATCTGGGCTGAAAATATGCCTGGGAAAATATTGCTGCCATGCTAACAACTGAAAAAAAATACACAAAAAAATGGGAGGTGAGGAATGAAGGCAATATGAAAAAAATATTTTGAGACGTTTAACTGTAAAGGAGAGCTGAGAAATGGCAGTTAGAGTCAAAAAAGATTTTCTCCTTTTTTTTTAAGTTGAGGGATATTTATTTTTGTATCATCATGGGAATAAACAGAGAGAAAAGAATTGAAGATGGTGCAGAGAGGGGAGAAAGGAGAAGGAAGAAGGGGGGAGAGAAAATATAAATAATTTTATTTGAAATGCACATAACAAGGTAGAACTTATAATGACTAATTTTTCTGGTTTATGTTTTGATCTTTGTTTGCTATGATTTTAGGCGTAGTATTTCCTAGATTTTGTGAGTGACCTTACTTTACAGATCCTGTAACTTCGTAAGCTTAGAATGCTTCTATCACTTTAAATATTCACAAGTTTCTTAAAATCATACGCCTAAAGGAATTTAGAGATTGTTTTGTTTGATAGTATAAATTTTGCTGAAAAGCGCTTCTTTGAAAATCCAAAATGTAGTCTCTAAGCAGAAAAAAGAAATGAAAATTTACCTAGTGCCTATAATAAAATAAAATATTGAGCTTCAAAGATGTGTGTGAGTGAGCATTAATCAACCTCCTCTATCAAACAGTTACAACTTTCATAAATATTCTATCATAAAAGCAACATTATATATTCAAAATTTAAGATGAGATCTTTTTTAAAGAGTAAAAGACTCCAGAATTAAAAATAGATATCACTGTTCTGCAGGGAAAGTTGCACCATGAATATACTTAATAGAGGAAGAAAAAAAGACTATATTTAAAAATTATTACTTTCAAACATATATCTCATATTACTTTTACATATTACTTTTAAACATATTTCATTTGACTTATTGTTGCCTTTATTTAACAAACAATTTGCACTGTAAAAACATCCAACTTGATCCAGAACAAGCTCATTCTCTGAGCCTGTTATGTGAGGTTTTAGAATTTTGGCATTTTTCTCCCAGACTTTTTTTTTTTTTTCTTCTGTTTTGCAGAGAAGCAGGGGCAACTACCAATTTAAGTGGAAAAACTCACAATAGGGCCGGCCCCGTGGCTTGGGGGTTAAGTGCGCGCGCTCCGATGCTGGTGGCCCGGGTTCGGATCCCGGGCGCGCACGGAGACACCACTTCTCCGTCCATCCTGAGGCCGAGTCCCACATACAGCAACTAGAAGGATGTGCAGCTATGACATACAACTATCTACTGGGGCTTTGGGGGGAAAAAATAAAAGATAAAAAAAAAAAAAAAAAAAAAAATCTTTAAAAAAAAAAAAAACTCACAATAACCTGCTATAAGCATGATTATATAATATTATACTTTATATATATAATATTATACTCTTTCCAATAAACCGGTTTCAAAAGGAATAGCTAAAACCCAGATGGTATGACGGCATTGTTGCCAAAGCTGGTGGCTTAATGTTCAAAATGATGGGCCATATTAGAAGAAATAATTGTGGCCAAAACATTTCAGAGGGTGAGGATTGCTCAATTTATTAAATGGGAGGGAAAGTAAAATTAGTTAGGCATAAATTAAAAATCGGACTTAGGTTTAAAATATATGAAGTTTTAACGAATTACTAAATAGTTTCCCAATATTTACAACCTATATGCATGCCTCCGAGGGTTCATGATAGAAATGAATCATTAATCAGGCACAATGTGGTTTTATAACATCATTTTAAGCATGGAGAAAACTCAAGCAATTTACTCAGCCATCCCAGGTAAATGTAATCAAAGCTTAAAGTTTTCAACATGGAAGTTTCTAATTGGTTGTCTTCCACTCGATTCTTGAATATTTTCAGGGAAAGATCCAAAGGAAGTTTGCAAGGAAAATGTCCTGGGGGCATCCTTAATGTGGGCTCCTTATTACTGTACATGGCAGATAGTGCTAATAGTCATGATTGCTAATAAATGACTGGTTTAGTGTTGGGTATTATCGTTTGTTGCTGACATCCTACTCTATGCACAGCAATTCAACAGAGATTACAAATTTAGACTTGCAGGCAACTGTGGTGATTCTTCTGAGTGACTTTAGTACACAGCCCAACGCCCAGCACAGAACTGGTGATCATGTCTGTTGAACAAACAAGAAGCAGTAGCTGCTGAGGTTGAATATGCACTCAACTTCTCACATGCCAAGTATTTTTGAGTCAGTGAATGGATATCAGTTGATAAGCCTTATTACTTCAGAATCTTCCACTGCTGTTCTCTCTCCTTTCCAAGGAGGATCCTTGAGAATTCAGCTGAATTCTTCCATGATCTTTGTCCTAAATCAAGGCAAGCTACCTTGACATTAATCATTCCTGCAGAATGGCTGATATTTCCTTTAGGTGGCAATACAGATTTTAACAGACAAATAAATGTCCATCCTCGTTGAGACTTTAGAAAGATAATGACCTGTCTTACCAGCCGGTAGAGAAAAGTAATAAAATCGCCACCAAAAAGAGTTTGTTTCAATCTATTTGATTGCGTTTCTGTATGTTATCTGTCACAATTCTTAAACGGATGATGGAATAAAGGCAAATAAATGTCCTTCATTTGTAGGAAGCAGTAGATTGTAGTGGTAAAAGCAAGACTTTATCATCACACCACATACCACCTACTAACTTAGCTAGAAAATTTTCCTTCTCTGTAAAATAAGGTAATAGTACCTGTCCTACAGGGCTTTTGTGGTGTTTGTATCAGATGATTGTAGGTACTTCTCCTAGCACCATGACAGAACTATCATAGCTACTCAAATAATGATATTCATTACAGTTCTTGATATTTTGTCAAAGAAAAAAAGAAAAAATAGAAATGAAATTTAGAGTGACAACAGAATAATTATTTAATCTTCTTGCTAAAAGATTTATCATGTCAGATTGAGAGAGGTCTCAGAAATAAAGCTTGAATTTGTTACTATTTTTTCATAAGAAAAAAAATGAGAGTGTGAAATCCCACCAAAAAGACATCTTCCAATCTTTTGCTGTTCCCTGGAGAAATGTGTGGGTCCTTTTAAATCTGGCCTCAGGATAAGGATAAAGACAGTTGCACTGCTCAGAACAACACTGGGTTGAGTCAATTCTTAGGAAGTAAAGACATCCCCTGAGCATATAATTCTGTTCTGAATTATATTCAACAGGCAAAACCCAGATTTCAGTGGGAAAATGTAGCCAGCATGCTTGGATTATCTGGGCTTATCCTTGGGTGAAAACCACAAATAAAAAGAGCTTTGGTGCTGTTAAAAATGATGGTGAAGCCCCTCGTAACCAGTCTTTTTATCACCTCTTAGTCAATTGAAATTGTCTCCCTCAACACACATTCATGAGACCTTTGGGTGATCTGAATGTTTAGAGAAAAGAAAAAGGGCCATTTATGTTTTTTCAATACTGCAAAATTGTACTGATGATATTTATTTTAAACACCACCTATTTTTCCCTTAGAAGAAAAGCTTGTTATTATTACAGCTGAAAGCAATAACTCCCAAACTGGGAAACATTTCCAAATCAAAAACTTGTGATTATCATGATGCCTGGATGTGTGGCTGTGTTATTTTATTTGTTTATTTAACAGGCATCTCTTAAGGGGGGCTATGTATGAAGACGGATTTATGTAGCTAGTCTTTAGCTGTCCTTGTCTATCAGTATTAAAATATCCAAATATTATAAAAGATAAGAACAGATTATTTATTTTAGTAGCTTGAGGATTTTCCACTTTAGTTTATCTGAACCTTCACTAATATCCAAACAAAAGCCAAGGGAAAAGACCCTTGGGGATTTGCTATCTTTTTCTTCCCAATTTTTCATTTTGAAAAATGTCGAACCTATGGAAAAATGGGAAGAATAGCATAACAAACACCTATACACCAAGATTTACCAATTGTTAACACTTACTACATTCTCTCTTTCTCTTATTTACATTTACATATAGATTTACATATACATGTACATTCATATACATGAGTGTATGTACATATGTATGTATTTATGTACAGGTATATTTATGTATTTTAAGATCCCGGGGCAATTCCTTTGCATAACATTACTCCATTTGGATCTGTGTTTTCTCACACTTAGATTAAGGTTACACGTCTTAGGCAGTTGTCCATCAGAGGTGATATTGTAGAGCAATTTCTTGTGTCTATTTTTATGTAATTATTTGATCTCAACATTTTGCTTTTTCTCGCTCATTCAAACAGTATAATATGCAAGAAGTCAAGCAAGCACTTTTAGTGTAGTTTCTTATTATTCAAATGTCCTGACCACTCGTCTGCAATACCTCTGGGCATCAGAAGATCTATTTCAATAATAAACCATAATAACGTTTTCAGTGGAGTGCGTGCAGAGAGAATTTAAAACAGGAATAATTTAGGTACTCAGCACATTTATTTTAAATGAACATCCTTAGAATAGTTTGTGATGAAGTCTCAGTGGAATTCTACTTTTTATATCTGCCGGGTGGCTAGAAGTATACACTGTCAAATTAGGCCAACAGCATGGTCATCATACCTACAAGACATCAGAATACAAGGAGCAGTTGTTCCTGGGAACCAGAAAGAAGACAGAAATAGACTGCCAAACACAGCTCTCCATACCAAGTGGTATATTCAGCAAGGCCTGGCAAATGCATAGGGCCTTACATGGCAGATTATTTAATCTGGAATCCGTCCATGTCAGGAGACTCTGGACTTGCTTACTCTGTAAGTATCTGAGGATAATAAAAACCCTTAATCATCTGGAATAGTTTAGGTGAAGTCATGTCAAAGTAAAAAATGTTCAGGAATACATCCTAATTATTCTTTACTTTCAAGATATTAATTAAATGTTATTATCAAATATGATTTTTTTAACATAAATGACAGCCACTAAGCAAATCTGGAAATGCGAGTAGATTGCTTTTTCTAAAATATTAAGGGAGGGGATGAACTCTTGCTGTAACTTAAAAGGTAAAATGAAAATAAGGATTCCATTGTAAACCATTAGCATATTTCTCAATATAATGTCAGACACCTATACTTAAAGTTCAAAGAAGAGCTCTCTCTCAGAAATAAGCAAACCTAGACAGCAGAAAATCAGTTAGGACATAACTGAACTCAATAACACAACCAATCAACTAGATATAATCGACATCTATAGTCTACTTTATCCAACAATAGCAAAATATATATTTTTCTCAAGCTCACATGGAACATCCACCAAGGTAGACCTTCTGGGCCATAAAATACACTTTAACAAATGTAAAAGAATAAAAATCATACAATGTCTGCTCTCAGATCACAATGGAGTTAAACTAGAAACCAATAACAGAAAGATAACTGAAAAATCTCAAAATACATGGAGATTAAATAGAAGACTTTTAAATAATACATGGGTCAAAGAAGAAATCTCGAGAAATTTTAAAATATTTTGAACTAAACGAAATGGAAAACACAACTTATAAAATCTGTGGGATGCAGCAAAAGCAGTGCTTAGAGGGAAATTTATAGTATTGAATGCATATATTAGAAAAGAAGAAAGATCTAAAACCAGTAATCTAAGTTTCTACCTTAAGAAACTAGAAAAAGAAGAGGAAATTAAATCCAAAGTAAGCAGAATAAAAAATAATAAGAATTGAGCAGAAATAAATGAAATTGAAAACAAGAAATCAATCAAATCAATAAGCCTTTAAACAGGCTAACTAAGAAAAAGAGAGACACGAATTACTAACATTAGACATGAAAGAGGGGCTATCACTACAGATCTCATGGAAATTAAAAGCATAATAAAAGAATACTATGAACAACTCTATGCCCACAAATTTGATAACCTAGATGAAATGAATCAATTCCTTGAAAGACACAATCTGCTAAAACTCACATAGGAAAAAACAGATAATCTGAATAGGCCTGTATCTATTAAAGAAATTGAATCAATAATTAATAACCTTCCAAAACAGAAAGCACCAGGCCCAGATGGGTTCACTGGTGAATTCTATCAAATAGTAAAGAAACAAATTATTCCAATTCTACAATCTCTTTCAGAGGATAGAAGCAGAGGGAATACTTCCTAACTCATTCTATGAGGCCAGCATTACCCTAATATCAAAAATAGACAAAGATATTACAAGAAAAGAAAACTGCAGACCAATATCTCTCATGAACATAGATGCAAAAATCATCAACAAAATATTAGCAAATCAAATCCAAAAGAGTATAAAAAGAAGTGTATGCCATGACCAAGTGGGTTTTATCTCAGGTATGCAAGGCTAGTTCAACGTTTGAAAATCAATTAACGTAATCTATCACATCAACAGACTAAAAGAGAAAAATCACGTGATCATGTCAATAGATGCAGAAAAATGACTTGACAAAATGCAACACCCGTGCATGATAAAAACTCTCAGTAAACTAGAAACAGCAGAGAACTTATTCAACTTGATAGAGATTATCTACAAAAAGCCCATAGTTAACATTATACTTAATGGTGAGAAACTCAAAGCTTTCCCAATAAGATCAGGTACAAAGCAAGGATGTCCCTTTTCACCATTCCTTTTCAACATCAAACTGGAAGTCCTTGCTAATGCAATAAGGCAAGAAAAGAAAAGAAAATGTATACAGACTGGGAAGGAAAACTGAAAACCATCTTTGTTTGCAGATGACATGATTATCTATGTAGAAAATCCAAAAAAAATGACAAAATAACTCCTGGAATTATTAAGTGATTATAGCAAGGTTGCAGGATACAAGATTAATATACAAAAGTCAATTGCTTTTCTATATACCAACAATGAGCAAATGGAATTTGAAATAAAAAATGTAATGCCATTTACATTAGCACCGCAAAAATGAAATACTTAAGTATAAGTATAACAAAATATGTACAGGATCTTTGTGAGGAAAATTACAAAACTCTGATGAATGAAATGAAAGAACTAAATAAATGGAAAGATATTCTGTTTCACAAAGAGGAAGATTAAATACTGCCAAGCTGTCAATTCTTCTCAATGTGAACTATAGATTCAAAGCAAGCCTAATAAAAACCCAGCAAGTTATTTTATGATATCAACAAACTGATTCTAAAGTTTATATGAAGAGGCAAAAGATCCAGAACAACAAATACAATATTGAAGAAGAATACAATATTGAAGAAGGAAAACAAAGTTGGAACAATGATGCCACCTGACTTTAAGACAATATAAATCTACAGCAATCAAGATAGTGCAGTATTGGTGAAACAATAGAAAATAGGTCAATGGAACAGAATAGAGAGCCCATATGCTATATAAATATAGTAACTGATTTTTGACAAAGGAGTAAAGGCAATACAATGGAGCAAAGATAGTCTCTTCAACAAATGGTGCTGGAACAACTGGACATCCATGTGTAAAGAAATAAATCTAGACATAGACCTTACATCTTTCACAAAAATTAACTCAAAATGGATTATAGACCTAAATGTAAAACATAAAACTATAAAACTCCTAGAGGATAAATTAAGAGAAAACCTAGATGACAATCTAGGGTATGGCAATGATTTATCAAAGGCATGTTCCATGAAAGAAATAATTGATAAGCTGGACTTTGTTGAAATTAAAAACTTCTGTTCTGTGAAAGGCAATATCAAGAGACTGAGAAGATAAGCCACATACTCAGAGAAAATATTTGCAAAAGGCACATCTGACAAAGGACAGTTATTCAAAATATACAAAGAACTCTTAAACTCTACAATAAGAAAACAAAAAGCCCAATTAAAAAACAGACCAAAGGTATTAACAGATAACTCACCAAAGAAGATATACAGATGGTAAAAACGCTTATGAAAAGATGCTCCATACCATACGTCATCAGGGAAAAGCAAATTAAAACAATTAGATGGCACTACACACCTATTGGAATGGCCAAAATCCAATAAACTGACAACACCAAATTGTTGGCAAGGATGTGGAGCAACAGGAACTCTCATACACTGCTGGTGGGAATGCAAAATGCTACAGCCACTTTGGAAAATAGTTTGGCAGTTTCTTAAGAAACTAAACATCCTCTTATCATATGATCCAGCAATTGTGCTCCTTTGTATTTCCCCAAAGGAGCTGAAGACTTATGTCCACACAAAAATCTGTACAAGGATGTTTATAGCAGCTTTGATCCATAATTACTCAAACTTGGAAGCAATTAAGAAGTCCTTTAGTAGGTGAATGGATAAATAAACTATGGTACATCCAAACAATGGAATATTATTGAGTGTTAAACAGAAATGAGCTATCAAGACGTGAAAATATATGGAGGAAACTTAAATGCATATTACTAAGTGAAATAAGCCAATCTCAAAAGGTTACATGCTATATGATTCCAACTCTACAACATTCTAGGAAAGGCAAAACTATGAGACAATAAAAAGATCAGTAGTTGCTTGTGGGGGGTGGGGCAGGGGAAGAAATGAATAGGCAAAGCACAGAGAATTTTTAGGGCAGTGAAAATACTCTGTATGATATTATAATGATGGATATACGTCATTACACATTTGCCCAAACCCATAGAATGTATGATATCTGGAGTGAACTCTAAGGCAAACTATGGACTTTGAGTGATTATGATGTGTCAATGTTGGTTCATCCTTGGTAAAAAAATGTACCATTATGGTGGGTGACGTTGATAATGGGGAGGCTATGTATGTGTGGGGGTAGAAGGTATATGGGAAATCCTGGACCTTCCTCTCAATTTTGTTGTAAATCTAAAAAAGAGTTTTAAAAAATAAAGTCTTAAAAAATTCAAACACTCAAATTAAGTAGTAAAATCTAGCAATCAAAAAGATAGAAAATATTTATTGAATATATACTTAAGTATTATGAACTATAAACAAATTATAAGCTAGTTTTTGAATATGAGCATCTACAATTTAGTAGAATGCACGCAAAAATCGTGTAACCAGTAAAGCTACACGTGATGTTAATTTACTAATCCACATATAGGATGTTAGGAGAGATACAGGACAGAAGGATGTTAGGAGAAGTTGCAGAGGAAGTATTGATGATGCAGGCCTGACCGCAGAGGTGGCAGGACTGGATCTGAGCTGTTAAGGTTGGTGGTCAGTATGATGGGCAAGGAGGAGGGGAGAATGGAGCCAGCAGGCACAGGAGGGGGGCCAATGTTACGTAATCCTGATATAAAACATGTATTTGGCAAACCAGGTATAAGCACACTGTTTTAACTTGCCACATTTATACAGATGTTTGGGGTCAGGTTCACAAAGCAAAGAGAAGTGTGACACGAGCCTAATAAGAATGTCCACATGGAGCAATTTCTTTGGCTAAAAATCACTCTGTCTGTACAGTGCCTCCTCTGCTGAGAGAACATTTGCCTCAAGAGAGATGTCCCAGGGAGAAATTATAAACAAAAGAGCATTAGCAATCCTGAAAGCTGTACACAAAAACATGGTTTAGCTTAATCCTCTCTAGACAGGGCTTGATGAAATACATTTTTATGAGATGTGCATATTCTTAGCATTAGAAATGCTGGCGGCTTCATGAAAATACTGTATAGTCTTCTCTCTTGAGCACATGAAGCCAGAGTAATTTAGCACTGCTATGTACACTTCTAGGACAAAACTTAGGCAATGTGCCAATACTGAGGAATTAAAGATAACTGCAGAGTATTAATAATGAACTTGATCTTTACAGTTAAAAACTTAATGCTTCAGATTGGAGAACCAACTACAAACCATTGCTAAATGTTCTATATCTAGTTCAGTGGGTTATGTGGCACACTTCAATAGGAATCAGATTCCAGAATATGATGAAGTATCAATTAAGACAATAAATAATTATGAGCATGTAGCAGCTAGCTAGGGCCTGTGGGCCAAATCCAATCTATTGCCAATTTTTGCAAATAAAGTTTTATTGGAACACAGCCACATCCACTTATTTACATATTGTCTCTGGCTGCTTTCATGCTGCATGGCAAAGTTGAGTTATTTTGACAGAGATCATATGGCCCACAAAGCCTAAAATATTTACTATCTGGTCCTCTACGGAAAAGATTGCCAACCCCTGGTCTCTGCTTTTAATTGCTCAAGTCTTAATTTCTCTTCCTTAAAATATGTTCGTTTCCTATTGCCACTGTAATAAATTACAACAAATTAAGTGACTTACAAATTTTATTATCTTACAGTTCTGGATGTCAGAAATACGAAAATTAAGATGTCCGCAGGTCTACATTCCTTCTGGAGGCTCTAGGGGAGAGTTCATTTTCTTGTTTTTTCTAGCTTCTAGGGGCCACCTGCATTCTTTGGCTTGTGGCCCCATCCTCCATCTTCAAAGCCAGCACTTCAATCTCTCTCTGCTTCTGTCGTCATGATGCCTTTTTTTCTTTTCTGCTTTTCTTTTCCTTGGATCTTGTCATTGGATCCAACCAGATAATCCAGAATAATCTCCCTATCTCAAGATCTTTTACTTAATCACAGCTACAAGGTCCCTTTTGCCATGTAACTGAAAATATTCACAGGTTCCAGGAATTAGAATGGGGCCGTCTTTGAGGGGACATTATTTGGCCTACCAGGATATGTAAAATAATTAATTTTCCAAAGAGAGTGTTGGTGCCTGAGAAACAAAACCAAAGACGGTGAAATGTAATATAATAGAGACTTAATATCCAAGAAACTTTCTCCATATTTCTTAATTTTTCTTTCTCAAACCCTCCCCTATGAATCTTAACCTCTTTTCATCATTGTGTATTGCTGCCTCAGAAAACAACTGAAGAATGTTATGTTCTTACATTTGAAATTTCACATTCTTTTATTTAGAACAACAAAAATTTTATTAAAATTTAAATCTACAATCTCCTCAATAGCTTTATCAACAAAAAATCATACTACTGGTATGTTTATCATCCTGATTTAGAGGAGACAAAATTTTCATACATATGTACTTAAAGGACAGGCTGGGAAATAACGAATGCCATCAAAAAGGTAGGGCTGAACTTGCATGTGTGGTTGAAGATGGAGAAGGTGGACTTAGGAAGGAGGATGGCACCTAGCTTTAAGTAATAGTTGCATTGGAGAAGAGTTGAAGGAAAATCATAATAAGAGACATGTGTAGGGATGCGGCAAGGGGTGCTATGGGGAGGAGCAAATCCTACAGTTAGATGGGTCACAGGTTATGTGGCAGTGGATGGCAAACAGAGTGTGGAAAACCTCAAATTCTAGGCTAGAGAATTTAGACAGCTTATAGATACTGAAGGTTGTTGGTCTGAGTAGATGCTGGACCAGAGCTGTGCTGATGGGATGTTAGTGTGGTTGAATTTTATAGGAAAAAGGGAGCTGAGGTGACATACAAAGAGAAGAACCTTTTCCTTTGTTTCCCATCCCATGTTTCCACACAGCAATGCCGCATTCAATATTACCGACTTCAGAGGTCTTTCTTTCCTTCTTTCTCTCTTGCTTGCTCCTTCTCTCCCTTCCTCCCTCCCTCCTTCGCTCTCTTTCTTAGTTTCTGTAGCTACCAATGCATGGTCTCTTGGCTTGATGGAAATTTTCTTCCAAAACTTGATTAAAAACATAAAATTGATAAAATGATTTATACAATACATGCTCTCTGTGTGACTTTCCCATAAAAGAGATGTGGAAAAACAACACACAAGTAACACATTAGGTAATTTTATAAATCATAAAAGATGGCCCATCCCAGGGATGCATACACACACATCAAGAATGGAGTATTTTATCATATCCCTATCTATCTATCTATCTATCTATCTATCTATCTATCTATCTATCTATCTTTGTGGGGAGGTAGAAGTTAGGAAGATATCTTCTAAGGCATGGAAGGACTGATAAAAGCATCAAACAAGCCAGAAATCTCCAAGGGTTATGTTGATGACAGTACATTTCTGGCCACAGAAGAGGCAGGTCAAATCTCCGATTTTCCCCAGTTCAGCCCTCCATCTGAGGGCTCTGCTCTTCTGATTATCATGAGAATCCACTGGGGACTACTAAGAAGCGTTTGATGGTAGACAGTGGACTTACATGAGCAAGTTCACCGTTTGTTTGCAGTTACGTTTAGCTGGCCTAGTGGTGACTAAAGAACTTTTTAAAGATAATTGAATTTAAATATTTCCATTTTCATGCTTAATTCAAACTTCAAAGATCAGTAACGTATAAAGAAAAACGGAATAGGGTAGAACATAAAAGAGAGACGATATGAACAGAAGGCGAGAACCGGTGTCTCAGTGAGCAAAGACTCAACACACAAAATACAGTAAGATGGACCCTTGCTCTAATATGACTTGAATCCATATAAGAAGACGTACACACACAGAAAGGAGAACAGCAGGTGAAGACACAGACAGATGAGGAGAGAATGCTGTGTGACAATGGAGGCAGAGACTGATGTGCTACAGCTGCAAATTAAGAACACCCAAGGTTACCAGAAGCCAGAAGAGGCAAGTAAGGATTCTCTTCCACAGGTTTTAGAGGGAGCATGGCTCTGCAGAACCTTGATTTCAGAATTCTATCCTCCAGAGCTGTGAGACAATGAATTTCTGTGCTTTAAACCACCCAGTTTGCGAAACTTTATTACAGCAGCCCTAGGAAACTAATATAACACCTCACGCTTGAAATAAAAATAATCCTCCAATAAATATTTATCGGCTACCAATTGTGCATCAGGCACCATTCTAGTTGCTAAAGATATGGCAAACAAAACTGAAAAAAAAAAACAAAAAAACCCTGCCTTCATGGAGCTTGTCTCCTACCGGGGAAAAGATAGACAATCCACAAAATATTAGGGCTTCATATGGTGTTATCTATATGGGAAAAAATTAAAGCAAGTAAGCGTGTTTGTGTGTGTGTGCATGTGTGAGTCCAAGGTGAGATAACGTGGCCTAAGAAGATCTCGCTGTGAATGAAGACCTGAGTATGTGAGGGGTAAGTCATCTGGGGGAAAGAGGATTCCAGGCAGAGGGGTCATCAAGTGCAAAGGCCCCGAGGTAGCAACATTCCTGGTGTACTCCAGGAAGAGCAGGGAGGTGAGCGTGGATGGAGCAGAGTGTGCAAGAGTAAAACTCGTACACGTTGAGAGCAGAGAGTCCATGAGGGTGTGGGTGGCTCAACTGTGTGTAGAATCTTCATATTGCAAGGACATTGGCTCTACTCTCAGTGGGTCAGGAAGCCCTACGGGTTTTCAACAAAAGACTGATATGATCTGACTCACTTTTTAACTGGAGTGCCCTGATGGTTATGTTGAGAATAGGATAAAGAGGCCAATAGTGAAAGCACAGAAATGCCACTTAGGAGAGTACAGTAATAATCAGGATGAGAGGTGATGGTGGCTTAGAACAGGTGGCAGCAATGGACATGACAGAAGTGGCCTGATCCTATATATATTTTGAAGGTAGAGCTGACAAGAATTGCATTTTTAATGATGCCTTTGAGACCAAAACCTAATGTCTTAACTTTCCATCTAGACTGTAAGTTTCTTGTGGGCAGGGCCCAGGTCTTATGTGTCCCCAGGGACTTCTCCAGTCTTGGCCCCAGCATCTTACAGAGAGCAGGTGCTGCATTTAGAACACATCCTTGGTTATTCCATAAGAATGAATTAACCATGTCCAGAGACCCACTAAAGTCTTGCAAGTCTGATTCCAGAACACTTGCCATTTGAGTCAATGACCAACTATATGACAAAACTTTTCCTGGGATAACTCCCAATCTTTATCTCTTGCCAAAAACCCTGCAACACATAACTTTATTGTTGGAATTTAGCTATATTCAAATATTCCAATAGTGTGTTATTAAGCATTGGGCATTTTTTAATTCCATAAACTTTACTTAAAGTGCTCTTCTGGTTGGAAAACAAATAAAACCCAAAAGAAAAAGACGTAACTTGAAGAATTCACGCAAATAGAACTGAGAGTGAAAGCACATTGGATTATTGGCTCAGGTTCCTTTAAGCGAAAGAGGAAAAAATGGACTCTTTTCTTCTGAGGATAATGTCTCAGAGATTTATACAAATGGTCAGGGGATTTGATAACTGACTGTTCATTCTCTGAAGCAAAAATTAACTGGCAAAGAGAATTCTTCAGCATTGAGATGTCAGGCAATGTGATATTTGGCATCAGCAACTAAGTGTCAGCACTCCAGTTCAGCTCCTCGCATGCCAGAGTTTGTAGTTTCTAGCTACAGTAACTGAAAGTTTATTTGGATCACTAATTTCTCAGGTAAAGGAAACTAGATTTTATTAGTAGTGAAAATTAGTTATGGGCATCCTTCTGCACCTGCTGAGACACACGGCAGAGAGTGGACCGTGCTCTACACTGGATTCAGCACATCTGGTTTTCATTTGGAAACAAACCTTCTTGTTTTACAGCTTGGTGCCTCTGTCCCACTAGCTGAGAAATTGGAATCAGGTGATAGGTCTGACACTTCATTTCTAAAGATGGAGCTACTTGTACAGCCACTGCAGTGAGCAGACAACGTTGGGAAAGGATGGATATCATTGTGATTTGACTTCAGGCATCCAATTTATGTTCTTTTGAATAGAGACCGGGGTAGCCAGATACCATCCCCATTCAGACACCAACTCAAACCCTGGGCATGAAAAGATCTAGAATGGAGAGAGAAACTATAAGTAGAAAAACATTTCAGGCATTGCAGGAAATGCATATTCAAAGCTTGGTATAGAAATACCAAAAAAAAAAAAAAGGTTATTCAACCAGTTTAGGAAGACAGCAAGATAAAGCGTTAAAAAGGAAAGGGAGATGTTAGAGATGTGGGACAGAAAATCAAGGTAAAGAGGAGAGGAGTTAGAAGAAGAGGAAAAACACAGGGTGGGTACAGGGAAGGTTGGAGACACACAGAGAAGAAATCGTTGACACTACTCCTGAAGACTTGCACATTCCCACAGGGGCCAAAGCAGGATATCCCATGAAGACTGGAGGGCACGTGGGTGCTTCAAGAAAACTTGCAGTGATTTTTGGCATACCAACTGGCATGAGTCAGTCCAACTCAAATGGAAAAACATCCCTGTGGTCTGCACTTTACACTCTTGTTCTCTGCAGAACTTTCAACTTTCAAAGTAGGTACGACAAAAATAAATATTTGTTGGAGGTGATTGAAAGGTAAATATTTTAATACAGTACTTCAAGAGCAAGATAGACCCTTGCTTCTCCTTTGGAAATTCTGCCTTGGCAAGAAAAGTGGTACAGCCCTTTGAGGAGGCCAATACAGTGAAGTAAAAGACAGTATGAGAAGAAATCAATATCCAAAGGTGGGAGCAGCCGGGAAAAATATTTGTGCCAAAGAAGGCTGGATGACCACAACATTGGATGGTGGAGAGATTGACACATTCTATCCCTCACACACACACTTTCTATGGGTCATAGATATATGTAGCAAAATGAGCAACAAAACCCATTTCTGTAAATTGGATTCTGTTTACCTTTTGACTCCTGCTATATTGTCCTGAGAAAGGGGATATTGAGGAGGGAATAATTTCTAACAGATTCAACCAGTGGCTTTTAGTGTTGAAGGCTCTAGAAAGTCATGAGTCAACCCTTCCTCCTTGTGATGGCTTAGTCTTTCTTTGTGACAATATTTTGTGGTACTCCATTGTCACACTGCAGCCTTCCAAAGCTCTATGTCTCCTCTGATTCCAAAGAGTTTTGGGAATTCCAAAGAGTCTTCTTATTCCTCCTGGCTTCAACCTGGCAAATGCAAAGATCTGGTCATCCTTCTTTTGTCTTGGATTTCTTTGTACAGCAATAGAGCCAGTCAATGTTCCTGCACAGAGTAGGTGTCACCAACAAGCATGTAATGTGTTTATCCTAAATACATTCAGTTTAAAAACATTAGATCTTTATCCTTTAGACTTTTCAAACAACTATATGGTTTCTTTACTGAAAATTAGAGATACCTATAATAAGATATGTGCACAGATAGTTATCCAGGTAGTCTAGAAAAACTATCATGATAGTTGGATTTTTAAATCTAGCAAAATATCAACTAACAGTTGAAATCCCTGTTCCAATGCTAAATGTGTACCTTAAAAGGGAATTCACTCTGGATTTATGTAAGTAGTAAATAATATTAAAAATATTTGCACAATTTGCATACACATGTCTTTTCTGGATCTGAGAATAGGGAAAATATTTGAATGGGATCATTAGCTGATTTTACTTTCAGGAATAAACATCTAAAGATCTGTAATCTATAATCCAATGTGCCTACAGGAGATGCAAACTATTACTGTAAATTGACCTGTTTTTTAAAAAATTGCTCATCAGATTGGGATGGTAATTTGGGAAAAAACTTAAAATCTCAGAATCTCTAAGTCTAGGCCCGGGAAGGGGGCGGGGATGAGGATAAATGGGCAAAGAAATATAGGAATGAGGATGTGACCAGCATAAGGTATCATAGAATGATGCTTCTCAAAACCTTTAGATATAGTTACACAAAAATTTTATTTAATCAGTAACTATTGATTAAGAACTTACAATGTATCAAATACTGTACTACTGTGGGTATTCACGGTGTTAAGAGGGAGTTCAAATGCTAAGAAGAATCCTGATCATCTAGCATCTTATCTTCATAGTGAAGAAAATATTTCTAACTCATGGCATTATTTGAAAATGTTGGTAAGATGTCTCATGAAAACAAATTTTATTACCTGATTCCCACGCAAATTGCAACCTGATCTACAAATGCTCTATAACCAATAATCCTCCCACTTTTCTTTCTTCTTCCTCCTCCTTTTTTGTGGGAATTCAGCCTCATTTTTACTGAAATAGGACATGTAATGATATTGGAAAAGGAGCCACACCTTAAAAGATCTGTAGAACTTAGAATGCTGTCATTAATTTAACAAATATTGCTGGAGCACTACTATTTGTAGGTCACTGTACATAGCAGAGAGTTAGAGTCTGAAGGTTGCGAAGCAGCTGATGGCGGGACCAGGTTAGGAGATTGAAAAGAGGATGGGTTGGAGCAGGAAGGTGGGAGATGACAAGATAAACTAGGTGTGAGAGAGAGCTAAAGAACAGAGTCATGGTCAGAAAGAGCAAATGTGTGTGGACGAGGGTGCTATGGCAAGTAAAGAAAGTATAAGACTAGGCTGAGAACGAAAGATTGGGTAAAATAATGGGGATTAGAAAATCATTTCCATTAGTTGACTGTTCCAGGTAGGTGTTCTGTAAACTGAAGGCTTGAATTTTAATATGCACATCTGCCCACAGTTCTCCACCACTGTGCCATCAACATGTTGAGGACTCCCACATTTATATCATTAGCTCAGACCTTTCCTCTGAGATCCACATTCACACATCTGCTTCCCTACTCTTACCTGACATCTCTGAGTTTGTGTGGCAGACATCTCAAACTCAAACTGTCCACCACTGAATCCATGCTTCCCCATCTCAGATTTGTCTCCTTGCACCAATATTTTCCTCCTCAGTAAAGAGCACCACTATCCACCCGTTATTTCAATTGGAAACCTTGGAGTATTCCTCCTCTCCTACTTTTCCCCTAACCCTCCTCCACTTTTTTCCAAGAGCAAATCCTTTAATTCTACCTCAAATTCTTCCATACCTCACCTTCTTCACTGCTGCTGCCTTAGACAAGTTCGTCATCATTCCTTTGATGAACTATTAAAGCAATCCCTAACTACTTCCATTCTGTGCAAACTACAATGCATTCTCCACATGTGAGCAAGAGTGAATGTCTTAAAATGTCATAGTATCATGTACATCGTGGTACAACGATGTACCATGTCCCCTTAATCAAATCCTTCAGCACCTGTCTCTTTCTTCATTGCCATTGAGAACAGCTCTCTCAAGGACTTAGTTCTACGCTGCCTTAGGCCTCAGGGCCTTTGTACACACACTTCCCTCTGCCTAGAATGCTCTTCAGACAGCTAGTTCCTTCTCATCCTTTAAATTCAGCTTAAATGTTCCATTCTTGGAATCCACCCTTTCTAGAGTAGCTATTCTCTGTTATTCTCTATCTCAATGTCTTAATTTTTCCTTCGAAAGATAACATTATATTTATTACTTGTTTTTTGACTGTTTTCCCCATTAGATTATGAGTTCAATTTGGGCAAGACCTAGATCTATCTTATTCACTATTGACTGCCAAGCATCTACTATACTCCCTGGAATATAGATGCACTCAAAGATTTATTCCATAAATAAATAAATAATAATAATCCAACAATAATCAAAGTCTGTTGGGGGCTGATTCATGTTATATATTATTTTCCTACTTTGTATATCTGGGACAAATTTTATATCATTCATTGGACAATTAAAATATGACTGTCCTGTGATAATTTTCCATTGCAGTCCCAAACTATTACTGTTTTTTAATATTTTGCTAATCTGTCTCCCAAACCAGACTGTAAACTCTTTACTGGCAAGAACCAAATGCTTAAGTTCATTCATTTATTCAACAAATGAGAGGCACACATTGTTCTAGAGGCTGCAGACACAGAACTGCACAAGATAGGCATGGTTCTTACCGTCAAGTGAGTATGGGTTACCGTCACATTCATTCACTTAATCTATTTAGCATCCGTATGTGCCAAGCTCTGTTGAAGGCAAAAGGAATATAACAGCAAAGAGAAATCTCTGCCCTTGTGAGTTCACATTCTTGTGTACATGAGTTTAAATGTGTACATTACAGTATGTAGCCTCTAACATTGAGATTATCAATATGTATCTATGAATTTGACGTCAGAATGTATTAACCTGAGAAGAAGTTAGATAATTATGTGTTTATGAAAATTCAATGCAATGATCTTTCAAATCACAGAGAATTGTGAGAATGCAAAATCAGAGGATAGGGCAGCCCTGAAGCTCTGAGTACCATCATTCTTTTAGCCCATTTAAACCAGATAAAAATTGTCCGAACAATTTTTTTTACCTAATCCACCCAACCAATCTGAATGAACTGTCTAGGCATAGAAATCTGCTTTATGCCTAAGATAATACCTGGGATTTAAGAAAGAGAGAAAAAAAGAGTGTGTGGGGTTGAGAAACTAGGTAAGACAAAGCAGACAAACTAAACCCAAGCCCTGTCCTTCAAGTGCTCCAGAAACTTACACCACGTTTCAGACATGTGATCTCATTCACAAAGTATTTTAAGTAGTTTAATATGTTGCACTGTCAAATGACAAAGAGCATTCTGGATTTAAAAAAATAAATAAAACATGCAGCCCAGTCTCCAGCAGAATCCCTTAATTCCAACTAAGAGATGAAACAGAAGAAATGCTGTATACTACTGAGAGGAGATGGGAATAATGCTGGACACTACTGAGAGGAGATGGGAAACTTTCATAAGTTTTGAATCCAATTCTTGGCTTTGCTGTCACCACATGGAGCTCGCATGTTAGTTCTTTTCTATAATCATCTTTCAGAATCCCTACGCAGAACGCTAAGGCTTCACCTGAATCATCTTAGAAGAGAACTTTTTTACCTCAAAGAATTGTCTTACACTCAAAGCTCAAAATAAATAGACTGTAGTTTCAGTAATTAATACTGGAGTCTTTAACACCAAATTTAGAGGGGTCCTTGTGCCAATTCTTCACTTTATAGATGAGGGAACTGAGCTCCTGAGAGACTGAAGGATTTCCCTAAGTCACCATGTTAACGAGAAGCACAAGCAAGATTTAAATTTGATGACTTGAAGAGTGACTTCTTCACTCTTCCAGAAAGAGCTGCTTGCCTTTCTCATCTTCCTCCTCTACACTAGGCCTTCCTGGTGCTCTCCCATCACCTTTTGCCACTCCACCACGAACCACCAGGGCAGAAGAAGGAGCAGAAATCCAGGCCACTGAAGGAGGGAGAACACAGAAGAGTCAAAGAGTTTCAGTGCAATGCCAGCCTACTACTCAGGGTTGAAGCACAGAAACCAGGACCTGCCACTGCCTCAGTGTGACCTTGCTTATCTGCTCTGCACAATGTAAATTGGCTGTATCCTTGTGTTCTAAGGGAAAATATGATTGTATTTGTTATTGTATGTCTTCAGTCCATTAATGCTATACACTTTTTGAGTTAAACAGTGAAGTTATTTTCACTTAGGCAACTGAATTGGACATTAAATTATATTACTAAAAAGTTATATTATTAAAAATAAAATTTCAAGGGCAGGCCTGGTGGCATAGTGGTTAAGTTCGTGCACTCCACTTCAGTGGCCCGGGGTTCGCAGGTTCGGATCCCGGGCACAGACGTATGCACCACTTATCAAGCCATGCTGTGGCAGGTGTCCCATATATAAAGTAGAGGAGGATGGGCACGAATGTTAGCCCAGGGCCAATCTTCTTCAGCAAAAAGAGGAGGATTGGCAACAGATGTTAGCTCAGGGCTAAAAATCACCAAAAATAAATAAATAAATAAATAAATAATATACTTAAAAAAATAAAACAAAATTTCAACATTCCACTTTTGAATCAAATGAGTAAAATTTAATTTAAAATTAGCACCTACTTATTATCATGTAGCTTCTGGACTCACCACTCTACCAAAACTTTTCTGAGTTTATGAAATCCACCAAATACCTAATCTGTTGAAGCAGCATTAGTAACTGCTGTCAAAAGTTATAAGTTATTTTAGGAAGACTGTGCCTAAAATTGACAATTTAACATGTGTGGCTGTGAAGGTGAATTTGCATATCAGTCCATGAACTATGACTTTTCATTTAGATTAATCAATGCTTTGTTGCATTAATTTTGCTGATTTTCAGTTCCAAGTTATTTTATGCACACACAAAAACTGAAGCAATAACTGTCAATATGTTGGCTCCATCAGCAGAAGAGCTTCACACAAAGTTAAATGATGCAAATTTTGTCAGTATCATGAGATGCTTCAAATGCAAAATAAAGTTAATTCCAATAATAATTTGGTTTTCTTCATCCAATTCATAGAATCAAAGCAAATTTTGGGGAATTCATTCTGTTGAAGGCGAAACATCTGACATTATTGTGAATGACCATTGTAAACTCAATTAAAAAATTTAACATGGTAAATAAAATGTGAAAATATTCAGGCTGAAATAAGTTACATGTTTAACTACTAAAAATTAGAATTAAGAATAAACTCTGGAGGGCCGGCCCTATGGCCTAGTGGTTAAGTCCAGCACGTTCCCCTTTGGTGGCCTGGGTTCCATTCTGGGCACAGACCTATACCACTCCTTGGCAGATATGCTGTGTCAGCAACCCACACACAAAATAGAGGAAGAATGGCACAGATGTTAGCTCAGGGCAAATCTTCCTCAAGCAAAAAGAGGAGGATTGGCAACAGATGTTACCTCAGGGCAAATATTCCTCAGGAAAAAAAAAAAAGAATAAATTCTGAATTTAGTAGGAAGCAACTGGGAAGAGTATTTTCTCAATTACAAATATTTTGATCTACAGAAAAGAGTCAACTGGAAATGTCAACACTTTCCAATTTGTTAACCATAAAATACAATCTTGAAGACGACTGCAGGGGATTTTATTAAAAAAAGGAAAAGAAGAATAAAATGATGACCCTAATGAAAAATATTCAGTAAAATACCAGTGACTCAGTATTGGAGAAAGTATACATAGAAAGCAGCAGAATGAGACCACTTAGAGACCCAAAGAGAGACACATACAGAGTGGCTACATGATGTCCAGTTCTTTTGAGACTAGATACACTCTGAATTTTGTTTCTGTGAGAATCTCTCACATCTTTCAATAACCCTACTTTTATTTGAGTTCATTTGAGTGGACTGGGTCTCTGCAAGCCAAAGAACCTCACTTTATTTACTTCTCAAGTGCTCCTTCCTCTGTGCTCCATAACAGCCTTCAGTTCTCTAAGGCAGCACTTTTCACGATGCTGTGATTCTTCATCCACTTAGCTGTCTTCCTCTCAACCTGTGAGTCTTTAAGGAAAACCATGTTCCAATCATCGTTAGCACAACGCCCAATATATAGAAATGCTCGGCAAATATACAGTGAATGAATAAACGAATATTATACAGATGAAGAGTATCTTCTTTATCTATATAATTATCCATTTCATGAGGAGTGTCTTACCACACATGGATTTTTTATGTTCCTCCTTATACATTTTTAATTGCATTCTGCTCTTGTATACATTACATCACTTATCACCTTCCAACATCGGAATTTTTTTCCCCATAGTCTATCTCCTCAATTAAACTGAGAGTATCTCTTAAGTTGTTTAACCCAAGTGCATGCAAGCAGTAAATGTTTGAAAAATATTTAAGGATTAATTAATTAGTATACAAATGAAAGAACTGACTCTTGACGATGAAGATGAGCTGTGGCCAAAAAAACAAATCACAGCACAACTAAAGGAGAAAACCCAAGGAGTTAATGACGATGCACAGCTGGTAAATTTTGTGACTGAACGGTATATGCTACTCTTTGCTTAAAAATACTGTTTTCCAATGAAGGTCTGAATATTTATGTGGAACGCCATCTTCTTTGGACTATTTGGAGTGTTATTTCAGCTTGGATTTCCCCGCTTCTCTTTGATAACTTTTGACCCAGAAACACAGAGAATAGTAGATCTGTCAAATATATGCAACACTCCTCTAAGAATCTAGAAACCAAGGTTTCAGTCTCAGTGGAGACTAGATGAGCTAAAAAGATACTATTTATAGAAATAGTTTTTCTCTAATTCTATCTCCAACCCGACCCTGAGAAAAGTCCACAGACATCATCTGTATTCAGTCACACTCACTCTTCCTAACTCTAGATCTAATACCCCTTATAGAAAGTGATTAAAATATTTGGCTAATTCATACTAAAAACATTTATATGAAATCATAATTTAGGCAAAATATCTCGCATACCAGATTTATGCAAGGAATCATCAAAAATCTGTACCTCACTTTATATGCAACATCACCAGGGAAGCAAATATACTGAAGGGAATTTTGCAAACTCAATGCAGAACAGTAACAGTGGCACTATAGGAAAAAAGTCCCACTGGAACACAAATGTAACTAAAAATACTCAAAGGAAACTATGAACTGACTACAAATTATTCAAGTATCAATCACGTTTGCTTTTTCAAAATGTGTTATTTGAAACAGCAAGCTACATAATAAAAATTATAAATTCCACTCAACAAGCAACTCAGTGATTCTGAGACACACTTGTTAATTCTTAGACCGGCAGGACTCCTCCTGCCAAGGAAAGGGCTAAACGCAAAACCATAGTCTGTGAGACACATGAAGGTTCAATTCTTTCCTCCAGTATGATCAACTCATGCAAGCAACCACTGGCAGACTCCACTTACTATCATACTTAAGGAAATGCAATTTGAATTATCTTAGTCTCCAAAATCAGAAAATTAGTTCCATGAAGAAACCTGCAATTACTTTGAAACAGCCAGGGATTAACAATGTATGTATTATTGAGTGAGTCTGCAGCAAGGAGCACTTTTGGCTTCAGTCTATCTGCATTCTATCTGTACTCTATCTTGAAAGGAGGATTTTTAAACATGCCATTTTGATCAAATGCATGGCCTCTTGAAGTCCTTAGAGGCTTGGGTGAACTCATACTTACATTTTGGTTCCAGTTAAAGAAGAGCCTTTGCCACTATTAATAAAAAGAAAACAGTAATCATGGGGGGGGGGGGTGGCGAACGACCCAATTTTCATCATCCATTTGATAATTAAAATAAAGAAAAGGTAAAAACATCAAAACTATGTTTAATGTTATAAAAGATCACTCTTAGGAGGAGCTTTAATTTTCCTTAAAAGCATGGGATGATTAGTTAAACAAGCACAATCTGTGAATACCACGTCCCTGCTTCTGCCGAAATAGACCAACACGTGGTAGCGGTGCATTGTGAAGATATTATACATAGTTACACGTGGTTATTGCATAAGTTTTACATGGGCATAACTTATCATTTACCCAGTGTATTCAGTGAGACGCCAAGTAAGCAGATGTTTCTGGCAGGGCTCTTCAGAGTGGGAATTTCCTGCAGAATAGTAATACAGATTTTAAGGCACAATCTCATGCTTACTAAGTCAGAATCTGGAGGTCAGGTTAAAGGAATCTGTAATTTTACCTTGTTTCTCAAGAAACTTTTAGACAGTGACACTGGACCAGTTACTGACTCTGTTTTGGGAACCCTTGACCTATTCTAGCCACACGCCCTTCCTCCCTCTGTTATCAGTTAAATCTTGTCTTCCAAAAAGATATGTTGTTCAGTACCTCAGAATGTGACCCCTTATTTGGAAATAGGATTATTGCAGATGTAATTAGCTTAGTGAAGATGAGGTTATATTGGAATAGAGTGCGTCCTTAATCCAATATGACTGGTGTCCTTATAGGAAGAGGAAAGACACACAGGGAGAATGTCACAGGTGAAAAAGGCAGAGATTGGAGTGATTGCAGCCACAAGCCAAGGAATGCCAAGGATTGATGGCCACCAGCAGAAGCTAGCAAGAGACAGGAAGCATTATATCCAGTCTCAGAGGCGGACTAGCCCTGCTGACACCTTAATTTTGGACTTCTAGCCCCCAGAACTGCGATAATAAGTTTCTGTTGTTTAAAGCCACTCAGTTTGTGGTACCTTGTTTCAGAAAACTAATATACCTCCCAATTACACAACAGGAAAAAGATTAAGGGGTGAATGGTAGAAGCAGACCTGCCATTGGGGTCATGTAACTTCCACTAAAGGATCCTTCTCAAACTGCACCTAGACCTGGATGCTCATTTTCCCTTACCTGGAATACTACAGTTACCACTTCATTCAGTGATGATTCAAGCGTGCTCTGAGGACATCTACCTCAGAAGCAGCTCGGGAGTGCTCAAGAAAAGAAATGCACTTTCCTGAGTTCCATCTATGACCTACTGTCTCAGAGTCTCCTGCAAGGTGGGTACAAGAAACTACATAGTTAAGAGAAGGCTAGGCTACTCTAGCAATTATAACCAGTTTGCAAACCCTGTCTAAAAGAATAGGGTTTCCTGATTCACTTGATTTAAAGTTAATAGAGCATTATTTAAGTAATTCATTGATTTTTAACCTTTGTTATGAAAAATTGTTCTACACTTTCAGTCCAAATTCTTTCTTAAGTAACTGAATTCAATAATGCTAATTGTGAGTCATTGTATAACAAACACACTTGAATTCTGTGGATCTTACAGAGAGAGAGAAAGAATCCTTTTTAGTTGGAGACAATCTAAGATTGTCTCCTAGAATCTATCATCACTGTTTCAAAAAAAAATCAAGAATAGAATACAGCTTTCTATTGTTTTGTTCATTTCACTATTGACTGGTAAAGATAAAAGAGATTGGCTCTTGAGAATCACTCCTCTAGCTCTGTAATTCTTAACCTTTGTAGGCACCATGTCTCCTTGGATAAACTAATAAAATTTGTCAATGTGGTCCCCAAATGCAAGTGTGCATATGCAAAAATTTTATGCAACTTAGTCCTCGAGGTTAAAGACACAATTTAGATTTAAGTGACGGCTACCGGTTTGGAATGTGTACCGACTCTACCGTGTTCTGCAAGTTGTTACGCCTTCATAATAATCCTTGATAACCATTTAAAAAATGACCATCAGCTATTTCTTTAAAAGATTTGATGATCTGTTTTTTGGTGATTTTTCTAAAAAAACTCCCTCTCTTTTGCTTTTTGTTTGTCTTATATTCCCTGTGTCTCAACTTCTGGAAGACAGAAAAATCAGGAAGAAACATTTTGCTTTCACATTGCAACTTCCTATGTTACTATAAGGGTTATGAATCATCACCAATTTTCCCTCTAAAATATAAGTGAGTAAGTAGGTCTCAAGAGAATATTGCTATTTTGCCCTAATAATAAGTTTGAAATATTTGTTAATTTTGGAAAATAACATTTCTTTAGTTCTTTGCTCTAGGAGGCTCATTGGTTTTGGTAAAATTCAAAACAGCATTGACTTTAGGGTTGAAAGTTGGTTTCTTCGGTCATTTTTTTTTTTTTGTGAGGAAGATCGGCCCTGAACTAACATCTGTCAATCCTCCTCTTTTTGCTGAGGAAGACTGGCTCTGGGTTAACATCCATGCTCATCTTCCTCCACTTTATATGGGACGCCGCCACAGCATGGCTTGCCAAGGGGTGCGTTGGTGCGCGCCGGGATCCGAACCGGCAAACCCCAGGCCATCACAGCGGAGCGCATGCACTTCACCGCTTGTGACACCGGGCCAGCCCCTCTTTGGTCATTTTTAAACACACTGTGGGAAAAAGGAAAAGACAAAATTTCACAATTTTGCTTTTCAGGCAAGTTTTAAAATATATGAGAGAGAAACAAATGAGTTCCTTTGATAGCTTAATTAAACCTTGTGTGTATAGATGGTCTGCCAACTCTTAAGAAAAATGTCTTTGTCACCTCCAGCATTCTGTCTCCACTCCCCCCACTCCCAATTTATGTCTCCTTACCTCAAACGTAGAATGTTAAAATAGACTGTTAGGAGATTTCTCTGCCTATTCAACTTCTCATTATCCCTGGATAGGCTATATACTACGGTCATATTAATCTCATAGCACTTTTTCAATCTTATCATTCTTTGGCTTGAAAACCTACATTTCTTCTCCAATTGCTTTCAAAATTAAATGTAATTCCTTGGTCAGACATTTCAGACTCTTCAAAATCTTTCACCAAAATGTATCATTCTCGAGCCAGCCCTGATGGCCTTGTGGTTAAAGTTCGGCATGCTCCGCTCTGGCAGCCCGGGTTCGGTTCCGGGGTGCAGAACCACACCACTCCTCTGTCAGCAGCCATGCTGTGGTGGCAGCTCACATAGAAGAACTAGAAGGACTTGCAACTAGAATATACAACTATGTACTGGGGCTTTGGGGAGGGAAAGAAAAAAGGAGGAAGATTGACAACAGATGTTAGCTCAAGTTTCCTAGCAAAACAAAAATAAAAAAATAAAAATAAAGGATTCATAAGTAATTTAAAAAAAAAAGGGAAGGAATGTAATGAATGCCTTCCTTCCTCGTAAATCTAATCTTAAAAAAAGAAAAAGTATCATTCTCACTCTTCCTATATGAGTCTGTATCTTCCACTCCCATTCTATTCTTGAACGTGTATTGTGCTTCTAGACTTTCTAGACCTTGCAATTTTATCATCCCTTACTCCTAGCACTCTTCCTCTGTCAACCATCACCTAATCAGAGATGATCTATCCCTTTAAGACCTAACAGAAATACCAAACTCCCCTGGAAATCACTCTGGTCCCCAAGAAATGTGACACCGCACATACAGAGACCTTGATAACATGGTGCGTGCAACTCTCAGAACTTCCCATGGTATGCCTGGTGTTGGGTTACCAGTAAATTATCTTAAACCTGCCCTGCTTTTTTGTAAAAGACTATTCATTCACTCACTCACTCAACACAAATATTTATTGATCACCTACTATGTGCTAAACAATATGGCTATAAAAATTAAGCAAACCTTTACATGATAAGGCAACATGATGATAAAGGCACACAGGTGCTATGGAAAGCGGTTAAGTGGGGCATTTAAGCAATGCAGGATGTGAGAAAAGGCCTCTCAATAAGGGACCCCTAAACTGAAATGGGCTTTGTCCTATGAAAACTCTGGGAGAAGAATGAGATTCCAGGAAGAGGGAATTTTTCCACAGGTTCTCAATGCCCACCTTAGAATAAATCCAGATTTTATTCTGATAGAAATTTGCCTGAAGCCATTTTGAAAAGAAAAAATCTGTTCTAGTTACAAAGCTATGTTAATAAGGCAGACTGAGCATTCATTTAATAGGGGGCTCCCTTTAAAACTCCAATAGTGGTAAAAACTTACCATAAGCCATATCTTAATGAAGCTAGAAAAAGCTGCATGGGATGATTATAATATAAGACTGACTTTGAACACATGGGCACACACAGGATAAAGTCTTAATGAGAATTTAGGTGGCAGTTCAACTTATAGGTTAAGGAGTAACTGAAAACAAAACCAGGTCACATCATGGTTTTATTTATTTTAAATTCTAGGACGTGTCTGGAAACACTTCAAATTCAAAATAATCCCTTTCCTCTTCTTCAAGCCCAATGTATAACACTATGGAGAGAAAACTGATATTTAGAAAGACAACTACAACTTTAAAGCATGACAGCGATCATTTAATGTTTAAAAAATATTAAATTATGTTTACTTAATTTCTGGGGCAGTAAAATGTACTAGTGCTTTTTGGAATGACAGAAGAACCTGAAATTGCAGTTAACCACACCACACCATATGTATTCCAGTAAAGCAGCATTTCACTCCCAGACAGCAAGAGCTTTGGGCCAAATGCACTCAAGGGGAGGAGAGTCAGCAGGAGAGGCACAATGGACAGGGAGAGGCAAAAAGAAGCAAAGCGAACCTCATGTTTGGCCTGAGGACTCAGTAGGCATGCCTCTTATGCAAAGAAACAAATCTTTCGAGAACTTCTGCACTGCGATTGCATCAGGCTGAAACAAAGAAGGGAAGGAGACCTGGTATTTTTCAGGACAGAGAAAGTAACTGCAGCCAGAAACAGTGGAGCTTGACTTTCCAACCCTGGGCCCTTTATGAACACCATGACTTTTTGGGACTAGGGACTAGGAGCTTCGTTTCTGGATTCAGACAGGCCAGAGTTGAATCCCAGCTCCAACTTTCATGTTGTGTGATAATCTCTCTGGATATGATTTCCTCATCTGTAAAATGGAGATAATGAAACCTACTTCAGAGTGTCTGTTGGGAGATACGAAAATAATCCATATAAAGGACTTTGCACGGTGACTGACACAGTGAGAAATCCATAGATCACGGTTGTTGTGATTAATTACTAAGAAATCACCCTAGTGCTTGACCTAGATGTGCAAATATTTTTACTAAATATTCCTGTTCCTATTCAGCCAATAGATGCCTTCAGGCTAACTTAGAAGAGCTACTTGTTCTCAAAAGGACCATCATTGGAAACGGATTCGGCCTCTGGCCAAAGAATTTCACAGCAGTGTAGGGGCTGTACTGCTCACTTGCCACAAAGCAAGGGAGGGAGGGGCTGCCAGGAGCAGCGGGGCTGAGAGACTCACGGCTTTAAACACTCTCCCCACCCAAGGCCCTGGATGCTCCCACTGACTTCTATTTCCTCCCAGCCTGGGTGTCTAGGGAGGGTCTGCAAGGGGAAGTTTTTCTTTAGGACAACTTTAGTTGTTCTTTAGTCCCATTAGGACTACGCAAATCTCAAATGCAAGAGCCATAGATGAAAGGCAAATTGAAGTCATTTGTAAAGTTCAAGGATATCTTTCCTTTTTCTTTCTTTTGACTCTAAAAGTAAAAAGTTATTAATTAAATCACAAGCCTAAAAAAGAATTCTAATCCTGGTCTTTATGGAGTTGGGTTAGACAAGCAGGCAGCAATTTCTGTTTTTGTTTATTTTTGAGCAGGTCTGTTGCTTATGCTTAAATTCTCTTGTTAAATCTCTCTGTTTTATAGCTAATCACATTTTTATAGCAGGCATGAAGCTCTCTACAAGGCCCTTGCTGAGCTGTTCCTGTAAATCAAAACCTTACTCGGCTGTTCTTGTAGCTGGCAGTGGAACAGGGTTAGTTTTACCATTTATGGTTGTAAAGTCCATCCAGATTTTTTTTTTGTTTCCTTTAGCTTTTTGGGTTTTTTTTTTCCACTCAACTCCCTCCCCTTCTCCTGCCTTAAAAATGTATATTCCAGGCTTAGCTAAAATACGTATGAATAGATTACTTCATTCCTTACCATGGTACATTAATAAAGGTGTCAACATGACAGAGGATGCTTGGCTTACGTTCCTATGTCCCAGATCCATTCCTCGAGGGCAGGCTGTAGCTCTTGGGAAAAGATGATCTGTTGGGCTTCTGGAAGCTGATCTCCAAAGTCTATTTAAAGTGTTAAAACACTTTCTAGTAAAATGTATTTATAAAGTGGGCAGGGCACTTAAGCGCATCTTATCTTCTTAGGTCACTCACACCTCAGCATTGTCATTATCTTCATGCATGTGTCTGGCTGGGAACAAAGCAAACCCAGGCATTTAACCCTAGACTGCCCAGCTGAAGGACCCTGTGCATCACTGTCCCATCTGTGTTAACAGTAGTGCTAAAAACTGTCCCACTACTTTGCTAGTTATGGCAAGGTTAAGATGAAAGAAAGGTGTGAAGGTTTATGAAAAAGAAAAAGAAAACATATATATGCAAGGGGGAGCTATTTTTAAATAGCAAGTTAAAAGAAAGCTAGAGAATAAGAGAATATAGATTCTATCCAATATTTCCAAAAGAAAAGACCCCTCCCAGGCACCAGGGGAAACCTGTACCTGTGGTAATAAGAGAAGGGGGCAAGGACCAGATGGCTTTGAGCTGTCAGTAATTCCCACACCTGTTGGCACCCACTGTCATCCACTCTAGGTGAAAATCCCAGGGGGCCCTGCTCACAGGAGACAAAGAGATGATTTCTGGTCCTAGTAACTTACCAAAGTAAGGCCCCCCACAAAGGCAGTTCCAGCTTTGAAATTTGGAGTTCTTCTCCCAGGGACCCAGGGAGAAGGTCTCTGCCAAAGCCAGGTGCTGGGCGAGGCCCTGGCATCAAAAAGATGTCAGACAATGTCACTGCCGTGGTCCTGGTGAAGCTCATTGGCCCTTTTTTTTTTTGAGCTCTAGTATCCCAATTGGTTCAGAGGACCAAGGCACACCTCAAATATGACTAAGCAGAAGGGGATGTGTTGACTCCAGGAAGGAAGGGTGGTGAGTGACAGAGTGGAAGGGGGAGCTGGAGCAAGCAATGCCTCAGAGGCTGGAGCTGGGCACTCGTGCAGTCAGCTCTCTCTCCCTTTCTTATTCCTCGCCTCTTCTTAAGTCTGCTTTCAGCCTCACTTGCTCTTCCTGCTAACAGGAAACTTGATGCTGGCACTGCCAGCTTAGCAACTCCAGCAGAAAAGAGAACTTGGTTAGCCCAACGTGTATATACCAAGTGAAGGGTTCTGACCACCTGGAGTCACAGGCATAACCCTCGAAACGTCTTTCTTTGCAGCAGATGGGCCTCTTGGTCAGGCCTGGATAAAGTCCCCAATTCTATGGCCAGGCATCAAAGAGTCTGTCATCAGAAGAAAGGGGATTGGAGAGTTAACTAGGTGCCCTATTAACTCCAAGGGAAGAAGGAGATCAGGCTTAACAGTGCCAGGATATTTACCTAAGGAAAGAGAGTCTGGGAGGCAAGGAAAAATATTAAATGGATGGCTCTTAAAAAACAGCAGAGGGAGACAAGGAATGGGCTGAGGTTCTTCGCAGATGTTAGCAGTTAAGTGGGGAGAATGGCAGTCAACTTGATTAGAAAGGTTAAATCTTGCAGCCTTGCCTTTTCTTACTAATAAACAACAGAGAACACTTACTATTATTAGGCACCAAGCACCGTTGCAAGTGCTTTAAATGTATTAACTCAGCTAATTCTCATCTCTATGGAGCAAGTATTCTTATTATCCCCATTTTACAGATGAGAAAACTGAGATACAGAGAGGTTGAGCAGTTGGTAGGCTCTCCCACCTATGAAAGAGAAGAAAACCTGGATTCTAGTCCAGGAAGCCTAACCTGAGGGCCCACACTCTAACATTCTACCGCCCTGGTCCTCACCCCGTCACGGTTAGCACCATCTCTGCTGCAGCTATTGTAGACACTCCAGAACACGGGTTCTGCATAACCTCGTATCAGCCTTATCCGATCATGGCTGTTTGTAGACATCTAAACCACCCATCTTTCATTGACCTTTCATCATAATCCAAACTCAGTGTTGTGGGGAGTCCTTCTGGATTTACATCCTCCTCAAAGGTGCCATTGACTTCCAAGACTTTCCTCTTCTCAGTTGACTTCATCCCAGATGATGGCAGAATGATAAGGGATTCTTTACGTTTCCCTGGATCATTCTAAGAGAATTAGGCCAAGCGAACACCAGTCAGAGATCTTAAAACTCAAGGTAAATCATAACACAGCTAGCCTCAAAGAGCCCATCTCCCCTGCCTATCGGTGCTGGGAACTTAAATACCTTCAAAGGCAGAAAGTGGGGAAACAACCGTCAGAGTGAAAGTTCTTCCCCTGAAGCATTATAAGCAGTACCTGGGTTTCCTGGGTTGCCGTAACCCCCAAAGTACAGAAAAACCCACCAGAGGAGACCGAACTCCGTTAGCTGCCTCCAACGGGAACGGGATGGCAGAGAAGGAGCAAACCGCCAGCAGGTTAGCACTTTACCAGAAGGGCTTAGAGAAGCAACTAGAACAAGCATGCTTAGAGCTTTAGGTGTAAAGGTCAGAATACGGAAATCAGTCAGTCCTCACTGTTGTCTACAATATGTAAAACGTCAAGTGGGTTTATGATTTTCCCTGTAGAAGCAATAACTCCACTTGATGATGCTTCTCGGGGTGTCATTCCCCCCAATGCTGGGCACACCCGTGGTGTGTCTGAGTACCATGTCCTGAAGAAAGGCGGGGGCAGAGAGACCCTGTCCCAAAAGGGTGGTGTGAACTCTGGTGGTTCCGTACAGACCATAATAGAGGTCAGTTGTCCCTCTAGATCACCGTCCTGGGCGCCCACTGCAGGAAAAGGGTGACATGATCGGCTAGGAAAGCTTGCTAAGGAGGAAGATGAGAAGGGCATGTTACCCACAGGGAACGTTCTACTTTTGACAGTTCAAATCAAATATTCTAAAGAAAAAGGAGGAGGTATCCTTTCCCTTAAGTTACAGAAGAGAATCAATAACCTCAGACACTCTGCTAACAGTCCATGCACAGAAAACCCCACTTGTTCTCCTCCAAACCCTTCATCTCTCCCTACGATTGTGGCAGTACTCAGAGCCCCTGCAGCCCACAGGTTAGAAGAAGCTACTACTGTCTCCTCAGGACTGCCTTCACTCCCATGGGGTTAACTGGAGAATTTTGAAGAACAAAGTATATTTATTCTAATTACCGACTAGAGGGACAGTTTCCTAGCTGCATATCATTATTTATTTTAATTGAATTGGGTTTTGATTACACCTGCAAAGCTGGTTATTTAAAGTAATTATATAGTTAAAGTCGGAAACCAAAAGCTTCTTTTCTGAAGTGAAGAAATACCTCATCACTTATTCCATCTGTTTAAAAAAACATAAAAAAGATTTTTCCTTCATGATGAGGATAGTGAAAAGGGCAGAGTACTATTAGTTTCCACCAGTGGTTCTCAACCAGAGGCAATTTTGCACATAACCCCCATTCCTGGGGATATTTGGTGATGTCTGGAGATATTTTGGGTTGTCACAACTTGACATGTGTCACTGTCACCTCTAAAAGGTAGAGGCCGGGGATACTGCAAAATGTCCTACGATGCACAGAGCAGCCCCACAATGAAGAATTATCTAGACCACAACGTCAGGAGTGCCAAGGCTGAGAAACTGTGGTTTAGACACACCTGGATTCTACCCATTATTAGCTAAATTGTTCTTCATGGGCCAGTCATTTAAATTCTCTGGAACGGTTTCCTTATCTGCAACACTGTGCAAGATTGTTGTGAGCAACTATGACTAATCTACTTTTACAACCATGACCACCACCACTAGCGCAATTTATTGTTAGGTACTACTCTAAGTGTTTTTATTTCAGTTCATCAGTACAACTACCTCATGAGGCACTATTATTTCTCCACTTACAGATAAGAGACTGAGGCACAAAGAGGGTCGGTATCTTGCTCATGGTAAGAGATGCAGTGGACCATAGGGCCTGGACGATAATGTGCACATTATTAGAGGTCATGTTATTGCTATTGATCTTAGATGCTTAACAAAATGCTTAAAAGAGTGAAGAAGGACAACCCCAGAAGCTCTGCATCAAGACCTGTCGATCAAAGGAGGTAGAAGCCACTCAACAAGCCAGGTCTTTCCCAGTTGCTCCTTCTATCACTGGAAAACACTGCCTTATGAGTTTTTCTAAAAAAAATATAATAATTGAAAAATATCAACCTGAGGACAAGCAATAGTGATGATATTTAGGAGAACTGAGACAGGAGTAAGAGCAAAGAGAGAGAGAGAGAATGCTCTGATTTCAGTATGACACATAAGCTGGTCTGGCAAGCAGCAATAGCACTAGTGGCACTGCCTGTCACGGTCAGTGTTGGAGTTCCCACCAGGAATCCGAGGAGAGGGAAGTGATGGTGGTGATATCCTGGGAGACGGAGGATGAGGCCTGATTCACCGGCTCTGCCCTTGGCAGTTGGGTATGGAGAGGACCTTCCTTTCTGGACCAGTTACCCAACATGGATTCTAGAATGTTCCCCCCCACCACCCCTCTGTGTGGCGGCTTTTCTAAGCTCCAAAGTCATATGGGACATGAGCATTTTTTCATTGTCATTGTTATGCAAGATTCTTCTACTCATTGCAGGTCACTGGCATCCCTGTCCTTCTCCTGAATTCCAGAAGCACTCCTCCAATCATGATGATAACCAAATACGTGCTCACAAGTTTGACTCAAACAGCACTTTGAGAGTGGAGCCACACTAGTTAAGAACCATTACACCAGACCAATGGTATCGCTATTACAACAAAAACAAAAGGTCCTACAGTTCTATGAAATGATTATCTATTTCTCTTCTCACACTGCATTAAATGCATTTAGAATTAGTGCTAATTGGTAAAAAAACAAGCACACGTGGGCCTCTCTGATGGAGGTCTGAGAAGACCAGGGAGCAGCTCTAAGTGGGGAAGGTGCCACTGGCTGCTCACATGCCAGGCTTCCAGCCTCTGAGTCTCTTTTTCTGCTGCCACAATGTGGATTCACTAAGACTGATACCAAGATACCAAGATTTAAGTTCAAAAGTTTGAAAAAGAAAAAGCAGTAGTTATACGTAGGGCTTTTGAATTCTAATCAGCCATGTGGTTTTATTTCTAATGATTTTCCAAACATAGGGTTCCCTGTAAAAAGGTTTTGTTATTATTATAGCCACCTATTCTAATCCAGGGTGGCCTTGGATTGTAATTCCCTCTAATGCTTTCACTTGTTATGCTTTTAATGGGGGCAGGAGAGAATTTTATTATGGAAGCAGAGAGCATGGTACTCTAATTCATTCAACACACACATAAAATCCACAACCTGCCAGGCCTTGAGGTCAGATATGAGAACAGGCTCACTTGGGACACTACATAGATGCTAAACCCATGTGACTGGTTCTAGAATTTCTCTGGCCCAGATAGAGATTGTCTTCACTTAATTATAACTTGCCTAGGCCTGGGATTTGACAATCATGATGCCATGCTTGAAGCCCCAGTGGGTGGTCACCTTGCTTCTTGGCTCAATGGTCCAATCCATTAAAAGTTAAGTAGGTCACAATTTCCGAATATTTTCCTTCCAAAAATTTACATTTTCAAGCATCACTGCACTTCCAAGCTATTAAAAAACCAGTAACTGAAGATACAGGTCCAAAAATGTCAATTTCACCTTCTAAATTACATTGAAAATTATATAAATTGAGGTTTTTCTAATTCTGTATGTTTAAGTCTTGGATAAAATGCAGCAGTTAAAATAAGATCCCTAGAGGTCAATATACTTTATTCACTGCTACCCAGGGAGAGGGTGGGAGAGGAATAAGCAGAGGAGAAACAGGGCCCCTAACTCAGAGAACAGGGCTTCCAAACAAGGTGGGGTGGTTTAGATGGAGGGACCACAGAGGGGTTGCTTGGTTTGATATTAAGTCTATTTACTGTGCTGCTGGAGGATAATTTAAATACTGTCAAATTTATCTAACAACAGTTAATTAGGTAAATGCATTGGCTCTGTCCAACGCAAGGCTTTCTACATCTGCGTGTGCAATGGACAACATAAAGGAAAGATCAACTTGGTTCTTTATGATCTTGAAAGGACCTCAATGAAGAGTTGATCTCACCTGCACATCAAGGGCAGGCCAGCAAGTCTGTGTGAAACTGCCCAGGACCTAAAGCACTTGGAGTGAACAGGTGACCTAGTGAATAAAGCCATTCAGACAGCTAACTGGATGCATTTAGAACTAGTGTCCAGTACTGGTTTTGGTACTTGGAGACCATAATCCCTTCATAAGGGCATTCCTGAAAAACCACAATATCTGGTCACTGTTCTCTGGCAAAGAGACCAATTGGGCCATGGGTAAAAACCTTTTTTTCCCTTGTATGGTTTTTGTGTATTTGCGCATCTGCTCTGCTCTCAGCTGCCTAAGTCAAATACATGTTGGTGACTACAGATTTGAGATTAGATTAGAATAAAACATTGAAAGTTCTAATGCAGAATGTACCATAATAATAACTACATTTACTGAACACTTCCTATATTCCAGTCATAGTGCTAAGCTCCCTACATATAATCTTTCACTGAATCCTGGTAACAACACTGTGAAGAAGGCATTGCTACCCCATGTTCTAGATGAGGACATTGAGGCACAGAGCAGTTAAGTGAAGTGGCCAAGGTCATACATATGGTAAATAACAGAGTTGGGATTTGAACCCAGGTCTGATTGTCTTAAAAGCCTGCACTTTGCTCTGCAGCCTTCCACCTAGCCTATGTTCTGCCAGCATTGCAGAAATAGACAGAATATTCTACTCTCCCCCACACACATTTCTTTCTGACATATGAACTGTACTAGATACCATTCCTTTCACCTGACATATTCTCCCCAGACCTTTCAGGTAAAGTTATGCCCACTGTGGGATTTAAGATGCTGGCTATGATATTCTCCTCTCTCATATAATCTTGAGAACCATCCCCCCCTTCAGCTGCACTAACTCCAGTTGCTCCCAGATCCTTTTTTGTCCTCCTTGTATACAAATCCAGAAAACATATGCAAGATGCGTTTGTACATTTTAGGGACTTAATGTCATGTTCAAAGACTGTGTCCCAGCTATAGTCACACTATGAACATAATTAAGAATTTTAAAAATGATTTCCCCAACTCCATGCATGAGTTTTATTATTTGTTCATACTCACGAGGTGGGCTTTTTTGTTGTTGTTGAAGATATACTTCTGTCTGGATCAAGACTGCCATCACGTACAGTGTTGGGTAAGGTGGGATCCTACTAAACGTCACAATCAAAAAAAAATCTCTTTATTCAGACAAGTATTTAGCCCTACAAATAGGACACACGAAGAATTTAATAAATTCTCTCCCCAACAACATATAGTGGCCATTTGTGTCTTCACTATCACATATTTATTGACATTACATGGTAATGTAATTATAAATTTAATATATTATAAATTTAACACATTTATTACATTGTAAATGTAATGTTTCTGAGGGCAGAAATATCTTCTTGTTCTTCTTTAACTTCCTACAAAGGAAGTAAATCACTGGGCTCATTCATTCATTTACTCACTCACTCATTCAGCCAACAACGGCTCTTCCTAAGTGCCAGGCAGCAGAGGGACAGATACTGCAGTGAACAAGACAGTCCTGTCTTCACAAAGTTTATAGCTTATGACTTCTATACACTGATGCTGCTGACTTTGCACAGAGAGCATGACATTAACACAGGAGGACAGAACGTTAGGGATCTGAGTTCATCCGATGCAGCCTCTGCATCTGCAAGATGAGGACATTGAGCACAAGAGAAAGAAACGAACTTCCTGGGGTTAAATAGCTTGTTAGTGTCACACAGAAAAGCAGAATCAATACCTTCCAATCAAGGATTCTTCCACATGTGGTTGATTTCTTTTCCACATGTGTTTTTTTCTGAAGGCTACAGGGGAGAATCCATTTCCTTGACATTTTCACCTTCTAGACACCACTTGCATTCATTGGCTCATAGCTCCTTCCTCCGTCTTCCAAGTCAGCATCATAGCATCTTCCAATCTCTCTCTAACTCACAATTGCTTCCGTTGTTAAATCTCTTTCCCTGACCATAACCCTTCTGCTTCCTGCTTATAAGGATTATAATATGATTATACCAGGCCCATCCAGATAATCCAGGATAATCTTTTCATCTCAAGATCTTTAATTACATCAGCAAAGTCCCTTTTGCCACGTAAGAAACACATTCAAAAGTTCTGGGGAGTAGGGTGTGGACATCTTTGGGGGCCATTATTCTACATACCACATCTGCCCATTGTTGATTCTTTTTCCTAAAATTTCTCTCAGAACACTCCTATTTACCCTATATTGCCCAGATCACCCACCCTTCCCTGACCCACACCTTGCTCAGGTAGATGAACCACCTACCTTTTCTCTATACTACCTTGCATATATCTTTCTCATAGCGTGTATCAAATTATAGCATCATTTGCCTGCTTCCCTTACTATAAATTCACTGGGAGCAGGTACTTAGGCTTATTCATTCATGTACCCCCATAAGTTAGCACAATGATTTACGAGGACCATATCAGTAATAACTATTTGGGAAATGAATGGATGGGTGAGGGGGTGGATAGCATGGACGAATGGTCGAATATTACAGTTAAAATTTAAACTATATCATATACATATATTGAATCATTATCTTGTACACCTGAAACTAATATATAATGTTCTATGTCGATTATAGCTCTATTAAAAAAATTAAACTACATTGACAATTGTCTAAATTATCTCAATGTAGAAAAGTTATTAAGATATTTTTCTTAACTTTTCATCACTTCAAATTTTAAAAGGGTTGTGTGTTCTTAAATTTTACTCTGTGTATAGCCCTTGGAAGGCACCACAGGATCTTTATTTTCCATACAAGGAAACTGCAGTTTAAGGAACTTAAGAGATCCAAACTTGCAGCGGGAAGGTGAAAGAAATGAAGTACTTCAACTTCCCATCTTTAAACTACAAAATAAAATCATTAAAGGTGAGGATTTCAGCGAAATTATGTGCTGAACAATTTTTGCTCTAACTTGGAGTTCTGAAGACAAGGATCACTTTTCTAGGTCTAAAACTACTTAACTCTCTTAAAAGCCGTGCCTCCCACTGCCTATGCTTTTACGGGGGAAATGTTACATGTCATTGTATGGCTGGCCTTTTATAGCTATGCTTTGAGGAGGATCTCTGCTGTGAAACAAATTTCGTTCCTTCTCAAATACATTAAAATGTCTACCCTCTTTATGGTGTCCCAGAATACATGGTTTATATCTCCTTAAAAAGGGACTCACTCGTGAGATCTGGGGAGCAGCTGCAGTGTATCTGGAAGCCTTAGGCGGAAATTCTTGCAGAGTCCAGCCTCAGGGTGACAGAGGGCGTGGCCCTAGCAGGGTTAGGTGGTCCTCTGAAGTTCAGCTCTGGCATAGGCCAGCCTCACGTTCACACACAGTTCCTGGAGCAAAGCCACATGACTCAAAAGTGCCTCAATATGGTAATAACGTTTGAATAGACAAGTTTTTAGTTGATTAATTAAAAATAAAAAGAAACCAGTCTTTGTGAGTTGAGGGCTTCAGGAAAAACAAAAGACACATTTTAGGTCTCCAAAGATTACTTCTAGGTGCCCCTGAAGCAGTGGTTAATGCTACATTTGAAACGAATACTTCCTGTATTTCAAATGAATAAGCAATACACCTTCACCATTTATTTTGCTCTCATTCTATTTACAACCTGCCCTTGGCTTTTGTAAACTTTACCGGAAGGATAATCAGGGCTACAGTTTATTTATTATGACCAGACATTGCCTAAAGCTCCAGATCCGAAAAATGGAACCAGGTGATTCCGTATGCTCAGAATTTCTTTTACTGCCATCCACAAATAGAAAATCTCAGACAGTAAAGTGTTTTTCCAGTGTCTGATACAAGCTGAAGAGTTTCCAATCAGACATAAACACTTTTGAAGCCAGGGGGTAACAGACTATATCCATCAGTTAAGTTGTAGCCTGCACACATATTTAGTTATTAAACAGCTTTCCTCCTAACCAAGAGCCATTTGGGAGTTCCATCGAGGAAATATGTTACTATGTTCTTGAGCATCAGTTACTCCCTGATAAATACAATTGGATTTTCTCAGCTGGTTATAAAGGTTTTAGAACAATGTACTATAAAAGGAAGGTATTAAGCAAGTTACTTAGGATAAAATATAAAAGCAGTATTTTATTTGTATGCCAAAGTAGAATATAGTATTGAAATATCATTCACCAAAATTAAAGACAAAAGTCATTTTTGTCTTGGTAAGATGGTACTTTAGATGGAAGCGGTGGTGACACATGTTATGTGTTCACCCAACCTGCTTTGTTTTCCTCCTGGATACACAGTAAGGCTACATTTCCCAGCCTCCTTTGCAGTTAACTTTAGGTAAGGTCATGTGATTGAGATCTGGCCATTGGAATGCAGACAGAGGTGACTGAGGCCACTTCACACCTGGCAATAAATTCCCTTGCAGGAGTCTTAATACTATCTCTTCTTATTTTGTGGCAATTTCGAAGGCTTCATGCTGACCTAGATGGACAAAGCCTGGGCTCCCAAATGTCTAAATGACACAGTGGAGCAGAATTCCCCTCCCCCATTCTGCCTCTGATCACATTGGTCTATGACGTAATCAAGCAATAAACTTTTCTTATATTAAGTCGCTGATATTTTAGTTGCTGTTTTTTACAACAGTCAGCATATTCTGACTCACTCAGACCTGAATTATCTGGGTGACATACACTGTTTACATAAACCCAGACTAAATGAAACAAACCAGGGACTTCTGATTCCTTGAGAAAAGTCATCTTGCCTAGGCAGCACCAGCTATGTTCCACCTCCAAAAAATTAAATTTCATTTCTGTATGTTCTTACTCTAGTATTCCTATATTTCCTGATGAAGGTAAAAAGAAAACGTAAAACTGAGATAAACACAAAAACAAAATCAACATTAACCCACTTTTACATTTGGTTCAAATGTAATCAAAGGATAAATGGCTATATTAAGTCCACATTTTTTGAACCATCTTTTTTATGATTACAACAGTAATACAGTTTTGTTATAGAAAATAGAAAAAATACATAAAAGCAGAAAGGAAAAAATAATAGTGACCCACTATTGTACCACCCATTGGAAACTACTATTCACAGGTTTGCATAAACTATTCCAATCTTTTCTTGGTGTATGTGTGTAGAGGGGTGTAAATAAATATTTAATTTTACAAATTTATAATCATACATTTTCAATAATGCCCTTGAAATATTTGTCAATATGTTAAGAACATTTTCAACAGAATGTTTCCTCCACAACATCATTTTTAAAGCTGCATATGAATATACTTTGTTTTATTTACAAAATCTCCTATTGATGAATATTTAGATTATTTCAAATGCTGTCATTGTTAGCAGAAGCAATGTTAGAGTGAATAAGCTTGAAGAGAAATCTTTGCAACCTGTCTCATTACATCTTTTGGATGAATTCCTTACACTGAAGTTGATAAATTAGAGAGTATGCCTTTTTAGAAAGCGCTTGACACAAATTGCCAAATTATCCTCCAGAAATGTTGTGCCAGTTTATGCCCCTACCAGGTTTGTCATGTTCTTCATATAGATCCCTATGTTTCTTGACAGATTTATTGTTAAATGCTATGCATACTCATTCATTTGAATCTTTTAATAATTACATTTTCCTAACTAATTCTTGCCAGCATATAGAAAACTATTAATCTTTTCTTTTTTTTCATTTACTTTCTCATTAATGGCATGGACATTGGGGTCCACATAAGGTAGTGTCTCTGCTCTACTGCAAGCTTCAATTTCCTTATTTAGACAATGGCAATATTTAAAACAATAACCTTCTAGAATTATTACAGCCACTCCCTAAGATAATACATCAAAAGCATTCAACACAATATCAGAGTATCTAATAAGCAATTAATAAAATTCTGTAAAATGATAAATTAATAAAATTCGGTAAAATGATACACTGAAGGAGGATCCTAATATATTTTCAGAAATCCACACATTTGGATCAATGTCACTGCCATAGATTAGAGCTTGCTCACACCCATGATGTCAGTGGGCTTCAGCAAACATTTATTCAGCACCAATTATCTGCCTAATTATTTTTCACTGACATCTAATCTTTATAATTGTTTTCCCCTACTTCGAATATGTTAATGAGAAGCCTACTGAAATCCAAACACAACCAAATAAAGACCATGTGAGCTATTTAAGCCTGGTTCTTTCCTCTCTATCTGATTATAGGTCAGGAAGATGAAACTAGATAAATTTCTGACTCCTGGAGCAATTTATTTCCTGAAATAGCTGCCTGATACAGTTGCTCAGGTTGCATATTGCACACGGGCACCACATTTAAGAGATCATAATTCACGTCTAAGCCATCTGTTTTTTATTGTATCTTCATCGCCTCCAGCTATGAGTGTTTATTTATTACAACAATTTTCAAAAAAAAATAGCAGTGAACTTTCTTTTTCTAATGAACTTAGCACTTAGAATAACTTTCTGACAATTGGAAATAAAATGTCTCACGAAGAGTTACCTTTTTCAAATGCACATGGAGGCAGCAGCCTTGACCTCAGTAGTTTGCAGAAGTGAATATCTGAAGCACGGGACAAAACTGCATTCAATTGTGAAGGTGAATACTTGTTCTGCAGACGAACGCTCAAGTAAAACTTGTTTATATCACCTATTAGAAACCTATATAGAAATCCATATTGGGTTAATTACCCTTCTGCTCCTCCAATCACTTAATGAGGAGTTTTGGCCATAAGTGTATTGCACAAAAATAAACCTCTTTCCTTTGTCTCTCAATTACATAAATAGTGTGAATGTTTATTTTTTATTCCATTTTCAGTGATATCATCATCTCAATGTTTTTCTCATGATTGCCTTCTTCGATGTGGTTGATGAACTCTCACTCTACGCAACAGCACACAAACCTCCAAACATCACCAAAAAACAGGGGAGCCAGCAAGCTGTTACTGCCTAAAAATGTCATTCAGTGCTCAAGTGTCCAATAGATAGTGGCACTCCAGTATTTACTGTTCTTTTGAAGGCAAAAAATGTAAGTTTCCACAACTACATTCATGAGCCATGTTTTAGCTTTTGCATTTGAGTGGGAGAGGGTCACTATTCCGAAAAAACTATGAAATCAATGAAGTATCGAATGGGTGCTTATATTTTCCAATCTTAATTAATATAGAGATAGTCTCCCAGCAAAGTGACCAGAATGATGTGTAACTTATGCAAAAAATCAACTGGAAAACCATAATTAAGAATTGTAATCCCACCTGAAGTAGGGATTTTAAGAAGCATGGCAGTAGGCTAGCTACTGTACCATCCATGAGAGTCCACTCCCTGTTAACTTCGGTTTCAACAGAGAGGGTATTTTATCAGTGTTTAGTAAAAACAAATGAAGTTTTCTTTTGTTCTTGTCTTTCAGTGAGGACTGATGAAAAAATAACCAAGATTTTCAGTTAAGCTGATCCAAAATAACTCAGCTTCTCTAAGCAGATTAGCAGGTAGCTGTATGTTTTCTGTAGCTGCCTCTCAGATGTTGGTCAGAAAACTAGAGTCAAGGAGTTGGTCAAAATCATTTCAGGTAGTCATCAAAATCGAAAGAGACAACAGAATGTTCAGGTATATGGTGTCACAGAGTCTGAAGAAAAGAAAAGTAGCCCTACCCTAATTTTCTCAATTCATAAAAATGAGGACTAGAAGTTCAAAGGCATTTGTATCTGCCCGAAATTATGTGATATCCAAATGCCCTTTTGTTCTTTGACATTAATATGCTCAAAGAAAGCGTACAATTCCTCTCCTTTCAAGACACAGTGGCTGGTTTCACAAGATGATCTTCTCTTGCTAACTCACATACACCATCTTGAAGGTGCCTATAAATATCAACTATTAAGACGTATTTTCTTACATATATAGACAGGAGTAAGGAACCTAGATTTTTGTAGATCTATATCTCTCCCCTTTTGTGGGCACCAGAACACCAGTATGATTGAAATCCATGCAAAAGTCTTCCTGATTTCCATCTTGTAAGCTCCAGAGCAATGCATCCATGCTTTATTTATCCTTGGAGAGAATTAATTTAATTTTGATTTCCTCTCTCTGTGTTTGCTTTGGAGGTTTTCACATATATTGCTGAAACTGACTAGAATTTGGCAGTGAGAAGGCTGTAACGTGATGTATATCCCTTCAGCCTCCCTCAGCCAACTTGGCCAGGCCATCAATGGAGTCAGGAGGACAGCTGCATCTCCCATCCAGAAGGCAGAAGACTGGATGAGAAACAAAGTAAAGGTATTCCATTTTTGACCAAAACATTGCAGAGAAGTTGGCATACAATGTTCCAGGTGAATGGTGTCCTCCATGCGATAACCTTTCTTAAGACATGAAGCCGAAGAGAAAAAGAGTTACAGCAATAATCAGACAGGAAGACTAGTGAAAATTCAGAATTTGCCACTCATTTTCTTTCCTCCCTAGTGTTGATTTTTTTAAAAAAATGGTTGGTCAGGGTGGTAGTTCAGAAACTAAATCCACATGGTAGCCTGAGATATATATCCTAAAACATGCTGTTATAATAAGACAAAAACAAAACAAAAGACTTTGTTTCTGACTTTGACTGATGACTTTTAATAAAATTATCCCCAAACTAGGTTGCTTCCACATCTTGGCCATTGTGAATAATGCTGCAATGAACATGGGAGTGCAGATATCTCTTCAAGATCCTGATTTCAATTCTTTTTTTTTTTTTTTGTGAGGAAGATCAGCCCTGAGCTAACATCCATGCCAATCCTCCTCTTTTCGCTAAGGAAGACTGGCCCTGAGCTAATGTCTATTGCCAATCCTCCTCCTTTTTTTTCCTCCCTTTTTCTCCCCAAAGCCCCAGTAGACAGTTGTATGTCATAGTTGCACATCCTTCGAGTTGCTGTATGAGGGATGCCACCTCAGCATGGCTGGACGAGTGGTGCATCGGTGCGCACCCGGGATCCGAACTCCTGGCCGCCAGTAGTGGAGCACACACACTTAACCGCTAAGCCACGGGGCCAGCCCCCCTGATTTCAATTATTTTGGATAAATACCCAGAAGTGGGATTGCTGGATCACACGGTAGTTCTATTTTTAACTCTTTGAGGAACTTCCATACTGTTTTCCATGGGGGCTGCACCATTTTACATTCCCATCAACAGTGAACAAGAGTTCCAATTTCTTCACATCCTCCTCAACTTGTTATTTTTTGTTTTTGATAATAACCACTCCAAAGGTGTGGGATGATATCTCATCATGGTTTTAATTTGCATTTTACAGATAAATAGATAAATAAAATGTTTTATATGCATACAATGGAATATTATCCAGCCTTAAAAAAGAAAGAAATCTTGCTATATGTGATAACATAGATGAACCTTGAGAACATTATGCTAAATAAAATAAGCCCATCACAAAATGACAAATACTGCATGATTCCACTTATATGAGATATCTAGAATAGTCAAACACATAGAAGTAGAGAGTAGAATGGTGATTGCCAGGGGCTGGGGGAAGGAGGAAATGGGGAGTCACTATTTGAGGGTATAAAGTTTCATTTGTGCAAAATAAGTTCTAGAGATCTGCTGTGCAACATAGTGCCTAGAGGCAGCAATACTGTGTGCTGCCTGTAAAAATATGTTAAGAGGGTAGATTTCATATTAAATGTTCTTATCACAATAAAAAACTTCTCCTGGGGCCAGCCTGGTGGTGTAGTGGTTAAGTTCACGTATTCTGCTTCTGTGGCCCAGAGTTCATGGGTTCCAATCCCGGGTGCAGACCTATGTACCGCTCATCAAGCCATGCTGTGGTGGCATCCCATATATAAAGTAGAGGAAGATTGGCATAGGTGCTAGCTCAGGGCCACTCTTCCTCAAGCAAAAAGAGGAAGATTGGCAACAGATTGTAAGCTCCAGAGCTCAGGGCCAATCTTCCTCACACATACACAAAAAATCCCCCCTCCCACAAAAAAAGATTTAATTGAGAAACAGATAAGAATTAAAGCTCATACCTTTTAAAATTCTATTGACACATTCAATATCTCTCCTCTCCAGAAATTTCTAAAAGGTAGTATGTTTCATAATTACTTCTCTACCTCAAAAACAAGAATGTGGTACATGAACCATAAATCTTACCTATTGCTATTGATGATGATAAAAATGATGACGATTTAGCCAACATGAAAGATGTTTTTTGTACTTTCATTTTCACCACAAAAACTTAACATCTGCATTATAAACTGCTGCTTTTAAAGGTGAAGACTGTATTTAATGTGTGGCTTTGCAATAAAAGAATTAAAAATGGCAGGTGTGGAGTGCTAGACCAGAGATTTTCCCAGGTAGCATACTTCATGACAAGTGGCTTCCCCTGCAGTCAGGATTTATCACATGGAACATTTTCTTGGGGGCTAGTTCATGAGCTCTTTCTTAGCTAAAAAGCATTTGTTTCATCTTCTGCTTCAAATGCTCAAACAAATGTTTTCCTTGGCCATTCCCTCATGAAGAGCAGTGCCCTGCAGCACGGTGACCTTTGGTCCTGCTCCTGTAATGGGAACCTTAAGCAAGAAGGCTTCTCAACACACAGACGAGGTCATGCAGGGTAAATCACAGAAGATGAAACAGTTTACCGGCTGGGAGTTTTTTCCATCTGTATAAGAAACATTTTCAGTAAAACTGTCTGAGATAGACATGAAGAACCCAAAAAATTATCGTTTTGAAAAGCTTGAGTAAGATTTAAAAGAATACAAAACCAAAAACCTGTACAGTTGTTTTCTAAAAACATAACCATATTCTCTGCTTCTCAAATTACAGAGTCTAGTGAAAATCCTGGCATCAATGTCTTACTGCATTTTAAGGATCAAAAAGTGGGGTCAAGAAAGGATTTTAGACCAATCAGATATGAGAGCAGAAAAGTGAGGAAGAAAAATACTATCTCAAAGTCTTCCTAGTTCACTTGAAAACCAGCTTGTTACTTAAAGAACATCTCACAGAATTTTAGAGCTAGAAAGCACCCCAGAGATTGTATCAGTCTTATTTTATGGATAAGCGAGCTGCAGCTCAGTGAAGTTAGACAGCATGTTCAAGATTAATTGGAGAAATGAGAGACCTTAGAGCTCCTGATTTACTGTTCTTCCACTACAAGGTACTGTGTAAAAAACATTTACACAGTTAAAAGTGTAAAGGTCACAACCTCAAAGATCACAGCACAGCACATTATCAACATTCAAGAGCTGTGCACTAAGCCATTGTGCACTGGTTTCCTACTCCGTGCAGGCCACTCTGGTACGAACTAGTAATACAAATATTAAGACTGTGGTAGAAAAGAGAACCATGGAAGCAAAGAAGGACCAAGATAAGCACCTGACATAGAGAGCAGGACTCAAAACAGCCTGTACATTCAGTAAGTGAATATTCCATGCGCTAAAGAAACACTGAATACAGAGTGCTGAGTGCTGTTTAGGATTGTCAGAGAAGACTTCTCAGAGGCAGTGATCACTTGAGCTATGTCTTAAAGCATGAGCAGAAGTTGGGTTAGAGGTTGGGGGAAAGAAAGATAATGCAGGAACATGGGAGGAGCATCGTGTGGCCAATCAGTGGGGTGGTGTCTTGGGGAAAGGTTAGGTAGGTTGGTATGGCTATGGTAAGTACGGCTAATATGCACTGTACAAAGGAAGAGAATGGTAGATGGTAAATTTCAAAAGCTAGGTAGTAGCCTTGTATGACATGCAAAGGAATTACAGCTTTATCTTAGAGCCCATCATTTCCCCAAATGTGTATCATGGAATACTGGTTTGAGAAGGTGCTCTATGTAAAAAAAATACTATCATCCATTCTCCAGAGGTCGCAACTCCTACTATTACATCCAGCAAATATCCAGCAAAAAATAACTGTTCTCAACTTTGGTTTTACCCAGCATTGGGACAAAGAGTGATTTTTGTATTTACAAAATTTATGTAGCATTTACATGCTACATAACTGCTACATGGAACATAGTTTGGGAAAGTTTGTTGTAAGTGGTGAGGAGTCAGTGAAAGGTTTTAAGAAGAGGAATCCTTCTATTGGACATGCGTTAAAGAACAACAGATACAGTTAAAACTTAAGAAAGACAGATACTTTCTTAAGTGGAGCCATTTAATTCCAGATCAGGAGGGGAGATCCAGGAAGCTGGAGTGATATAGTTTAACGATAATCAATAATATGGAACACAGGATTTATGGAAAGTACAAACAGCCAGTTGGAAGTAGTGAAAATTCTTACAATAGCCCTCCCTCAGTTAGTGCTCTCTTGTGTTCTCAGTCTTATAATGTCACTACCATTCTAGACTCCATTCTAGTGGCCAAGTTCTATCACCCAAAAGCATCAAAAATAATAAAGGAACACAACAATCATACACTTCTGTCTGAAGACAAAAAAATCTAGCCCAAACCAGGGAGTGAGCGTTCACATGATAAAATAAAGGGTCCAACTAAAAGCATCGAAATACATTTAGAATCCTTCAAATTATACAAAATGGATATACGGTGTCCAAATGGACAATCCATACAAAACAAGACCTTAGATTTCAACTTGGTAAGTAAAAAAGTTTTTTTGAGTACTTCTATAAACTAATAGAAATGGTGAACGGAAGCAATTAAACAAACTTCTCAGGCCTTCACAGGCCAACACTTTGAACCACAATATCCAGAAAATCAAGATGATATGAGATTGTTTCATCTGTTAATGTTTCCCAGATAATAAGTTGTATTCCTTCCATTATTTATTTCACATAATGCCTAAATGCAGGAAAAGCCTGGCATATATAACATGTTTTAACAATCAGAGGATATAAATATACATCATTAAAAAAATTCTGATTTTTAAAGTTCAACTACAGCAAAAATACTTTCAATTAATATATAAGTAATATAAAACTCAACATTTTGAATATAAAGCATATTTTGACTCAATTGCTTTTTTTAGGGAGTTAACATACCACTCCAGGCGCTGCAACTGATACATTATTCATCTGATTGCTGATTTACTTTATGTTCCAAAATAAATGCAGATAATCTATCTGACCCAGCCTGTTGCAGTTCAAGGAGGTCTTGGGGGAAAGTCCATTGACTTCAGGTTCATTCACAGAGTCAAGACTAAAAACTGGCATGGATGCAGTGCTGTGAATTCTAGGGTCCTTCTAGAGATCAGTTCTAGACTCTTAATGATCTATTTGAAAAAAATGTTGTGACACTGGCAGAGCAAACAAAAATCTTCCAGTTAACTAGGAAACTTAACTCTTGATGATAACATATGGCAACACTAAAATCTCCCGTACATGGCAAAATATCAGAATTATCTGAGATAATTACCAATTGCATTTTTGTGGTCAAGAGAGACTGGGCTAAACTCTACCTCAATGGTAGGAGAGAAGGGGTTCTATTATAGCTTTGAAATTTAATAATCGCCCCCTCCCTATCTTTTTTGGGTAAAACCAAAAACTCTTAAGGTAAACAGTGAAATTCCAAACTGTGTGAATTATGATCATGAACTTTGTGGACTGGAGTTCTTCCCTCAAGTGATGGGATAGTTCATAGTGTGATCTTCCTTTTCCAACCAAAACCTCAGGCCCAACCTGGCTGGATTTACTATGTACAATTCAACTATCTCTAAAGATCCTTTCTCAACCCGATAATTGTTTTCAGTGTTTTTCTTTAATAATCTTGATTTCCTTGCAACAAACTTTTAAGCAGTCTATAGTTGAGTCTGTTCTTCTTAAAAACTTTACAAGAAACCTCATCGTATATCTATTTGTTTCTATAATATAAGAGTTGATTTCCAATAATATATCTATTGCAACAAGAAGCTAAATAGAATATTCTATGAGCTATACAAATATTCTAACATTTGCCTCATTTGTGGTGTCATTTATTGAGCTGGGAGTGACCATAGACATTGCAATGGATCACCACAAGTTCTTACCCTAATCTGCAAGGTTGCTTCTCATAATTCCACTTCAAGGCTCAGGAAATGGTAGTTTAGAAAGACACTTGATATCACACAGTTGGTAAGTAGTGGAGCTGTTCTGAACTAATCTGTAGGACTGTTTAAGCCTATACTTAGTTTTTCACCTCTATAACATTACAATGCAATGTGACTGATTTCCCCCAACACACCAGACTTGGATCCCAACGCATGTTCTCACATGCAAGATCATTTGCTCAGGGAATTACATGGTTTTTCTGGTATGCCACCATTGATTCACACACATGTTTTTGGACGTCTTCTTTTAGGAATTTCAAAGTTTAAAACATTTAAAACATAAATGGCAGCAAACCTCTGTTCTTTAGAGATATGTTTATTGAATACTACAAAAAAATAATGAAGAACCAAGATACATAAATAAAATAGGTGATGAGGTTTGAGGATACTATTTTGGGTTAAAAATGAGGTATATCTAAAAGTACAAGATTAATTTTCTTCTGTGGCTTATAGACTCTGAAGACAATTCCAAGGAGACCCAAATGTGTTTAAGTAGTAGTAACATTGTTGGAATCGGTGCACATTCTTACAATGTGACCATTCCAAAGAACAAAATTCATTTTGAAGAATAATGTCTGCTTAAAAACTTGTTTCTATGTTTCACGATCAGTGTTAACCATTGTATAGTCACTAAGACTCACTCCAAAACTTTATTCTGGTAAGTAAATGATTAATAGATGATTATACTTCCAAAGTCTTATTAGCCATCAATGAGGATGAGAGTATTACTGTCAGTCTGATTATTTACCATTTTTCTCTAACTTTAATGGCTTTTAAAGGTCTAAGGAAACTCCATTCTCTATCCTTTCAGCATCTCTCCCAAATTGTACTTCGGATCATCTGGAAAATCTGGTGGAACATTCAAAAGAGGCTAAAAATAGCAATCGAAAACATTTTCCAAAATAGAAAGAAAAAGCACAGGTGGACAACTGACAAGAATTAAATTTAGGAAAATAAATTACAAAATCATTTTTGAATTTACAACTTCAGGTTTTAAAAGACCTCCTAGAACATTATTTTCAGCATAAAATCACTCTATGAAAACAGAATAATCTTTAGAAACTAAATGAAAACACTGTTAATATAACTAATTTTAAAAAGGAGGAAAAAGAGATGTAATACTGGCCAAAGGTGTTTCAAGCACATAAAACAAACTTGAAAGATATTTTAAGGAGTTAAAGCTCTTTAAAATAATACCTCTTTCAAGTAGTTTAAAGGCATTATTTGCTAATGTTCCTGGAAGAAATCCACTTAGAGACATTAAGATGTCTTGAAAATATCCCTCTTCGTTATATTCTTATATGGTCAAGCAATATATATAAAGACATAGGCACTCAGTACCATGGTTTTCTCTTTCCCTAAAAGGCAGAAAAAATAAAGTAGAGGTCCTTATCATCAACACAACCCAGAGTTTAGTCATGGCATGAGTTCAGGTTGCTTTTATTCTAAATTTAACAGAATTTTTATAGCAACTAACATGATAAGAATTAGTAGCTCCTACCAGCAGGGATACTTTCAAATCCACTATAAACATTTATGGCAAAAGAGACTTTTGTTAATAAGACGTTTCTTTGACCCAAGGCACTCAAAATGCTTTAAAAAGTTATATATTTCTCTCTGTCCATATCCCATTAGTTGAGCAGTCCAAGCCTTCAAGATGACCCTAGAAATTAAAGCTAGATCATCATATTGTTGAATGAACCAAATCAGCTAAATATTTTTTTAGTTCCAATTCATTGTTGAGCTCTAAAATGTACCACAGTTGACATAACTCTGGGACTCTTGGTCCTTGCTACACCTGTAGCTGCCGTGGCCATTGATCACAACCACTCATCTCTTTGCTGGTCACTAAACCTAAAAAGAATCATCCAGAGGCAGAGAGGAGTCAGTTTCATCTCAAATGCAAAGTCAGAGTCAGGAAATTTTTAATCACGAGTCCTAAAAATTAGAAATATTCATTAGGTCAAGCTGATATTTATTTTTTGAAAAAGAGAAACCAGGGCCAGCCCAGTGGCATAGTGGTTAAGTTCACGTACTGTGCTTCTGGTGGCCCGGGGTTCGCAGGTTCAGATCCCAGGCACGGACCTACGCACCACTCATCAAGCCACAGTGTGGCAGGCATCCCACATAAAGTGAAGGAAGATGGGCATGGATGTTAGCACAGGGCCAATCTTCCTCAGCAAAAAAGAGGAGGACTGGCAACAGGTGTTAGCTCAGGGCTAATCTTCCTCACAAAAAAAAGAAAGAAAGAAAAACCAATTTCTAATTTGACGTAGTACTTCTAAGATAGCAGAGAAGATTAACTGAAAAAATACAGGCAAAACTTTCAGGAAAAATATTCACTGCTGAGTGTGGCATTATTGATTTAATTGGAATTGATTATATTGGAGAAGATGGGATCAGGGTTAGTTGAAATTAAAGAGATTTAATTAAGGAGTTTAGGAAGAGCATATGGTTGTAGAAGACCATAGAACCATACAAGAAAACAGACAAAATGTAGAGGAGAGAACTATAGAAACTTTGCATTCTTTCCACCACAAAAGTACCGTGAGCTGAGAACACATTTAAATTATTCAAATGGAGCAAAGATAACAGTGGAGTTTGAAAGGAGCATGTAACACTCTCAGTTACCTTGGTACTGGGCCCACCTTATCATGATAATAATGAAAGATCTATGCAAATGAAGTAAAACAGTAACTAATGGAGAAGGCAAAGCTACCCATTTCCACTTACCTCCATCTTGGAGTAAAGTGGGAGGAAGAGTTTGGAAAGTGCTATGCAGCAGATAAAGGATTAGACAAAAAGGGGCAGGTCTATAAGTATACGGGGTAGGGAACTTTTTGGAAATTACAAATGAGTTGTTTATTCCAGTACTTTGACTGTGGTCTGGGTAGATAACAAACTAGAGTTCTGTGCTATGTGTTGTGTCTCCTCACCAGTGGGATGGCTCTGCTGTATTGAAGTAAATCTTAGAGGAAGCAAGTAGGTGACCCAACACCAAGCACAAAACAAATGTGAAAATATGGAGAAAGACCTTTTAATTTTAAATAAAAGAGATGGAACAAAGACTCATTCATGTGGTCATTGATAAAATTAGAGATTGTATCAGTTATTTTTACTTTCGCAGGAAACTTCAACATAAGTTCTTGGCCTGATTCAGATGGAAGTGTCCTGCTTTTAGCTCTTAATGTAGACATTTCCTGTTACAGTAGATTGCTCTGTTGAATTAAAATTCAACATATGTATCAGTCTACTTAGGCAAGGTTATGCTGCAGTAACAAACAATACGCCAAACAACACATATAACACAAGCTTATCCCTCATTCATGCTACATGTCTACGGCAGACCATAATCTGATGGCACCATCCCTACCTGGATATATTGTGATCTTTGTGGCAGAGGGAAGAGAGAACAAGGGAAACCAAATATGTCTCTTAAAGTTTCCAACCGAAAATAACACATCACTTCCACTCACATTTCATTAGCAGAAGAAATGACATGGCCAAGCCTGACATCACTGCAAGGGGATGTACAGTCCTTCCTCAAGAAGGGGCAGCAAATATTTTGAAACAATAATACAATTCACTATAATATTTAAGTTCATATAAAGAAGCCTCCTTCCTTAATCTAAATTGATGCTAATAATGATCATTGTGTGGGTTAGTCTGGGTCCTTCAAGAAACATACTCTGATAGAATTAGATGTGCAAGTGATTTACTGGGAAAAATACCTGTGAGGAAAAATGTGAAAGGAGCTGGAGGAGACTGGGAGAGCTGTCAGAACAAGATGCAAGGCTGACACCTGTGGAGAAGAGATGGGAGGAGGGAAGGTAGAAAGAGCCTGAGACTGCAGTGTAGTTCTAAGAAAGTTTTGGCAGGGCCAAGTGGGAGTCCATGAGCCAAAGACACATGTCAGGACAGTCCTGTGTTTCACCCTAGTATCTCTGACATGGTCAATCATTGGCTGGAAGCAGCCACGGTAAGCACAGCCCTGGAGTGAATGCAATGGTGGATCAGAGCACATCAGTCAATTACACTCCCCTCAGTAAGAGGTCTAAGAATCGCATTTTCCTGGCTACCACATTGTGCTTAAAAATTCTACCCTTCAAAGCTTTTGACAAGTTCCTTTCATTTTTTTTTTTAATTCATTGACAGAAGGCACTTCATTAGCATCTGCTTAATGTGCCAAACCCTGAGCTAGAACATCGGGGGCACACAGATCCAGATTTTGAATAGTTTCTGTGTGATATAGAAGTGGTAACAATAACAACAATAAAGTCTATATATTTATTGATCACTCACTGTAAGTAAGACATGGTCCTAAGCATTTTGTATGTATCATCTCATTTACTCATGGTAACAACCCTCTGATAGAGGCACTTTCATTTCTATCCCTATTTTAAAGATGAGCAAATTGACGCATAGACATGTCATTTGATAAGAAATATTATTGCAGGATGCACAAAAGGTGCTGAGGGCACAGCTGAAGAATGACTCTTGACCTAGGTCTTTGCATCACTTAGAAATGAGTTCTGTTGCAAATAGCAGAAGTCACAAAATAAACTGGATAGGTTGGGTTTTTTTAAATAATATAAAAAGCTTGGAGGTTAGTAGGCCAGGGAAGATGGAGATCCTAGGTCCTTCTATCTCACTGTACTGACACCTTTTGAATATGACTTTCCACTTTATGGCCCAAGATGGCTGCTCAACAGTGAACAGTAAGGAGGAAAGGAAGAAAAAATGGGCATGTTCCTTTCCGTTAATGACATTTTCCAGAAGGCATATGCGCAATATCCACTTATCTACCACTGTGCACAACCTAGTCACTTGGCTATACCCAGCTTCTAGGAAATATTCTTTACTCCAGGAAAATAGGTGTCCAGAAAAACACCCTAAATTTAGGAGTTCTACCATCAAAGAAACAGGGGGAACAGATATTGGGAAGCAACTGAAGATCTCTGACACAATCCTGAGGAAAAAAGTAAGAGTTGTTCAGGTAGAGAAGGGGAATATGGGCTTTTTCAGATAGCATGTAGAAAGACAGGGATGTAGGGAGCAGGTTAACATATTCATGGATGTGACTTTAAAGAGAATCGAGATTGAGAAGGGCATTTCTGCCTCATCAAGAAGTTAGAATTGGCTCTTGTAGTTGATGAGTTTTGTACACTGTTGAGACTGCCAAAAACAGACACGGTCAACAGAAAACAAACTGGCCTTCCGTAGACGAACTAAGCGGGTACCCACATGAAATTTGCACTCAACAATTGATTCTTACTCCAACTTCCAGGAAACTCTGCTTGGGTTTATCAAGTATAGTCCTCTTTTCCAGGAATAAGAGGTTCAAGTTTTAGAAACTAGTGCCCTGCAGGTAGTTCACTAGCATTTAACGTTTTTTCTTTCCTGCTACTACCTACCTGCTTCAGACAGTAAAGCTGTTTGATTCCATCAGATAAAATTGGTCCAAAACAAATGGATTTAAATTAAGTTTGACTGATCAACATACTGGCAGTCATTATAACCATAAAAAGGAAAAAAAATAACACACTCCAATTGAAAGAGTGCCTGCTTCAACTAGTCAATGTGGAATATTAGCCTAGGATTGATGTTAGTATGTATTTACTATCATTTATTTTCTAAGCTTCCAATATTATGAACCAGTGACTAGAATTTACTATGGTCCGTCCATATATCCCTATAAGCTTTCTCTTTCATTTGTTAAGAAGTTAGAACAAAGTACAGGAAGTCTCTAGTTTTCACCACAGAGTAATCCTACACACAAGATCATAATGTAACTTGTCAAAGACTACTGAGGTTAAAATCAAAGGCTTAATGTCAAATTAATAAGTGACCAAGTAAGATGAAGGCAGGGCTAAAAGCTCTGCTTGGAGCCAACAGATAACAAGTAATGACAGAGACAGAGCTCCCACTTTATTTATTTATTTTTCCTTGACAATGCACATGAGCTACCATTTAAAAATGGTGGAATGAAAAGAGGTAAATGTATATGAATCCAAAAAAGAACACAGAAACATTGAGAATAGCTGCTATATGATCCGAGTTTCAGTTTTCTGCCTCAGGTTAAAAATGTCCCAGAGTATAAATAGAACATGCACCTGAAATCATCGAACATAATATTCGAATAACTGTGGAAAATGGAAATGATGCCAGAAGAATAAGACAATAAATGGACAAATGTTATGAGCTTCAAAAAATGAGCCAGTGCACTCTCCAAACTATAGATATTACTATGGATTCTTGAGGGATGGTGATAAAGTGGCTATAAGTTGAAGCAGTAATCATTAATAGCTAGCATGGCTTATGGTTTACTATGTACAACTAACTCCATTTTATTCTTAGACACGTTGTTACACAAAAAATATATTTGTAAATATAGTAGATAGTATATGTGGCCTACTGAAAAAGTAACTCAGAACTATCATGTACTCAATCTTATGACCAAGAACAATGAAGAACAAAAACAAGATTATTTAAGCGTATTTTATCAAGTTGAATGTATCAATTTGTAAAACTTTGCTCAAAGGATCAAAAAATCAGTTCAAAGTGAAGGGTTGAGGCAGGCCCCGTGGCATAGCGGTTAAGTGCACGCGCTCTGCTGCTGGCGGCCCAGGTTCAGATCCTGGGCACGCACTGATGCAGCGCTTGTCAGGCCATGCTGTGGTGACGTCCGATATAAAGTGGAGGAAGATAGGCACAGATGTTAGCCCAGGGCCAGTCTTCCTCAGCAAAAAGAGGAGGACTGGAGTGGATGTTAGCTCAGGGCTGATCTTCCTCACAAAAAAAGAAAAAAAAGTGCAGGGTTGGGAAGAAATGGCTTAGGAATGGCAGGATATATGAAAATGACTTGGTAGATATTTTGACACTAAACACATTACGACTCAATGATATGCACAGCACAGTAAAAGCTGAATTGACGCTGACGAATATATAGCTGTGGATATGCCCTACTCTGTTCACCTGAAGAATTATTTTTATTTCAGTGTAATTTAAGTGGGCTGTAAACAAATGGCAATTTGTTAATAAAAGAGCATCTAGCATGGTGAATAGCTTCAAAATCATAGCAAATTAGGATGCAGAAAGTCACAAGATAATGTTGTTCCCACTGTAGCAATGAGAAAAAGCCAGAAAATTGTGATCCTCATCTGAGATTTGAGCTCATAAAGCAACCTCAACTGGATTCCAAGGAAAGACAGGAGATGAGAATCCTTTTACCTTTGGCAGAGCATGGGAGGAAGAGGTGGCCACCACGCAAGTAGGTAAGAAGAAATCAATTAAAAATTTAACAGATTCTTAAAGACCAAATATGAACTATTGTCAATTTACAATAGCTGAAGGTCCACAAGGCAGGGAGAGTTTCACTCATTAATAAGCTTTTTCACTGGCTTCCACCAGGTGTTCATGGTAAAAATTGGGAGCAGAGAAGGAGAATGGAGTGATGCTGGTATGCAGGAAGTGATCAGCTACTGCTGGGGGCAGGCATGAAACATTCCTCGTTTTCCTGAATCTTTCTTTTATTAAAAGTATAAGCCTTATGCCGCTGAGAGGAGAAAAGTACTTTAACATACTAAGGAATAAAGGTAGGAATGACAGCAAACTTCTTGTCAGATGCCATGCAAGCCAGAAGACAATAAAGTAACATCTTTAAATACTAAAGAAAAACAAACAAAAATACTGTCAACTCAGAATCCTATACCTTATGTGAAAACATCTTTCAAAAATGAAGTCACAATAAACACTTTATTAGACAAACAAAAGCTGAAAGAATTTATTACCAAAGACCAAAGAAACAACAACAACAAAATGTTAAAGGAAGCTCTCCAAAAAAAGGAATATGATACCAGATGAAGATTTGAATCTTTAAAAAGTAACAGTGAATTCCAGAAAAGATGAAAGTGAAGGTGAATATTAAAGATATTTTTCTTATTTTTAATCACTTCTAAAGTTAATTGAATGTTTAAGCAACAAAGTTACATGGATTGTAGGGTTCATAACACATGTAGAAGTAAAATACATGGCCACAACAGCACAAAGGTTGGAAGAGAGAAAATGGATGTATACTGTTGTAAGGTTCTTACACTCTATGTAAAATCCTATACTATTATTTGAAGGTACACTGTAACAAGTTAATGATGTATACTGTAAACCCTAGATAACCCCCCAAATAAAGAATTTAAAAAGAGAGGTGAGTGAAAAACAAGAGCAGAGATAAGATGGAATCATAAAAACAACAAAGCATTGGTGTTTTCAAGTTCTTTGGATAAAACACCAATGCATAAAGATACATGCACCCCTGTGTTCATTGCAGCGTTATTCACAATAGCCAAGACTTGGAAGCAACCTAAGTGCCCATCGAGGGACGAATGGATAAAGAAGATGTGGTATACATACACGATGGACTACTAATCAGCCATAAGAAATGATGAAATCCAGCCATTTGTGATAACATGGATGGACATGAAGGGTATTATGCAAAGTGAAATAAGTCAGAGGGAGAAGGTCAAATACCATATGATTTCCTTCATTAAGTAGTAGATAATAACAACAATAAACAAACACATAGAGACAGAGATTGGATTGGTGGTTACCAGAGGGGAAGGGGGGAGGGAGGAGGGCAAAAGGGATAATTCGGCACGTGTGTGGTGATGGATTGTAATTAGTATTTGGGTGGTGAACATGATATAATCTATGCAGAAATAGAAGTATAATGATGTACACCTGAAATTTATACAATGTTATAAACCAATGTTACTGCAATAAACAAAAAATTAAAAAAAAAAAAACAAAGCAATACAAAAGAAGGCAGGAAAAAAGGAAAAGGAAAACAGAATAAACAAGATGAAAAAACAACTAGTAAGATAGTAGATACAAAGTCAATCACATCAACAATTACATTAAATATAAATGGTATGAACATCTCAATTAGAAAAAATAGACTGAAGAGATAAATGGATTTTTAAAAGCAAGATCCAACTATATAATGTATGTAAGAAATCCACTTTAAATAAAAAGACATGGATAGATTAAAGTAAATGGATGCAAATACTAATCAAAAGAAAGCTTCAATGGCTATATTATTATCAGGCAAAGTAGATTTCAGATAAAGGAATATTACCAGAGATACACAGGGACATTCTATAATTATAAAGGGTCAATTCATTAACAAGGGACAACAATCTTAAGTGTGTATACACATAACAACAGAGGTTCAAAATACATGAAACAAAAACCAATAGACTGCAAAGAGAAATGAAGAGATTCACAATTTAGATAGAGACTCCTGTCAATAATAGATAGACCAAGTATATAGAAAACCTGTGAGGATGCAGAAGACTTGAACAATACTGTTTACCAAATTGACCTAATTGACATTTAAAGAACATTCAATCCAAAAATAGCTAAATATTATTGAAGTGCACATGAAACTTTTGCCAACATAAAACATACTCTGTGTCATAAAACAAATCTCAACAAATTTAAAAATGACTGACATCATACAAAATATATTTCTTAATGATACTGGAATTAAATTAAAAATCAATATCTGAAATATGGAAAATCCTAATATATTTATAAACAGAAATAATTAAGGAAATACTTCAACACATGAAAAGCCACAAGCAAAATCAAAAAATATTTGGAGTTGATTGAAAATGAAAATATACATCAAACTTGTGAAATGCAGCTAAAGCAGTAATTAGGGGTTGTTTATACCATCAAATGCTTATATCAGAAAAGAAAAAGCTCTTAAATCAATAATTTAAGTATTCATCTTAAGTTACTAGAAAAAGAAGCAAACTAAACCCCAAATAAGCAGAAAGGGATGAATAATCAAAATGAGAACAGAAACCAGTATAACTGAAATGGAAAAATACAGTAATAGAGAAAATAACAAAATCTGGTCCTGAAAAGATAAGAAAACTGCTAAACCTTTAGCCAAACTGATATGCAGAGAGGGAGGAAGGAACAGAGAGAGGGAGAAGGAGAGATAATCAAAGCATCACCAATATCAGGAATGAAAGACGACACATCACTACAGATCATACGGACTTGAAAGAATAATAAGATAATATTTTGCAAATCTTTGGGCCAATAATTTGAATAAAATAGATGAAATGGACAAATTCTTTGAGAGACATGAATTACCAATTTCATTCAAGAAAAAAATAACCTAAATAGCCATTTACTCATTAAACTGAATTCACAGTTAAAAGCTATTTCCACAAAGAAAACTGCAAGTCCAGAATGCTTCACAAATGAAGTCTACCAACCATTTAAAAAAATAAATAATACTAACTCCACATAAGTTCTTCCAGGAAAAACAGTATAAAAGAATACTTCCCAACACATGTTAGATCAGCAGTATCCTGATGCCAAAATCAGATGAAGATATTTCAAGATGAGAAAAATGACAGACCAATATCCCTCATGAACATGGATAAAAAAATCCTTGACAAAATAATAGCAAATTAAATCTAGCAATATGTAAAAAAGATAATACATCATGAACAAGTGTTTTTTTCCTCCAGGAATGAAAAGTTGGTTCAGCATTCAAAAATTGCTAAATTTAATACAAAAGACTGAAAAATAAAAACCATATGATGATCTCAATAGATGATTAATAGTTGTAAAAAAAGCATGACAAAATCCAACATCCATTCGTAATGAAAACTCTCAGCAAACTAGGGGACATTTCTTCAACTTAATAAAGGATGTCTATTAAAAAACCTACAACTAACAATATACTTAATGGTGAAAGACTGAGTGCTTTTTTTCTCTAATATTTCCAAAGATATACGTTGTCACCACTCATGTTCAGTATTGTACAGGAGTCCTAGCTAATAGAATAAAACAAGGCAAACAAACAAAATAAACACAAATTAGAAAGAAAGAAAGAACTAAAATTGCCTTTATTTGCAGATAACATGATCTACATAGAAAATCCCAAAGAACTGACAAAAAAGCTACTAGAACTGATAAGTGATTTTAGCAATGTCTCAGGATACAAGTCAATGCACACAAATCAATTGTATTTCTATATACTGGCAATGAACATTTGTAATTTGAAATTATATTTGAGTCATCCTAAGACCAGTGGATGAAAGGCAGAAAAAATGAATGACTTTCTCAACATAAAAGATGGCTTCCTAACAGTCAGACGTATGGAAAAATTACATAGACTGTCTAGTGGCTTCAAGAAACTATAGTTGTTCCAGCCTAGAATGCTGAACTGCTTGAAAGGAATTTGATGTGAGAGAAGATTCTCAATATCTTAGACAAAGCAACAATACATCATAGGTAATGCTGCAAAATTAAAGAAAAGGGAACCAGAATCATTTAAAACTTGTTAGACTATACTTCAAATTCTGCAAAATGGGCATAAATGTGCTGTACGCTGAAGATTATGTGAAGGACCTCCACGCGCTACCAAGTGTACATAAATCGTCTAACAGCCCAACTCAGCAGAGTCATAAATATAATCTCAAACTAATGTGTGGGCAGTAATAAACATTACATGAACAATAAATTTGTTTGCCTTCTTATAATTTAATGGGAGTTTGGAAAAATAAGTTGGATGGCTGCACATCCCTTAGGAAATCTACAAGGAAGTTTGAATAGATGCCTTTTTTGCTTCCAATAAATATCTCTCCTGCAAGTCCCAGCATTCAAGTCCTTTCCACCAAACTTTGATCTGCTTCCGTGATTGGTAGTAGTGACAATTGTTCAGTTTCTTTGCGAAAAAGTGAAAACTGAGAAAGCAAAAGATTGGAGTAGGAAATTTACTCTACAGAGGAGATTGGACTGGAAGAATCAAAATGTTTCTACCAGAGCTTGGCCTAGGTCTGAGAATCCCTGCCTAATGGAAACACTCTTGCCGATGGAAGTGTGGCTCATTCTTCAGGGAGTTACAGCAGGGAGCATAAAGTGGATAACCAGACCTTTCCATTTTACAAATAACATGCTGTTGGGTGAAACTGTGATGGTGGTACTAAATTCACTATGACACACTTTTCATAGTCATTTGGATTATAAAAGCAATTGTGTCAAATGCAGACTATATAGAAACATCTTAAGTAAAGTTTATAGTTTCTCACTCCCACATCCAATATCTCCTCCACAATATAAGCACTATTAATTTCGTCTGTATCCTCTATAATATTAACGTGGCTTATAAAATATATTTACATATATAATCTTTTATATTGGGATAACATTGTAATTTGACATTTCATTTAATAACACATCAAGAACATCCTTCCCAGCTGATTCAGATAGACTCACTTCAACAACATTGTAGAATTATGGATAGAACCCTCCTTACACCATCATTCTCCTTCTGATGGTCATTTCAGTTGTTTCTAGATGGTTCCTATTCCAAAGAAAGCTGTGATAAACATCCTTGTTTGTATTTATGTGTGTTTGTGCTTGTATATCTTAAAAATCGAATTTCTTGTTTTTGTTTTTGGATAAATCTCTGTTAATGCACCTGATAGATCAATGAGTGCCCAAATTTTAATTGTATGAGGTACTGTCAGGCCTCAAGGCCTGTACATTCCCACCAACAGGGTATAAGAGTAGTTATTTTCCTACATTCTTACAAGCCCTGAATTCTAACCATATTTTCAGTTTTAACAAATTTGACGGTTGAAACTTGTGATTTCATTATTGTTTCCCTAATTATCCAGGAGATCATGTAGCTTTTTATTTGCATTTTTTCCTTCAGTGGATTGCCTATTTACATCATTTGCATATTTTTTCCTCTTTAGTTTTTTTGACTCCTTGTTATTTGGATTGTAATTATCTCCTCCAAGTCTGTCATTTTCCCTTTGATCATTTATGGGGGTGACTCAGTCAAAATTCTTAGTTCCAAACACAACTTATACCTACTAGTTTAAGAAAAAAAGGAATCAGAGAGAAGTCAAGATGGCGGTGTAAGCAGACTCTGAACTCACCTGCTCCCGTGGACACAGCCAATTTACAACTACTCGTGGAAAAATAACCCCTGAGAAAGAACTGAAAGCTGGATAAGAGGAATTCCTGCAACAAAGGGCAATCCTAATTGAGGAGGAAGAGGCAGAAACTCCCTTCTGGAGAGAAAAAATGCTGCCTTCACAAGCCGCCAGCCTCACGGCCACCGGGAGCAGCCCACAGGTATGCAGCCTCCCTGGAGGAGCGGGGCCCTGAGGCGGGGAGCGCCCCAATGGGGGCATTATGTGGACCCAGCAAAGTCGAGACGAGTGGCATAATATCTGACTTTGCCTGCTACTAAAACATTGGGGAGTCACCCCAGAAAAGCTGGTTCACAAAGAGATTAAAACCGGCGCTTAAAGCGCCCGCGCGCAAACTCATCCATTTCAGAAAGCAACCGAAAATCACCAGAAAGAAAGGTGCACAGTGCTTGGGTGAAAAGAGACTCACTTGATAGGGTCTGAGTGCATTGCAGTGAGAGGTGAGACGTCTCCAGGGACTGGGACATTGGCGGCGGCCATTGTTGTGGCCTGGTGTGGGCCTGCTGACACAGACGCCATTGGAGTTCTCCCTGGGGCCTGCTAGCCCAGGGCTGCCCCACCCACTAGAGCACCAATTAAATCCAGCTCAGCCAGGGGAGGCAGCCCACCCTAGAGACTGGCCCCACCCGAAAACAAGCCCTCAGGCAACTTGTGGGCCTGCATAGATTGGTGACTGGATTCTCTGCAGCCTGGCAACTGAGCCCACTTCAGTGGGGCACGGCTTGCACAAGAGGCGGGTGGAGAGTGTGGGGCGGTGGTGGAGTGTGTGGGGCTCCCACCATGAAGAGACTGGGTCCACTTCAGGAGGCCGGGGCACGCACACAGGGCAGGACTCTGTTGACTGTGTGTGTGGATCTGTGGGTGGCAGGGCTTCTCAGCTGCAGAAGACTTGTGCTTCTCAAAGACCCACATAGGGGGTTTGACCCACCTTCCAAAGCCTGAAACAATTGGGTGCTCCCGTGCATGAAGCCAGCCCCACCCAGCTGTAACCTCAGAGAGCTGACAAGAGACCTAAAGGCTGGAGGCTTATAGCAATTGTAAGGCCCTGAGCCTAACAACCTGCCACGCTGGGGGCCTACTCACTTAAAACAAATACTGCAACACAAATGTGGTATTAGAACTTGCAGCCAACTGTGCTGGGGCTCCCCACACCTGATAAAGAGACTGAAGGGCCCACAACAACTACAAGCAGCTGAGCATTACAACAGCTGGCCAGGAGCATAACTCAGCCTCCCTGGGCGCCTACAGAGAGAGCAAACAGGCCACAACAGAAGGGCACATGTAGCCCACATAGGGGTCACCCCTAGAACATTGAGAACTGAGGGAAGCACACTGCAGACCTCCTAAGGCATCACTTACATAAGGTCACCTAACCAAGAGCAGGAGACGTAGCTGACCTACCTAATACATAGACACAAGCACAGGGAAAGAGGCAAAATGAGCAGGCAAAGGAATACATTCCAAGTAAGGGAACAGGACAAGACCCCAGAAAAGGAACTAAGTGAAACAGAAATGAGCAACCTACACGACAGAGAGTTCAAACAAAGAGTGTTAAGGATGCTTACTGATCTGGGGAGAAGAATAGACGAACTCAGTGAGAATGTCAACAAAGGAATGGAAGATATAAAAAAGAACCAATCAGAAATGAAGAATACAATACTGGAAATGAAAAATTCATTAGAGGGACTCAAAAGCAGAGTAGAGGATACAGAAGAATGGATCAGCGAGCTGGATGAAAGTCTAGAAAAAATTACCCAAGCTGAACAGGTAAAAAAGAAAAGAATTAAAAAGAGTGAGGACAGTCTAAGGGACCTCTGGGACAACATAAGGCGCACTAACATCCCTGTTATAGGTGTCCCGGAAGGAGAAGAGCAAGACAAAGGGGCAGAGAATCTATTTCAAGAAATAATAGATGAAAACTTCCCTAACCTAAGGAAGGAAAGAGACATCCAGGTCCAGGAAGCACAGACAGCCCCAAAAAAGATAAACCCAAAGAGGCCCACACCAAGACACATCATAATCAAAATGTCCAGAATTAAAGATAAAGAGAGAATCATAAAAGTCGCAAGGGAAAGACAAGTTACATAAAAAGGAAACCCCATAAGGCTATCAGCTGACTTCTCAGCAGAAACCTTACAGGCTAGAAGAGAGTGGCACGATATATTTAAAGTGGTAAAAGGAAAAAACTTACAGCCAAGAATACTCTACCCAGCAAGGTTATCATTCAAAATGGAAGGAGAGATCAAAAATTTACCAGACAAGCAAAAATTAAAGGAGTTTGTCAATAAGAAACCAGTGCTACAAGAAATGTTAAAGGGACTGATTTAAGGGGAAAAAAGAAGACTGCAAATGGGAAAAATTATCTATTTCCATGATAAGATGGTAATGGATACAAATGCACAAAAAAGAGGTTAGATATGATATCAAAAACATAAAATGAGGGAGGAGGAGAGATAAAGAGTAGAGCTTTCAGACAGAGGTCAAACTAAAGAGACCATCAATTCTGTATAGAAGGAGAAAGGAACAGAGAAGGACTACTAAAACACCGAGAAAAAAAAAAGTTAAAAAGTGGCAGTAAGAACATACTTGTCAATAGCTGATTTAAACGTTAATGGAATAATATTCTAATTAAAAGGCATAGGGTGGCTGATTAGATAAAACAACAAGACCCATATATATGCTGCATACAAGAGACAAACTTCAGACGTAAAGACACTCACAAACTGAAAGTGAAGGGATGGAAAAAGATACTCCACGCAAATGGCAACGAAAAGAAAGCTGGGGTAGCAATACTCATATCAGACAAAATAGATTTTAAAACAAAAACTGTAAAAAGAGACAAAGAAAGCCATTACACAATGATCAAGGGAACAATCCCACAAGAGGAGATAACACTTGTAAACATCTACGCACACAATGTAGGTACACCTAAATATATAAAGCAAATATTAACAGACATAAAAACAGAAATAGACAGTAACACAATAATAGTAGGGGACGTTGACACTCCACTTACACCAACGGATAGATCATCCAAACAGAAGATCCAATAAGGAAACATCGGCCTTAAATGACACACTAGAACAGATGGACCTAGTAGATATATACAGAGTATTCCATCCAAAAACCGAAGAATACACGTTCTTTTCAAAGGCACATGGAACATTCTCCAGGATTGATCACATATTAGGCCACAAAACAAATCTCCATAAATTTAAGAAGATTGAAATAACACCAAGCATCTTTTCTGATCACAACAGTATGAAATGAGAAATCAACTATAGGAAGAAAACCAGAGAAGCCTCAAATACGTGGAGATTTAACAAAATGCTACTGAACAAAGATTGGGTCAACAAAGAAATCAAAGGAAAAATCAAAAAATACCTGGAGACAAATGAAAATGAAAATACAACATGCCAGAATTTATGGGATACAGCAAAAACGGTTCTAAGAGGGAAGTTTATAGCAATACAGGCCTATCTCAACAAACAAGAAAAATCTCAAATAAACAATCTAACAATGCACCTAAAGGAACTGGAAAAAGAAGAACAAACAAAGCCCATAGTCAGTAGAAGAAGGGAAATAATAAAAATCAGAGCAGAAATAAATGAAATAGAGACTTAAAAATCAATAGAAAAAATCAATAAAACCAAGAGCTGATTCTTTGAAAAGATAAACAAAATTGACAAACCTTTAGCTAGGCTCACCAAGAAAAGAAGAGAGAAGGCACAAATAAGTAAAATCAGAAATGAAAGAGGAGAAATTACAACGGACACCTCGGAAATACAAAAGGTTATAAGAGAATACTATGAAAAGCAACATGCCAAGCAATTCCACAATCTGGAAGAAATGGATAAATTCTTAGAATTATACAACCTTCCAAAACTGGATCAAGAAGAAGTAGAGAATTTGAATAGGTCAATCACCAGTAAGGAGATCGAAACAGTAATCAAAAACCTCCCCCAAAATAAAAGTCCAGGACCAGATGGCTTCCCTGGTGAATTCTACCAAACATTCAAAGAAGACTTAATACCTATCCTTCTCAAACTCTTCCCAAAAATTGAGGAAGGGGGAAAGCTCCCTAACTCATTCTATGAAGCCGACATTACCCTGATACCAAAATCAGACAAGGACAACAGAAAAAAAGAAAATTATAGTCCAATATCACTGATGACCATGGATGCAAAAATCCTCAACAAAATACTAGAAAATCGCATACAACAATACGTTAAAGAGATTATACACCATGATCAAGTGGGATTTATTCCAGGTATGCAGGGATGGTTCAACATTCGCAAATCAATCAACGTAATACACCACATTAATAAAATGAAGAATAAAAATCATATGATTATCTCAATAGATGCAGAGAAAGCATTTGACAAGATATAGCATCCTTTTATGATAAAAAATCTGAATAAAATGGGTATAGAAGGAAAGTACCTCAACATAATAAAGGCCATATATGACAAACCCACAGCTAATATCATCCTCAATGCTGAAAAACTGAAAGCTATCTCTCTAAGGACAAGAACCAGACAAGGATGCCCACTGTCACCATTCTTATATAACATAGTACTTGAAGTCCTAGCCAGAGCAATCAGGCAAGAAAAACAAATAAAAGGGATCCAAATTGGAAAGGAAGAAGTGAAACTCTCACTATTAACAGATGAAATGATTTCATATATAGAAAACCCTAAAGAATCCACCAAAAAACTTTTAGAAGTAATAAACGAATACGGTAAAGTTGCAGGATACAAAATCAACATACAAAAATCAGTTGCATTTCTATACACTAACAACGAAGTAGCAGAAAGAGAAATTAAGAATACAATCCCATTTACAATTGCAACAAAAAGAATAAAATACCTAAGAATAAACTTAATCAAAGAAGTGAAAGATCTGTACACCATAAACTATAAAACATTGCTGAAAGAAATTGAAGAAGACACAAAGAAATGGAAAGATATTCCGTGCTCTTGGATTGGAAGAATTAACATAGTTAAGATGACCATACTTCCTAAAGCAATCTATAGATTCAATGCAATCCTTATCAAAGTTCCAACAGCATTTTTCACAGAAATAGAACAAAGAATCCTAAAATTTATATGGAACAACAAAAGACCCCGAATAGCTAAAGGAATCCTGAGAAAAAAGAACAAAGCTGGAGGTATCACACTCCCTGATTTCAAAATATACTACTAAAGCTATAGTAACCAAAACAGCATGATACTGGCACAAAAACAGACACATGGATCAATGGAATAGAATCGAAAGCCCAGAAATAAACCCACACATCTATGGACAGCTAATCTTTGACAAAGGAGCCAAGAACATACAATGGAGAAAAGAAAGTCTCTTCAACAAATGGTTTTGGGAAAACTGGATAGCCATATGCAAAAAAATGAAAGTAGACCCTTACCTTACACCATACACAAAAATTAACTCCAAATGGATTAAAGACTTGAATGTAAGACCTGAAACTATGAAACTTCTAGAAGAAAACATAGGCAGTATGCTCTTCGACATCGGTCTTAGCAACATCTTTTCAAGCACCATGTCTGACCAGGCAAGAGAAACAATAGAAAAAATAAAGAAATGGGACTACATGAAACTAAAAATCTTCTGCACAGCAAAGGAAACCATCAACAAAACGAAAAGAAAACCTAACAATTGGGAGAAGATATTTGCAAAGCATACATTCGATAATGGGTTAATCTCCAAAATATATAAAGAACTCATGCATCTCAACAACAAAAAACCAACAACCCAATTAAAAAATGGGCAAAAGACCTGTACAGACATTTCTTCCAAGAAGTTGTACAGATGGGCAACAGGCACATGAAAAGATGTTCACAATCATTAACTATCAGGGAAATGCAAATCAAAACTACAAGGAGATATCACCTCACGCCCGTCAGAATGGCTATAATTAACAAGACAGGAAACAACATGTGTTGGAGAGGATGTGGAGAGAAGGGAACCCTCATACACTGCTGGTGGGAGTGCAAATTGGTGCAGCCACTATGGAAAACAGTACGGAGATTCCTCAAAAAATTAAGGATAGAACTACCATATGATCCAGCTATTCCACTGCTGGGTATTTATCCAAAGAACGTGAAAACACCAATGCGTAAAGATACATGCACCCCTGTGTTCATCGCAGCCTTATTCACAATAGCCAAGACTTGGAAGCAACCTAAGTGCCCATCAAGGGACGAATGGATAAAGAAGATGTCATATATATACACAATGGAATACTACTCAGCCATAAGAAACGATGTAATCCAGCCATTTGTGACAACATGGATGGACATGAAGGGTATTATGCAAAGTGAAATAAGTCAGAGGGAGAAGGTCCAATACCGTATGATTTCCTTCATTAAGTAGTAGATAATAACAACAATAAACAAACACATAGAGACAGAGATTGTATTGGTGGTTACCAGAGAGGAAGGGGGGAGGGAGGAGGGTGAAAGTAATAATTCGGCACAAGTGTGTGGTGATGGGTTCTAGTTAATATTTGGGTGGTGAACATGATGTAATCTATGCAGAAATAGAAGTATAATGATGTACACCTGAAACTTATACAATGTTATAAACCAATGTTACTGCAATAAACAAAAAATTAAAAAAAGAAAAAAGGAATTTATTAAAGGGTGTTATACAGATCACAGAAGTTCTAAGGAGAAAGAAATTGCTGATCTCTGAGGCTACAAAGCTAGGAAAAGTGTCCAAATTAAGCTGCTGCATTGTTCCATTGGATCTTGTGTTCTCTCCCAACCCCCAGAGTGCACAATGTCACTGCCATTGCTTATTCCAATAGTTGAATGTTTCTCTGTTGTTCTCAACATAATTATTTCCATGAGGCACCTCCTTCTTCACATCACGCTTTTCCAAATCTGAATTTAGAATGGGTGCGTCTTAATCACGAAGCCAAAGTCTCAACACTAGCTGCAAGGGATCCTGGGAAAGTCGATTTCTGGCTTCTATCTTAGGAAGACAGAATTTATAAGGGGGATAATTCTCCAAACATCTGAATGACATTCAAAAGTTTCTGGCCAGCCAGTAAACATTTAAAATGTCCATTACATGGAGTCTTTGCCTCACATATGTTTTTAAATTCCACAAAATCAAGTATGTCATTTTTTTCTTTATATTTTTATGGTTTGGTCTGGCTTAAAAAAAACCATCACCACATGGTGATTACACAAATATTCTCTTGTAGTGTCTTCCAGGACTGTTGTGGCCTTATTTTTTAGCATTCAGATTTTTCATTCATCTGTAACTTGTTATATAATGAAGTATGAATAAAATTTTGATCTCTTTCAAAAGTACAGCCAGTACTTCCAATTTCATTAATTGAAAAATACATAATTTATTCACTAACTTACAATGTTATCTTTAATTATATGTTAAGTGATCTCTATTTGTTCTATAGAATTGCTTGTTATATTGCAGGACAGTACTATACTGTTTTGCTTAAAGTAGCTTTGTATTAGGTTTTCATCTCTAGCAGGGCAAGCTTCTTTGCCATTGCTCCATTTTGAAAATTTCTTGTCATTTTCATATGTTGATTCTTCCATAGACACTTTAGAATCACTTATGCGTTCCAAAAGAGGAAAAAAAAATGAATTCTGATCGAAACTGCATTAAGTTTATATGTTAATTTCAAAAGGAGTGACATTTTTATGATATTAAGTCTTCCTATCCAGAACATGATCTGTCTTTCCATTTATTTGGATTTTGTTTTATATCTTTCAATATAATTTTATAGTTCTCTTCATAGAGTCTTTCTCATTAAATTCATTCCTAAGTCTTTCATGGCTTTTTTCCCACATTATTATGAATGGGATCTTTCTCATTTCCATTTTTATAATGTCAATTTAGTCTCTTTTTCTAACTACATCTGATTCTACAATATATAAAATGACAGTCTACCCTTCATGTAAGTAATTCCCAGAGTACTCTATATTGATAATTTAATCTTTTTATATAAAAATTGTCTTGTTCACTAGATTTATTATTTTTTTCAAATTGATACATTTATTAGATAGTCATTGTCTAGGCTTTGTAGTTCTCACTTGTCTTTACCATAATACTAACTATGTGTGTGTATGTGCATCCTTACTGTTTATAAAATAATGGTGCAATTTGACATGTTCATAAATTACTGTGACTCACAGGAACCTGATGCATTTGCAACTTCTTAAAGTTTATTTCTAACCAGACATAAAAATCTGTCTTTAGCAAACATCGTGAAACTATCAGTTTCTCTATATAGAACCTATAGTTCCAGTTTCTACAGGAAACCAAAAGGGAAATTTCCAAATGATCATGAACTCAGGGGTCAACACATAAACAAAGGGTTTTTTCCTGTAAAATGCTTGCAGTATTTTGAAAAAAATAAGGATTACACACACAGCTTCACACAAAAATAATTCTGGTCCTATGCACAAAACGATCAAAGTTGGGAGCACCAACAGTGCCGAGTTCGGGTGAGAGAAAGTGCTTTGTAAAGAGTAGAGGATTCCAGATATAGTAATAGTTCTGCTGGCTGCAGCAACGACCTGGGTCAAATGATCCTAGTTTTGGTCAAGGCTTTGAGATGCCAGGTTTTATAAGTCATTTACCCTCTGAGTATGCAGTTTCTGCATCTATAAAATGAGTGAGTTAGTCTAATGGGCACTTAGGTCTCCCCCAGTGTTCATGTTCCAAGACTCCAAGTTTTGAAAGTGGACTCCGTCACTCCCCCAAGACCATGGGAAATGTTGACATGTCTGAATCCACGGAAACAGAACTATTTCAGGCACATAGAAACCACAACTTTCAGGCAAATTGATCAACCATGGTTTGTTTATAAGGACACTTAACCGTAGCCTGGATCATGGTTGATTATACCACTACACATATGGAAGCGCTGATTTAGTCAAAATATTATATTTCGATATCAATTCTGATACTACAGAAAGAAATACTGCCTTTGCTTATTTCCACGCCTTGGACTGGTTGACACAGGATGTTCAAATGTAACTTGGACTAAAATGTGTGCCACATCAGTAACCATCTTTATATGGCCACACCAGGAACATGGGTGTTTCTGAAGCCAGGCACTCTACACATGCCATGGCAAATTAGCCATATCCCAGTTTACAGTAAAATCCATTTTAGCCACATTCTGAGACATTTTCTAGCATGTACCTAGTATGTAAACATCAAAAATAAATATACACAATTTTCAACATGTAGTTTATATTCTAAAGACTTAGAATTACAGAACCCACATGTGTATATCTAAATAAAGTAAGGCTTATGGAAGAATCCTATTACATAATTTTTTAAAAATCTAAAATGAAATTTTAAGCCCTACCCTTCCAAAATTTATCCAATATACACAGAGAAAAACCACAAAAAATGTTGGACAATATCACTCATAGTTCAGTGTTTGAAGGGTCCAAAGCGGGCGCCTGTTTTTCTAATCAGGAAGTTTCTCTGTTTCAGAGATTAAAGCTTTGGGGAATTGTTAGAGGTTTCGAATCCTTTAAATAACCTTGAATCCTTCAGGTATTAAATTCAAGACAAAAATGAGGCATAAGTAATAGACATCAAGAATATTAAAATAAAGAGCTGGCTACCAAATATAAATCAGGCATTCAAACTATATGAAAGATAGTCTATGGCTGGTGATAAACAGACCACTAAAGAATGGTTTGGGGGTTTGTTGTTGCTTTATAAATTTTCCTCATACACAGAATTAACAGGCAGATCCTCTTTTAATCTCATCCTTGCACAATGGATTCCCAAGCTCCTTTCTCAACGATGTAAATGAGCCTAAAGAAAAACCCTACCATTTACACATCAAGGTAACTATCTGTGAATTGCCAATTTCATCTAGTCTGATTTGGAGAACCATTCAGAGGTGTTCCAAGGAGTTACAGACCCTTACCCTAAAGTAAAAATAAATAAACCCTTCTCTAAGAAATAATTGGTTCACTGTCTATAGGAGTGAAAGCCAGTTTACTTACATCTCATCAGTTCACCATTTGCTGCATTTGACTCAAGTGAAGTAAAATGGACATTTGCATGACCATAAACCTCATTTCCATGTGTTGACAGGTTCACTGCTGCTAAATCATGTTTTCTAGTTCTCCAAGTTTGCATCCAAGTCATTCACATTTTCAGTAAATGGGCAAGCTTTTGTAAATAAATACCAAACTGAGGAAAAGTAAAATCAGTTTGGTCATGCAAAGTCAGGAAAACTGAAGGGACGTATCATTTCTCATAACTTCTATGTAGAACTTCCCAAAGGGGAATGACGATATCCCTGTAGAAAAATGCACTGAGGACAAATGGATAAAACAAGGCTTTTTTATTCCATTAACGTTCTCCATTAAAGACGACATTTTTAAGAAGTCAACATTGGCTTCATATTTCATCTTCTTTTTATTGGCCAATGGCTTTTACAGCACACCTCCTTTAACTTTAATTCTGCTCCTCAAGGGCTTAAGTACAACACATTTTTCTAGATGGATGAAAGGCAAAATTCCTTGGTAAATTTTGATAATTGTTCCACCAGAACTATAATTCCTATTGGGGAAATCAGGCCCATAAGTCAAAAGGTTTTTTTTTTTAAATTGAAGCATAATTGACATACAATATCCTATTAGTTTCAGGTGTACTCATAGTGATTCAATATTTATATACATTATGAAATGATCACCATGATGTGTAGTTACCATCTATCACCATACAAAGTTATTACAATATTATGGACTGTAATCCCTATGCTGTACATTACATCCCCATGACTGACTTATTTTATAACTGGAAGTTTATATCTCTTAATCATTTTCACCTATTTTGCCCACGTCCCTCACCCCTACCCACCCCCTCTGGTAACCACCAGTTTGTTTCCTGTATCTACGAGTCTGTTTCTGTTTTGTTTTGTTTGTTCATTTGTTTGGTTTTTTAGATTCCATATATAAGTGAAATCATAGAGTATTTGTCTTTCTCTGTCTGACTCATTTCACTTAACATAATACCCTCTAGGTTCATCCATGTTGTTGCAAATGGCAAGATTTTACTCTATTTTATGGCTGAGTAATATATATATATATATATATATCACATCTTTATCCACTATCGATGTACAGTTAAGTTGTTTCCATATCTTGGCTATTGTTAATAATGCTGCAATGAATATGGGGTATACATATCTCTTCGAATTAGTGTTTTCCTTTTCTTCAGATAAATACCCAGAAGTGGAGTTGCTGGACTATATGGTAGTAGTTCTATTTTCAATTTGTTGAGGAACCTCCATACAGACCTTATTGGATGTATGATTTGTAAATATCTTCTCCCATTCAGTAGGTTGCCTTTTCATTTTGTTGATGGTTTCCTTTGCTGTGCAAAAGCTTTTTAGCTTGATATAAGCCCATTGGTTTATTTTTGCTTTTGTTGCCCTTGCCTGAGGAGACTGGTCCAAAAAAATGTAGCTAAGACTTGATGTCAAAGAGCTGACTGCCTATGTTTTCTTCTAGGAGTTTTATGGTTTCAAGCCTTACATTCAAGTCTTTAGTCCACTTTGACTTTATTTCTGTATATGGTGTAAGATAGTGGTCTAGTTTCATTATTTTGCATGTGGCTGTCCAGTTTTCCCAACTGCATTTATTGAAGAGACTATCTCTTCTCCATTGAATATTCTTGCTTTCTTTGTCATAGATTAATTGGCCTTATATGCATGGGTTTATTTCTAGGCTCTCTATCCTATTCCATTAATCTATGTGTCTGTTTTTGTGCAAGTATCATAATGTTTTGATTACCATAGCTTTGTAGTATAGTTTGAAATCAGGAGCATGATGTCTCCAGCTTTGTTCTTCTTTCTCAAGATTGCTTTGGCTATTTAGGGTCTTTTGTGGTTCCACACAAATTTTAGGATTCTTTGTTCTAGTTCTATGAAAAATGTTATTGGTATTTTGATGGAGATTGTATTGAATCTGTAGATTGCTTTGTGTAATATGGACATTTTAACAATATCGATTCCTCTAATCTATAAGCATGGTATACCTTTCCATTTATTTGTGTCATTTTTCAATTTCTTTGGTCCATGCCTTATAGTTTTCAGAGTACAGGTCTTTCACCTCCTTGGTTAAATTTATTCCTAGGTATTTTATTCTTTTTGATGCAACTGTAAATGGGATTATTTTCTTTATTTCTCTTTCTGATAGCTCCTTGTTAGTGAATTGAAATTCAACTGATTTCTGTATATTAATTTTGTATCCTGCAACTTTCTTGAATTCATTCACTACTTCTAATAGTTTTTTCATGGAGTCTTTAGGGTTTTCTAAATATAATATTATGTCATTTGCAAATAGTGACAGTTTTACTTCCTCCTTTCCAATTTGGTTGCCTTTTATTTCTTTTTCTTGCCTACTTGCTAAGGCTAAGATTTCCAATACTGTGTTGAATAAAGTGATGAGAATGGGCATCCTTGCCTTGCTCCTGATCTTAGAAAAAAAGCTTTCAGCTTTTCACTGTTGAGTGTGATGTTAGCTGTGGGTTTGTCATATATGGTCACAGGTCCTTTGAAATGGAATCTGAATAAAAGTTATCAGCAATTCTGGATAAGCTGTTAAATGAAACGTTAAGGCATTTCTTTCCAGCGGGTAATAGCACAAACTTCCAGTTGTGAGAGTTGGCTTGAGTAAAATCCTTTATATTCAAAGAAGTTTGACAGAAAGGATAGAAGACACGCCCAAAGGGAATGTAGATGCTACTGGAGTGACTTTTGAGTAGAGGTGGTCTCCAAATATGGCTGTATCTACATGACTGGAAAACAGCTGATCGGAGAGTGGCAAAACCTCTTAACTATCAAGGCAATAGCTGCTTCATAGAAATAGTCCTACATTTAGTGTTTTGTTCATTTTTCATTGGGTTGTTGGTCTTTTTATTATTGAGTTATAAGAATTCTTTACAAATTCTAGATGCAAGTCCTTGTCAGGTCTATGCTTTGCAAATATCTTCTTCCAGCCTATGGCTTGCCTTTTTTTTTTTTTTTCCTTAACAGTGTCTTTTGAAAAGCAAAATGTTTTATGCTCCATGAAGTCTAATTTATTGATTTCTTTCTTTTATTATTTGGGCTTTTTGTGTCTTATTTAATAAGTCTTGGCAACCCAAGGTTACTAAGAAATTCTCCTATGTTCTCTTGTAAAAATTTTGGTTTGTTTGTCTGTTTGTTTATTGTTGTGGACAGTCTTAGCTCTTTAATTTTGGTGTACAATCCATTTTGAGTTATTTTTTTGTATATAGTGTGAAGGACCGATCAGGGTTAATTTTGTTGCATATGACTATTCAATCATTCCAGCACCATTTATTATAAAGATTATACTTCCCCCATCGAATTGGCTTGGCACATTTGTCAAAAATCAGTTGTGTAGGTCTATTTCTTGACACTGTTCTAGTCTACTGATCTAGTTGTCTGTCTTTCTTTGCAGTAATACACACTGTCTTGTTTCCTGTAGCTTTATAGTCTTTGAGTCAGGCAGCAGTCCACTTGTAAGGACTGGACATAAGGTCAGAACCAGATAAAAATAGTTACCATTGTGTGAAGTGGACCGGAGAACTCTGTTGGAGCTCCTAAATCTCTCCAGCCAAAGTCAAGATTGGCCCTGAAGACCAAGTAAAGCTGATGCTACAGGAAGGACTGAAAGCCCCAACCACAAAGTGGAAGCACACAGCAGAAGAAGATTACAGAGGACTAAGTAGAGCCTATAAATACATGACCTCAGACTCTCATATGTAGATTGATATGATATTGGAATAACCAATTCAGCATCTTCCTTCATGTAGTCCTGCCTAGATGACATATGAGCAGTGCACTGCAGTTATACCTTTGTAAGATAAGTATCTAAAAAGCCAAGCCATGAGAAGACCTTTGGGTGTCTACACACTACCAAAAACAAATATACTTGCCAAGCACACAAATAGGAGAGTTGAGACAAGTTTAACTAGTTAGCTTGCAGTTATTCTGACAAAATGTGATAGCCTCTTTTCTTCCTTTTTATTCTCAGATCTCATAACATGAATTTTCCTTAGCTAGTCTATTGTTCCCTAGGTCTACACATAGCTTTTATAACTACAAGACTTCTCCATAACAATAAGTCAAACCAGTAATATACTAATTGAGCAACCAATAAGAAAGGCTTGCTAGATTTCCAATGTCCAAGTATACATGTACTGCAATAAAAAGTAAGTAAGTGTATCAAGAAAGGAAATGAAAATATGGCCATTTTCCTAAAAGCATAAGAACAAATCTGGCTCCAAAAAAAGCTGAAATTGACTTGGCTGGGACTCTGATGAGCACAGTCTGAGACAATAAAACAGTTACAGAGTCTGAGTTCAAGTGGTCATTTCTCCATAGTTTCTGGGGAAGATCATTTCAGCTGGAGTTCATCGGTCGACAGAAGTCTTCAACAAGGCATAAGGCTAGAGGATGGGAGGCATGGAAAATTACTGTGGCTAAGAGAGCCCAAATGGAAAAATAAGTTTCACACAAACGCATGTGGAAGTTGGTAAGAGAGACCTTATCTTGAAGGAATGTGGCCCCTTCAATTAGCCAAGTTCAAGCCATCCTAGGGCCTGATCCACCTGGCTCTGTGAATACTAAACAGTTAAACTGGGCTTTAGTTCAGACAGGATAAAAACGATCACCACAGGAATGTTCCAGAGATTTTGAAATGTAGAAATGGCCATGTTACTAGAGGAGAAAACCCTTCATGGAAAGCCTAAAGCCAGAGTTTGTTTAGTGCCCCTTCATTTGTGTCGAGCTATAGATCTCTCTTTTTCTGCATCTCAGCCTTCTTTCATACACATGCTTTCACTTGTACTTAAAAACGTGGACTTCAGTGACAAGCAGGTGCCTTCATTCCCAATTCAGATGTAAAAAGACAAGGCACGACATTTAAGAAGGCACCACAGAGGATCCTACAAAACTAACAAATTCGGTACCCCAACTTCAATTCCTGTATGACTTAAATATTAGTAAAAACACACTTCAAGATATATTGTAGTCACATCAATAACTAATGTGTCCCAGGCAAACTAAATTCAGTAGCAGTAATAGTATAAAGATGAAGTATGCATTCAAAAAGGGGCCATTCATTCTATTCACTTTGTGTTCATGTTTCCTTTATTAAAGTTTTCATGAAAAATGTGTGTTAGTGGCAAGTGTTTATAACATATTGTTGCACACTGGTGTTTCTCAGCATCTACTCTCACCTCCAGGCTTTAGACAGGCAGCATGAGAAAGTAGAAATAAGAGACATCTGGTTTCAAATTCTTGTAGAGATACTCTCACTGCATGAGCTCAGGAAAAGTACTTCTACTGCTTATCCTAAGTTTATTCATCTGTAAAATGGAGATACCATTGCCTACTGGGGTTGTGGTTAAGATGAAAAAATACAAACTTTATATAGCATTCAGTCAGGGGCCAAAATACTCCAATAAATGTTAATGGTCCTCCATTCCCTCTTCGTCTATCACCGGTACAAAATAAATTGGATTAAAAAATCCAATTCATCTTCCTGGGACTCTTATTGTTGAGAAGGGATAAGCACAGAAGGGCAAACTATATTAATTTACTACATCTACTCCTGGATTCTTCCTCAACACTCCTATTTCAGCACCCCATTTTTCTAACCATTTAGCCTCTTTGCCTCCCAGATTTTAGACTTTGCTGTAGTGTACCATTTGGATTTGGGTGGTAACATATTATGAGAGATAATAAGAAATAAAAGATGTTGCACGGGGCAGTAAGAAGAGTTGATGAGGTAGCAAGAACACTGAAGCTTGTGTTTAAGTCCACAGAAGAATACTAATTGTATTGACTTTTCTGAGTCTTACTTCCCACAGTGGAAATGTGGATAATAATGCTTATCCTAAGCGATAAGAATTTGTGAGGGTCAAATGCAATTATTTGTGTAACTTCTTTATAAGTGCCAAATAAATGTTAATGATTGACACTATTCTTGTCATGATAAGGTTACATAGATAGATTGGAATTCTTTTCTTCACATTGTTGTCTTGCTCCCATCCTGAAGTTAGTCCAATCAAATTTAACGTAGAAATTCCACAAACTCTGAGTTTACCAGAAATGGTATCAGAAAACTTTAACTGGTACCACTTAATACCTGATGACCAGACTAAATTAGATGTTGTTTTGTGATTTGAACCAGCCAACCATAGTGAGCACACATTATCTCTGGGCAGTACAGTTCCTCAAAAAGTGATATGAACTCTCAGTGAATTCTGGAATCAACCAGGCCACTCCAGGCTCCTGAGTTTTCTAGGGGTATCCCCTGATCATATACGCCCCAGGTAACTGTCAGCTGGGCTCACCATAACACAATCTAAACCTCCGAGACTCACAGTCCAAAACGTCTCTACGTCTGGAGGAACAGTCATCCGTTAGTATCACATGGTAATACACCATTAACATTAAAACAGAGAGAGAATTTCAGGGCATTGCAAAACAACAAAATAAGTTAAATCAACAGAGTGGTGTTTAAACATTTCCAGCAATTCCAAGGCTCCGAAACAGCTGAAAACAATTTGAGGAATAAGATCAGCCAAGGAGAATGTCTAATTTCCATTAATGTAGGAGTATCTATTCAGTCCCTGCCATAGCCATAGAGGCAGCATTTGAGACAGTTTTCAAGCCTGGTTCTAGCTACACTTGGTGAAAATTATTTCCTGGCATTGTTTCAAGTTCTTCATTCTGGAGCCAGACTGTCTGGATTCAATTCATAAGCTGACCACTTATTAGCAGCACAACTTTAGGCAAGATCCTTAACCTCTTTACTTCAGTTTCTTCATCTGTAAAATGGGGGTAATAATAAAGCTATCTCATTCCAGTATTGTAAGGATTAAATTGGAAGCAAGTAGAATGATTCTAGAAAGACGGTAGTTACTCACTAAGTATTAATTATTATTATTATTACTTTAAGTGGTATGTAAATGCTCAAAAAGAAATAACCTTTTACATGTCTTTTATATTGTACCAAACTGATGCCTTCAATTTTTATGAGATGTGAGGCATGCACTATTATCCTTACTTTAGGCTGAATTTCCAACACTACTGAACAAGTTGGTGGGTTAATTATGATTTCTAGCATTTCCCTTCCTCCCACTTCTACCCACCCCCATTAAACCTCAATGCCTCCAAGAGTTTTAAAGTTTCTTAGAAACACAAATGAATGAAGTCATGGCTGCGGGTGATTGTTAGAACAGAAAACAAGCTCTAAACAAGCCAAAATTCCATGTTTGAAAGGAAAGCTAAGCAATTACATTGTCATTTTCAAGTGAACATTGCAGCCAAGTTATTTTGTTACTGGACAGAACTTTCAATCTGTAAAGCTTCATACAGAGTTGAACTAAGTAAGCTCATTACAAAAAGGACAAAGAGTTATAAAGATACTTTTTAAAAACAATCTAACAATGGTGAAATGGGTGAAGGGGGTCAAGAGGTACAAACTTACAGGTACAAAATAAATAAGTCCTGGGGATGTAATGTGCAGCATGGTGACTATAGTTAATAACACTGTATTGTATATTTGAAAGTTGCTAAGAAACTAGTATCACAAGAAAAAAAATTTTTGTAACTATGTATGATGACAGATGTTAACTAGACATATTGTGGTGATCATTTCTCAATGTATACAAATATTGAATCATTATGTTGTACACCTAAAACTAATATAATGTTATACATCAATTATACCTCAATTAAAAAAAAAAAAAAGAGGCAAAAAGAAAAAAAATATCTAAGAAAACATGAGACAGCTTTCATGTCATGGAGGTCCATACCAAAGGAAGGCATCAATTGACATAAGGGTGTAACTATGAATATACATGCCAGCTTAATGAAAAGGAAAAAACAAAAACAGCAAATTACCTTCCAAAACCAAGCATCCATATAAGGAAACTTGTCCAGATTTTAGTAAAAACTGACTGACTCATATTAGCTTTGTATATCACTCCGTCCATGAAAACCGTTGATTATCAGAGTGGGTCAACACCCCAGCTGAGAGATGAACAAGGCAAATACAAAATCCCAGCAGCGCAAAGATCTACATTGAGCTTATTGACTTCCAGCATCTTTTGCTCTGCCATGCGCTGCGTCCATCCAAAGGTGAGGGCACCATGACCGTGTATCCCGTCACACAACCAGAGCATACCTGCATGTCAATTGTTCTCCTCCTTCCAGTGAAGTGAAGGAGGGGATTTACCTCTTCGTGAGTACATTAGATTCTCTATATCTGAAAACCATAGACTAAGGAGCACCTCAAAGATACAATTAATTCTGTAAAAACAGCATGACTCGTTAAGGCTTCAACCTTCTTGCACCTCTGATACACTAAAAACCAGTGTCCTAAAGCAAATGTCAAACTGAAATTATCTTGAGATTGAGGGAGTGTTTCCTTAGAAATGAAGCATTACTCAAGTAGGCAAAAGTGATGAATAAGTTCTCTCTCTCTTTCTCTGTTAATGTGACAGGAAAGGAGGAGTCATTACCATTTTAACAATGCTGCTATATCATTTCCTATGTATAAGGGTAATAATACGACTATTCTTTAACTCCCCACTCCAAGTCATCAGCATAAATAGCAAAATATCAAAGAGGACAGGCTTGAAAATGAAAACTCCAGGCAGGTTATTGTGGCCTGACAAGCTCACCATTCCTTTTAATGAATGAAAGTACAAATTGTCAAAACAACGTTTAATTCAAAAATCATTTACTTTGGTTTCATGATGAAGGAAAACACTGAGTTAGACACACATCCAAACACTAATTTGGATACAACTTCTCTTTGTATTTGCTAGGCCTTGACATGGCCTCAGGTCAAGTCCAAGTAGCCATCGCTACAGCCAAGAAACAGATTATCCACTCACAGATGATTACTGTTTCCAATCAACAGACACTGGAAGCACTTTACTGCACATGCAGGAACTACCTCCTCCTCCTTGACCAAACGTGTCTTCATCTCCATCAACCTTATATTGTAAAGAAGCAAGTGCTTCCTTCAAACTCTCTGAGCTCAGCCTTCAACTCTTGCTCGATCCAGGGAAATCAAGCATGGTTCAAAGTTCCATACTTAATATTTTAAAGATGTTAAACCCTACATCTACCCCCCTTTCCAACCCTGGCTGCAAAGCAAGAGGTAAAGAAAGTAAGAAAGACAAGAGTTTGCCCATGCGTTCCAACCAAGATCAGCTGCTCATCCAAGATCTTTCTATACATCTGCCTTTCATGTGAGGAAGCCACTGTGAGTATTTTTTTGTTTTTTGTTATAGGCATTGCATTGAGGTTCTGATCTACAAAACCCAGTATGGTACAGAGGACAAGGTGATTCTTGGCTAAATTTATTGGCTCTTAAAAATCAGAATTCATGCAAAAATCTCTCACTAGATTTAGTTGGTTCCTTTCTCCTAAAATACTGAGCAAGGGGGAAAAGATGGGGTTGGCTAGATCAATAATTCAAACGTATAGAAAGAGAAGCAGCTCCATGAGGAAGCCTGAGGATCACGACCCTTGCTGCTAGAGAGTTCATTTAGATTTATAAAACTCAAGCTGTCTTTGTATGGTTCATAAAAAATTATTATGTGAAAAATTTGGCTGCTCATTGCATTATTCATTGCAGACCCTCTAAAGCAAATAACTGTTAAACACATAAAAGGGTTCATGTTTTAAGTGGGGAAAAGCAAATGAAACCTGTTAAACAAATTATAATTGAGATGAGTAAAATGGTACTCTGGTCCCAAGAAGAAAGGCAGAAAGTACTCAGAGTTTTGCACCGAATTTATGAAAGAGAGATGCAACAGTTCTTTTTCTTAAATAAAGTCCCACATCAATTGAACAGGTGGGCAAGTTGTTGTTGCGGGATATAAAAATTTTAGGAGGATGGGACATGTCAGATAAACACCAGAGGAAGGCTCTGATATGGATTCCAATTCTCATTCCTTCCTTCTTCCCACACAAAGCCCGCCTAGGTCTATCTTGTTCTAGGGGTACAAAGATTAACCTGGTTTGCTCCATGGCATCAATTGGGTCTAGAGCAAACCAAATTTCCTTTCATTTAGAATCACCTGAAAGGCTCAGTTAGTTCTCACACCACTTGATGGTTCTGGTTTAGGTAAGGAAGAACAGGTTTTATGCACCATAAATTTTTGCTTTCCAAATAGCCCCCAAATTCTTGGTCATGTCTGAACTCCTCCGAATCAGAAATCAAGTGCTAGGCAGGGCTTTCTCACTCTAGTTTTGAGTTGAACAGGTGCACAGCCCTGAAATCTGTCAGCACCCAAACTGGCTGTGTGTGGTACCCTTGGAAGATGATATATCCAGGCCACTTTTAAGATGGATTTGAGTGATTTTCTTTTTTCTTTCTGCAACAAACAGAAAATATTGGAGAAGTACATAAAAAGTCACCTTCTTGTTAATTTTTCCATACACCAGGACATAAAAGCAGCCTGGAGAAGTGCAAAAAGATCACTGGTCTAGGGCTGGAGTAGAAAGTCTCTAAGAATCTCTTCTAAGCTATAAATACCAACTATTTTAATTGCTAAGCTTGTTGAACTCATGTGTCAGAAAGCATGATCTTTCAGAGTCTCACTGGATCCCCAAATGTGCCAGAGGTCACATTTATTAATGTATTAGTCAGAGTTCTCCAGAGAAATAGACCAACAGGAGATTATACCTATAAACAGATTTATTATAAGGAATTAGCTCATGCGGTTATAGAGGCTGAGAAGTCCCAAGATCTGCAGTGGGTAAACTGGAGCCCCCGGAAGGCCAGCAGTGTAGTTCCATTGTAAGTCCAAAGGCCTGGGAACCAGGAGAGCTGATGGTGTCAGCTCCAGTGCAAGTCCGAGTCTGAGTCCAAGGCAGGAGAAGACCGATGTCCCGGCTCGAAGACAGTCAGGTAGAGAGAGAATTCTTTCTTACTCAGCCTTTCATTCTATTTGGGCCTGTAATGGATTGGATGAGGCCTACCCACATTGGGGAGGGCCATCTGCTTTACTAAGTCCACCGATTCAAATGTTCATCTTATCCAGAAACACCTTCACAGACACACCCAGAATAACATTTAACCCAATATCTGGGCACTCTATGGCCCAGTTAAGTTGACACACAAAATTAACCATCACAACTAAAATGGCAGTATGACAGATAGCAGAGACACTTATTCCCCATTCCTCCTGTTTCCCCATGAAGGAATTTCCATGCAACCAAATCTCCTTCCCTCTCTCTGGCCTCCCATGCTATACCCAGGGGAAGAGAAGAGAAATACTGATTGTAGAGTCTAGAAGAAAGAACCAGATGTGCAGGACTCCGCCCTGCCTGGGTCCTCTACTTTGCGTGTACTGAGAGCATGCACCACCCTCAGCTCTCAGCCCCATGGACAGGTTTGGCGGGGGGGAGGTGCTCAATTCAAGGAGTCCCTAAAACACTAATACTTGATACATTTGCTGGGAACCTAAAAAAATGAGTTATAGATTTCTGGAAGCAAAATAATACCTGGGGAGTGTGAAGATTCTGTCAGGGGCTTGCCTTAAGTAGCTTAAACTCTGGGAGTGTATTACCATGCTTAGGCCATGGGGCGTCAGCAAGAGCCAGCTGTGGGAGCCTTAGCTATCTCCGCTGCATTCTTCCAGCTCTAGCAAGTGAGATGCTGCAGCTCCATCTGAAATGACACAGGTTCCACTTAGCCTGGTGTTACAGGTAAGACTGAGGACAGGGAAGAGAGCAGACCAGCTTCCTAAGATTCTGTTATGGGTTCAATTGTGTCCACCAAAAATATATGTTGAAGTCCTCATCCCCAGTACCTCAGACTGTGACCTTATTTGGAGATAGGGCCATTGAAGATGTCATTTGTTAAGATGAGGTCATGCTGGAGTAGAGTGGGCCCCTAATCCAATATGACTGGTGTCCTTACAGAAGAGACACAAACACACAGGGAGAACATAATGTGATGACAGAGGCAGAGACTGAGATGCTGCTGCAGGTCACAGAATGCAAGGAAGGATTCTTCCCTACAGGTTTCACAGGGAGTGTGGCCCTGCCAATACCTTGATTTCTGCCTTCTAGACTCCAGAACTGTGAGACAATAAATTTCTGTTGATTTAAGTCATCCAGTTTGTGGTACTTTGTTATGGCAGCCCTAGAAAACCAGTATAGACTAATATCATATCAATCCTCACCACTCTAGACAAATACTAAGACACACACAAAGGTTCCCTAAGATGTCATAAAATGCAATTCAAGGAAAAATCAGCCTTTTTCTAAATTTCTTGGGATAAATGTCCCTGCTTCAATTAAGGGCAAGGTGCTTCTATGGCCCTCAGCTAAGTGGATGCAGCAGGCAGGACAGAGCCCAGCAGAGGCAGCAAGAACACCAAAATTCACCAACCCAGCACTCACTGTGTCCCCTCCACCCCCAGCTTCTGGATGCCACAATTTGCTAACATAGTCTACTTCAATAGACACGAATCTATAAATTATTAAGAATAATGACAACAGTTCGTTAAGCATTTTCCATATGCAGGCAGTGATTTAGTAGTCTTTACAGGGATTATATTCTGATGCTTGCAATAACTTGAGAGAGAAGCATCTTTGTCTCCATTTTTTTGGAATAAGTGACCAAGCTTTGTATAGGTCCAATAAATCGTGGAGCCCAATTTTGAGGCCAGGCCTGTCTGAGTCTGAAGCCCCAGCTAAGTCCTAGAGATATTTCTGAACATGAAGAAACAGACGGATTCTGCAACTTGGAAATTTAAGAATGAGTCACAGCGCCAGAGATGAACAAAAAAATACAAACCTTCCTCAATAATTATTCATCAAAGTATTTCCCAAGATGTGAAAGATCCTCAATGATCAAAATACAAAATAACACTCCTTACTGAGAGAATCCCACTGAAGAATTATTTTCTGATTCTGGCAGGGAAAACTAGACTAGGTAGGGAAGTTAAACTTTGGTTTATATAGCTCTGATTATATTTTAAGGTCCAAAGCAATAAGAAGGAGAATGCCAGATGATTGTTTTTATTCTTAATCTATTTTCTAGTATCACAAATTTTGGATTACTTTCTACAAACACTGTGGAAACACCGTTCTGGAAACCAAAAATAGGTTGATATGCAGACTGATGGCTTACAAGAACTAGGTCTGCAAATTACTTCCTAAGCTGCACTAGGATTTGCTACAAGTCATCACTGCCCTTGGATAAAAGTCAGCCTGACTTGCGAGGACACGTTTTTTCTCTCACCACCAACACCACTTACCATTTGCACTCAACTCTGGAATTACACACTCACTCTACAATAGCACTTTCTCAAACTTTAATGTGTATAGGAGTCACCCAGAGAACTTATTAAAATGCAGATCTGGCAGGTTTTTCTGGGGTGAAGCCTGAAATTCTGCCTCTCTAACAAGCCACCCGGGGGATGCGATGCTGCTGGTCCCAGATCCACTTTGAGTAGCCTGGGGCTAGATGATCAATGTTCCCAAACTCCCTGGCCCTTGCACACTTCTGAGCCTTTCGTCACATGCAGGCACAACTGTTTCTTCTAATTCCCACTGAGTGACTCTTCCTCATCATGCAAAGCCTGGATCAAACATCAGCTCCTCTGTGAAGCCTCTGCAAGATCTACTTCCCCAACACAGCTGCTCTTTCCTCTGGGTCCACCGTGGTTTCTAAGTAACACATTACATTGAATATAGTTCTCCTTCCTTTGTTTGTCTTTGCCACAGATTGCACTTCTAGAGGCCAAGGATGGCATCCACTGCGTCTTCTTACCTTCAATACTTTGCACGGTGCCTGACATAAAGGAGGTGGCAAACTGGGTTACCTGAATGAAGGAATGAAACAGACCCAACAGGCTGTGGTTTCAGGAATTGATGCTGTCTCCATTTTTCAAAATCAGGTCACTGGTTCATCTCCAGTTCTTTCAGTCCCTCGTGTTGCGACTGGTTCAACCTTGTTGACTTGTACTTGCTTTAATGATTCTTTTAAAAACATGTCATCACTTGCTGTGGGCTGCAATTTTAAATCACAGAGCCCTACAATGAAGAACGGAGTCTGGAAAAAGATGCCTTTGTTCAAGGTAGCTAGTAGCTGTATGATCCTGAACAAATTACATATGCTCTCTGCCCCAGTCCTCTCACTTCTAAAGTGGCTACAATCATGGAAGCTGCCTCATTGGTTCTGGAGTTAAATGAGTTAATACATGTAACACACACGCTTAGAATGGTGCCTGGCACATAGTAAGCAATGTAGAATGGTTAGCAGTTACTATCCTTTATGCCTTTCAGCAGTTATAAAGATATGCTCCTTGCTATTGAAAGAATTGGAGACAGGTGTCTGTGCTGCTCTCCTTTCCCTCTGTCACCTGCTAGATGATTCTGTCTTCTGTCATTGCTTTATTAAGCTTTCTTTGACATGCTTTCCACTTCACTTCCTTACATAACTTCAAACAACATGCCTTTGTGTTGTTTTCTGCTTTTTCATTCTTGTCTGTCTCAGCTCATTTGTGATGTTCCTCCTATTGATACTACTCCTAAAGATTTAGTATTACTTTCCCCTTGACTCTGTACCTGTCTTTATCCCTTTTATGTGGGCTTTAAAATCTGAGCTCATAAGAGATCCATTCACACTGGGTCCAATTTCTGCTCTTTGGAAACGGTCTCGATTATACGATCAGAATTTCATTTTTTATGTTTTTATTTTATAACCTTTCCCATCATTACTTTTCCCAACTTCTCAGAGACAAAACTATCAGCAAAGAATGTCTGAATTCATCAGATTCTCTCTGTTAGCAGAATACGGATAAAAGCATTTGAAGAGCTGAATGGCCCATCACTCATATCTTTTCTCTCTAAGATATAAGGCTGTGTCATTCATACGTTCAATACTTGCAAAACAAACTATTTCTGCTTCTTTCTCCTTTTATAATGAAAATGCACTATTTCTAATTTCAAATACATGGATTACTGATTTAGTATGTCACATATAATTTTTATATTGTATTTCTCCTGATTATTTGTATTAGATCTGTTACTTTCAAAAAATAAAAGTATATTTCATCTCACCAAGTTTAAAGACATCAAAACTGAAAATCATAAAGGATATGCTGCTATACATCTGCTATATAATGCAAGAAAAATCACTGCAGAATTCCAATTAGTAGCCACACATTCAAAGAAAAGTTCTTAATCTAACTTCAAAAGACTGGAAAATGAATGAATATGTTTTGAGTGAAAAGAAAACATTTATAGCCTACATATTAATTTTTAAATGATTCCTTATTTTTTCTAACATTTTTTAGAATGTTTTTCTAACATTTTTTCTAACATCCCCCACAAATTGGCCCCTGCCACTGTGAGCAAGAAGTCTTGCATGGTTAATGCAACCAGACAAGACTTTATTCTAAAATGCAAATACTAAAGATATGACAAATAAGTACTGACAAGATTTTACGACAAAGCAGCATATCAGGAACTTTAATGGACTATTGAAAAAATTACTAGATCCAGGTCCTCAGCTGTCGCATATTAAATGAGCAAAGAAGAATGAGTTTGACCTCCAGTTCAGTCTAAGAAACCCAGCACATGTTGTCATAGGTGTTCTTTTCCATAAGGAGAGTCCAGGGCACCCAAGGGAGACACAAAGAGACCGTGTTCTAGGCAGGGTGATTCTCAATCTAGGAGTTGGAAAGGACTGATATTTTTTCAAATTTCCAATGCATATGAATACTTCGTGCAATGCAACAAAAATGGAGAGAAAAATAAATGTTAAAAAAAAACCAGACACACAAAATACAAGCCCATTGCTCATCCCTTTGGATGTTGTGACATGTTAGGTTGCTATAAGGAATCTAATCTTATCACTCTCAATTTCTGTGTTTACCTTGATATAGACAAATAGTTCACAGACTATCACTGACCACAATTTGATTATTACTCTTCTATCATAAGCTACTAGACAAAAAATGTGGCCGAGAATGGGTCAGAACCACCCTAGTCCCAAGCACTGTATTTCTTACCAGGCCCACAACTGATTTCTAAAGGGCTGCCCACACTGCCCATTCCCGGGGTCACAGAGCAGCCAGAGCAGGTCTGTCTCTGCTCAAAGTCCTCACGGGCTCCTCCATGCTGTTAGAATAAATCTATAACATGAATGTAGCCTAGAAGGTCCTATAATAACTGGCCCTGCCTCCTTTTCCAGCATCACCTCTTCTCTCCTCTGTCACTGGATTGCACATACACATAGGCCATCGCTCAGAAAAGCCCTAAGCTCCCTCCAGTTCAAGAGCTTTCCCACATGTTGATCCCTTTTCATGGAATCCTGCAGCACTCATCCAGCCTATAGAATAAAAACAGCTGCAAATATATCAACATTCATCCCATGGATTGGTGGAGTCAATGCTCCCTACCGTCAAATCTGGGTGGCTTTGTGACTGCTGTGACTCACAGAATATGGCAGAAGTGTGCCAATTTCTGAACCCAGGCCTTAAGAAACTGGCAGCTTCCACTTTCTGTCTCTCGAAAAACTCTTTCTGGAACCCTGAGCGACCATGTAAGGAGTCCAGTTACTCTGAAACTGTCTTGCTAGAGTGGCCACCTGTAGGTTCTCTAGACAGTCCAGCCATCCCAGGCAAGATTCAGACACACATCATTGACCGTCAGGACCAGCCTATCCACCAGCTGAATACCACTAGTGACCTCAGTCCATTCCACATGGAGCAGAAGAATCACAGGTAAGCCCCGCCCAAATTTCTGATTGAAAAAAAATCAAATAATTGAATTTTTGGTGATATCACATTCAACAAAATTCCAAAAACAACTGGTCAAAGAGATATTTTCAGCCCTTAACAAAGAATCAACTTGAATCTTCTATAAATTACCTCTTCAATAAGGAAAGTTGGATAATATTGGAAAGCACAAAAAATAAAAATAATCTGTAATTCCACCACTCAGTGATAACAATTGATAACATCTTGAAATATGTTCCCTCAATCCATTTCCTCTTCAAATATAATCCTATGCACAATTAGGATCACACAGGAAATGCTGCTTCATAATTTGCATTTTTCATAAGTATTTTCCCACATCATTAAACACTGGGGTTCACTAACATGTTTTTAATAGATAAACAAGACTTTGACATCCAGATGTCTCGATAAAATATTTTACCATTTTTACATTATAAAAATTAAGAAGCATATTCTACAAATAAAATTCAGGTTTTTAAGGTAATTTCCTAGTGTGAAATTCCTAGGTCTTAACATGCACACATTTTTTTAAGGCTCTCCTTTCACATCTATCAGCATTTCCTGGTTGTGAGAAATAATACAAGAAGTTTGAGAAATAAACATACTACATCCCTACTTAAAGATTAACAACATACAGTAACACATCAAAAGCTCTGAGAAATTCAGCAATAAAAAAGAAACCTGTGTTGAACTTTGCTTAATGGAAAGACAAACATATTTGACAATAGAAAGATCTTTCTCTACCCACTAAAGCTGGTATGTGCTGGTGGTCTACTTTAGCTTTATGGCACTGTTGTTTTTATGCTTTGAAAGGTTCTTCTACCTCAGGATCATAAAATAATTCATTTATATTTAATTTGAACATTTAAATCTTTCATCCATCAAGAATTTATTTTGGCATTAGGAACACATTAGGTCCTTTTCTGTTAAATAAGAAGCTGATATTCCCATTCGGATGTATTGGCAAGGCTTATCTCTGTTATCCATTTATAATGCCATCTTTCTCATACCCTAAATTCCCATATATAAGTAAGTCTACCTTGAGCTCTCTGTTCCATTACACCAAGCTCTACCATACAAAACTTCTTAAATATTTCTAAATGTATAATATATTTTCATAATACTAAGGGAATATTACTCTCATTACTCATTTCCAAAATTTTCCTGGATATCTTCATATGTACATGTATTCATTCAACAAATGCGTTCAACATAGATGAGTAATTCAACATACATAATGTTATACATATATAATTAAGTGAATTCAATGTTCACACGTGGTAGGTACTTATAGATGTTGGATTTATTCTACCAGGCAAAGAAAGTAGAATTTGGTTGAGTTTCAAAATTAAAATCTTACTGGGATTTCCATGATAATTATGTTGAATTCATTTAGAGGAGACTTTTCCATACAAAGTTTTCCTGCCCTAGAACAAGGCAAAATATGGAACTTACATAAAGTGACTGTGATTAAGCTGATGAAATTAAACCAGCTAATATGCACCAGGACTCAGACTGTATATAATTTTTAAATTTAATCCTCATAACCAACACTTGAAGTAGAAATGTTATTATTCCTGGTTTACAGAGAAAAAAATTAAAGCTAAGTAACTTGTGTCTCACATATATGAGGAGTAAAAAAAATCACAAAATTTTTGTTTCACAGCTTTTCTCTCCTCTCATTCCGATTAAATGAAGAGTTCAACCTCCTACTTCATTTTTCAAATGCATCCATTGACCAGAATTTAGCTCTTTGTAAATCTCTGAGATTGGAGGAATTCATTTCCCAATCTCTGTCCTGACCAGTTCCAATCCAGCTAAACAAAACATATGAACTTTATAGCTCTCCAGTTTCTAGGAAATAGAATATAGCTTACAAAAGATATTCTGAGGTCAATGTTGGTTCTAGGATAATTCTTAAAAAAAAAAGAAAGAACACTATTATTTTCTCCTTTAGAAATGCATTTTCTAACGTTTTCTTCATAACAAATCAGTGAACCAAAAAAAAAAACCTGAACACAGCTATTAACTGGCCAATTCAGTCATATTTTGTGCCAATAAAATGAAACTTACTTCTTTAATTTCATCAGTTAAAGAACCACAGGTCCTAATTTGGTACTTTGAGATATCAATAAATGAAGAATTGAAACAATTCAATGGATTGAGGTTAGAAGAGATTAAAAAGGGATTTAATAAAACTAAATTGGTGAGGGGGAAAGAATATTTTTCCTCTGCCTTTAAAATTCAGGTAGGGAGGCTGAATAGCCCTAGAATTCTAGACTTCTAAGTTTATCTCATTTGGTGATCTAAAATGTTAAAAAATTTCCTAAGAGAAACCGGTTCTTTACAGAGCTAGTATTCACAGACAACTTAACAAACCTTCTTTTGGTTTAAAAATGTTAAAACAAATGAAAACATAGAAACTAGAAATATCTTCTCTTCCATCTTCCTTCCAACTTGTCTATTCTGCTTAAAGAAGTTGTTTGTTACCTTAACTCAAAAGGCAACTAAAAGCAGATGGGTGGCAAATATTCCCGTGATGTGCCTCAAGTTTCCCTAAGCAACAGCATCATTCTCTGTTCTAAAAAGTAACTATATCTCTCGTAGATCACCTTGGTTTTACATAGCTTTTGAGGTCACAGTTTTTATGACTATAGTTGGAAAAGTTAATCAAGAGATGTATTCCTTCTTAAAATCTTAAAGAAGAGCCCATTCATTCAATAAACATTTACTAAATGTTTATTGTATGTCAAATACTGTGGTAGCCACTGCGTATAAAGAGCTGGATAAAATACAGTTCCTTCCTCCAAGGAGTCCAAGCAAGTGCAGGAATGACACCATGAAGGTATCAGTTGAAAGCATACACAAAGCTCTTATGCAGTTGGTATCTTGAGTGAGCTGTAGCTTATTACTTGTGACTGCTACAGATCACCCATGTCTGGGTATATCTGGAGATGTGATGGGAAAGGCCCAACAGAAGTTTATGTTTGTTTGCTGAGTAGTAGAAAGTTTTAGTGGCAAATGAAACTTCTTACTATAAATAAATGAAACTTCATACTGTGTCTATGACTGTAAGTACACAATATTATAAATTGATAAAATCCATGTGTACTGGTACCTTAAAAAATATATTTTCTCCAGCTCTAACTTTACTAAAAGTGAGCCCACAGCACCAGGAACTCTTCCCTTGCTACCCAGATTTATGTTTTGAATATATTTCTCCATTAAAAAGACCCAAATTCTTTGTGGCTCAACTGATTCTGTGTCTTGGGCAGAAAAAAAATAAAGGAGTGAATCTGAAACATTCTTTTGTGGCCAGAAAGCAAGGGTGATTTGACAGCATGAAGGACAGTGCTGGAAGGAGAAAGGAGAGGCTCAAAGGTTATCCACAGAAGTTGCAAAAAGTCGAGCATCAAAAAGAGAATAATAATTATTAATAATTCGAACAATGTGAGCTTGTAATTAGACTCAAAAGAGAAATGTTAATATAAATTGTATAAGCTATATAAAATACTGTTATAGACAACAGAAGATAAGCATAATAGAACGCTTAAATTTGTGCTAATTGTAATAGTAAGGGATTGTTAATTGATGGATTCTTCAGAAGTTGGTTTAGTTGTCTCTGTGTAACTAAGGAGATTACTAAAAAGGCAAGGTAACAATCTCAAAATTCAGCCCTTCATGATTTCCACAGGAAATCCACTCCCATCAAGCATTTTATGAGTTAAACAGAGATTGACTGAAGATTTTCAGGGACACAGGAAGGCATCACCCTGGGAGCCACTACCCCCCAAGATGTTGGAACATCTCACAGCTCCATCCATCTCCTCCTTCACTTTCCTGGATACCCTCTGTCTCTCTCTTTCCTTTGCAGCTCAGAATCTCTCTGCAGAGAGAATCTCTCTGTGCAAAGAATCTGGTTTTCTACAACCCACATACAAAAACTCACATACTCAAACACATGCAGTTATTTAGAAGAACAAAAGTCCTTCAGTGTACCAGGTAACTCATCCCACCTTGGAAGGCAATATCAGTTTTAAACAGCAGAAAGCTTATTAGTAACATTTATAATTATTAACTGTGTTACAATCTGCTTCCACAGACTGTACTCCTTATAACAATTCTTCAATCATCTCTTAATGATTATAAATAAGTTCTAAATTACTTGTATATATCCCCTCCATAATGTAGATTTTCTACATTTTTAAAGTATGTAGGATGTAAAGGAACACCCTTTACAACTAAACTGCTTTTCTCTCATTATTTGTTAATCAGCCTAACAGCCTTGGAAGTCAGGGACTTCCTGAGGAAGTTAGTTTATCCTCAGGAAGTTATTTCCTAGTCAAAGAGGAAGTAAACAGACATGTTAACCTGATTTTTAAGGTCAGACTGTGTCCATGACTGTCAAGGGCAAATATTTCCAGTGTCAGGTTATTTGTACTAAATGTTGGTCCCCAACCTCCTCCATATTCCTTCTTTGCCTTAGATGAGCTCAGAAGTTGGCCCTTTAGTAAACCTTCCAAACAACCCAAAGAAAGGTGGTGAGTGCAGAGTGTCATAGAATATTAGCCCATCTGTCACTGACATCTCCAACTACGTGGGATCCATCAAAAACACAGTACAAAGAATGTGCAGTCACTCCATAACTAAAAGTTGTAGTGAAGACTGGATGTTCAAAACAGTTTGTGAACCTATTCAATGTTGCCAAGGAGGGGTCTGTTTAGATGCTTCCACTTTTCCTGACACGAACCCAGATGGATTTTTCCAAACTCCTCACAGCCTTACACATCATGCTACATCTTCCTCTTCAGTCTTCCACCTTCTACTCACACAGCAAAGAACCAAGTCCCAGGCTGCCATGATGTCTTTCCCAACTCCTCCAAATCATGCTTCTCTCTCTTCCTCTCCAACTACAGCACTTCTTCAGATCACCTGTTGGGACACAATCCTATACCAGTCCAAATGACCATTTAACTGTTTCATAAGTGTTTATTTTCCCCAGTAATTGCTAAGGTTCTGGAAGCAGTGGATCTTGCCATAAAATCAACTTCCTTAGGGAACCAAATAGCTAACAGCGATATTGCAAAGGATGCTTAAGACAAAAGAGAAGGATGGGGACGCAGCAACTGCAGGTGGATGCTCCACCTAAATCCACTAAATTCAATCCAAAATTAGTTTTGAAAATTCTTCAGGAAGAAGAAAACACATCTGAGGGTGGGGATCATTCTCTGAGCTACCGGTTTGTGACTGACATACATTTTGAACCCCCTATAGGAGCCTAAACAAATGCATTTGAACCTAGATTACATCCTTTAATAAATTCCCATTGAATTAAATTACTGATTTAAAATACTGATAAGATACCTTAGGAATGATCCAAGCCTTCATAACAAATACACTTAGCTGTACTTAGATAAACCAGAATGTCTATGGCTGAAATACAGGGATTATTTATTGAGCACTTTCTTGCAAATGACAAAATGTAGGTGAAAGAAATAAACATAGAATAATTTTGCACATGAGATTAGAATATTGAAGATTTAATTTTTTCTCTCTCTCAACTCTACATAAAGGCACTGGGAGACTCTGGACGTCTCAATTAAGTATTACTTTAAGATGTCCTTAAAAAAAACAGACACACACACATACAGAAACCTAATTTCCTTCTGAGACTATTAAATGACATTTTTGCCGTTCTGGATGATTCATTTTGGAAGATAATTCCCTCAAGAAATTAAACTTAGTTCTTGAGTCTGAGATGGTCTGTAGGATTTCATTGTACATTTCTAGGCTTATATAACAATTTTGTGGCTACCAAACTGATGAACTTTCCACCACTTAAACTAATGCTCAGATATAAATTTGACTTCTTTATTAAATCGGGCACACTGAATCTATAATATGCTCAAATTGCCAGATGTAATTGGTGCAGTTTTTCAAAAGTCACCTGACTTACAATTAGGCAGTAGCTTAAACAATGTAGGAAATTTGGTCAGGAAGTAGTAAGTTGCTAGTTTAATTACCAAAACACATTAAGCTTCAACAGCTAAAGCTTTGCAAAGCTTTCCTAAATGATCCTGAAATTCTCAGATAGTTAAGTTTAAAATTTATTTTTTAAAGACAAAACAAATCTTTATAATAATCAGTCATTACCTTCCTCATACACAGGGTAAAAGCTCCTAACATCACATTTCTGATTTCAGAATCTCTCCCTTTCCATAAGATCCCCCACCCAACCTTTCAAATTGGATAGATGACATTTTATAACTATTTTTAAAAAGATTTCTTCAGTGTCAATTTCTTTCTCCAGTTCTTTACTTTTTTATTCTTTTTCCTATGTTATTTATGTTTTTACCCTATTTTCTCTTGTGTCATAGATTGAGTTTCATTCAACTATAATAGACTGCTTCAAGGTACAATTCCAGTCTTCCAAGGCACTTGTTCTGAGAATGATATCTTCCACTTGTGTGTAATTCCAATTAAAGAATAATTCCATGGCTCAGTTTTAAATGGAAAAGAAGCAACATAACCATTCAGTACTTTTATATTACATACCCTATATCATGCTTAACTTAAATATCAATTTCAAACCCTAAGTCTGTCTGGTATAGTATATTAAGGGCACAGATACAATAACCTGCAAACTAACCCTTCAACAGTTTAGTATAAAAGTAGCTTGGAATATTGACTTTAGCTTTCTATAACTAAGGATTTAAAGTCAATTTCTAGACTATACATGGACCATGAAAGTGTTTCCATGTACAATATTGGCAATCGAGACAGATTACAAGTTGGCATTTGAAAAGGTACTTCTTGTAAGTACTTTCAAAATATACTTTGATATAAACTTATAAAAATTATTAGTATGAAATTCTCAGTAATTTTGCATGACAATTACAAAAGAAGCATTAAGAATAACTCTTAGTCAGAACTCAGGGCTCCTAGCCTATGTTTGTCACTTACTAATTTTACATGACTTTGGGCCACACTGATTCTTTCCCAGTCTCCCTGCTTTCATCTGCCAAATGAAAACATTTATGCCTACTTCTCAAGAGAAGTGTGATGATGAAACAAAGTTGAATGCAATAATGCTCATGAAAACACTAGGAAGAGCCTGAAAAAAAGAAGTGTCCCAAAAATCTTTGTTGAATTTGTTAGAGAGTCAAAAAGGCTTTTGGGAATGGAATCCACCTTGAGTTAAAAACATCATCTTTCTCTTCCTGAATGATTCATGTGAATTTTGTTTGACGTGTACACTCAAGAAGTAGAAAGAAGATAGCATAAGGAAGACAAAGAGAATAAAAACAAAGCCAGATGCCTGAGCATTTTCAAAATAGCTCTATTTAGAATTGGTCTAATTTGGGCACTGAAAACATGAGAACCCATGATTGTATAAATAAACTGGTGATTTTAGGTTCCATGGAAATAATATCACCACAAATTCTTCATAAATCAAGTCATTTCATGTGGCTCAAATGAAATATTTTAAATGAACTCCTTTCAGGGAGTTAATTAAATGGGCAATTTCACAAAGTAATATTAAGCGAATTTATTGACAGGGTACCTTAAAATTACAAGCTGACTTAAAAGTAGTGTTTCCATCTCCAGGTAAGAAGCTGACCTACTCAAGTAGGCTGAGACCCATTTGAAGCGATCCTCTCCTCCCACTGGACCACGGATCTGTTTGGGCTCAACAACCTTTCTCAAACTCTTCTAAACAGTCTGCCTCAGCTCTGCAACCAGCTCAAAATAGGTAGCCAGGGATCAGGTGAACAAAAGAGAATTAAGTAGGTTCGTGCTCAGAAGGCCATAGTTTTTTAAAGGTTATGTGTTTTCTAATTTGACTACCTCTCACCAAAAAAATACTGTGTCAGACTCCTGCTTGATAATTTATTAGGTGTGGAATCTTGAGCAAATTTCTTCATTTTTCTGTGCCACAAGTATTTCTTTTTGTAAAATGAGTATATTCAGAAAATTGCCAAAGCCTTTTGTAGCTCTAAAAATCCTATGATTCCATGGTTGTCTGCCTTGAAAACCAACATTTATAAACAGCCATCACACCTATATATTGTGTTGTCAGTGAGTTCAGTGTCTGAACTTGAATATGTTTAAAGAGCAGCTGGATGAATTACATTTGGCCTTTGAAGTAACTGCTTCACCTTCCTCCAGCTCTAGAGAAGGCTGAGCTGTTGAGATGCCACCACTGAAGCCACATCCTTATACCCTCCTTTCTGTGAAAGAAGCCCAAGCTCAGCTTACTATTTCTAGGATGCTTCTTCATCATCTAACCCAATATGGCTGATTCTGCTCAATGCTGGTTGCTGTGTACTCTATTCCAGCCATGGGCTGGATGTGACTTGCAAAGCTGAAGGTCAAAGGCCATTCTTTCCAGTACAAGAGAGAATACCCCATGGATGAGAAAGACTGAAAACAGTGGAAGAGAAAATAGTAACACAAGTGGAAAGAATTAAGCTGTGGCTTAAGATGTTGGAATGCAAATTTTGTTAGGAAAAATGGAAAGTTTCCAGCTTTCTACACTTGAACCCTAACCCCCTACAGTGTCAGGGAATCAGGAACTTAAACTGTCACAAGAAATAGAATGTACTTTAATGAAAGCCTATACCACTTATCAAGGAGAAAGCACTGGAGGCTGCCAATTCCTTAAAAGGGGTGCATGAGACTTTGGAACAGAACACTACCATCAGGTCAAAAATACCATTGTCTCTTGATTTAAAACCAAACGGTATCCCCATCTGTGCCCACCTTGCCTAAGGGAATAGCCTTATGACCCAAAGCGGTTTAGTTGGAACATTAGATAGACAGTAGGGACATAAGTCGTTAGCAAAGATATAGACTTGCTGGAGTGAAAAAATGTGATACCTCAACCATTAGGGTTGGGTGCTAGATACTTAAAATGTGAGCTGAGGTTAGAGACTATCCAGGAAAAGCCAAAAAGAAAAAAATGTTTGGGAAACCTGCAGGTCTATAATCTCTCATGTCTTCCAAAGGTTCATGGGAGAATAGGTACTATGATGAGTCAACTCTGACTGGGTATCACGTGCTGGGCTATGAACACTACCAGTCCAAGGACTCATTATGATGGCTTTCAGGCCAATTCTGGCCCCAAGACCAGGGCATCTCAGAGAAGCTTTCATCTGGCAGCTCTGTACTTTGTACTGGCCAAGACTCACCCTCTCACCAGGTCTTCTGGCTGCTGTTCATGACCTCCTCTCAGAGTCGGGAGGCAGCATTTGCAAAGAATAGTTTGTAATGATTTAGATACCAGTCTGAAGGTCCTACAAAAGCAGCAGATCCCCAAACACCCTTTTTCATGTGTACAATTCAATGATTTTTAGTAAATTTACTGAGCTGTGCAACTGCCACCACAATCCAATTTTAGAACACTGTCATCTCCCTAGTAAGATCCCTCATGTCTGTTTACAGTTAATCCCCATTCCTAATGCCAGCCCCAGGTTAAGTGTATATTATGGGGTGCCCTTCCTGACCCTTCCCTCAACTCCTATGTCCTCAGTTTATTTGCCAACATACATTGCACAAAGTGGTTATCTACATGTTTCCTAGTAAGAAACAATGCCTGTGCCATTAGACAGCTTGTGGAGCTGGACACAAACACACACACATACACATGTACAAACACACACACATATACATCACCACCAACAACAACCTTCCCCATCCAGCCCATCAGGGAGAAGTCCGACACTGCTGCAAAATGCTTCCAACCCGGCTATTATAGGTATGGCCAGTTTTCAAAGGCTGCAGGAAAATTGACGCTATCCTTCACAATAGATATCATTTTTGGAATCAGTATCTCGCAAACTTTTAAACTGAGGATCCAGCCTGTGCTTCTTGAAGATGATATTGATGAATTCAGAGTTGAAAAATCATAAGAGCATTAAGGAACTGAAGAAAATAACCATAAATTAAACAGCTTCTGGAAAGCCAGTTATACCACTCACCCAAGATTTTCTTAACATCAAAGGTTAAACATAGTTCTAGAAAACAGTGGGAAGAGCATCACAAAAGCATTTTTAAATTTGTTCCTCTGTAGCATGGGTAAGAAATCGGTGTCGGCCTTCTGTTTCTTTGGTAGGTGTTGCATACGGTGGTTACCTAGGTGTTTTCTGGTGGGAGGAAATGGATGCCATGAGATGAGTCCACCCCGTGGAGGTCAGAGAATGTGACACCCTAGTGGTTCATCCTGAGAGGTGGACCTGGGCTCTGCCACTTGTGCAGTGAGAAAATTAGCTGGTATTGTGCTTCCATCTTGAAAAAACGGCTGATAATATGAGACCAATTATGCAGCAAACATCCCTGAAATACATTTTAATGTAACCAATACCTACACCTAATTTATTTTTTAATATTTTTAATTTTCACTGATTACAACAGTAGCACAAATGGACTCATACAAATAGCAAAACAACATTTTCTTTTTTAATTTTTCAGATATGCAAAAAATAGGATAGCATCTTTCATAGAGACGGGGTTCTTCCACTTAAGAGCTGGAAAAAAATTCCATACTAATTTAGCCCTGTTGCGAAAAATACTGTTTCATATGAACAGCACATTTTCCCATCTTTCTCTCTTGATTTTTACCCTCAGAATGATAGAAAATGCATTGTGACAAAAATGTATAAAACATTGGCTGGGTCTACACCAAAAGAACCTTCCTAAGAAAAAAACAAAATAAAACGAAAATTTTAAATCCTTATAGAGTTTTTTTTTTGGAAGCATGAAAAGCAGACCTTTTTAAATGCATGAAGTCCCACAGTCCCTTCTCGCAACCCTTGCAACAGACCTCATATAGTTTTGTATTTTCCATTTTTAAAAAGGAGCAAAAAATAATATGAGGACTTAAATCTAGATAGGGAAACACAGAGGGACTATTTAACACACTTTAAACTTTTTATTTTCACAGCCACTCAAATTAGACAAATGACTGTGACAAGAATGACTGTAAAATAAAGGTGGAAAGAAGTGATAATCTTACAAAACAGAGATTTTTCATTACAGAAGATCATAAATAAGTTAAATTGAAGTGATTTCCACTCTGGTTCCTAAGAATGGAAGCTGCAAAAGCAAATGTCCAGAATCGATTTACAGGATCTGCACTTTACCTTAACTGAATTTCAAGAATGGTCTAATGCCCATATTTGAATTAAGAGGCAGAAAATTAAGACTGGATTGCTACCTGGTGATTCGCCGCACCGAGGAGAACAGCCCAGTGTTTGCCTTATAATGTTAGTAAAACAACACTAAGGCATTAAACACAAGGGAATATAACCCAGTTGTAAAAGATACTTATACATCAGTCTGGGGATAATTAACCCAGGGAAGATAATTCTGTGCTATTTGAAACACACTAAGTCAAAGAATACCCAAAGAGAAGATATACCCAGCAGAGGTAAACTATCATCATTAAGCATAAATTGTAATGCGGATCAAGAGTAATCAAACAGCTGAGACGACCAACATCACGCCATGAATATGCTTCTCCATATTATAAGCAGTAGAAATTAAGCCTTCAAAACAAAGATTAGAAATGTTCTTCCACAACACCCCATGTTCTTTAGAAAAGTAGGCTCTATACAATGTCATGAAAATCAGCTGATACCTCACAAAGAGTTTTTCTTTATAAATGGCATTGATGTCTAACACTGGACCTTCATTCAACAATTAGTTTAGAAAGAACTCTTCTTCAGAAAGGAAGTCATCTAATCATGTTTAACATTAAAAGGAGCTGATTCCATAATTTAGTCAACTTTCCACTAAATAACTACCACAGAAACAAGTATTTCCACATTCAAACAAGTAAGTGATAACTCAAAAGCTTCCCAACTATTGGCAAGCAGTTGAATTCCAACATGCATTACTACACACAGTGAAATTCTTTATCCAGAATATCAATGCAACCAGTCTTTATCTTGATAGGCAGGACTTTTCACTTATTCTTTAAATAATCAAACAAAACTCTTTCCCCACTCCCAAATATCAGCAATTAGTTCAAATTCTACAAATCATGTGACTGTGACCTTCCCATTGTCAAAACCCTGAATTCTAGGTGTGCCTATTTTGAAAGTTCTTGCAGGAACTTCCAACTGCAGCACAAGGATTTTACAGTCATAATGTTTTCCATTCTAAAAAACAAGATATATAATATCATAAAGGCTTCCCAAAAGTCAGCCTATTACACTTTCACAAAATAACAGCATTTGCCTTAGAATTGAGACACATAAATCCCATCGAAACAACTTCAGTGGACAGCGACAGTGGTGCAATAAACAAGAAACTTGGGAGACTCTTTGCCTTCTCACTTTCAAGAATCTCGTATGCTCCCACTCAGGAGAACAGAACTGAGACTCACACACTTTATTTTTCTTCAAAAATAGCCAGCACTGTGAAAAGAGGGCAAGAGATAATAAAGACCAGATGCCTACCTTCACTGGTAGCCACATTCTTCTGGGCTTGGGTCGGCGTATGATCTGTACTTGAACTCACGTCGGATGAGATGCTTGAGCTGCCTTTGCCTAAGAAAACAGGAATGAGCAGCTTCTGAGTTTTGTAACCAGACCATGCCTTTCACTCTGTCCCCTAACAAGCCCTATCTATCACTTGTTTCCAAGAAAGGAGCCATAATACCAAGAACGGAATTTATTAGGTTTCTTGCCTTATGCATTAAATATCTTTTGGGAACTATCTGACCCATGTTAGAGTAGAACTAAGGCCCTATCATAACATGGCTTGACTATAAACTCAGACAAGACGATACAACATGGACAAATATGATAACATAATCTCATTTTGGCAAATATGTGAATAAAAAAGTACATGTGGGAAACACATCCACAGTATTAATTTTTTATTTGCAACTATAAACTATATTTCCCAGTAAAGGACAAAAGCAAATCTAAGAATGAGGCATTATCTGAGGAGCAAGAGCCTTCTGGCTCCAAACAGCTGTATCACCTTAAAAAACAAATGCCCTGTTTTGATAGGTTCTTCTTTAAAAATCAAACAAACAAAAACAAACAAACAAAAAAACATTTCATTTTCTCTAATGCAGTAGTTCTCAACTGGGGGTGCTTTTCCCCTCAAGGGGACATTTGGCAATGTCCGGTTGTCACAGCTGGGAGGGAGTGCTACTGGCATCTAACAGATAGAGGCCTGGGATGCTGCTCATCATCATACAATGTACCAGAAAGACCCTGGGAGAAAGAATTATCCAGCCCAAAACACCCATAGTGCCAAGGTTGAGAGACCCTGGTCTAAATAATCTTACTTCAGCTGTTAGCTAAGTTTCTACTCTTCTAACTTTTTTGTCTTTTTTTTATCTTTTTTTTTTTTCCCTGAGGAAGATTCACCCTAAGCTAACATCTGTTGCCAATCTTCCTCTTTTTTCGCTTGAGAAAGATTAGTCCTGAGCTAACACCTGTGCCAATCTTCCTCTATTTTGTATGTGGGTTGCTGCCACAGTGTGGCTGATGAGTGGTGTATGTCCACACCCAGGATCTGAACCTGCGAACCACAGGCAGCCTAAGCGGAGCACACCGAACTTACCACTACATCATGGGGCCGGCCCCTCTACTCTTCTAACTTTTAATATGAACATATACATTAATATTGCTAAACATTCCCCAAATGTCACATGAAAGTCTACAAATATGAATTACACTCACTGCCTAGTGAGGGGAGTGCCAATGACTGTGGTGGGCAGAATTCTAAGATCACCACCATGGTACCTGCTACAGACTGAATGTTTGTGTCCCTCCAAACTCATATCTTAAAACCTGTTCCTCAGTGTGATGGCATTAGGAGGTGATTAGCCTTTGGGGGGTGATTAGGTCATAAGGGTGGAGCCCTCATGAATGGGATTAGTGCACTTATAGAAGAGACCCCCCCAGAGAGCTCCCTTGCTCCTTCCACCATCTGAGGACACAAGGAAAAGATGGCCAGGAAGCAGCTTCTCACCACACACCTTGATCTTGGATTTTTCAGCTTCCAGAACTGTTCAAATTAAATTTCTGTTGTTATAAGCCACCTAGTCCACGGTATTTTGTTGTAGCAGCCCAAATGGCTAAGCCAGTGTCCATGCCCTTGGTAATCTGCTCCCCTCGAGTGTGAGCAGCACCTGTAACTTGCCTCTAAGCAATAGAATGTGGCAATGGTGAGGGGATTTTGCAGAGGTAATGAAATTCCCAGAGTTGACTTTAATCAAAAGGGAGATTATCCTGGGTGGGCCTGACCTAAATAGGTAAGCCCTTTAAAAGAGTCTAGAGGAGAGTCTTCCTCCTGGCCTTGAAGAAGCAAGCCACCGTAACTTCTATCACTGCGAGGAAACGAACTCCACCAACACCCACATAAGCATAGAAGAGGACCTGAGCCTCAGATGAGAGCACAGCCCTTGCCAATGTCTTGAGTATAGCTCTGTGAGACCCTAAACAAAACTAACAGCTAATCCATGTCCAGAATTCTGACCCAAGGAAACTGTGAGATAATAAATGTATCTTGTGTTAAGCTGCTAATATGTTTGTGGTCATTTGTTATATGGCAATAGAAAATGAATATAATGACCAACCAATTATATCACGAATGAACTCTTTTTGTGCCACAAGTTACGATTAAAACTCTTACTTGCAGCTGAGAAATACTTTCCCAAGAGTCTTCCCTGCACGGTGGAACATACCCCAGTTAGGTGGTGTGAGCTTACAGTCTTAACACAGAGCAGAAAAGTACAAATGGCTTCAATGTAAGGAGCTTCAGGGATGTGTTTGCTAATGTTGAGAGTAATGGAAGAATCCAAGTTCATGGGTGACATCACTGGAGCAGGGAAGTCAGATCCTCTCACCACTGCCCATTGCTCATTGTGACTTGTAGCTCCAAAACAAGTCTGCTATTCCCGTCATCCCTGCCCATTTCACATCCTCCTCCCTCAAGAGTTAGCCAAGACAGTGCAGTAACTTTCCATTAGTTTGTGTCTAGTCTGCCTTTGTGACCTGGCAGCCCTCACCATTTACCTGCCATGGTTCACCTTTGGAGGGGAGTTGACATGTGGACCGGGTGCCTAGTTAGAAATATGTCAACCTGGTCTCTGACCTCAGTCTGCTGCTCCCTTGCTTTTGACCTTGGACATTCACTTCTCCTCCAGGAGGCTCAGTGTCCACATCTGGTAGGGGAGATGGTTGGACTAAGTGAGTCCCAGCAGCTCAAGTAGTCCACGATTCTGTGAGTCCATTACAGTACTCCTCAAACCTGAGTAACGCACATACTCCGTTTAATATGGCAAAAGCACTATTGTGCGCCACTATTATATGGACTCAAATTATTTTTATTATATTGTTACTTAAGAATGCACAAACAGAAAAATAGAAATAAACTCCATATGCTTTAGCTCCGAGTCGACAATAAGACCAAAACAAAATAACAAATTGAACACAAAAATAATAAAACCCATAAAATTCAAATTAACAGCATTAATTTAACACAGCAGATGACGCTATTTTGACAAGATTAAATTGCCTTTCAAAACGTAAATATAGAACTAGCTGCTAAAGCCAATATTCTCTTGGTTTGGGCGTGCCCATGCTACCCTGGGCCGTGTGAGGACTCTGCCTGCCCACCTGTTCCTCCATTCAAACCCAGGAAGCCCTTCCTTCTACAATGGGATGAAACATCACTTGGCCTTCTCTTGGTCTGACTGTATCATTCATGTTTTTTAAGTCTGCTCTTCTTTTATTCTTATTAGCCCGTAGCCATTGAAATAGTGTTCTTTCCTTAAAAGACAGGCACAAACTTGGACAATGAAATCTTACAGCAGGACTCTGTTATAAAGGGAAACTAGTATACAATTATTTATTATTTTTATGATTATCATCAAAATGAAAGCACAAAACAGAATAACAAATTTCAGAGGAAATTCTCAGACAGGTCTGAAAATGTATCCTTTAGACCCCTCAGAGGTCCACAAACCCCAATTTAAGAAGTCCTGGTCTATGAAGAAGGGGAAGAAGATTGGGGAAACAAACACATTATCAATGATATTTATAATAATAGCTAACACTGAGTGTGCACGCTGTGTTGTGTACTCTAGTAAATACATTAGATGCTTCATCATGTATTCACTATGCCTCATGGCTGTGTTTTTCAATCATTTTTTCGTTATTGCCCTCCCTCCAAGGAAACTTTTTAGACTTTTTTCCTAATCATCTCCCAAATAAAATTGTAATACCACAAATATACTGTATATCTGTTACGTGCTGTAAGTATATCTCTGCTTTTTACATAAAAAGAGTAAGAGTTTTCAACCCCCCAAGTACCAATTTTTGTCCCTTTGGGGGCAATATCACCCCCATTGGGGATGTATGCCCTTTGATAAGTAAAACATTTTTAAATGCCTGAATATTTAATGAATTAAGTAATTAAAGAAAGCAAGATAATAGAAAAATACAGTCCATTCTTTTTATTCACGGTAGTTATGTTCTAGAGAGTCACCTCAAACACTGAACTAACAATACTGAGGAGAAACACAGGGTAAGGTTTCTGCAAGTCTCTGATCACAACATTTTGATCAATCCATCAATACATAACTTTGCTTTATGTGTGTTTCTGTTTAAAGACACCTTATTTAATATATGTTGTTCGTTCATTAACATTGAACTCAAGGCCAACAGCGCTATAACTGAAGCCTACAGGATGCTTATCTAACACATGTGAGGCACATCGCAGTCTTCCTGCCCTTAGGAACACCAGACGGCTCTTCAGCACTGTGCTCAGGGATCATTTTAAATAGTGAAATCAACAATAAAAAGCACAAAAATGTGAAAAATGTGGCACTAAATAAACCGCAAAATGACCCTTCTTTCCAGTATGAGAGCTGAAACAAGAAGGCGGCGCGTCGCCTTGTTCAGCCTCAGCTGGAAATGTGCACACCGGGTGACTCAAATTTTTCGGCACTCTGCGCACGTCCATGAAAGACCATGGAAGCACCGTGACTACTGATTTGGGGTTAGAAATAAATTTTAATGAGTATTCAAATTCACAAATACAGAATTCACAAACAGTAAGAATCAACTGAATATAATCTGGTATCAAATGTGGTTGCACAGTTTACAGCCAGCTGTCATGCAGACTGAAGTGGACAGAGTGTAGGATCTGGACTCAGGAGGCCAGGGTTTATATCTGGGATTTGCCACTTACTAGTGTTGGGCAAAGTATTAAACTTTTCTATGTTTTAGTTTTTTCAGCTATAAACGGGGGGGGGGGGGGCGGATCTATTCCCGCCTCACAGGGTTGTTTTGAGGATTAAATAAAATAATCCAGATATAGCCCTTGGATAGTGCTCTTAAGAAATAATCTTAGTATAATGAGGTTCAAATTTTGGATATTATCAATATGCTCTTTTCTTCTGCCTTGATTCTGGAAGCATATCCATCTTCTCAGTGAGTTCAAGTGGACAGGGAAAAAGTATGTGCGTGTGTGGGTGTGGGAGGGTGCTTACAGAATAAATGTTACAGGAGGAACTCAGAGGGAAAGCATGAGGTGGTAATCGGCTTCTGATAGTCAACAACAGAAATCTACAGCATCACAATGCTCTTGCAAGCCGAGCTACTGTATTCAGACAGGACCGCCTACATTTCTCACCTTCAAACAGTGTTTGATTAGGTAACTGGGTACCATACCCTGGCCAAGATGACACATAATACTGTCCATCACAGCATCAGACCCATATGAGTTTAAATTCCATGTCTATCACTTCCAAGAAACACGCCTAGGAGAAAATCTTTCAAACTCTTTAAGCTTCATTGTCTTCATCCATAACATAGAGAAACAAACAAACAAAAAACTACCTATTTCCTCTACTAAAAATGGAGGAAATGTACCCACCTTCCAGGTGGTGGGAGAGGCTGCTATGAGAATAAATGAGCTCTGGCTTGTAAAGCATTCCATGATGTCCAGGAGCAGAGAAAGCCCACCCAAGATTGTTTAATATTGACCCATTTGTCACAGTTCACCTTGTTTCAGGAAACAAGAAATTAAATTTAAAATACTAATAATTATTTTAATATTATATCTACATATAATAGTAAATAAATATTATATAAGCATATAAATTAAATTATACATATCTTATTTATCTAACAAAAATCCCTCAGGTATAAGCAAGGTTGACAATTCTGCTCTCTAACTGCTTTACCTACATGAAAGGTTGTTTATTTGACCAATGGCCAAAATCCCCATTAGGGGTTATTAGCATATCAGAACTGTACCTGTTGGATTTGATACAGTAAAATTTTGTACTTTATTTAATTTCCTCCAAAGTGGGCTAATGAGGGCAATTGAACAATTAGGTATCAAGTACAAATAAACTTCAAAGCAAGTGAAGAATAACTAATACACTGAAGTTGGTAAGCATTATCTGTAACAGGTTAACATGCACACATATAATTCTGAGTCATAGCTGGAGAAATTAGTTGGTGGGTGGATCATTGAGGTCACTTGGGACACACTGTTAACCCAGGAATGTTAGGGGATGAATGTGCAGGTCTTTTATTCCAATCACGCATTCCTTCCCACTTTCTGTTAGAATGTGTCAGGTTTTCCCAATGTTTGAAGAGAAAAATAACGTTCATTAAACGAGAAGCCTATTAGAGAGGGATTTTAAGTAAGTTTCTTCTCTTTTCTCATTCCCAGTGTCCAGGCTGATTTTGCAAATGCAGATATTTAAAACAAGACAGTCAGACATTCCATTGTGATTTATTGATAACATGAGGAAGGTAAAGGGAGGAGTAGAAAAGATCAATCAATACATGACAGAAAAAGGAATCAATGGGTCCTATGATTTCTAACATTCTTAATAGTCCAAGAAATCACTTGCGCAATTGATTGCCTGTATCAATTCCAGATTATATGCATTGAGTTCATTCCTGTGGATTTCAGCGCCGACTTCAGAATGAAACCCACAAACAAGCACGTGACAAGCCTTAGCCCCTTATTTCCTGTTTCTCTCGGGTACCTTGTTTTCAAGCTGCTGTCGGCGCACCATGAGAACCTGATTTAATACTAAATGTCCACACCCAAGGAAAGGGAACTTTTTCAACATCTCAGAATTAGATCAAGGGAGCAGTGGGTCATATTTGTGTGTTGAATTCACTATTATCTTCCTGATTGTTATCTTGAGACAGTTTCTTATTGTCTTTGATCCATAGTTCAAATGTCTATACACATTGAATAATAATACTAGTTATCTCAAAGAACGATCTGGCTTAATCCCTGGCCCAGGTGCATACTAGTTTTTGGAAAGAAACTGAAAACATGCTGTGAAAGTGTATTAACTCTTGCAGGTCAAAGGGGAACAATTTAATAGATGAGTTCTCCCAAGTTGGGGACCCGGAAGCAGAGTGAAATGAGGAGGAATCGAATCCTGAGCACTCTGCTCTACCTTATTGTGAGCGAAAAACAGCAGATGGTGTTTTTTGCCTTTGCTTATCCCATTCTTTGTCCTCTCTTGGTTGATTGAAAGTACAGTCAACCCGCCTTATCTGTGGGGATATGTTCCAAGACCCGCAGTGGATTCCTGAAACCTTGGATGGTTATGGAACCCTACACATACTATGTTTTTTCCTGTACGTACATATTTGAGGTGTGACAGCAAAACTAGCATGAGTTTCTTTTTTCTTTCTTCACAATTTCACAGATAGAAGATTTGTTCTTAGCAACCTCAGCATAAGATTTTTCTTCTTTCCTTATTAAGTTGAAAACTTTCACCTTTTCACTTAAAGGAAGCAATTTATAGCTTCTCTTTGGCATTTCTGAATTGCCAGCATGCTACTCTCCAGCTTTGGGGCCATTATTATGGAAAATAAGGGCTACTTGAACACAAGCACTGCGATACAGCGACAGTTGATCTGATAACCAAGATAGCTACTAAGTGACTAACTGGCCGGTAGCAGATCAGTGTGGATCCGCTGAACAAAGGGATGATTCACATCCTAGGCAGGACAGAGGGGGACTGCATGAGATTTCATCACACTACTCAGAATGGTGTGCAATTTAAAACTTATGAATTATTTCTAGAACTTTCCATTTAATATTTTCATTTTTCAGATCAAGGTTGAACGGGTAGCTAAAACTGCGGAAAGTGAAACCCTAGATAAGGAGGGACTACTGTACGGGCTAAGGAAGACGAGAGGAAGAAAGAAAATTAAATAGAAAGAGAACTGTTAAGAGTTATGGGTTTTTTTTTTCCTTTCAAGCCATTTAATGTCTTAACCGAAATTTTCTTTACTCCAGTTTCTCAAAGCACTTAACAAGTGACCTGAGGGCCACTGAGCCACACACACAAACACACACACGTCTGTAACTGAGGGGGAGTCCAGGGCGGAGCTAGGGAACAAGATATGCTAACTGAGCACCTACTTCATACCAAGGGGTGTGCTGGGCCTTCCCCTAAGGGGCTGCCATTTTAATGGGTTTATGTTCAGCCTGAGAAAAGCCAAGGACACTTTCCAGCATTTGCCTCGCTGCTGAGAGACACAGTCAGCACTCAAACGCAAGACCTGGTTCAGGGTGCTGGCATTTTTTTCATTATTTTAAAATACGTATATAACATAAAATCCGTCATTTTAACTATTTTTTAAGTAGACAATTCAGTGGCATTAATTACACTCACAATGTTGTGCCACCATCATTAATATTTCCAAAACCTTTTCATTACCTGACACAGAAATTCTGTACCATTAAGCAGTAACTCCCCATTCCTCCTCCTGCACCCCCAGCCCCTGGTAACCTCTAATCTGCTTTCTGTCTCTATGAATTAGCTTTTTCTAGATATTTCATATAAGTGGAATCATACAATATTCATCCTTTTGTGTTTGGCTTTTTTACTTATCATAATGTTTTCAAGGTTGATCCAGGTTTTAGCATGAATCAGTACTTCATTCTTTTTTACGGCCGAATAATATTCCACTGTGAGTATATACCACATTTGGTTTATCCATTCATCTGTTGATGGATACTTGGGGTGTTTCTACCTTTTGGCTCTTGTGAATAGAAGAACATTGCAATGACAGATGTGCTGGCTTTGACTGCTTGTGGTTTTCAATTTTTGAACTTCTAGTGCATGTTGTTTCCAGGTGAAATCAGATCCCGAGAGCTGCGGCTGGAGCAGACAAAGTACACAGAGTTCTTCTAGGAGAGAAACTGGGACAACCTCATTCAACCTCACTGCTGAGTCAGCAACTCCTTGAGAGCCATTTACAACTATGCTGCAGCCCTGGGGTGGGCCGAGAGCGAGAGGTTCAAGGAATGGAACGTAAAGAAATTATTCTGAGAAGTACTGTGTTACCTCTAGGCAGGGCTGTATACCTGGTGCTGCCAGCTGCAGCGAATCCCGAACAGCAAACCAGCGCACATCACAGATGCTACATAGCAGACACAGGGCTCTGGGATCCGACCACGCACCTGCTGCAAAGCACACCTGCTGCAAAGCTCAGCTCTTAGAAGGCCTGCAAGACTTTTATTGGAGCAGAAGAGCCAGGCGTTGCCTGGGGCTTCCCCTTTCTCCCCGATATGGGGACTGTCCACATTCTCTCTAGGAAACGCAAGAGCTTCAGCCTCAAGTTGGACAACACAGGAGGGGGTGTTCTGCTCCAAAACCACACAATCAAAACCGTGATGTGAAATGCAAGTCCATGGCTTAACCACACACGACCCTGAAGGGTATCTGATCATTTTAGTCTTGTTAGTTTAGAAGCTAAGGGGTATCCAGAGAAAGAATTAAATAGAAATAATTTAAGTTGATCAGCAATCATTCTACATCCTAGTGTCACTCTCCTTTGCTTGGTGGAGAAAGAAAGTATACTCAGAGAAAAATGTCAATTAAAAACATATCTTTTCTGCATTACTCCCACAGGCTGTGATTACTAAAAAGAAAAAGAGAAAAGGGACATGATTTCAACACAGCCCTCAAACTAATCCATGGAAGGCAGCAGGGTGGCTGCAAGTCGGCCAAAAATACAACGTGCCGCCCTGCAGGGCGTGGAGCCTGATGTCAGAGGGCTCCCACCTGAATCTTGGCTTCACCACTAACCAGATGGTTAAGCTTGAGGAAGTTTCCTTGCTTTCTGCGTGCCTCAGTTTCTCCATCTGTAAAATGGGTTATTGGTAAATCTAAACTCATAGAACAGCTATGAGAATAAAATTAGGTAAATAAGCCAATTGCTTATAATGGCATATATATATAATAGATACTTAATAGATACTATATTATTAATCATCCTCCTTATTAATATTCTAAATCAATAATTCAATTTAATTCAACAGCTACCTGCTAAACCTATTGCATGCAAAGGATTATGATTAGCACTAGAAAAAACAAGACATAGTCTGTATTGGGTTGGGGAGATAAACCACAGACACAGGACTAGGATTGAACATAAACGCAGTATGGGTAAGTTTCTACACAGGATTATTAAGTGATATTCTCAAATACTACTTGATTCACAAATTTCATTGCTGTTTAGTACGACTGCTTTTTTTTTTTATAATGATGTTAAAAATAAGTAGCTTGATTGAAAACAATCATGTCTGTCTTCTCCACTGGATCCTCAACTCCATGAGAGTAGGTTCCGTATCTGTTTTGTTCACTGCTATACCTACAGTACATAGCAGTAAGCACTGTGCTTGGCACATTATGGGCACTCAGTACATATGTGTTAAATGAGTTGGCATAAGAATAAGGGACTGACTGAGTAACTAAACTGAAATTTATTCCTAACGGAATAGCCCTGTTCGTGTAATATTTCCTAATAGTACTATCCCTTCCTTACAGGCACCACTCAAATCTATATTACCCCAAAAGAGAGACTTTACACAATGGCTATGTATTGAGCATGCAAAACAGAACTTACAAAATTCATACAGATTCCCAGTGGTGACATACTATATAATACTCTGTATTACTTTCCTAGGGCTGCCATAACAAATTACTACTAAGTAACAGAAATTTATTGTCTCACAGTCTTGGAAGCTAGAAGTCTGAAATCAAGGTGTCACAGTGACATGCTCCTTCCAAGGGCTCTAGGGAGAATATGTCCATGCTTCTCTCCTAGCTTCTGGTGGTTGCCAGCAATCCTTGGCGTTCCTTGGTTTTTGACAGCATAATTCCAATCTCTGTCTCAGTCATCACATGGCCGTCTTCCCTCTGTGTGTCTCTGTGTCCCTTCTCTTTATAAGGACACCAGCCATACTGGATTAAGGGCCCACTCTACTCCAGTGTGCCCTCCTCTTAACTAATTATATCTTCAATGACCCTATTTCCAAATAAGGCCAGATTCTGACGTTCCGGGAAGGACATGAATTGGAGGGAGGAAGCACTATTCAACCCAGTAGATACTCCAGTACCATTTTCTGCAAAATTAAACAGAAAGCAGAAAATCCCACCTTGAGTCAATCTTAGAAGCATTTACTCAATTCTCATTGCATAGCAGCATTATCATGGAAGGAAAAGAAAGATTAACAAGTGAGATTTAATGCATCATGAATGCAAGAAGTCCTAAAAGAGTCTCCCAGCTTGTGAAAAACCAAGCACTTGGCACACCACTGTGGGTGGTTTTAAGTTGAAAAGGCTAGGCAATATTTCACTAACGGCACCAAGACAGAGCCTGCTCCCCAGAGCCTCATACCCACCTACGGGCCTTCAGGCAATTCTGCAAGAGTTAACACAGATGTCAGCTGACACAAAGACAGATGCCGCTACTGCTGACAGATGGTGCTTCACAGCTGGGTTTCTGAGTAGAGTAACGAGAGGATCAGACCACTGACAGGCTAAAGGGTACAAGCATCAGCACAAGAATTTCCACTGTACTGTAAGTCATTCAAAAGACAGTTTTATGCTAATAACAACAGCACTACAATTTGCACCAGTGATTTTCCTCCTGAAGGGCTGCCGTGGCCCAAAGATCACAAGAAGACTGTGCCTTGCTTAATTCAGATGCACGAAGAAAGACAAGAGTTTTTTCTCAAGTTCGTGGCTGTTTTGGCATAATCTGGGAGCACCTTCAAAGCCATGTCTTCATTTCCCGGCATCAAGAGCCTCTGGTGTCAATAAACTCATATTCACTCTTTCTGATTCACTCATTCATTTATTCATTCATTCATTCAACATCCCATGTGCCAGACACCATGTTAGACACAATTCCATGATCAAGCCATCTTGGCAGCAGAGGTTACTTTACTGCAGGATCTTGAGAGCAGGGAAAGAGTAGCAAAACCATCAACTTCACCTTTCAGCATTGAGTGTAGTGAAGGGACAGGCAACAACATCGTTTGAATCTTTGTGGCTTTATGCAGCTCAACCCCAGGCTAAAGGCAAACACTTAAAGACCTTTGTACCCTACAGCCACTCATTGATTTCAGAGTTTTTATACAAAGCATATTTATATGTATTTACCTTAATTACCAGTGATGATCCATTTAAATTGCTAGAAATTCTGAACAATAAATTCTTAAAAGGCACTGATTTTCCTCCTTTCACACATAAGCAGTCAATCCACCAACAGTGAAAGGCAAAAAAAAGGACAAGATATTTCAGATCTTAATCTTATTTATTACAAAACAATCATAGGACCTTATTACGTTTCCCATCCCAAATTGCCCATTTATTAATGAGTCATGGGCAAAATTCTATTGTCAAAATTCTGTATAAGGGAACTAAAAAAGATCCAAACAGCCCTGCTTGGTAAAGAGAATGATCACAAACAAGTTTTCCTACCACAGAGAAGACACAGGCACCAAATATTGTTAAGAAAGCACTTAAATGGAGAAAGTGGAATTCGCAATTCAGATCCACGCTTACTCCCTGACTAGCTGGGAGGCCCTGAGGGAGCTGCTCACAGCTTCTCAGCAACAATCCTGGCACCTCTGATTGACGTAGAGGGACTTTGGAAGAGGTCATCTTCGGGATGCCTTCAGCTTTCTGCTCCCACATTCTCTACTTCCCTGGACTCAAAAAGTCTCTACAAACCACTTTATAACCACAAACCAAGATCCAAAAAGACCTAAAAGTTAAAAGTCAAATGGAAGAGACAGAGTTGTTAGCCAACTTCCTCCTTCCTCTACTGAATTGAAATTTTATTTAGATATATAATTCCCTGGCATCAGGGAAATATATATATACTCATACATATATACATATGCAAATATATATGCATACACACACACACGCACACAGACATACATATTTAAGTCACCAAATCACAGCTGGATTATTTCATTGCTGTGTCTTCTCTTTGGGTGTGTGACTTCTGACCTTGCTTGTCCAGTTTGATCTTCTTAGTCCCCAAATGAGAGCCCCAATTTTGTTACCTGCCATGATCCCTAAGTGTATTATCATTCTCCTCTTAAATCTCTCCCACTTTCCTTGGGTTGGGAGAAGCTTTTCTTGGAATGACAGTGGGAAGCAACAATTCTATTTCATAGGAAGAGAGGTGATCATCCTTGCCAACGGGCATCTCTGAGCACAGGGCAACTGAGAAAGTATGAATGGCAGAAACAGGGTATGTCACAGATAGCCAGAATCCTTCTAAATCATACCTCAAAGGAAGGAGCAGCTAAAGCAGTACACTGAGTGCAATGATTGCACCACCCCTGAATCCATTCCATCCCCCTAACTTTGTATAGCTGTCTCACAGTTGGGTGAGAGCTGAGTTCACCTCTATCTCCAGCAGGGAGCACTGCCTGTCCTAAGCCTATCAACATAGACCCTCCTCATGGCCCAGTGATTGACCAGGCGGATAATGAGGGGCAGACAAATGGCCATAGTGGTTCATTGGTAGGGAAGAAGATGTTCTCTCTCTAGATATAACCCTAGGAGTTGTTAGCAGTCATACTGTATAAAAAAGGACAGTCTACCTTAGTATGAAGACGCACGTAGAAAACCAGAAAGACAAAAAGAAACCAGGTAAGGACATCACTAAGACATTACCAGTTCAAATCAGTCCTGACACCCACCCTACTACTAGACTTCTGTTATGGGAACTAATAAGGGACAAACGAAGAGTTCTCTCTGCTGCACCTGGTGGTGAATGTTGGAACTGCAGAAGTTTTATGCTTCACAAAGACACAAATAAGAATCCAAGAAAAAAAAAAAATTCATCCTAATGGTAAGATACTTTTTCCAAGTGAAAGCAGCACTTTCTTACTTTAGAGTCTGACTCTATGAAGGGTTGAAAAAGTATAAAATAATAATTTTCACAGTGATGAATTGTAATGTTTTAAAAAAGCACAACCAAGTAAAAATAAGAAGCAGTATATATAGCCACATGATAAATCTGATAAGGTTTCCAGACTTGGGAAATAGTTTAATTCACTCTGGGCAATGAACAGATAACTTGGTAGGTCTTTCTTCTTTTAAAAAGTTTAATTCAGCTTCCACCTATAATCTATGTTGTATTTTTCAAAGCTTTGTGCATTAAAAAAAATCACTCTCCCTAAATTTTGCATTTACAGCTCTTTTATCATATAAATTGCGGTCATAACCTTACTTAAGGTTTGCAGGGGCCAGTGAAGGGAAAGGTCTGGCTTCTATAAAAGGAGATACATTAAGCAAAATAAATCCTTCCTGAAACTGGAATAGTTCTTGAATATAGCAACTTAGGAGCTAATCTCTCTTCTCTTTTGAAAATATAATAGCTTTGCTTTTGGCCAAAATAGATCAAATACTCCACCAATGGCTGTTGTTCTTTTTGTTATTCTCTTTCTTGATGTATTGACACTTGGTTAAAAACTGTAAAATTCTCTAGAATTCTTTTCCCAAACTCTTCTAGCACAAAGGCTTCGCTTTATCCATGAAGGTGACGGGGACATTCTGACAGTCCCATCTTGTCTGAAGGAAGAACAAGGTACAGGGATTTAAAGTTTCAAGCTGTGCACTATCTTCTTCCTCTCCAGGCTTCCTTCATTCACTTTCTTGTAAACTTATTACAATCATCCTAAAAAGCAAGCTGCATTTAATGAATACATTTTGTGGAACCCAGATAGAATAGGTTTATGCTGTGAGCATGTTGATACAGACTTTGTTGGAATGCAATTTACAGGGCTTTACCTCATTTTAACAAAAAGTAAGAATTTCAGGCATTGGTGGTGGTGTTTTTTCTCAGTGTGATGCTACCTAGGGAGATATTTGCAGATGTATGGTTTGGGACAGGCAGAATAATCTTGCCTGCCTCAAGACTTCTATATGTTTTATGAAAAAGAGATGGTATTAAATATTTTGGCCTAAGTGTTTTCCCTCTTGCATTTAAAAGTTACCCTCTTTCTCCATCTTTTCAAGATGTCACTGACACTGATACTCACATCACCGTATCAGGTCACCAGCCCAGTTTAAAACTCCCTAACAATTTTCCTATTGGATTACTGCTTAAGCCCACACTCTCTACTATGGCCCATGAGACTCTGTGTGATAAACAGCTGCTGCTCTCCTCTCAGAATGCACTCCCAGGATCCCCAGAGAAGGACTCTGTCTGTTGAGATCACTGCTATCCTCTGGGCCAGTTGCTTGGAGACATTCAACAAATATTTGTTGAATGAACTAGGGAATACTTATCATGTAAATATAGAATTTGCCTATTTAATTTATCCAAATTACAAAACTAGCAAGTTTTTTAAGATACAAAGAATCTTCAAATACAGAAAAATAAAAAATTAATATAGATCAATATGAGACAGATAATGATTTAATAAAGCATCTGAATATTGAACTTTAAAGGAAATACCACTTGTATTACTTCAAGTTCATAGAAAAACTACTTCAAGTAGTTTATTGCCAAGTAGAAATCTGACAGAGGTTAAGAGAAAAATGGACACATGACAATAGATCAGAAAATAAGTTAGTTGGAGGTAGGGGAGGAGGTTGTTGGGTGACCAGCCCCTGTCCATTTATGTCATATAAAGGTACGCCAATTAAGTCAGAGTGATACAGATAGGACAGAAATATCAACGGAACAGAATGAAGAGCCCAGAGATAAATTCATATACAAATGGTGAAGGTAGAAAGGTAACACTAAAAATCAGTGGAGAAGGGAAGAATTAATAACTGGTGCTGGGACATTTAGGTGCCTATTTTTTCAAAAATCATATCCCCATCTTACTCAAAAATAAAGAATCACAGTCAAAATATACAAATTCAAAAGAAAACGGAAGTAAATATTTATGAAATTTCTGGAAGGCAGAAGTCTATTAACCTAAAACTAACAGAAGAAAGTGCAAAGAAAATTATCAAGAGATTCAACCACATAAAACTTTAAACTTCTGTATGTCAAAAATAAACAAACAGCAACAAATATAATTGAAGCCGAACAACCCTTCAGGAAAAAAATTGCAAGAGAGAAATGACTTTATTGTCCAAAAAACTCAAGGGGATCACTCAACAAACATTAAGACTAGCCTATAAATCAGGAAAGGATGAGGACAACAGGCAATTTACCAAAGAAGAAACACAAATGGTATAACAGAATTTGAAACACAGTTTACCTCACTAATAAAGAGAGGCAACAAAACAAGAAAATACCACTTACAATCTATACATTTGCAAAATTGTTTGTTAGTTTGTTTTAGTGAGAATATCCATTGCACTGCTACAAAAATAAACAGATACAAGTACTTTAAAGTATCTGGTAACCTGCACGTCAAAAGTCCTAATATAGTTTAAGCCCTTTAATCCAGCCATTCCACTTCTCCTTAAATTAACACAGTCTGCTACTTTCTTACCTATGTATTCTTGAATTTGTCTTTGAAAGTAAAACAAGGCAAGCAGCATACCATGTTGTTAGGGAGCAGGACCGGCTACATAATTTGTAGGCCCCAGAGCAAAATGAAAATGTGGGGTCCTTGTTAAAAAATGATTAAGACTTTCAAGAGGGCAACAGCAGAGCATTAAACCAAGCACGGGCCCCCCTTTGAACACAGGACCCTGTATGCCTGCAGAGGGAGAAAACCCATGGAGCCGGCCCTGTTAGGGGTATTCTGTACCCAGGTTGTTGGGGGAAAAAAGGTAAATCTCTCACTCTGGTCCATGCAGGCATTGCCCTTCTGATCCTGTGTAGTGGATGAGAGCCTTGGGATGGAGTAGGAAGAGAGGGTGGGTGCTGAGAGGAGGTGTCCTCTTCTAGGGGGGAGGGCAGAGGAAGATCCTGGAGATGCTACACCTCAGTAGACACTGGAACCAAAGCCTGGGCATTTATTAGGGCAGCCCCTAACATTTTCATCTCTGCATGGAACTTAGTCAGCATCTAGAATTGAAGTCTGGTCACTCTCCCTTCCCCTTGTGCTCCAACAGAAGTCAGATAGGTAGGCTCGCCAGCTTTGCTCATACCCAGCCCTGTCCTCTCCTGCCACTGGATGGGAAGGGACACCAGGCCAGCAAAGGGGATGCCCTGGACCCTGGAGTCTCATTTCTTGGTATCTCTGAAATCAAGGAGGGCAATCCAAAAGGGATCGTGAGATAATGGATAATCATAAAGTTTGCTTGTGTATTGTTGAATAAGTTCAGCATACAAAAGATGGTTTAGGAATAGCAATATATAGTACATAAAATTTTGTGAGTATTTCAACGTTGACGTTCATCTTTATCTTAATGTGGAGAAAACATATTTTAAAGATACAGAAGTGAAGAATTAGTAACTAATTCTGAATAATTAGTTGTCTATTAAGAAACAAAACAAAACAAACTCTCTCTACACACACACACACACACACATATCTTCATATTATACAAAATTAAATTCTACCATGATTTGTCCATCCAAAAGCACCAGAACTTACTTTAAAAATGCCCTTTTTCTTAGTTATTTCAAAAGCAAACCTTAGCCCATTTTGGCATGACCATACATTCTGATTTGGCAGGTTTGGTGTGCTGTGGAGACAAGAGCGCTTCACTCTAACCCCAACCTTGTACTTGAACAAACCACTTGATATCTCCGAGCCTCCATTTTTTCTTCTGTTATGCAAGAAAATTAGGGCTGAGATGTCCCCCAAGCTATCATAGCAGCCAACTCCCACTGAGCATGTTCTGTGATCTTGTTATTTCACGAAATCTCCACAGCCACCCCATGAGATAGGACCCATGTTACTATCCCCATTGTCCACACAAGAAAACTAAGGCATAGATTGTGTTCCTTTCCCAAAGCTTGTTGGTGAAAGCACCAGGCCCCAGTGACCTCAGTCACCCCACTACATCATCTCCTGAGATCTTTATTGCAGCTTCTTGGGTGAAAAGTCCAAATGCTGGAACCAGTGCACTTGGATCTGAATCCTTTGTCACTTATCACCTCCTTGACTTTGAAAAGATACTTAACTCTTTGCATCGGGGTCCTTATTTATAAAATGGGGTCCCAGAGTGGTGGGTTTTCTGTGAATTAACACATGTAAAGCCCCTAGTTTGTACTTGGCACATAGTAAGCATTCAGTAAGTGTTACCTATTAATACCGTTCCAAGAGAGTGGATTAATACAGTCGGATAATACTTCAAAATTACGGTCCTAGATCAACACTTTAATCCAAACAATTTATTCTGTATTAATTATCATATTAAAGAATTCAGACCAGGTCTCTCTTTCTAAATGGTTCTTTTGTCCCTGTATTGGCCAATCTGGCCTGCCTGTAATTCTCCAAACTCGCCACATGCAGCGCTACTCATGCCCTGTTCTAATATTTTGCTCGCTTAGAACAGCATCTCTTCCCCATCTAAATACGACCCTAATCCATTATCAGCTCTTCTACAACAGCCTTCCCCAGGTCTCAGGGACCCCTCCCAACTTGGAATGTTGGTATCATTTACAGCCATTTGGCACTTAAAATTGTAATAATCACAACTGACATTTATAGCCGTCATGGGAATATTCCAATTTGTTTTTTGTATATTTTCTCACTGCATTGGCATTCCTATCTTCTTACATGCCCTGGGCTCACAGCCTCTCATACAATGCAGCTGGCAAAAAGACTACGCCCTCAGGAAAAGCTTACTGCTGATGATGACAATGCTCTAGAAAACGGGAAATGAAAACAAGAAAGTCACAGTAGGCTTCTTTTCACAGACAAGTATATTTTTAAAATGTAAAGACTGACCAAGATCCGTGCAGGAGCATAACAAAGTAAGTAAAGTTAACAATGGGGATGGACACAGAGAATTAGTGGAGAGACACGGCACCACCACTGCAATCAAGAACTTTTGTAATATGCAGGAAGAGAGCTGGTTCTGGCATTTTTGTCAGCAGCAGCTGGAATATAATGTGTCACAAGTAGAGGTTATTATGGGAAAGGCTAGTCTAAAATTCTGAAAACCTGAATCCTGGAACGTGTACAAGGCCTTCTGTGAGTCTCTATTTTGGACCTGCCCCTTCTCTAGCAACAGTCTCTTCAGGTCCCTCAAGCCCGTCTTCAGCTTCATTATCCACAGGTACACTACACCATTCATCGTCATCCCTACTGTGAGCTGGGAACAGCAACTCATGCTCCTGTTCTTATCCCTGAATTACCTGCATCAGGAATTCAGACTGTCTGCTAAGTGGCTAATGAGCACGCCCATCCTTCATGCAAGATATACCTCCCTCAACACCAAGTAAGGAATAGAAACACCATTTCAACGGGTGGTTAAGTTTACTGGCCTAGACCGCCCAAGATCAGAAGAGATACACTTTTAACCTTTTCAACTGTTTACTTTTCAAATGCCTTACCAGATTCTTGACCTCTTTGACCCACCACATGTCCTCCCTTTATATACAATGAAAAGCCTGGCCAACCAAGACGTTAAGCCTCCTGTTTAGCCATCCGAACCTCATGATATTTTAGTTTCATTGAACGGTGTAGAGGTGGACACAAATGCCTTAAAACCTACCTAATTGGGATCAGTAAGATCAACTCCGAGCCCATTATCCCATCAACAAATAAATATCGTGTCTAATGTATACAGAACGTATCATGAGCATTGGACAAAGTAAGTTAGCTTGAGGAAAGAAATGAGTGGACTGGATTTTTAATATTATGTAAACTACAAGGAATTGTCATTTTTGTAGGTAAAAAAGGGTCAGAATCAACCATTTCATAAGGTTCAACCTAATTATAAACATTTCTCTGGGAACACTATAATATTGGTGATGAGTATGAAGTAACCAAATTTCATTGGATAGTGCCCAAGATATAGTCACTTAATCTGAATTCTTCTCTACGGCATATAGTGTCATAGTGAGTCACCAATGAACGTATTTAGAGAAATAACATATATTCAGCATAAAGAGACAAAATTCACAAATCTCCCATAAAAAGCATGAAAAATATTTGTTATCCTAATTAAACAAAATAAACAACAAAACTCGAACATTTTTATGTCCGTCTCTTATGCTATTTCACTTCTTACAAAACTCTTGGGAAAATCAGATTATTAATTTCTAATTTAAGTCTTTGCACCAGAAAACTTAATGAGAATTCCACACTGAGAAGGGAAAGACTAAGGTCTGCTTATTTCCTAAGAAGAGGCAAATGACAGAAGAATCTGGAGGAAGGGACAAAGAGGAAGGGCCACACAAGAGAACAAAATGGTAAGCAAATGTTCACCAGCTGCATTCTAGTGCAGCTAACTAGCCTTCAGTCAGTCATTTTTAAAGGCTCTAAAATTTCAAATGTTTGCTAGGATTGTTGTTCTATGAGGAGAAAGGTTTTACTGCTTACCCTTAAATATTTCCCAGTATTCAACCAAATTATAATCATGCAGTGGCATAATGTGGATGACATTTCCCTTGTGTTTGAATATGCATAGTTTATCCTGGAATCTGTCGTTCATCAGCCTCTTTTTATTTTTCATTTTCAAATACAAACAAAATTTTAGCTCTAGGCTAAAATGTGAAGTAAGCATAATATCAGTTGTAAATGTCTCCAAATAATGAAAATAATCTCTCACTAATAAAATTTCTTTTCCTTCTATGTGGTTAAGCTGAGCTAAATGTTAGGAGTAAAATTTCAGTTTTTTAATCTATGTAGAAAACAAAAATACAAAGACTAAGGGCTTGGACTGCATACGTAGACAAATGTCCTCCTACCTCTGAAAATCAAAGTCTCCAAATCAGTTACTACAAAACATAGAGAGGGGCGAATGACACCACATCACCACAAAGCTTTCAGGGGTACCCACATTCTAAATGGGGAGCTTGAACTTCAATGGCTAAATAGCATGGATTTCAGGCATTCCAAACATAGGAGGAAAGAATATCTGTGATGGTGTCAGGCAGTGTACTAAGCACTTTATACACATAATCAAATTTAATCTTCACAACATTTTCAAGGTAAGAGAATTGGAGCACAGAAGTTTAACCAGCCCAGGGTCACAGTGCAAGTCTATCCCAGAGCAAAACCAGGTCCATCTGATTCCAAAACTCTTCTCCATTATCCTGTGCCATCATAAATTAAATGGGTAACTATCAAGTTTGGAAGTAGAGAGTATCAAATAGGAGCAGAAGATGAACAGAAAGAAGACCTAGATTCCAGTCTAAGTTCTAGAATTTTCCAGCTAAGGGATTTAAGTTCTCTGAGTTTCAATTTCTTCAGAGCATGGTTATAATAAGTGCTCAATGAGCACTTGTTGAGGCTAAAGACTTCTACGAGTCTCTGAGATGCCTTCAAAGGACCCTCCTACCACAGTAGGCAGATGGCTAAAGGTAGGGACAATCTCATTCCTTACAAATTTCAAGACTCATAAGATCTGAGGCAGGGGAGACTGATGTCATTGAACTCCTGGTCCTGTCAAGTCAGAGAGAGAAATGAAAGCCAGCACTTTCAGAGTCAGCCTTTGGTCTACTTCTAACCTTCCACTACTCTGATCCTTCCCCTTTGTCCTAGCCCTTAACAAAGAAATTATTTCCACTTATAAGGTGAAATTTACACTTTAATGCCTTGCCCCATAACCTGTGAAATTCTCCAGTCTTAAGTGAGAGCTATCACAACCTGCTACTACCTATGACCAAAAGGGTGTTGCAATCATTCAAGTCTGGGGAGATGCTGAGCCCCAGGAGAACCAGATTCGAGTCTTTGAAACACTACGGGAATAAAAATGGCACGGTGGTCACTGTGGTCAAAGACTCGTTCACTCAATTAAAAATCTGCCTTCTTTACACAGAAATCTTCATGCTGTAAAGATAGGAGGGAAAAGAGGCAGGAGGTAAAACAATAATACAACTGTTAGGTTAACTAGAAGCATCTCTCCAAACAAAGCTACCTGACTCATTAATTTGTACAACAGATATGGATTTGGTCCCTGCTTTAATGACCAGGCATTAGGAGCTGGGAACCTAACAGCAAAGCATCTCTTCTCTCAAGACATTTACAGTCTAGGGGAGGACTGACCCAGTAAGCATAATCATCTCTACAAATGCTACGAATAAAGGCAAGGTGCTCCGGTGTTCACCATACGTCCATCTAGCTCAGACTTGGCTGGGGTTACAAGTAAGGTGATCTGGAAATTTACTCAATGCTGAGTACATATCCCAAGTAGAGTGAAAGGTCTAGAAGCAAAAGAGAACACTGCGCATTCAGGAACCACACATAATTTAGTGGGGCTAGAGAAGATGGAAGAAGGAAGGGAAGGAGCTGGGAGATGGTCTTGAAACCCGAAGTCTCACAGATCCTGCTAAGGAACTTCAACTATATCCAGAGAGTAGCGAGGCACTTTTGAAGAGTGTGAACAAGCAGACTGGCATATCAGACTGCAGAAGGCCAGATTGAGCTGCAGTGTAGAGAATCGACAGGAGAGGGTAAAACTGGAGGCAGTGGGACTGGTTAGAAAGATGTCACTGGAAGTAGCAGCAGTGGGTGGAGAAAAATGAGAATTGAGAGATGTGAGCCCAGTAAAATCACCAGGAATTTATGATTGGATGGTCGAGGTGAGGCAGGTAGAAAAGTCACAGATGGCACCTAGGATGATCTTCTTGAGGGTTCAGAGGAGTAAATGTTGCCTAGCCTGCTGTGTATGAGCAGTTGAAGATGGGAAATTCTCTGAATCATGACTGCACCCAGAGGCAACCAGAGAACAGACTCCAGTCCCTACCAAACATGTCTGTCTTCCCTTTCTCACTCTCCCCATGCCTGCGTGATTCTCAAACTCTCTTGTTATTCCTCTTTACCCTATGGATCTGGCCCAACTAGGACTGAATGGCTCCCCTCCATTCCACCTGCCTCCTCCAAGCATATGGTCACACTACTGTTGACTCTCAAGGTCAAAGATATCTTAAGACTGGTTATAAAGAAAGATCATTCTTTTCAGGAAAAACATGGTATATGGACATGGGATGGTGAATGAAGTACCAATCTTGGTTGTTTTTTTAAACACAGAGGATCAAGTTTCAGCCAATTCTTCGCAGCAATATTCATTAGCTGTAGAGCAGATGGAGAAGCCACTGAAACACTTGGATGCAGTGTCCACTGTTGCTATTCGAATCTCAGCTGTGCCTCATCACCTCTGATGACAGCATTGACGATTCACTGGCTGAGCCCAAGGCTGGCTTTGGAAACCCAACCCTCAGAAAACAAAACCAGCTACTTGGGCCACATGTTGGCCTGACACAACTATTACCAGAAAGCTTCTTACAGGACAGCTTCCAAAGCCATTCCTTCTGATTTAAAGAATTAATAGGAAAATAAATAATGCAATTTATCAAGCTTTTTTAAGCACATATATTCACTATGATGGTCTCCTCACTACATACACTGTGTCCATACAGGAATACAGGTACAAATGAGTTGCCTACTAATACCCAAGGTTATTGGGTGCTTGGGTCAGGATTATGGAGTCTCTAGCAAGCCTTCTTCTTGTATATTCACCCTTCTTTCTCACTGAATATATTTTGTAAGTTATTCCATTAGTTACAACAAGAAACCTTCCGAAATTTCTATTAAGAAAGGGGTTTTTGTGATCCACACTAGTTCACTGATTGCCATATGAAGAATCAAGAATCGAAAGATTAACAATATGAAAAGAAAAGGAAAATGCGTTAAGTGAGTTTTAAAAAGAAAGAGATTGGACTAAAATCTCCAAAGTTTGAACAAAGCAAGGTTCTGATGGCACTAAACTTCAAAAACTCATATTTTAGTAATTATTCCGTGATTTGTAAGGAAAAGGAACATGGATAGAGGTCAGAGAGACATTTTACAACTGGGAAGAAAGTCATATATATATGTATGTGTCCCGGTTGCACATGAACTGTTACTGAGTTGAGATTATAACATTACTTTTTGCCTTATGCCACGGTTCTTCTGCATGATGACCAAAGTCATGGATTTATACACCAATACCTTAAAATGTGTAGTAAACTCAGCCTAAAATATTTCTTAAAGTGATAACTTATTTTGGGAATAATAGCATTCACTTTAAAAACTTAACCGTTTAGTTCTGACAGTAAATAAATCACACAACAGTCTCCCCACAACCTAGCAACACTGAGTAATAAATCTTTGAATTCAACTTTACACCAGACATAATGCTGTAAAGTAAAAGTCTAGTTTTTACTCACTGACCTCAGTTTCGCCTCTGCTGGACAGTAAATCTGATGCAAAATGAGCAAATATGGGTGGCTGAGTTTCAACCTGGCATAACAGTGAGGCTTTGTCAAGGATCCCAGAATTTAGAGAGATTTTAGGAACAAAAAAAAAGTTTGAAAAACAAAAACATATGCTAAACAGCTGGGGATGAAGGAATGAAAGGATGGGGAGTGCTTTCAGCTTAGCTAGGAAAACATTCTATTTAATGACTTTTCCTTTTAGTTGACCCACTCTAAGTTTTTCTTTTTTAATCTCTAAAACTATTATCTCTACAAGGCACATGGTAGGTGAATAAAGATACATTCATTCATTCAAAGTTCAACAAATAGTGTTTTCATCTCTTACCAGCTCTGGGACCCTAAAAAATTAATTTCACTGTGCCTCAGTTTCCTCATCTATAAAATGGGGACAATATTTGTATGTAACTTACAGTACACTTTAACCATAATCGTACATCCTTTGCACCAGACACCATGCCAAAGCTGAGATTTACAACAGTGAATAAAGCAAACCAGATCCCAGCCTTCAAAGAGGCAGAAGACATCATTAGGAAACAAAAATAAATATAGAATTTCAAAATCTACCAAGTACCTGAAGGAAATGCATAAGATACTACTGAATAAAAGGGGGGGCCTACTTGGATGGAGGGGTCATGGAAGTCTTTGCTGATCAAAGTTTAGGGACCTTTGAGCTGAAATCTAAAGAGCAATAAGGAGTCAGCCATGCAAAGAGAAGAGACAAGCACATTCCAGGCCACGGATTTGGGAATGAGCAAATCATGCAGTCCCCAGAGGCAATAAGAAAGAATGTGGCGTTTGTGAGTCTGTCTATATGGATTAGGAGGTCACTGGATGGTTTTCCAGTGGGATAATGACTGATTTTTGTTCTGAAAGATGATTCTAGCTCCGGAGTAGTGAATGAACTAATGAGGTTCAGAATGAAAGCACTGGGGAGGCTACTGAACGCCTTCCAGTGGGAGATGATGATTGCTTGGCATAGGCAGTGACAGGGAAGATGGAAAGAAACGAACTTAAGATACCTCCTGAAATCGCACAAAATGTCTGCCTTGGCTTTCTCTTCTCAGATGCAAACATTAACAAGAGAAATGACTACAAAGAAAATTTAAATAGTCCCTATTTTACTGAAGTTCTTCAGTTGGCTCTCTTTATGAAAGCCATGGAAATTAACCAAGTGTTTTTACCAAGAGAGTTTATAGCCATAAATTGATTTGACAGTTCAGGCTGACTTCTTGGTGGTGTTTTGATTGAGAGCTATAAGACCCCATTACTTAGAAAGTAAAATCAAGATGTTTAATGGTGCTAGATCCATGTTGTAGACAATTCTTCATTGCTTTAACTTTAGATTGAATTGTAAATTGTCTTTTGGATAGTGAGCTAGAGGTCTGGTGCCAACCAGGACTAGTAAGGAGAGGTTTCCCCACCGTAGCTTCCTGGTAAAGTGTCCAAAAGCAATCACCTTGTTCTCAAGTTTCCATCCAGAGGTTAAAGTAGAGAATATTTCATGAAAATTATGTGCTTCCATTCCAAACTATCACTTTGTGCTTTGGGAAAGAAAAGGAGGGAGAGAGAGAGGGAGGCAGAGGGAAGGAAAGAGGGAGAGAAGGAAGGAGGAAGGAGGGAGGGAGGGAGAGGAGGAGAGAGAGAGCACGCACATAGAAGAGAGAGAAAGAGGGAGGGAGGGATGGAGAGAGAGAGAGGGAGAGAGAGGGAGAGAGGAAGAGAGGGAAAGAGAGAGAGAGGAAGAATATAAGAAAGGAGAGGAACTAAAGCATTATTTGTCATCACCCAGAAGTGCTAATGCTGGCTCCCAAACCTCAAGTTCTGATTCCTTCATCAATCTTAATATCCCCCAGATTCTGTGTAGAGCAAACATGGAAAGAAAAGAATGTTCTTAGCCAAATATTAGAGTCTAGCTTGGAAAAATGAGCTTTGCAATGACAGCACATATTTTTAAGAGCTTATTGGATTCTAACTAAGGAGACTGGTTCCAGGCCTTGTAGTTGCACATATTTTCTTGATTCCTAACTTAATCATTTTTACATCATCCACTTTAAAATAAGCCAAAGAGAAGCTTCCTCCAGGAATAGCCATTCATTGGCATTTCACAATTAAAAACAAGATCACATTTGTGCAACTAGCTTTGAACAAGAATTTGATTTAGATTTAATAAGATACATGCTCATGTGTAATGCATACCAATGAGTATGACAAGAAATATTTAATGTGATACAGCTCTAGCATAAAACTAAATCAGTTTTAACAACTCACCAGGATTTATTAGGCACAGTTTACACAACTTGATGGCGTTGTAGTTAATGGTACCTGAGCCTTCGATGGAAGAAAAATGAGTATACATTTTCCCTCTTCCTATCAACATATCTAAAGCATACAATCCATGCTCTTCTCCATTAATAATACCCCAAGAAAAACGAGATTAAAATCTAACTTATACAGCACAATTATAGTAAGTTTGCTAACAATGACAATTGATATTTCTGAAATGTAACTTTTAATTTTGAACATTTTATTCTCTTTGCTCTGAACAATATCTTCCAGGTGATTTAAGAGGGCAAGTTTTCCATGTAAGCAGGTGGCTCCTATATGCCTGGGAAAATTACATTAAAAAACAATAGCCTGGGCTACTCTTCTTTTTCATCATTTCTAAATCTTATCACTTATATAACTCATTTAATTGGTCGCAACTCTCTCTCTCTACAAGCAAAGACAATGGGTAATCATGTAGTACAAATAGGTCCACAGTTTTGCCTGAGGAACTTTTCAGTCTTTTCTTATATCTAATGCAAATTACAAATGTGTCCCCTTCCTTTTGGTATGTGGTAGAGGCTATCAAATTTCATATATGGCAACCCTTCATCTCCTCCATCTCACTACTAAACACAGATACACATTTTAAATTAAGGGGAGAGGGAGGAATTATAATCTAATTAACTAATTATAAATCATAGAATATTTTTTTAAAAATGTATTTGATTTTTTTTAGTCCCCTACAGCAGAGTAGCTGAAAGGGATTCCAGTTGGAAGGTTTGCTGCACCGTGTTTATGACGCCACAAAACCAACTGGTATAATAGCACATGAATGTGGGCAAATGAGACTATCTCTTCTTTTAAAAGAAATGTTTTTCTCAAAGGCATTAAACATGCTTCCAGGAGCCTGCTTTTCACTCTGGATTTTCCAATCAAATGGTTTCACTGCATCATAGTTTGGTCCCTGGATAAAGACAGAATCCCTCAATGATCATTCTTCCTCCTCCCCCAAGCAGGAAAACCAAGAGACCAGGAAGTTCACTACTTGAGACTAAGGTCCAGCATCAGCAGCTAGTAAATCTATCACGGGATTCATAAGTCAGGGTAGAGACCCTCAAGAACCAGGTGAGTGTCAGACAAGACTAGATAAGCTCCTGCTGATGATCCCCATTTGCTACAATGAGCCAATCCTGGAGCATCATGGACCCCACGAAACCTCATCACTTGTCTGGTCCAAGAAGCATAACCTTCTTGGATAACTGTGCCTTATATATATACTCAGGTAATAATATCTCATACCCAAGGAAGAGTAGTAGGAAGAATGTCCATCCATCTATTCATTTACTCATTTGACATCCAAGAAATATCTATAAAATGCAACCATGTGGCTGGTAATGGGGATATAATTATATGCAAAACCATGCAGAGTCCCTGGTAGGGTGGAGTTTCCAGCCTACTGGTGGAGGAAGGCACTAATCAAATCATCATGCTTAAAAATGATTAGTTTATAACTAAAGACTCTAAAGGAAACGAATGTAGTTCTTTGAAAGTGTAATAAAAAAGAAAGAAAGAAAACTCAACCTGAGATTGGAAATCAAGGAAGGCTTCCCTTGATACTTAAGAGGTAAACTGGAGGCTAAAGAGGAATTTGGGTAAAGAAAGTGTCAGGCAGAGGGAACAGCCTGTGCAAAGGCCTCAAGCGAGAAGGAGCATGATTTGTTCGAGAACTAAAGAAGGCTCGTATGCTGGGGCACATAGAAAGCAGTGACAACGTATGGGCAGGAGGAATACCACGGAAGACTTGCAGCCATGTTCAAGACAGAGGTCTTTGTTCCAAAAGCAATGAGAAATACTCAAGTGTTTAAAAACAAACTCAAGTTGCACAGAAATTTAGTCCATTCTAAGAGTGGCATTTCAAATCAACAGGAAGAAAGACTGATGCTTCAATAAATATTTTGGGACAACTGTTAGCAATTTATAAAAAATATGTAATAGGCTAGAGCTGACCTCATTCCTTACCCTAAAATATATTTCAGATAAATGAATTGTTGAAATGCATAAACTGAAAACTAGAGAAGTACTAGAACATAAGTGTGAAAGTTTTTCTACTCTGGATTAGAGAAATTTGTTTAATCACATTAGGAAATGCTGAAATCATACAGGAAATGATGCATAAATGTGACCTAATAAGAAAATAAAACTTCTATCTTTGTAGCAAAAAAAGGAAATAGACAGAAATACTCAGAATAAAGCACATCAGAGAAGAAATGAAATAGAAAAAAAAAAATTACCCAAAAACTACCACATGGAAAGTTGAAAGATAAAATTAAAAACTTCAAAAAATATTAATAACACATTTTATGGTCAAAGAATAGTTACCACTTAATACTAGAGAATAAAAACGTCAACATAAAATTGAGGAAAGGATAGGATTAGGCTATTTATTAAAGGAAACATGGAAGTGGTCAGTGAACATGTGAAAATGTTCTATCTCAATGGTAATAATAAAAAAAAGGAGGGGCCGGCCCCGTGGCTTACTGGTTAAGCACGCAAGCTCCGCTACTGGCAGCCCAGGTTCGGATCCCGGGCGCGCACCGACACACCACTTGTCTGGCCATGCTGAGGCTGCGTCCCACATACAGCAACTAGAAGGATGTGCAACTATGACTTACAGCTATCTACTGGGGCTTGGGGGAAAAAAAGGGGGGGAAAAAAAGGAGGAGGATTGGCAATAGATTTTAGCTCAGGGCTGATCTTCCTCACAAAAATAAAAATAATTAAAAAAAGGAATAAAAATAAGAGGAAACTGTGTGTGTGCGTGTCAGTGAAACTATGAAAGGTTTGAAAAGATTGACCAGTCCCACAACAGCGGGATGTGGACCACAAGTGCTCTGCAGCACTCAGAAGGAACGGAAAGTGGTCCACATTTGTGAGGGCAATGTGACAAATATGTATCAGAACTTAAAATGAGCAGTCTTTGACCCAGCAAAACTTCTCAGAATCTAGCCTCAGAAACTGCATAGGTCCAAAAATTTTACACCTAAGGCTGCTCATCTAATCATTTTCATGAGTGAAAGAGTGAGAACTGGTTAAATAAACTGTCTCTTATATCCAAACAAAGATTACACAAAATTAAAATTGGATGCATTTATTGACACGGAAATATGTCTACGACGCTATTGAATGAAATGAAGTTACAGAATAGCATGGGGGGCATCATTTCACATGTATGCAGTGACACCCATGTAGTTACCTTTGTTTGAACCCATAGGAGATTTCTCTTTCCTTTTTTCCTACAGAGTGTCAAATTTATTCACTATTTCCTGTATGCCTTCAGTATATCCTAATATTATTCAATTGGATTTCTCTAACCCAGCATAGAAAGAATTTATGCCTATGTTTTTCTAGTACCTCTTCAATTTTCAGTTCATGCATTTCAATCTTGTGTGTATCTGGAATATACTTTATCATAAGGAGTGAGGTCAGAGCAAGCCCATGATAAGAGGGATTACATCTGGGAGGGAGCTGGGTATCTGACAGAAACAATCTTGCTTTCCTACTCTTCATCTCTTCTCCCCACCCCGCAAATTCATACACAAGTGCACCATACCCACAGATGCTCACACAAGCACATAAACAAACAGGGAGGGAAGGAGGAAGATAGACTGACAAAAGATATTCTAATTTGTAAGACCAAAGTCTGAGAGTCTTCCAGCTCCAAAGGGATATCCTGTTAAGTAGTCCTAAGTGTTTTAACTCTGGGAAAAATTTCCACAACAGGGAGACAAGGTCCCATAAAGCCGACAAAAATGGCTACATTTTTACCCCCATTCCTATGGTTCTGGCGAAGCCCTAGAGGCTGTTGTCTCCAAATGCAGCATCCTGGACACGTAGGCAGGAAAACTGATGGGCCCAGCCATTTCAACATTAGCACCACTGTCTGAACAGTGGTATGGGTGCTGGGATGTGCCCTTGGGGTGGAGGGGGGGATGGGGGTTAGGGGTAGGGGGTGGACATCAGCTATCAGTTATTTGAATTGGGTCCCTCATGCATCTTCTAGCTCATAGTAAAGGGCTAATTTGAAATAAGTTAACTTATGAGAATAACATAATAATGAATAGCTAGTGAATCTGTCAGTAAGGGAATTGCTGATGCTGATCATTAAAAATGATGCTTGATATGCCCAATGTTATACTCAGTATATGTCAAGGTAAAATTGATCAATATATTGAACTGGCCTCTAATATGATTTTTGAGGACTTTTCAAATATTATGCCCATTAAAGTGTGACCTTGGTTATATGTGAGGAAGCAAGTGGGCTTTGCCCATCAGCTAGTGGCATCTGTCCCTGGGTGCTGGAACTGTTTAACCGTGACTAGTGGTTGGCATAACTCATAACATGTCTTTGCTGGGTCACCTTGTCAGCTTAGAGCAGGACTGTCACAGGATTCCGACCTCCTGTCTGCCATTTCTCCTTGTAGCCATGCATTAAAATACACTGCTGCATTCATAAGTGTTGCTGAGGCTTTCTCCCAGGACACTGGGAGACTGGTCACCTGGACAATTGAGGTAAACCATGAGCAGCCGGGAGACTCCATGGCCTCGGGATGCACACTATCGGTTGGGCGATTTGCGAGATTCTTCAGGATCAGCACCTCCCTTTCCTGTTCTAGCACCTCCAACACTCCCCGAGCCCCAGGTTTATTTTCATGTTACCTTTGATATTTTCCCCCAGGCAGGCATGACCTGGGCACCTGCCTGTTACAAAAGGAAGGAGTTAAAAATTCCATGATTTTTTCATAGACTATAAAAGAATGACTTCTCGGTTTGCTTATCCAGTAACAGACACTAAAACTCTGTTTTTAAGTAATTATAAAACAAAGTGTGGTAGATTGTATTTTTCCAAAGATGACCACACATTATCATCTATTTACATGTGCTCCAGACCTGCCATGCCCCTATCAAGAGATGCAGTCTAATTCCCCTCCTCTTGAGTCCGGGAGGGAAGTGACACTGCATGACCTCTGAGACTACATTGTAAAAGGCAATGATACTTCCACCTTGTTCAGTGGAATAAACTGTTCTTGAAATCTTTTTCTGCCCTTGTAAGCAGATTGACTGCCCTGAGACTGCCATTTGGTGAGGAAGCCCAAACTAGCACATGTGGAGACCACAAGGAAAGGCCTTGAGATCCTACTGAGAGAGACACAGTGAGGGAGCCCAGCCCCATCCAGAGCTGCTCCAGGCTCTGCTTGGCCCCAGAACCACTCTGCCTAGGACTTCCTGAATTCTTGATGCACAAAAACTGAACGAGATCATGAAATGATGGCTGTTGTTTTAAACCACTAAGTTTTAAAGTTATTTGTTACACAGCAACAGTAACTAGAACATGCTGTGACATAATAATAGAGTAGCATCGCATTATATTGAAATATGATTTCTTGCACTTTTGTAAAGCAATTTTGTTTAGCTTAGGGAAGCATCTGTTTTATAACTTTCATTATTTCCCTTCAGACACATTGTTTTTCTGGATAAGGGATTATAGGCTATATTCTAAAGCCACATACTAATGGACAAATTATAGCCTTTGGGAGAAGCAGCATCCTGGTGTCCTACGTCCCTCTAGGATATCAATTATTCACAGAGCCCAACAGTAATATATTCAAATTCCCCTGAAGAAATCTACATCTCACGCTGCTTATGGCCAAATACTGCCTGGGGGAGCAAGTCTTAAGTTAAATGTGGTTACCCATAAGTAATGAGGCATAAAACCTCTTCCTGTATGTTTTCATGAAAAGTGAGCAATATCACTGCTTTCCTTTCATATTATCAACCTCTCACATGCAAGTAGAACCAAGAAGCCTAAGGATACTAAGACCTAGCCATCTGAAAAGATGAAAATGCCAAAGAACATGTTCTGTTCTATCTCACCCTGCTCAATCTCACCAAACTAATACATTGACGTCCACAAAAAATCAATGCACTTTTTGGCAACAGTTGTGTATGTCTATATGTATTTATTTGATAACAAACATGACATGTAGAGTTATTTGGAAACAGTGAACGACTAAAACAGCTGAAAAATTTACATTTCATCAAGATGTTCTATGTTATGTATGACAAAATCATATATAAACAGCTAGCCTATCCCAAAGCATTCCATCTCAAGTTAATTTAACCACCAAACTTTTTAAAGTTTTTTGGAGGGCAATGAGATGAGACAAGAGAAGTCGAACATACTTGTTTTGTAGAATTAGTACACCTGTGTTTGCTTCATACTGGATTGGAATTGTATCAATTTTTCTTTTAAATATATGGTGAGTCGTGCTATTTCCTGCTTAAATTATGAAACTACTTTGGATCTCTTGCAGCATCTGGGGGACATGAAAATCTCATGAGGGGTCTGACGCTAATAATACTGGATGATGCATTTAGTGCATATCGGATTTTCCATAACTACATCAGAGGCCATAACTATGGGTTAGTTTGTTTAGATTTTGCCTAAGAAGATATAGAAGTTCCAAATCCATTGGGCTTACACAAAACAACTCGAAAGGCTGGCCAGTCAGACCCACTGATGTCCTTTTGATGTTTGGTATCACACTCGAAGGAACCGTGTTTTTATTTGAGGTCATATTTCTGCCTACTGGGAAGTATATCCTAATTATTTCCCAAAGGGGATTTTTTCAATGCATTGTTGTCTCTCGTCTCAAAAAATTCATTAGTTATTTCAAAACAGAACCCATATGCTGTTCTCCACTCCTCTGTTTTATATAAGGAATTTTTTTGGCAGAAAGTTCCAGAAATTTCTATATTCTCAGAAGAATAGCTCTAGGCACTTTCCCAGTATAATAAAGAAGCGTTTTATGTTATGGGTGATGGCCAGTTAACATTTGTATTTCTCCGGACGAACTAGAGCATTCCTATCAGCCAAGGGAAACACCTGCATAGCCCTGTGTTCCTGAATTACATCCATGACCACACATCCCATAAACAAGGAATCAGAATCCAAAACACAAAACCACAGGTGCTGCAGAAAAACAACTCTATGTAAATCTGCAATATGCAACAATCTCTTCAAAACAAAAAGATAATAAGGATATAATTATAGCTAGGAAACATGGATATCAACCCCAATAACCTGTAATTATTTTCATAATGTATGGAGTTTGGAGTAAACATGACCACAGATTAAAGCACTAAGGCAGAGTTCCTTGGAGGCATATGGTGGCTGACAATTACAACAGATTGTATTTGTAAAATAATTAGCCAGACCTTCTGGCTTCTTTTTTCTTAACAACTTGGAAACACAAATTTGACCAAAGAGTATATTTAGACTTCAAGGCCTCAAAACCACTAGATCTTTAAGCCTATAAATACACATACATAAACACACACATAATGTTTTCTATATTAATAATGTTTCATTATAGGAATCGAGACAAAAACAAAAACAACTAGAAATCATTTTAATGTATTTGAAAATGATGATGTTGCCCAGAACATATCGCTTTCAGAAGTCTTATTGAATGACGATGCAATGCAGCTAGCTAATGGAGAACCAATTACTCTTTGCTTTGTATTGAATAGATATTTTCCCTATTACCTGACTTTCCTTAGAAGATAAGTGATGTCCACAGGAAACTCACACACACACAGAGGAAGAAAATAAATGCCCTCATCCCACCCGAGGACAATGGAAGCCAGTTTTTTGAAGAACCCAGATACTGTGATGTAGACAATAAATGCCACGTGAGATGATGTCATCAGAAACCAGGTTAAGCCAGGAGTTCTGGGGATGAGATGAGGGTAGTTACTGGACTATAAAGAACGAGGGAATGAGTCATGCTTGTCAGAAGTATTTTCATGGTGGGCAGATTAAAACGAAGCAAGTCTCTTAGGAGGCACTGTCAACAAGGCTGCTTCTCAAAATATTTTACATAAAATCTCATAACATCAGAGTCTTTATGTTTAATAAAATGTTTATGACGAAAGAACTGATGCTGTTTTCTTTCAATTCAATTCAACTTTTACTTTTTAAAAAAATGTTTTAATGTTTGCTATATTCACACCACTGTGTTAGGGAATGACTAGGTTACAGAAATGATCAGAAATGATCTCCTACCCTTAGAGCAGTTGCAAAAAATAGGAAAGACAGACAGATAGATAATTACAGTATCAGAAAGATTGTGATGACTGCTATAATGAGATGTATACACACTTGGGAATGATTTTTCAATCTGATGGCCCAAACCTCAGACAGCCAACTACCTCATCTAAACTTTATGGTTCCAACAAGTTATTAAGGACAAAAAAAAAAAAAAATCAATCTTTTTAAAAGTATCTTAAATGTCAGTGATCCACACCAGCTGTTAAGTTAAGCAAACGCTCTACATCAACTGTTTCTTTGCCTGGTGAATTTTGCCATACATGGAGCACGAACAATGTAAATATTATTCTTAATTCCAAAGATATAGCATCTTGCTCATTTATAAAGGCTAGCTACTTAAATGTTATCATCCTACTATGAAACTTTAACTGTTAAGATTCAGAAGTCATCATCTTTCATATTGCCATGAAAGCGGTATGCTATAAACCCAGTTTAATACCTAAAGGAAGGCACAATATTAAGAATTTCTCTGACAAACATTATTTTTGACATCATTTAATGAACCACTAAACCTAGTTCCCATTTGAAGATATAAAATCAAACACAAAACAGTCTAGAGCAGATGAAAGCAGGGAATGGAGAATGTATCATCAGGACCAGGGATGTGAGCCGCCAATAACTTAACCCTAGGCTTGTAAGTCCCTTGTTCTTTTGTAGAAAACTGCAGCTCTTTGCTCCCTAGACTAGCGTGCAATGAGACAGGCATATTGCATGTGCTAAAACAAAAAAAGAATAAGTAGCTAGAGATTATACCATATTTCCCAAAAGACATAAACAAACACTTGATACATTTCATTCAACTTATATTATTGCATGCCAGCTGGAAAATAATTGAAGTATAAGATATAAGAAAAAGATAACTACAGTTACCAGCCATTCTTCACAGGAAATGAAATGTTCTGCTAAGCAGTCCACACGTTAAGGGCAAAGAAACCAAAACTATATTTTAAAGTAAAGCAATACTCACTTATTATCACAGACTTAAGGGAGGTAAGTTTATATGAAAACACATCTCCATGTCAAAATAAGTTAGAGGCAAGCCTGGAATACACCATAACTCAGGTAGAGAGAAACTTGACATGTGGTTTTTTTAGAGTAGGCTTTTGCTAATCCAAGATTTCTCAATCCTTGCACTATACTATTTTGATTTGAGCCAGAAATAATACTTTATTTTGAGAGGCTGTCCTGTGCATTGTAGGATGTTTAGCAGCTTCCCTGGCTTCTACCAACTAGACACCAGTAGCACCCCCTCCAACTTATGACAACCAAAAATGTCTCCAGAGGGTCGAATGTCACCAGGGGAGCAAAATTGCCCCCATTGAGAACTACTATTCCAACTCAGTGATGACCAGGTAAATCCCATACAGGCCAGGTAGCTTTCAACTGTTGCATGGCCATAGATGCAATAAGCCTATCTCTGTCCAAGGTGCTCAAATGAACCCACTATGTTCTCTGCTTAAGAGGCAGCGTGTCTGGGCCAATGCAAAGGGGAAGAAACTTCAAATCTTGCACCCTCCCAAAATGCTTCCAAAGCATTTCCTCTCCTGGGAGTGACATTTTCCATTTGGACACTGGGATTTAATAGAGCTACCTATATAAGCAAAGCCTATTTGACACACGTCTAGATGACATAGAATCTTTAAAAACCAACAGAAAGGAACAGAGAGGTGAATCATTTAATAGTTACCAAAAATGATCAGAAGACTAAAAGATCCAAGAAACACTGGAAGAAAGATTTACAAGATGCCTCAGATTTTGTAAAGGATAAGTTATCAATTCATTCAGTAAATATGTCTTAGACACCTACCATGATTCAAGGCATGGGATACAAAGATAAAGAGAATTGAGTCCTGCCATTTTAGGAAGTTTAGGGATCCACTGAGATCTAAGACATGCAGACTAGTCATTCTCAAATCTGGCTGTATAGTCAAATCACCTGAGGAGCTTCGTCAAATTACCAATGGCCAGGCTTACCCCCAGGCCAATTATACAAGTATCTGGACTCCTGGACTGCTCTTAAAAGCCTTTGGGCTAGACCACGAGGGTTGGCGGGGACTTGGACATAGACAAGGGGTGGGTGGGGATGGCACTTCCAGTTGAAGAAATTACAAGAGAAAAATCTCCATGATGGAAAATCAAGTGCATAAAACAGAAAAAATAAAAACAAATGGTACAATTCCGTCCATTCACAGGGTCTGAGAAGGGCAGTAAAGGAGAATAAGGCAGATGAACACCAGCCCCTGAAGGGTGTTAAACTTTTAATCTGTAGATAATGGAGAACCTCTGAATATTTTTAAGAAAAAGTAAAACTATACTTTAAAAAATTAATCTTCCAAGCACTCTCACAATAGAAGGTCCAGGGGAAGAGATGGAGGCAGGAAGTCAAGTTTCATCTGTAAACCAATCGCCCAAATTCCATCACTGGCTTCCCTTGGTTTCCATGGGAACTCTCCTGGTTGACTCCCCTCAGGCTCATCTGGTACATGTTAGATTCCCTCAAGGTAGGGCTAGATCCTGTAGTCTTCCTATTCTAATGTGTGTTGCCTAAGTGATTTCATGTCTGCCCATGCAGTTACCACCTGTATGCACACGGTTTGGAAATTCTCCACCTGGACCTCACCTCGCTCTCCAACTTGTAGCACTAACTGCCTATGTAACACTCTTCCTTGGATATGTTGAAGTAACCTCAAAATCACCACGTCCAAAACTGAACTCATGATATTCCTCACAGAGCCTAGTGCTCTTTACATCCCTCTTCTCTGGAAATGGTACTACATTCTATCCAGCCACACAGGCCAACACATTCTTGACACTGTCTCCACCCTCATACCCAATCTACCATCAGGTCCTGTGGGTTTTGCCTCGTATACATCTCTCAGGTTCCTCCTGTCCTTTCCCCCTCTACCAGCACCTCCTTAGTCCAACCTGCCATCTTCCTTCACTTGATTGTTTCCATAACAGTCTCAACTTACTAACCCAAATTCACTCCTGCCTCCCTATTGCCAACACCGAGTCATTATTCCAAATTCCAAAACTAACCACATCACCATTCTACTCAAAATTCTTCAATGGCTTCCCATTGATCTTATGACATGTACACAATTCCTCAGCAAGGCCTGACTATCATCTCAAACCAGCCACAAATGACTTGTTTTAGTCTCACATATTTGCCATGCTCCTGCCACAAGGCCGCCGTGTGCATGGTTCCATATTGCATAGAACTTGGTCTCTCTATTTGGACTACTAAACTCTTACCCACCCTTCAGATCCCAGTAAAATCATCACTTCCTCCAGGCATCCTTCCTTGATCTCCCTGCCTTACAACAGGCTCTTACAGCACATCTACATTTTCACTTATTTTTTTATTTTTGGTGAGGATTGGTCCTGAGCTAACATCTATTGCCAATCTCCCTCTTTTTGCTTGAGGAAGACTGTCCCTGAGCTAACATCTCTGCCAATCCTCCTCTATTTTATATGCAGGACGCCGCCACAGCATGGCTTGATGAGCGATGTGTAGGTCCGCGCCTGGGATCCAAACCTGTGAACCCCAGGCCGCCCAAGAGGAGTGTGCAAACTTAACCTCTACGCCACTGGGCTGGCCCCTACATTTCCATTTAAAGCACTTGACTTTGGTGCAAGTCTACATTTGGTTGACTTACATTTGATGAAAGTATTTGATTCATACTTTCCCCCACCAGTCTTACCACTAAATCATTCCAGCACAGGGCTGGAAGGAACAAAAAATATGTAACAAAGAGTGTGAAGGAGATAGGGAGCAGATTCAAGAGACCTTCCAATGTAGATGTGCTAAATTTGGTAGGAAAGAGAAGAATCAAAGATGATTACAAAGATTTTCAGTCTGGTTGACTAAGAAATATGAGCAACTGTTTAGTACCCATACTGATTCCAATTGATTTATTTCATTTTCATATTATTTTCCTTTTTTTTTTACTTTCCACCAATTTCCACACCAAAAAGCCCTAGCATTTTATTTAAAGCAAATGACCTAAGGTTGGCTGCTACCAGAACATTCCAGCCAAAACCCCAAGTGTGATAATTAGTGCAGGCTTACAAGCACCCCCCTAGTCAGACCCACTGTCTCATTCTCCCCAGAATTAAACATTAAACACCAACATAGAGTGAACTTTACCTTGGGGCAAACAAAACTTTCTTCATATAGAAACTTCCAGGGCATGCATGAGTCATGAAGTTACTGGCTTACTTCAATCCTTCATAGTTTATTTTTAGTCTTAATCTAATTTCAATAGTCCAGAAATATTAACACATAGTGTCTACCACATCACAATACATTTCTTCATAAAATAATGAAATACATATAGAAAAAGCTGCTGGGATTTAAATTTATTTCACCCTAAAAAACACTCTTATTCTATGCTGGTGAATATTAGGTTGAACCTGAATTATTTTATGGAACCTAGTAAGTTCCTGCTCAGTAAGTACTTCTGTTGTTAAGCCATATTTTATCCCTTTGCACTTTTACAGTGAAGGCATTAAAGTTTATTTTTTAAGCCAAAGCTATTATATAATAAGCCATTCTGGAGATGGCACAGTTTATGCATTCATAAAATGCTCCTGAATTTAAAAAGATATATATTATTACAGAGTTATTGCACCTACAAGAGTTGCCAAATATTTGTAATATTTTTGAAATAATAATAAGGACAGATATAGACAATAAAAAGATACCAAAGGATTTCTGGGAAAATAAATTGTATTCAGAAGTCTTAAAGAGTTTCCTAGAAGTAAAGAAATTATGGGCTTCATTCTGTCTCAGCAAGATATCAAATGTAAGGGTAACATTCAATTCTACATATCAATTTTATGATATGTCTATATGACTCCACAGTTTCCAACTATATTATTTCTCTCCGATGGAAGAGTTGAGGGAAGTGGTACAAATGTTTGTTAACGCTTCCCTACATCTATGGTAGTGTAAATCAAGGACATGTAATAAATTATCAGTTTGAACAGATGACCTTGTATTTCATGGTCCACAGAGATGCGCGGCATACTGACATTACTCATTGGCCAGCTGAAGCAGAGCTTCCCATGAGATGAGCAGGGCTCCCTCTAACAACAGAAACTATGTGATTTACATTGGTGGAAGCCACTGTTTGTACAAGATCATCTTGTTTCTTGGGGACACAAAGAAAATTCCAAAGTGCAAGCCTAAAACTGCCCTCCTTTCCCACTATAGGATTCTCCCTTCAGCCAACATCACCTGCGCTAAAAAAAAACCCACTACACCTGCCCTCGTCTCTCTTTCTACCAAACTAAAACTACCATTTCACTGTGATTTTTTATAAAAGGGGAAAAATCTTTTTCTTTTTCTGAGCTAGCCTGACCATCTTATTGGCAAGGATGAGAAGCCTTCCTAGAAACCTTCTGCTGTAGTGTTCCTTGCCACCCCCTATTGCTACCTCTCTATTTAGAGTAAATGAGAATGCACATCCTTTTGTAAACACTATGCATTCTCTGGAGACTCAAGCCTGGAGGGCTCAGAGACACTCAATGCAATTGAGCAAACATTTATTGAGCTGTCGTATTGCTCACTGGGCCTTAGAATTAAAAATAAATAACATTTGCTGTGTCTCCCTTCAAAGATTTCACAGTCTATTATAGAAGACAAACATCTGCTATAAACAAAAGTGAAGTAACAGAGGTGTGCCCAGGTACTGTGGGACAAAGCGAGGGGAAGGGAAATGATCAATTTTGCCTGATGAATTTTGGATCTGGCAGGGCCGTTTCAGGACCCAGAGTGAGATGTATTCTCTGCATCCCTCCCTGATCCTTCCCTAACAAACAGGTTCACACTGTTTTGTCTTGGGCATGAAGGGCAAAGGTAGATTTCATGTTTCCAGTCTCCACGCCCTCACCACATCGTTTCTTTAAGCCATCTGCTTTCTGAGTTAATGCTCAACAATATAGCCAGCATGGCAGGAGCCCATTTCCACCCCCTAAAGCCCAGAACTGCAGCCATCACCCCAAATTCCCACACCCAAGGGACGCATCTGTCCTTAAGTCGGTTGTCCACAATCTAGATACAATCTTCTTTTTCAAAGTCAAAGATGACACAATAAACAGAGTTGCTGGTTATTAGCCTCTGTTTGATACTTCAGTATAAGAGCTAGGCTGGTTCCTGCCCATTTTAGCCTTGTTCACCTTTTAGCTAGTGGAAGACAGCTGGGAAACAGCTGGCACCACTATTGGTGGTTCCACTGAAGCTATCACGAATGTTAGCATGTTTCGTCCTTGCATGGCATATTTAAAGTGTCTAAAGGACTTTGCAACTACAAAGTCTTTCCACTTTCCCTCTCTGATTTTATCCTCATCATTTTCCAAGGCAAGCATTATTACTTTAACCTTAAAAACTAAAAAGTAAGCCTCAGAAAGGTTACATTACTATGCCAAATTTACTCCCATGGTAAATGTCAAAAACATTTGGACAGACCCAGGAGCCCCGACACCCAAGGTCATAACCTAGTGAGTCATAGACATTTTTGGTTTGGCCCACTTGGTGTTTTTTAAAAAAATAAATATTTAAAAGTTGGATATTTCACATAAAAATACAGATTTCTAGAATCCCTTGAAAAATTGGAACCCAGTAGCTCTGACAATTCTGGGCTAATTCTCTATCTCCTTAGGACAGGAGATGGGGCATTCGCAAGCTAGGCTGCCACAGTCTGAACCACCCACTCCAGATGATCAATTCATGTATCTTATCTGCCTGGCCAGTGAGGGCATTTGAGTTAGTCATGGCACTGCTAAAGTCTGTTGCCATGGGACAAAGCATTAATGATCAGAGGATAGAGACCTACAAATGGCAGAGGGCCCCTCACCCAAAAGGCTCAGAGTATTCTTCCCTTTTATATCGCCAAGGTGGTTCCAGGGTGATTCCACACCCACTCACACAAACTTCATCTAAACGTCATCTGCCCAACAATGCCTCACTACCACCTCACACGTACTTAAACAGTGATAGAAAAAGGAAAATACTCCCTCTGAAAGGGTCTACCCATACCCTGGTCAAATCATTTTATTGTTATAAACTATTTACATATTTGTGAAGGGGAAAAGCCATTGGATTCAAATCCCTTTCTCTAGCCCTCTCTCCACCTCCCTATTTTTTTTGGTGAGGAAGATCAGCCCTGAGCTAACATCCCTGCTAATCCTCCCCTTTTTGCTGAGGAAGACCGGCGCTGAGCTAACATCAGTACCTATCTTCCTCCACTTTATGTGGGACGCCGCCACAGCATGGCCCGACAAGTGGTGCTTGTGTGCACGCCCGGATCCCAACACAGGCCGCCAGCAGCAGAGCACCGCACTTAACTGCAATGCCATGGGGGCCGGCCCCTCCGCCTCCCTATTTTAAGGCAAACACCTGACTCTTCTGGCATCCTACACCTGTTCGTTTTCCAACGACTACGGGATGGGCAATGTTTAGACGTCTCGGAAGATTCCCAAAAAGTCACTTCAATTGTTGCTAGTATAATTTTAAAGAAATGATGGCCAAGCCAGGGCATTTATCACAGTTTCTACTCTGCTAGTTAAAAGACACTGCTTGAAAAGGAAAAAAAAAAAAAAAACTTTCAAGGCGCCATTGATTTAAATGGCAGAGTCAAACTCTTGGTTAGGTTTTATGATTTAGTTTCATTTTGGGATTTGAATCCGCTTGTGGAAAACAGATGTTTAGTTGCTAAAACAATGACATTTTAAAGTTTTATTTAATAAAAATTAAAGCACAGCTATAAACCAGAAGCTCCAAAGTAACCACCCCACACAGTTATAGTCAGATGTGGGCGGACTGGTTTCCCAAGTCTTGGCGGAGGAGTGTGTGGAGTTGTAGATAAGACACACCCTACAACCTGACACCGTAAGGCATTTTTTCAAAAGCTGGCAAGCGCACAGGGGCCCCTGGAGTGAGAGGTGGACAGTCCACAGCCTTAAGTAGGGCCGGACAGCCGCAGACCCTTGTCACCTCCTTTATCTTGGATCTGCACACTCTGAATCCAGCAGAATAGCACAATTCTAATGACAAAAAAGAGACCGGTTTAAAGAAAGGGAAAAGGGCTCCCAGGGAAGATCATCTAGATCCCCAATTAACAGTCACTGAAGCTGATCTTCAAGGCTGACACTCACATTTCTAACTGATCCAATCCAACTAATACATGTTTTATTGGGAAGAAAATAAACTTTGGAGACTTTTTTCCTACAGACCAGGAGACAGTTTTAGATGTATTTCATTTATATTTGGGCAAAGCACCTAATTTTTCCTGGCCTCTCTTTCCTGCTGCATAAGATGAAAAGATTTAATTCAATACTCACTAAATTTCCTTCCAAGCCAGGGCTATGATTCGATGGATTTCTACTTGGTTCATACATTTTAGCAATACAAAAAGAGGGGTTCTTTTTTCTTCCAAACTGTAGAGTAGAACAGTTTGGAAGAAAAAGAAATGAATCCTTTTTTTGTATTAATAAAATGTATGAACTAAGTAGAAATCTAAAAGTACGGCAGTCATTAATTATCCACAGAAAAAATAGTCCCCTAAGTTAGGAGGCAAGAATTGATGAATAGGCAGAGCACAGAGGATTTTTAGGGCAGTGAAAATACTCTGTATGACACTATAATTGTGGATACATGTCATTATACATTTGTCCAAACTCATAGAATGTACAACGCTATGTGAACCCTAATGTAAACTATGGACTGTGGGTGATAATGATATGTCAGTATAGGTTCATCACTTGCAACAAATGTACCACTCTGGTGGAGGATGTTGATAACAGAGGAGGCTGTGCATACGTAGGGTCAGGAAGTATATGGGAAATCTCTGTTCCTTCTACTCACTTTTGCTGTGAACCTGAAAGTATGATAAATAAATTAATTTAAAAAAAAAAGAAACCAGAGGAAAAAAGTCCTGAAAAGTGATGTTGAGGAGCTGCTAGAGTAGTTAAAATTAAGTGTGCTGGTGCCCTCATGGTGCTATAGCTCCAAAATTGTCACAAGTGTGGCAATATCATACGAAGCAGATCAACAGTAAACGCACATCACTGTGATAAAAATGGCTGTCTCTCAGCTTCTCCAATGGAAGGAGCCTGTGTGACTCAGTGTCTAACCTGAGAGGGAAATGGTTCTGCAATAAACCTTCTCTGATAAATTTTCTCCATGTATAAATACAACATTTATTTCAAAAGTGATTTGCAAGTTTCCGGGAGAAAGGCAAGTCATTACAGATAGGTCATGAAAGGTGGGAAATACAATGTAGGACACTGTTTCACACAGAAGTGCTAAGATGCTCATGCCATTTGAATCTGTTTCGGAGACTACAGAAAAATAGCCATTTACTTATCCAAATGCTTGTTACATCTATTCCTTTATGATAAAATACGTTTCTCGAAAATTGCTTCTTGTACAAAATGTGGAATTTATGGGGTTGGAACTAGTGTCTAGATCCCAAAATTCGCGTTCACATTTAGACAGCCAAGGTCCTTTCTCTCGCAGAGTGTTTGCTTCGAGTCACGTCCCACATAACCACACCTAGCTCAATGCAGCGCATGTGGTAGTTTCTCAAGTTCGCCAAATTGAATTAAACGCTTTAAAGACATCCTTGGGGAAAATTACTCAACTATTGTCTGGTATTCCTAAGTCAGCCTGCCTAAATAAAACAAGAGAAGCCAGTGCTCCTTTGCCAACTGCACTTATAATTGAAATGCTAGCTGTTCATTTTTACCACTTACGCTCAAATAAAAATGGTACTGGAGCACAGGTTCTGGTAAACCTGCTCAATTTAAGTCTCATTCCCATCCAAATTCTCTTTCAATATAACAGTGAACTTGGACCCCACATTTTTCTATCACTAAAATGTAAAAATGTCTACGGCCTGAAGCATTTTACATCATCTTCAATCCATTTTCAATACAGGACATGGAAGAGATGTAAATTTTCCAGGACAGATTCCTGTAAATGGCTTATCCTCCTGTCTTCTGTGCTTTTCTCCTCTTATCCTTTAAAAAATAACATCTTTTTTTGACATGCGTGATGGTTAATTTTATGTGTCAATTTGACCGAATCACAGGGTGCCCACATATTTGGTCAAACATTATTCTGGATGTGTCTGTGAGGGTGTTTTGGATGAGATTAACATTTGAACCAGTACACTGAATAAAGCAGATTGCCCTCTCTAGTGTGGGTGGGCCTCATCCAATCAGGTGAAGGCCAGAAAAGAACAAAAAGGCTGACTTTCCAGCGAGTAAGAGGAAACTTTTCCTGCTTGACTGCCTTGAACTGGGACTTCAGTTCTTTCCTGCCTTTGGAATTGAACTGAAACATTGGCTCTTTCTGGGTCTTGAGTCTGCCAGCACTCACTGGAACTAAACCATTGGCTCTCCTGGTTCTCAGGCCTTCGAACTCAGACTGGAACAATAATTTCTGCCCTCCTGAGTCTCCAGCTCGCTGACGGCAGATCTTGGGACTTCTCAGCCTACGTTATCATGTGAGCCAATTCCCGTGTGTATGTGTGTGTATACATATAGTATAATATGTATATATATATACACATCCTATTGGTTCTGTTTCTCTTGGGACTTGCCAGCCTCCATAATTGTGTAAGCCAATTAATACACACACACACACACGTACACACACATATATACGCATTCTATTGCTTCTATTTCTCTGGAGAACCCTGACTAATATACAACACGACATGGAGGGCCTCTAACAAAGACCACATTTTTCCCCTTTTCTCCTTTTGCTAAAATTGCAACCAAACTGTAAGCTAGTTTTGCTGAATGAAGATGAAGCTTTCCTCCCATTTGAATATTACCTTTCCTCAGCTTCACATTTTTACTATAAAAACATGGTGTCACATTAAAAACAGTCTAGATTTCAACAGATATTTTCTTCGTGGAAACTTGATAAACTCAAGTACAAGCTAATCATACTTGCATGGCATGGAAAAATCATATCAGAAAGACAGGAAAAGGCAGCCGACTGCCATTCATTTTAATGGGAAAAATCATAGGCTTTTTTTCTCTCTACAATAGGAAAATCTACTATTTTTATTACTGTTATTTTAACAGCAGCATACTAGACACATGCATAAATGCTCAGTTTTATTTACTTTTCCAAAGTTGCATCTTTATTTCAAAAAGAAGACACACACATCATAGCATTTTTTTGAGTTGAAAGGCTTAAAATGTTTACCGTTTTTATAAAGACCACATAACTGTTACTAGACTTTTTTTGTTTGTTTTTTTGTTTTTGTTTTTTTTGTTATTTTGTTTTTAAAGTTTTAAAACTTTAAAAAAGTTTAAAAAAAAAAAGAATATCTGTGTGTATGTGTGTGTGTGAGGAGATCAGCCCTGTGCTAACATCTGCCAATCTTCCTTTTTTTTTTTTTTTGCTGAGGAAGACTGGCCCTGGGCTAACATTCGTGCCCATCTTCTTCCACTTTATATGAGATGCCGCCACAGTATGGCTTGCCAAGCAGTGCGTCGGTGTGTGCCCAGGATCCGAACTGGCAAACCCCGGGCCGCTGCAGCAGAGCACGCACACTTAACCACTTGTGCCACCGGGCCGGCCCCAAGACCTTTTAATATCAGTGCTGCACATCATTTGTACAGGAGCCAAAAGAGCAAACCTTATGACATTTGAGTATATTCCAAGGATATTGTGCACCAAATTGCATCTCCATCCGTAAAACTCTCGCTAAACAGACTTCTCTGGATTTAGTGTCGGAACCTTTCTGAAAGCCATTTGGCATCCTGGATACTGGACCATATTCAAAATAAGAGGAGAGAAGAAGAAAGTGACATGGTGGCTCACAGAACAGTTAACTTAGTGAATAAGATATTTTTCCTTAACTGCAGTTCAGGGTTTTTTTTGTTGTTTTTTATTTTTGGCGAGGAAGATTGTCACTGAGCTAACATCTGTGCGAACCTTCCTCTATTTTGTATGTGGGACGCCGCCACAGCATGGCTTGATGAGAGGTCTGTAGGTCCGCGCCCAGGATCCGAAGCGGTGAACCCCAGGCAGCCAAAGCAGAGCATGCAAACTTAACCACTACACCACTGGGCCAGTCCCTCAGGGTTTTTTTTTTATTCCCTTTCCATTTCTTGCTCTAACTGATATTGAGAGTGTGTGCATCTATTTATTATTTATGTATTCATTAAATCTCATGAACACCGGCATTTACTTTTATCATCTTCCTTGAAAAAACCTAGAGTGAGGTTCACTAAATACATCATGTGTATACACACACACACATACACACAGATATTCTTTTTTTTTTAAACTTTTTTGTGTGTGTGTGAGGAAGATCAGTCCTGAGCTAACATCTGCCAATCCTCCTCTTTCTGCTGAGGAAGACTAGCCCTGGGCTAACATCCATGCCCATCTTCCTCCACTTTATATGGGACGCTGTCACAGCACGGCTTGACAAGCGGTGCGTTGGTGCGTGCCCGGGATCTGAACCCGGGACGCCAGCAGCGGAGCACGCGCACTTAACTGCTACGCCACCAGGCTAGCCCCCAGACACAGATATTCTTGACATCATAATTGTCTTATCCGCTAGATTAAGGCTGAAAGTTATTTTAAAAAGCTAGAGCCAGAATTTAAAAATTACCATTTATACAAAAATGGCAAAAAAACCCCAAAAAACACCCCACAACTGTTCTGTTGTTTTGCATTAAATATGACAAAAATGCACATTATGACGTTTTTATAATGGAGGAGAGAAGGAAGTACATAGGAATCTCATAATATATATACTAAGAACCCTTTGATAGGAAGAATATTTTATCCCAACTTTTAATAAGGAAAGTTAGTTGCTAACTAAATGGCTCAATACACACTGGAAAGAAGGAGGAGAGCAAAAACAAAACAAAAGCACTCACAATTCATCTGTGGAATATGCTAACCAGGACGAACAGTTTCCAATGACTGCAACTAAAAGGGCTTCATAAGAAATGAAGTTATTTATTTTAAATGCTGAGACTGGACATTTAAAAACAGGATCAGACACTCAGACACAGAGTGAGTGGATATAAGCACCCATTTTTATTTTAAATATTTAGAAAGTGAAGGCACGACTCTGGTTTTGACATATTTCAAAAGTGTTTCAGCCCAGAACTTCATTTTATGAGGCATCAAGCCTTCCCAAGCCGAAATAATTCCCCAGGTACCTTAGAGTCATTTTCCACAAGCGAGGAAGGATCAGTTTTAACGTGTAACATTCTGCTTGCCAAAACATCAGCCGGACAGGAATGTTTAAAGGGGCAAGTTCAAGTGGGGACTTCTGATTTCATACAGGAAGCTGGAGAGCACTCAGGCAAACTTCAGAAGCCAGGAACATAGAGGAAAGGGAGGATGATGTCCTATAAAGAGAACTTGGCTTCTTCAAGGGTTGTTTCAAACAGGAGAGGGAAAAATACTTGCAATAAACAGCTAGAAATCTACTTGCAGTGTTCCTTTATTGTGAAAGAGGCTTTGGCAACTCCAGTTGTCACAGCCAACACGAACTCAGCAAATGTCAGAAGGCATTCTCTAAGAGTAGTTGAACACAGAAAATAAAGAGAAGGTTAGTTTTTGATCTCCACGCAAATTCCAATGCATAAACAGCAAAGCAAGATTAATACGATGATGTAGGTTTAGCGTGTCAGCTCCTATTGTTCTAGTTTCTACAATGAAGTTCTACTTGGTCAAGCAAATAGCAGCCCAACTCTGTGCCATACACTATGTTAGGTTCTGAAGATGCAAAGATGAATAAATCATTATCAATGAAAAACCATCTGGCATTTTTAGGGAATCCAGCAGTCCTACGTCTAGGAACATATACCTGGGAGGCACCTCTGCTGCCAAAGACACATAAAGTATTGTTCACAGTGGCCTCAAAATGAAACAACCAAATGCCCTCAGCAGGACAAAAGGTCAACAAGTTGTGCTATATTCCCTAACCATCCCTTTTTAATGTTGCAAATCATCCCTGCAGACCAGGCTGCCTGACCCCTTTCATGTCTTATTTTTCTGCATAACAATAATTAACATTTAATATATGAATATTGCAACCATTTTGTTTCGCATCCGTGTCTCCACCCGGAACTGAAGTTCCATGAAGGCAAGGATTTTGATCTTGTTTTATTTACTGCTATGTCTGTTCAGGGAGCCTAGAACAGTGTACGGCACATGGAAAGAATTCAATACATATATGTGGAGGGACGCGGGGGAGGGAGGAAGGAGAGGAAGAAGAGACAGAGGGAGGGAAGGATGGAGCTAGGAGCAGAGGGAGTGAGGAAGACAGATAGGAAAGAAATTGCTAAAAACAGTGAAAATAAAAGAACTATAGCTACAGGCTTCCACATGAGCAATTCTCAAGACTATAATGCTGATTTAAAAAAGCAAAATATAAAAGAATACACGCAGTATGATTCCATTTACATTAGATTCCAAACATGCAAAATTAATATTATGATACATACATAAGTAGAAAAACTGTCAAGAGCATACATAATAAAGGTCTGATAAACACAAAATCAGAATGTGGATGACCTGGAGGGGGTGATGGAATTGCAGTCAGCACAGAGAGAATTTGAATGTGCTGGTAACATTCCGTTCCTTAAGCTGGGCTGGGGCGTTACATTTTATTATTATTCCCCATACTTCATACATGTAGTAAACATGCTTATAAATTTCATAATTAATACCAAAACATCAAGTCACTTAAAGAGTCTACTAGCTGGTGAGATAGTCAAAGCTGACAAGAGATGAATTCAGCAGAAGGGGATGACGTCTTAGAAAGAGAAGCAAGCATGGGCTATGGAACACCCAGGTAGCTAGTCAGACTGGAACCACTTGTAGTTCTAAATATTTCCTTTTATACAGTGGTTGAGGGAACTGGTCTCCAATGGTCACTTGATTTATATATTTTTAAACCTATAGTTCATTAGCTTCTGTGAATTATCAAGATAAGCATTTTAAATAATTGTCAATAATATTTTAAAGAAGAAATATCACCCACCTTAAGCAGAATTTAGAAAGTTGAAGCAAAAACCAGAGGAAATATTTTATTAGATACTATTAAAGTCACTTGGGTAGGTGTTATTAAGAATCAGCTGTCTATAACTGTAGGAACTAATTTGTTCTACTGTATGTTCATTCATTACTCCTTCAGAAACTATTACTGAATGACCTGTCGCTATAGTTCAGTAGCAGCAATGTGCAAGATATATGCTAGGTACACAGGAAGGAACAAACATCTGTAAGATGTCCTCAATGAGCTTACATGCTAGCATTAAGACACGTACATAACAATCACACCGTACATGTAGGTACCAGGGATACCCTCAAACACGGAAAGTCACTGTGTGTGACTGGGTTCTGCACGAAGTCACAATAAGGGATGAGGAGTTCATGCTCATGCAAAGAAAAAAAACACTTAATGTGCATTGCTGAGTGCTGCCTTGCCTTACATTATTCAGTATTGTTCTATTTCTTAACATCAAGGTAAATAGTAATAATTCATGCCTCCAGATGTTTTATTGCCAAAGCAATAACATATATGCTGAAAATCTTTCAAATCTTTGCCCTAACTCCACTAATCTTCCTCCTTTTTTTTCTTTTTGACATGTTTTGCTTCATCAAATACTAGGTACGTTTTGACCAATTAGGAACTTGGCAAAATAACTTTTTTGTCCTTTGTTCATAACATGTGTGGAAAACGATCCCATAGAATAATGAAAAGAGTCTTCTACAAGAGATTTCTGGATCACTTTTAATGAATATTATTTAGGGCAAGTCACTTAAGTTCTCTGATGCCATTTACAAATTAAGGAAGTTAGACTACATACCTAAGGACCTTTTATGAAACACACATACACATCACACTCATATAGATGTGAGTATCTACCACACTATTTTTCATTGTCAGCTCCATCATGACTCTGTAGTCTTCAAATGGTTATTTTATCTATACAGTCATGTGTTCCTTAAAGACAGGGATACATTCTGAGAAATGCATCATTAGATGATTTAGTCGTCATGTGAACATCATAGAGTGTACTGAAAGGGAACAAAATTTGCCACCCCAAAATATGTCTTTAACACGAGGATTATTTTAGGCTGATTATTTTTAAGAAACAAAAGACTCAGAAAGCTTTTCTTGTTACCTCCCCTTTAACTGCCTAAAAGAATTCAGATTAAAAAACCTGTCTCAGGAAGCGAGCTATCACCTTAGCACGACATGAACTAGGTGGTAGACAGGAAGGAACCTAGAAAAGCCTGTCTGCTGGGCTCCACGCTGTGTTCTTCTGTTTCTGTGTGGCCAAACACTTGTTTTCTAAGCGTTTGCTCCTTTCACCTACCTGTGAATTGCCTTCCTTCCCTTTGAAGTCCCTGACTCTCCCCACCCCCAACATCTTCTTTTGTCATTAGCTGAGGATGGTATTTAAGGTGAAAGCTTAAGCCTTTTTCACAAATTCCTCGGTTTCCCTGGTTTTCTCCCATGTAAACATGTTATTATACTTTTGTTTGTTTTTCTCCTGCTAATCTGTCTCATGTCAATTTAATTCTTAGACCAGCCAGAAGAACCTAGAAAGGTAGAGGAAAACTTCTTTCTCCCCTACAATACTTACACAAACCTAGATGGTATAGCCTACTACACACCTAGGCTACATGGTACTAATCTTATGGGACCACTGTTGTATATAAGGTCCATTATTGACCAAAATGTCATTATGTGACACATGACTGTATATGACCCATAGCACTTTCACAGTCTGACTTTAAACTGAATGGCAATAGGCTGAAGGGTTTCCAGTTGTTTCAGACATGTATCTCCTCTCAACAATAGTTCATGTCTTCCTAATGTGTCCTTAATTTCCATCTTTCATTTTACTTTCCTATGCATCCCCTTCCCAAACACAACTTGCTTATTATATAGTGTCCAAACAAACATACCTACTACTTCTAAGACCTCCCCTAGGACTACCAATAATAACGGCTCACATCGATTGAGTTCTTATGTGCCAGGCACTGTCCTGAGTGCTTTACCTGTATTAACTCATTTAATTCCTATAACAGCTCACGGGGAGTTAAGTATCTTGTGGACATGACATGGCTCCTGCATGGAAAACCCAGGATTTGAATCCAGATAGTCCAGTTCCAGGGTGCATGCTCCTAACCCACCATTATAAATGCCAGAACTGTGGATGCTCCCCGGTGCACACACACATGTTTGATTTATGTCTGAGATTCTAAAGAATAAAAAAAGCAACCTCAGTATATGAGAGGAGAAAATAATTCTCCATAAAACGAATCTGACTTGGACACCATTCAATGTGGGTTTAATTTCAAATACCCAAAGGGCCTCATCTGTGGCCTCACCTACAAGGAGGTGCCAGATCTTGATGAGCAGTTCCAGTTTATTCAGGAGTCTTGGGTTTATTTTTGGAATCCAGATGCAGGGAATGGGCTATTTTCATATTCAATCCCGTGGGCATAGGGAGCTGCGTACTTAGAAACCACACATGCCATTTAGAGTCAAACCCAGGCTGGCACCTGTGATTCCCTTGGCCGGCTCCCCTTGTCCTGGCAGCAATAAATAACAGGGCATGAGCCAGAATCCGTGTTCTGCATTCTGAAGGGAAGTGAGGATTTATCCTCTTGGAAAGCAAAGGAAAAAGCAGACCAACCTCCTCTGGCTCCTGAAGGGAGTAGCTGAGGCCCTGCAACCTGCCACTGATGCTGTTAATAAAATCTTCACTGCAAAATATTCCAATGTAGGTTTTTTTTCTTTTCTTTCTTTTTTTGTTGGTGAGGATGATTAGCTCTGAGCTAACATCTGTTGCCAATCCTCCTCTTTTTGCCAAGGAAGATTGGCCCTGGGCTAACATCATGCCCACCTTCCTCTACTTTATATGTGGGACGCCTGCCATAGCACAGCTTGATAAGCGGTGCATACGTCCATGCCTGGGATCTGAACCTGTGAAGCCCGAAGCGGAGCGCATGAACTTAACTTCTACACTACCGGGCCAGCTCCCATTTCTTTTCTTTCCTTTTAAAAATTTTTGGTTAAAAATTTGCCATTTGAACCATTTTTAAATGTACGGTCCAGAATGTTGAGCAACCATCACCACTATCTATTTCCTAAATTTGTCATCACCCCAAATAGAAGCTCTGTCCCCATAAAGCAATAACTCCTCTGTCTCCCCCTTCAGCCAGTCCCTGGTCACCTCAAGTCTACTTTCTTTCTCTAGGAAATTGCTTGTTCTACAGAGCAGTGAAATCATACAATATTGGTCCTTTTGTGTCACATCATTTTAAGGTTTTATGTTAATCGCTTCACAGCACAATTAACTACAAGCACTACACACTGGATGGCAGGAAAGCTGGGTCCTCCCTAGTGCTATTCCACTGCTTGCCTCCACGAAGTCATCTCATCCCCAGGGGTCCCAGGATACCCAGGGATCACAGAGGAAGAGCAGACGCAAATGGTTGCTCCACTACGCTGAAAGACGAGGTTCTCATGCATCTTTCCTGCAATTACTTCTACAGCCTTCAGGCCACATAACTTTGGACAGAGCATGCCCAACTTTTGTGTCCAAGGTGCTAATGGAGTAACTAATATAAAGTAAAAAAGGTTCTTTCTTTATGAAAAGTTGTGATCAGGGTCATTTTAAGAACTTCATACACCTTACTCATCTTACTTTTAGAAGACTTATCCTATGGAATATCAATTTAAAACTACCCACAGCTCACTTTAAATATAATTATGTATTACTCTGAATTGAATTACATTATGAGTTGCTATGATACATTTCAGAGTCTTTTAATTAAACTTTTATTAATTATAATGTTATACTCTCTTTCTGTGTTTAACATGTTTGTAGGGCATAGAAACTATGCCAATAAAGCCTAATAAATAAAAAGTCCCTGTGCATGAATCACAAAATGTTTTATTTCCAGCGGTTAAAAATCTGGTTTCTTTAGTCACTTCTCATTTTTATTACTGGTTCTTGCTTTTAAATGCCACTTCAAAGTTGAAAAGAGTTGAGTTCCAAGCAATTTTAGCTGCAGAAAAAAGGGAGGTTGGCTGTTCCTTGATATCATCAAGATTGAGAAAATTCTAAAACAAGGTTAACATATATACCTTACTTCCTTTCTGATTTGCCACAATAAAACAACTACCAGTATTCTTAGCTCATAACTTATCAGGGATTTTTCCCAAACCAGGCACAGTCATGAATGTAGAAGGTGGAGAGGAGTCTAAAAATTTGATTGAATGAAATATAAAATAATTTTGTTCTGAGTATCCTGATATATGTATGTTGTAACAAAAAATAAAACATAGCATTTATTATCCTATTTTACTATTCTTGATTCATTCCAATCCTAGTGTGATGGTTAATTATGTGTCAACTTGGCTGGGCCATGGGATTCGCAGATACCTGGTTAAATATTATTTCTGAGTGTGTCTGTGACAGCATTTCCAGAAGAGATTAGCCTTTGGATTGGTAGACTGAGTAAGGCAGACTGCCCTCCCCAATGTGGGTGGGCAGCATTCAACCATTTGAGAGCCTGAAGAGAACAAAAGGTGAGCTGGGACATCAGTCTTGTGCCCTCAGACAGGGACTTACACTCCTGGTGCTCCCGGTTCTCAGGCCTTCAGACTCAGATTGAATTACACCCCCGACTTTTCTGGTTCTCCAACTTGCTGACAGGACATCTTGGAATTTCTCAGCCTCCATAATCATGTGAGCCAATTTCTCATAATAAAGCTCATTATATACATATACCCTATTATAAAAATAAGGTATAATCTCTAGGTGTATTAGCCATGGTTCTCCAGAGAAACAGAATCAATATATATATAACATATTCTAAATTTTGGTAAAATATATATAAGACAAAATTTACCGTACATTATATACACATACCTTATTGGTTCTCCTTCTCTGGATAACCCTAACTAATACACCTAGAGATTATACCTTATTTTTATATCATGTAAAAAGGCATCTCTCTTTCTGTGGGCACTGCTGTGTGTCCATCCATCTTTCCTTCTCTGCTAATCAATCTCCAATTCTGTTCAAGTACCCAGCAGAGAGCCCTTATCTTAGGGCTGTGCCCAGCTCTGACCAATGGACTGTAATGAGAAGGGTGAGCGGCAGGGTTCTGGGAACAATATTTTCTTCCTAATATAAAAGGGCATAAGAAGAAATTTCCTTTCCTGGCTCTGCCTCCTGCCACAACTGTGTGACAGCATCTGCATCAATGGGGGAAGGTCAAGAAGATTATGGGGAGCCCTTCACCCTCAGCCAGGCCACCGTTGGGAGCTAAACCAATCCCAGCAACTGCCCAACTGGGATGCCTGGCAAGCTCCCCAGATCAGCCCCTGGGTGATAAAGATTCTGCAAGTCAGACTGCCACTGGCGGCTGAAGACATCATAACTGCTACACAGCTGCCGGCCTTGACTTCCACTTCCCACATGGCCGACACCATTAGGTATCTTTGCTGCATGCCTGGGCCTACAACATGGGCTTTTAATTTCTAAGAAACACACGGGTCCTCTGTAGCAGAAGTGAAAATGTGGTTTTTCTGCTTTAACAGGATGTTTTGTGGTGTATGTATATGTGTGTGCACATGCGTGTGTATTTGCGTGTTTAAGAATTGGTGAAAAGTTTGTTGATTTTAAGTTAAATTTGGATGAACAGAAAACAAAGGAGTGGAATCCTTAAAAGAAAGAATATGAAGAAATATATTTTGGAAATGCCTACATTGCCCAATCATTTGAGGCACACCTAATCAAGGGGAAAACAACAAACACAGTATTTTTCACTGAGGATTACCTACTTCACAGTGTGACTCTGGTTTTTCTCTCTAAAAGTACTTTATTGATTCAACTCACCTTTTAAAAACACCCAAGAGGCAACAGATATTTTCACATGTACTTGTTCATATACCCTCGTTGTCACCATTCCACAGATGAGCAAAAGGGGAATATGTGACGTCAACCACCTTTCACAGTGACACTCTTACTCAGAGCTAAATTTGAATTGGATCCTGGGAATTCTAAACCAGTGTTCTTCCACTTGAATATGCACACAGATCAGCTGGGCATCTGGGAACATGCCCATCCTGATCCACTCCTTCTGGGCTGGGTCCTGAGGTTCTGCATTTCTAACAAGCTCCCAGGTGAGGCTGACCCTGCTGGTCTGCAGACCACGCCTTGAGTATCCAGGATCTAAAAGAGCAGTACGTGTAAGATTCCATTTGCAAGCACAAGATTTCAAGTGTCACATTTTTCATCAAATTACCTAGCCTGTCTTATTCTCAGTTTTCTCATCCAACAAAAGAAGTATAAAAACAGTACCTACCCCTCATTGGGCTGTTATGAAGTTTAATGAGAGAAAGCATTTAAATGCATTTAAGATGCCTGGTAGACATGGAGCGTTCACAATGGGTAGATATGAGTGTCATATATCGAAGCACAAGTTTGATTGAGGATTTCAAAGTTCACAAATGAATTAGACAGAAACCTTCCTGAGTCAGGGAAACATACAGGGAAGCAGGGTGCAAAGACCACAGAGTTGGCATTTCAACTCTGCCATCTTCGGATGCTTTGAGGGGTGCCTGCCCACCTCCACCCATCACCTCTTCCAACCTCTTCTCAGGCGGGAAACCAGGTGGCTCTGTCTCACCAAGAGCAGAATGAATATGGAGTGGTTCTGGGATGGACATATAATAGGCACAAATGATTCAGAGGCAAGACCCAGCCAATTTGATCTCTCTCAGGAACCTAATCAGAACATTACTTTCCCACATTTTTCCCTGTGAGTCCACTGTTCAGTGGCCCCAGACCTTGAATGTGGATGATAGTAGGGGCTGTATGGCCATTTCAACAAAGCAAAACAGTGAAGATGAACAGAGAGAAGCACGGATGAGAAGCCTACACACTGAGGAAGAGAAAGAGCCTGAGAACAGGGGCAGAGGGAAAAGACAGACAGAGACACACTGCATCACCCTCCTGGTTGCTGACAGATTTCTCTTCTTGGTTCAAGTCCCTTGTAAGGCTTGGCTATAATTCCTGAGCTTGTATTCTGCATAATTACCCTGTGTCCTTTATTTCTTTTTCCTTTGCTTTGGCTAATTTGTGGGGAACTCTGGTACTTACAACTAAACAATGCATGTCTAAGAAACTTGAGTAAGTTTTCAATTAACCTCTTTAACCCTCAGTTTCCTCATCTGTAAAATGGGGATTTATTTGTTTGTTAGATAAATATTTATTGAGTGCCTACTCTTTGCCAAGCACTAGATGGGTAGTGGGGAAACAATGGTAAGAAATTCCAGAAAATATCCCTACCTTTGTGGAGCTTATGGTATAGTAGAAGATACAAGGCTTAATGATTGAATGAATCATAAGAAAAAACATAAAACTAGGGTCCGGCCCCGTGGCGTAGCGGTTAAGTGCTCGTGCTCCGCTATTGGCGGCCCGGGTTCAGATCCCAGGTGCGCACCGAGGCACTGCTTGTCAAGCCATGCGGTGGCGGCGTCCCATATAAAGTGGAGGAAGATAGGCACAGATGTTAGCCCAGGGCCAGTCTTCCTCAGCAAAAAGAGGAGGATTGGCACGGATGTTAGCTCAGGGCTGATCTTCCTCACAAAAAGAAAAACAAAACAAAACATAAAACTACAACTGGGTAAGTGTTACAAATGAAGAAGTACATAATATAATAAAAATATATTCAAGGGGAGTGACTTATGAAGAAGTCTGAGAGGGAATCTAAGTAGAGACTAATGAGCAAAGAGGGAAGAGAAAAGCATTCTGGCAAAGACAGCATCATTTGCAAAGACTCATAGGAGAGGAGCATGGCAAACACGAGGGCTGAAAAAAGACAAGTGCACAGGGGGCACTGTAGAGAGAAGAAGGGAAACTGTGATGTGAGACGAAGCCGGGCAAGGGGGCTAGCTCAGAATGCAAAGGGCTGTGTGGGCCAGGATAAGTATTTTGATCTTTATTCTAAGATACTTATTCCAAGATCAATAATTAGTTTTAAATAAGGAGATGTTAAGGTCAGCTCTGCCTTTGAAAATATCATGCTGGCCACAGTATGGAGAACGTACTGGAGGAGGCAGGAGTAGAAGTGGGTGGACCAAGTTGGAGGCTGCTTCAATGGTCCAGGGGACCACTGAAGGCAAAAACCATGAGTTTGACTCAGGATGTATCAAGTTGAGGTGTCTCTGAAACAGCTGAGATTGACATCTCACCTCAGTAGACTACTGAGTCTATGAGAGTAGAACCTGCTGGGAAGGTCTAGATCAGAGATATAAATTTGTGAGTCAATGAGACCAATTTGTAGTCTTAATGGAAGATGCAGGCACAGGTGAGTTTGCCAAGGGAGAGATGATGGTGTGAGGAGAGGAGACGGCCTGGAGGGTGCCCAGGGGATATTGGCATAGAGGGAGATGGGCCACAGGGAGAGACAGAAGCAAGACCAAGAGACTGTACCATGGGCCAAGGATCAGTGTTTCCACCAGGACAAGAGGAAGTGGCCAATAGCACACATCAAATGACATGATAGCTAATGGAATTAAACTGAATAACAAACAAAACCTCCAGGACATATAGGGCATAGTGTGGCGTGCCCTGAAAAAAAAGGCAATTACCATTATGAATGGCTCACAGATTCTGTGAGCATCAAACTAGTCAGTCCATATGTCAGAGTACCTGACAAGTGGAAGACTTTCAACAGTAGCAACATTTTCTTCCCTTCTGAAAATCAGATGAGTTATTTTATGTCTATAAATTCCTCCAAGACCAAGGGATACCACAAAATAGACAAGATGATCTGAGGATGAGACGAATACTAAAGAAACAGGAAGGGATGAGACTCTTTGGAACAAAAGAAACAAGGATGTATGCTGGGGATGTAAGCCAAGAGTGAAATTGATTTTCAAGCTTCTCCCAGTGCCAGCCTGTGACAGAAGCAGAGGTCAAAAGTACTGCATTTACACACACAGACATAAAATACATACGTATACAAAAATATAACACCATCTTCAAATCCAGAAAAACAATGAATAGGCATAAAATGAATTTATTTAGAAAAATCCTTAATATGTTTTTTTGAAATTGCGAAACATTTATCCCATATCAAAAAAATACACTAAAATTATTTTAATAACTGGATAAAGATCAATAGGAAGCACAGCCATGAATGTCAGTCACCACTCTGCCACTACTGCACAGTGAAATTCTTGCTCTTGATAAAATCCCATAGAATACACACAGGACAGACCCCCAGTGTTACTACCAGTTGGATAATTATGCAGAAATAATGCACTTTTCTCGTGCTTTGCAGAAAGAAACTTGCAGAGCACAGAGGCTTTCTGCCTTGAAAGGGAAACCATTCAAATGTTAGTGCATAACAGCCAAAGGAAAGGAGTTCCATGGTAACATAGATGCTGGGTCAAGTACATGTTCTGAGAAAGCAGGGACATGCAAATGAGCATGAATTAATGGACCAAGGCACACAGCAGCAGTGTTTTCTCTACTCAAGCCCTTGTCGTGCTGAAAGGTGACAATTCAGTGACAGTGCTGAGTACAACACAAACATCAAAGGATGAAAGGCAGGGGCTTCCTGGAAAGAGGTTTTCTGCCTCATTCTCCCAATCCGAAAAAGTGGATGTTCATTTTACTTAAAATTAGTGGAAAATAATAACTCCCACCCTGTTTTGTATGGCCAAAAGCCCAGATTTAAATTTTAACATTTGCTTGTATGCTACTGTTCAAGTCAAGTCTTGAACTGTTTCAGTTGCTCCAAAGGGGAGGTCAGAAATGGGGGGTGGGCTGGCTTACGGCCAGGTGGGGGCCCCTTGAGTCAGGATTCAGGTGGGGTGTAAGGTGACTTTGGTCTCATTACCTGTGGCCGTCCTGGAATGGAGAGCAAGGCATTTTCAGTAGAGTTTCGGAGAATTTGGGTCACCACAAAGAGAGCTATCTGAACTTGTCTTAAATGTTCAACAAGTTCAGAAACAAAAAGGTGTATAGCAGTTAGACGGCAAAGTAAATAACGGAGTTTGCAAGAAGCCCGAGGTCTACTTGTGGGCCACTCACCAGCTTGGGCAAGAGGTTATTCAAGAGCTCTGAGTCCCCATCTTTGCACCTGTGAAATGAAACCTCTGACACAGCCTGAACATCTCCATGGTTCCTTTATGGCGTCAACAGTAACCTCCAGAACTCCATCTCTTTGGTCTATTTTTATTTGGCAAAATCAAAACTGCCATGGGCTCCTTGTCACCAACCACAACATCTCAGCTACCAGAGCCCTTTAAACACATCCCAGAAGTCATTCATTACGTGATTTTTATTCCAGGCACTGGTATCTTCCAACAGCTCAGTGATGTAAATGAGTTTTCCAAGCCTCCTTCAAGGGAAAATAAAAATACTTAAAGTTGCTTTTGAAAAGTTCTGCCAAGCTTCTAGGCTTACATCTTTTGAGGACATTTTTTATTTACAGCACGCCTAAGAGGTGGAAAGAAAAGTGTAATCTGGAAGAATGTTCCTATTTCGACAAATTTAGCCAATGTTGCCTAGCAGAGGAAATCTTTAGAAATATACCCTCCTAGGCCTTTGCACAGAAGCTCCTGCTGGGCACAGGTTCCTGCCAGAATCTCTGTACAGATATCACATGCAGCAGCACCGTGACTTCTCACAGCCCTGCTTCTGGAAGCATCCTCATCCACACACCTTGGCTACCTAGCTTTTATCCCCTGCACCCTGGTTGTAATGACCAGGTCTCTGGTTTTCAAAACTTTCTCCCACAGGGACCACCCTAATAGCTAACAGAAATGAAGGCAGCAACAGATGGTTAGGGTAACATCTAGCAAACATTTTCTGGAAAGGGTCAGAGAGGAGTCTTTTAGGTTTTGCAGAACTAGTGTTAAAATCAAAGTTGTTGTGTAGATACTTATAAAATAAGAGAGAAAACACATTTCCACATCTTTTATTCATGAAATCCTAAATACAGTAATAATAACTGAGTACAACTGCTTGTAGAATACACATCTACTAATGAAAGATTGGAATTATTTTTTTTGGGGGGGTGGGGATAACATTTCCCTTCATTTGGGTTCAAACGTGATATTTCCTATCATCGACTCAATTACAATGTTCATCCATACAAACCATCCATAACTCTAGGGCCTTACAAAGGCAGGCAGCATGCAGGATTTGGACCACGTGCTGTAGTTGACTGACTCAGGGTGGTTTAGGGCACAAGCTTGAGGTTCTGGCTAAGCTTGGGTTGAATACTAGTTCTACAACTGACTTGGCAGCTTCTGACTTCACTTCTCCGACACATAATTTTCTCCTCTTTATACAGAGGCCAAGAAGATCACTGTAAGCATTCCACGAACTAATGGCTGACATTTATCAAACTCCTACTACGTCCCACAAATGATTCTATGTGCTATGTGTTCCTCATGTATTAACTCATTTAGTGATCAAAACACTCTTGCAAGGTAGGTACAATTCTTATACCCATCCTATAGGTGAGGAGACTGAGGAACAGACAGATTAAGGAAAATGCCTATGGTTACTCACCTAGGTACGAACATAGGCAGACAGAGCGCTCTTCACCACCCAATACCTGCAAGCTGTGTTGGATGAATGTTAGCTATTATCACTTATTCTTGTTAATGAGGTATGTCAATGAGGTAATTAGGATGAGTTTTTAATGTACATTCCAGAACACAGACATCAACGTGAGTTTTGTCCTTCAAAGGAATTTACTTTTGGATGCTTTCTGTGTTCCGAATAAAGCATCATTGTTCAAAATGTTCCCAGTTTTACCCTTTAAAACTGTAGTTTATTAACTCTAGGGGGCATTCAGTCTCATTACTTCCTTGTTCCTAATTTCCCTTTCTAAATATAAGCTAATATATCAGTTAATGAAATATAAGATGGCCTCATAAGTTAATCTATTGTAGACTTAGGAAAAGAAGAACTCCTAACATCCTTTCAAGGTTAAACGGGAAACCAAAATGCCAATCTAGGATGTTTCCCAATTTGTCAGTGTCTATCATCCTGATCCTCTTACGAGGATCACCCCCACACCCATCCTCCTGCAGCCTGAGGCAGGCCAGGACAGGGAACCAGCTCAGACTGCCTGACCTCACACCTCGCCTTTTGCTGCTGCACATCATTCCTTCACTCATCTCTCATGGGTTCCCACTCTTCACACCTTGGCACAAACCTGCCAGATATTCCTTCCCCAAACATCAGCTGAGTCCCCTGCCAAACCTTAGGAGCTAAAATGAAGGGGAACATTTCTCAAGAGGTAATCAGTTTTCTTCATTTTCTTTAAACTCCTCCCCAGAGTGCAAACATCATAAGCAGAACAGGAGGCACAGGTAGCAGATGCAAACCTCCTGGGAAGGAGCTCATAAACCGAGCCCTAGAGGTCCACTCCATGACATCTCTCCCCTCTGACCATCTCAGATAGATACTCTCGGGCATTTTACATGCAAAAGGACGTCTCCCAGATCCGTATCTCTGACACAAATCTCTCCTCTAAGTCAAAGACACGTCTACTCCGCTAGACCACGCCCACTGCAAATGCCCACCTGGATTCCCCGCTCTCCCAACAAGCTCCGCGTGTCAACTATGATTGCTCAAAAGCTTCTTTCTTCTGGCTTCCAACTTGATTCATGATCACATCCTCACACCACAAGACTGTCTACCCATCTCCACCGTCCCTGCCCCTCCATCCCAGTCAATGTGCCGTGCCCCCTCCTATCTATATACGCATCTATCCAATAGAAAGGTGATGCGAGCCAAACTGCGAGCCTTATGTGTTAATTTTAAATATTCTAATGAAGCCACGTTTAAAAAGTTAAAAACGGTAAAATTAATTTTATTTCATTTAATACAATATATCCATAGTGTAATAATTTCGATATGTAATAATATAAAATATTAAGGAGATATTTTACATTTTTTATACTAAGTTTTCAAAACCCACTGTGTATTTTACACTTAGAGCAGGTCTTGACTCAAATTAGCCATATTTCCAATGCTCAATAGCCACATGTGGCTAGCAGCTACCACAGTGGACAGTGCAGACCTCAAGTCTACCCAACATTCAAGGATCAGCTCAATGCCTTCCACTCTGCAAGATTTCTCTAGTTCCTGCAGGATGTCAGGATGCCAGTAATAAATAAAGGGAAAATGGACGGTAAAATCATTAAAAACTGAAAGAAGCAAAAACACAGTGACATTCAGTTGAAGAAAATGACAATCGATATGAAAATATATTGTTACTTTTCCATAGCGCTATTATTCAGTTTAATCTGTATTTTTGTGTGTGTAAGTTTCAAATGCTGGCATATTAAAACTGTGCCTACTACCCTCACCGAATGTAAGGGAATAACCCTGGAGAAAAACTAGAGATGATAACATAAATGAAAAAGACACATTGGGTAGAAGCTCTTTATCACACCATTTTGGGGGTTCCCTGATTGCTTGGTAAAACCATCACTAGACTGTAGTGTCCAGCAGAGAATGTCTGTCTTGTTCATATTGAATCGCCAGCCCCTGGGGCATTCAGTCTTATTACTCTATTGCTCCTAATTTTCCTTTCCAAATTACAAACAAATATATCTGGTAATAAAACAATAGACCACCTCACAAGATAGTCTATTGCTAACTTAGGGAGAAACGTGTTAGTGAAATGTCTGGCCCAGGGCCCATACTCAATAAAGATTTGTTGACTGAACTAGTAACACAGAGGATTGGTACTTAAACCACGATGATGAAAATAAGCATGACTTGTGAAGTGGGAAATACGGAATCACTCTGAGCAGAGAAGATAGCACAAGGAGAAATAAACTTAATTCTGCCTAATTGTTCTAAGAATATTCCCATGGATCAGAAACAGTAAGGTGGGGAGAGATCACCTCTACCTATAAAAGATGTGCAGAATGTGGAAGCTGTGTCTCCAGGAAGATCCTTTTCTTTCCTCCTCTGCATATAGAAAAATCTCAAAAATCCTCCTAGTAAAGTGGTGGGAAATCTTACCTTGGCACACTAAAGGAGATAGATAGTGACCCCCTGAACCAAAAATTTAACAAATAAGAAATAAGATGTGCTAAAACAAATAAGGTCAGATGAAGGTGAAGTTCACATGATTCATGGAGGAAGGCAAACTTTGCTGAGTAAACAGGACACTATCCCGTGTTTTTAAGCAATAAAAGGGCATAATGAATGTTTCAAGGCTAGAAGTGACATTCAGTGGGCTAATTTCCCTACTCACAAGCAAATTCTGTATCCACATCCTACTCTGAAATTAATCACGAGCATATGCCTACTCCCAAAACTAAAAGCAAACATAATGTATCTTTCCATTTTTGCTATTTATTATTAGTGGTATTTAAGGTATGTGTGGAGGGATGGGGTGTGTGTGTGTGTGTGTGTGTGTGTGTGTGTGATGTAGAGTTTATACTAAAAAAATGTCTGAGCTGGCATTATCAGATGTCTTAATGACATACTAGATACTAGAAGCAACTGTAAAATCAAACCAGACAATGAAAAACAATAACTGTTAAAGTGGGCTTATGGAATAATTAATTCTTAAAAGGACGCTTTGACTGTCACATACAAGAACTGCAGTGTATTTCCAATAAGTGCTCATTTGAGGTTCCCTTGACCTACTAAAATACGCCAAGCATGGATGGATAAGCAAGGGCAGTCTAATTGCTGACAGAGGACAGAGCAAATGCAAATTTGGTAGATATTCCTGAGCCTATTTAGTTTTAAGAACCATTTCAAAACAGTTGGAAGACTTTAAAAGAAATAGATATGCCATTTACAGCTCAATGGCCCAATAATCGTCACTACCCAATAGCCTTCCTGCCGAGCTCGACCCTTCACTTTCTACCCTTCATGTGCATGTGACCGATAACTAGATTCTGGCCTGTCAGGTTCCCATTGACCCACCAGTTGTTTCTCCCTGCATGTTTCCAGGTTTATGAAGATACAAATCTGAATGAATAATTTAGCCCTTGCTAGACTTGTCTTAAGAGTACGGAATGTGCTTTATCCATCAGTATATCCCCAGTGCCTACCTTGAAGCCTATTACATATTAAAAACAGTATAAATGATTGTTGGACCAAATTGAGGTTGTTGATTTTCTTTTGGAAACATTGGAAGAAAATGACTCTCTTCCAAGGCCAACTCTCCTCTGTATTACTCACAAATGGACATCCATTAAACCTATATTTAGACTTTCACTGCTCAGGAACCTCAAATTTCCTTTCAGCATGGAAAGGGCATCTGGTAGATCACCCCGTTCACTGTGCTGAACCCCCAACCTGTTTCTAGCTCTGGAAACCAGCTCTTCTGTATTCTGAAAGCAAATCACCATTCCTATTGGCACAAAGGGGCATAAAACTCATAAGGACGTTAACATAAAACAGAATAACCTTGTTCATGTTTTAGTGTATCTTATGATTTAAAAAGCAGAAAAGGAATTGGCATTGGAACGTTTTAGATCTGTTTCAATCAAAATATGCAAAAGGTTTCATGGATTCTGAAGTTTATCTCTTTCTTCCATATGTCTACTAACATCACAAAGGGTCATTTATAACTTAAGGAATAAAAAATTAGGAATTTGGAATTTTGGGCTCTTCACAAATGTTGAAATTGTGCCAAAAGAGTAATGATAGTTATAGGTCTAAGTGTACGGAATATATGATTATACACCCCATAGTAGATAGTTAAAGTAATTACACTGGAAAAAATCTTAAATTATGGAATGTGCTAAAATTGTGACTAAAAATAATTTGCCATTGTGGAGTTGTAGAAGAACATTCATAGGAAGATCTGATGGGTGATGGCAGAAAAGCCTCCCATACCTTCTGGACCTTCATTTATTAATCACTTAAAATGGGATAACCAAGAAAATGCAGATGCAAGCACACACTCTCACTTAATGCCATACATAGAGTTATATGAAAAGCCAATTAAAAAATCTACGTGAAAGTTATTTGGAAATATATAAAGAACCATACTGTTATATTGTTAAGTGATGATAAATATTTAAAAGAATTGCTATTTTTTCTTTAAAGAATTTAAGTAAAGCAAGGTCATTGGTATGAAGTATAATGATGCATTCATTCTGAAGTTTAATTCAATTATATGATTTCTTAAAGAATATTATCTGTCAACTAATGGGTCCTCATTGAGAGAAAGATCTCTAGGAACTTATAGAGAGTGACATACAGCAGGATATACGGCTAAGCCAAAAAAAAAAAAAAGAGGGCCAGCCCTGCTGGCCTATTGGTTAAGTTCAGCATGCTCTGCTTTGGTGGCCTGCGTTCAGTTCCCAGGCGTGGACCTACACCACTTGTCTGTCAGTGGCCATGCTGCGGTGGCACTTCACATACAAAAAGAGGAAGACTGGCAACAGATGTTAGCTCGGGGTGAGTTTTCCTCAGCAAAAAAAAAAAGAAGCTCCATCTAAAGAGTGTCTACAGCATGCTGCCTTTTGTGTGAGTAAGAAAGGAAAAAGGAAATCCACACTCACATGCTTATTTTTACAAAAAGAAAGAGGAAAGGACAACTAGCAAGTAATGAAAATGGCTTCCTATTGGGATGAGTAGGAGCAGGGGGAGGGGAGGAGGGAGTAGGAATGGCAGCTTCCCTGACTACACCTTTTTATATACATAAAGTTTTGACTTCTGAATCATGTAACTGTTTTCCACATTCAAAAATACAATTAAATCCAAAAAAAAAAAAAAAAAAGAAAAAGAAACTCTATATTTGAATACAAAGAGTATTGGGTGGGATATTGGTGATGATGTAAGAGAATGTCTTTATGCTTACGAGATTCATGCTGGAGTATTTGAGAATGATGAGTCATTATATTTGCAACTTATTTGCAAATAGTTCAGCCAAAAGAAAACGTATATGCAGGTGCATACCGATGTGTGAGCGTGCGCGCACACACACACACACACCCCCATTTGGATAGAAAGGAGGGGAGAGAGGAAGTAAATGAGACAAAATCTTACAACTTGAAGAACCCAGGGGAAGTTTACCAAAAAACATTTAACCTTCATTCTTTTTCTCCTACCACTGAACAGAATTTTACCAGGAGCCTGGGAGAACTGCTAAGAGCTGGCTGGCCTCACTGGTAGAGGTTGGAGGGACAGGGGATCAGAGAGGCAGGCAGGAGATTACCCCTTGGGAGATGAGATTAGGCTGTGAAGACTTTAAACCTAGGAAGAAACATTTGGACTTAGTCCCACAGGGTTAAAAAAAACCTAACTTGGAGCAAGTCTTCCTGCTGGTCAGATTCCTAGAAGTAAAATGGCTAAGTAAAAGATATGCAAATTTAAAATTTTGATTGACGATAACAAATTGCCCAACAAAAGGACTATATAACCAATCAGTGAAAAGTACTTTGGGCATTTTACTTTAAAAAGGGTTTCTTCAAACAAATACTTGATTGGAAGGGTTAGAAAAGAAAGTTAACATTGACCCTGATTCGAGTTTTTTAATGATATCGTCCTTGTCGATGAAGGCACAGTACTGGATTCAGAGCTTTTCATCTCCCCCAAACTGGTTCTTCCATAGTCTATTCCAGTGACCATGGTTAAATCAAGCAAAATGCTTAATTAGCATCTTTACCTGGGAAAAATGGATAATCAATTCATTCTGAAAAGGCTATTATCACGAAATAATGATAAATACAACCAGGAAATCAGATTTTCACCCAACTTTGTATTTCCTGAAAACCCATAAACAGAGTAATATAAAGGATCGTTATTAGGAATTGTGTTAATTATTTTTAAAATGAATTTAAAAAAGAATAACTTTGAGTTATATGTAGAATGCCACTGTTTTACAAAATAGTCAAAATATTATTTACATAATATTCTCTAATTTGCAAAAAAGAAAGCCTAGGAGATGTATGTTGGAAAAATGAGCTCGTTTCATGAATGCACCAAGGCAGGGGGATGATCTGTAGGAGGAACATCTGACCACACTCTCATAAAATAATCTTACAGCGTGTCCCATAAAATCTCTCTTCTAGGACATGGAGAGTCCTCAGTCTGTCTCCCTCATCAATAGAAGCTTCTACTGACGGTAAAAAGAATCACAGGCCAAATGGTAACCTCACAGATGACTCACCGTCAACTTAAAAAGAGGTAGCAAATAAAAAAAGTACTGTGTAGACTTAGCAAGAATTACTCAGCTTTGGAAAGCCATTCTGTGAAATCCAAGGAGATTTCCCAACATCCTGGTTCTGAACTTTATGTTTGTGTGTAGATGAGGAGAAATTTGAAAGCTGAGTCCCATTTTAAAAGCTGTGCTATTTTTCTATCATTCCCTATTTACAACGTCACTCATCCAAGTGTCTGGCTAGACGTGGTTGCCGTCAGTCATCAGAGCTCAACCCTACAAAGCAAGCTAAGACACCATATAAGTCATTTGCTATTGGATATAATGAGGTGGTGCTGTTGCATTTTTATTGCCATTAGAATAAATTGTTCACAAGAGAAAGATGCTTCAGCTATTAAAATAAGTGAAGGGGAAAAAAACCCAGGTATATAAGTATGTTTTATGTGAAACACTCAACTGAACATCTGCAAATCATTTTAGTTCTGTAAGCTAATAAAAAGTGTATGTGCTTTTTCCTTCTGTTTATCCTCTAGAATTTTTTCTTCTGTCTACCACTCATAAGAATACATTTTTATTTTCTCCTTCATCAACCTTTTTTTTACTGGCTCCTCTAATATACACTGTCTCTAAATCTGTACCGAAGAATTACCCAAACATGCTTTCTGAGTTTGTGTCAACCCACAAGTAAGCAAACAAACTGATTTCCCCCACGTTTGGACTGGAATCATACCAACACAATGCCACTGACCCAGTGCTCCCCACCAGCCCCTCCAAATGCACACTGGCCTGTATGGGACCTTCCATAATCAGAGAAGATGTATTTAAATAGATTTAAATAGCAGGCTCTGCCAGGATGCATGGAAGAGAGAGGATCAGGTTCCCTAAGCACATTTGCCATTAATAGTATGAACTCATGAATGCCAGTAATTTCTTGAAAACTTGACTTTCAATGTCAGCTTGAATCTGTTGATTTCTGTCCTACGATTTAGCAAAAACCAATTATTCTACCTCCTCCAATTCTATCAATGCAATTATGTTGTGTAAGACACCAAGGGAGGGGGTGACTAGCACTTCAGTTTATCCCCTGAAGATATCAGTCTTTCCTTGGATTGTCTAAGAATAACAAACCCACTGAAAAGCGCAATTTGAGCTATTTCTACTTGCTATTAGCTCATGAAGAATAATAGAATATTAGTGACTTGGCTTCTAAAGGAAAATTATGTTCTCAGAACTAAATGGGATCAAGAATTTTTTCTTGTAGATAGTTAATAACCTCCAAACTGTTTTTCTGATTGTGATACCCTTTCAATGTGTAACTGGCACATTGAATAAGCAGGACTCACAAGGTGTAAGTTATTTTGGTCCTCTACTACACCTTTAGAATGTACTCAACAGGGGAAAATTTTTCCCCTGCTCCTGGATAAAAACTCAGGGAACTGAGTCCTATGGGGAGGAGAAACAAGATGAGCAGAAGAGATCTTATTTGAGTGGCACTGACAGAACCTGGGTCTGGCTAATACTTAATGCATTTTTCTGGATTCTATGGGTTACCCCACGTCGTTATTGTCGGTCAGTATCTCTTATGTGTCTCAGCATCTCTCATGGCGGTTCCCTTAATATGGAAAAGGCACTTTCGTCTCACTGGCCACTTACTCCTTCTACAACCCAAGGTCCAATGATACCTCCAGCTTCCCTCTGCTGAGAGTTAGTCAACTAACCCCAGAGGAACCTATTTGACAGCATCTAAGACCATCTGGCCCTTAGCTCCCACTCATGGGTGGTTTCCCGTCCTTAGGAAATACTCAAGCATCCTTTTCCCCATACCCGCACTTTGTTCTGCACACTGAAGTAGACAGCCAAGGAGAGTGTCCACTCAGGAGAACAACCCCATACTTCTGTCACTCCTCCCACTTCAGGGAACACTGCAAGTTGTCCGGTTGAAGCCTTCTCAATGGCCTTGAGGGGAAGGGCCGGTACCCATCCTTTTCCCTATAGGCTGGGGAAGGGGGCCCACATAACACCAATAGCTCTCTCTAAAGATACTCACTTTCATATCTTCTCTTTTAATCTTCAATAATCCAACCCTTTTTAGCCTTTATGCAGTGAGTGATTCAAGGGTTATAAAGCTAGTTTTCGAAATTTCACTTAAAAATTTGTATTTGGTCTGGAGTCTTCGGTGTGTCATTCTACTATGGTTTCATGCCTGAGTCAAAGATTGCAATATAACATCTTGTCAAAAATGCTGCTCTCTAAAGAAGATATACAGATAGAAAATAAGCATATGAAAACTTGCTCCAAATCATACGTCATTAGGAAAATGCAAATAAAGACAACAATGAGACATCACTACACATGTATTAGAATGGCCAAAATCAAGAACACTGACCACACCAAATGCTGGCAAGGATGTGGAACAACAGGAATGCTTGTTCGTTGCTGGTGGGAATGCAAAATGGTACAGACACTTTGGGAGAGAGTTTGACAGTTTCTTATAAAACTAAACATACTCTTACCATATGATCCAGCAATCACACATCTTGATATTTACAACTTACAAATGAGTTGACAACTTACATCCACAAAAAAACCTGCACATGGATGTTTATAGCAGCTTTATTCATAATTGCCAAAACTTGGAAGCAGCCAAGATGTCCTTCAGTAGGTGAATGGATAAATAAGCTGTAGTACATCCAGACAATGGAATATTGTTAAGCACTGAAAAGCAACAAGCTATCAATCCATGAAAAGACATGGAAGAAACTTAAATGCATATTACTAAGTGAAAGAAGCCAATCTGAAAAAAGTACATACTGTATGATTCCAACTATATCACATTCTGGAAAAGGCAACACTATGGAGATAGTAAAAAAAATCAGCAGTTAGTGGGGGAGGGAGGGATGAATAGGTGGAGCACAGAGAATTTTTAGGGCAGTGAAACTATTCTGTATGATACTATAACTGTGGATACATGCTGTTATACATTTGTCCAAACCCATAGAATGTACAACACCAAGAGTGAACCATAATGTAAACTACGGACTTTGCTTAATGATGTGCCAATGTAGGTTCATCAATTGTAACAAATGCATCACTCTGGTGAGGGATGTTGATAATGAGGGAGGCTGTGGGTGTCTGGGAGCAGGAGGTACATGGGAAATTTCCAGACCTTCCTCTCAATTTTGCTGTGAACCTAAAACTGCTCTAAAAAAATAAAGTCAATTTAAGAGGAAAACAAAACGAAATAAAAATGCTGCTCCTGCATTGAGTAACTAGGAATGTTTTGTTGAATATTCTCAAAAGGACCTTCCTTGTTTCATTATCTGTAGTAAACAAGAGAGCAAATATTCTGGCTAAAGAAGTAGCCAGATTTTGGAAATAACTCCTAATTCTCCCTACATTCCTTGTTCTTCCAAGACTATCCACATCTAGAATTAATCATAATTTGGCCTTTGATTCTGCCAAGCCACACTATGAAACTCCTGACCCCCAAATTCCTCCAATATTGTACAATACTGGCACAGGGTGAGAAAGCACAGCCTGGAGGAACTGGGATCCCTCATTGCTTAGGTGATTTTTCTGGCTTTCTGAGTTGTTCTGACGTGACATTTGTTCCCTTTATTTGCCTCTAGGATAACAGGCATTTATTCATCCATTTTCATGACTCTTTAAGAATCTGATAAAAATTATGGCTCCTTTACCCATTTCTGTATATAATTTCAAGTCCCTGTGGGATCTCTGAAACTCATTCATAAATTCCCACAGCTCCCTACATGCAAACAATGCTTAATATCACTCTTAACCACACGCCATACCCTTTCTATCCTACCACAAAAATGTTCTGTCATTTCTGTGGAGCCAAAACGAGAAAACAGTTTATCCCCATGAGCCAATCAGTTTTTCATCATTTACACAAAATGTTTATGGAACAGCCACAGTATGCAGCACATTAAGACAAGAGTGTGGTTTGCATCAGATTTACAGTGTGACTCTCTAAGAAATGTTCTCCTTGGCCAATGTCATGCACGCTAGTGATTTCATCTATGAGATGATGCTTCCAAATCACTCTGACCCAGATTTCTCCCCAAGCTTCGGTTGAATGCCCACTGGACATCTCCATCTGGGTATCCCACAGCGACCTCAAACTCAACATGTCTGGAACACAGTAACTTGCCCCCAAATCATGCTCCTCTTGTTGCATTTCCTCTCTCAGTGAATGGCACCCTCATTCAAACATCCATCCAAGCCAGAAATGTGGGAGACTCCTTGACTCTTCTTAGTCTGATGTCCCATCAACCAGCAAAGTTCTGCTAATGTTAAGCCCTAAGTGGTTCTTGAATCCACTCAACCTCTACAACCACTGCTCTCGTGGCATCTGATTCGTAACATTGATGTGAATTCAAGTTTTTCTTTAACTCTGATTTTCTCCCCTCTAAAGGCACAGGAGCCAAACCTCTTTGTTCGTTAGCTAGAGATCTAGCAGATATAGCCAAAGGATGAGCAGATGCTGGAGGACTATGCTGGAAATGGAGCCCATGAGAGAGGACACTGGTCACTGAAATTTTATTTCTGGCAACAAGGCAGTTTTGGTCCCGGTGGTCAGGAAAATTTTTGAAAGAATGATTTTAATCCAGCTTTAATTAAATCCTTTAACTTTCAACTTAGCCAAGGAAATATCTGACTGATACAAACAATAATTTATCCCTCAGAATAAATCCTCAAGGAATTATCGTAGAAATGTGGTCTTTATCCAAGTACTAGATCCAGAAAAATAAAGGCTGTTGAAGAAGCAGTCATAGCTTCTTCCACTTAACAAACTAAACCAATATCTGGGCCAGATCATTCAAGAAGCGTTAATTCTCACTTCAAAATATTTTTTAGGGCCGGCCTGGTGGCGCAGGTGGTTAGGTGCACGCGTTCTGCTGCGGCGGCCCAGGGTTCGCCGGTTCGGATCCCAGGCGCGCACCAGCGCACCGCTTGTCAAGCCATGCTGTGGCGGTGTCCCATATAAAGTGGAGGAAGATGGGCACGGATGTTAGCCCAGGGCTAGTCTTCCTCAGAAAAAAAAAAGAGGAGGATTGGCAAATGTTAGCACAGGGCTGATCTTCCTCACAAAAAAATATATATATTTTTTTTTTAAATGGTGGAAGGCAATATTATTTAATATTAACATGTGGAACTCTATAATATACTAAGAATTTTCAGGTAACCAAAGCTTTTCATTTCTAGTGTCTACTAGAAATAGACACTGCAAAAGATGTATCTGACTACACAATACTGAACAGACTTATTCACCAAGTGCATATGGGTACACATGGTTTTGTTTTAATAACAACCAGGAATAACTTTTCTCTAGCACTCACTATATACCAACCAATATGTTAACATTTTAAGCAAAACATGTCATCGTCACCGAAGCCTATGATATTCTTATTAAAAACTCCTGCATTTTATAGTTGGAGACACCAAGGTTTAGAGAGGTTAGTAATTCATCAAAGATTGCACTCTCTTGACCCTGAGCCAACAATACCAACAAAGGGTTTCTTTGAGCAGAACACTATTTTACAGAGGAATGGCAAGAAGGAGGAGGCACATAAATTAAATTTGATATACTTCATGTCCTAGGAAAGGCAGGAGAGGGCAGGGAGAGAAAAATAGCAGTATACAAAGACTAATTTAGTGTGAGATACACAGTAGGCTTCAATAAACTATGACTAAGTTGAAGTGTAAGTAATTAAAGAGAACTGGGTTAGATGGGTAAAATCTTGAGCATAACATTTAAAAGTTGAAATGAAAATTACATTATAACAAAACACTTCAAGTAAATCAGATTTACTGATATGTGACCACTTTTGCCTCCCACAAGCCCTATTCTGACCCCAATCAACCTGCCTCCATCCAAGTGCCATTCCCATATAACCATCCCCAGCAACCAGTACATTCCTGAAAATACTCAGTTTGTTGTCCAATAGGGTTCTATTCATAAACCTCGAAATTATATTTTTAGAGTTGTATTTCATGTCAATATAAAGTCTCCATATCATCCTACATTACATTTAATAAATTTTTTTATTATAATAGTCCTTTACTCTAATGAGCAAATTTGGCAAATTATTAAAAGTGTGATTAGGAAAGAATAAATCATATATCTCACTACTAAGGGAGAGCTCACTACAATATTTTCATGTACTTGCCTTTGGCTCTTTTCTATGTATAAATACATTTTTTATACATCTACCATATGTCTGTGTCTGCCCCTTGAATGGCTCCTAGGAGGTAACCTCTGAGCCCTTAGAATATTCTGCTTGATAACAGTATTTTTATATGCCCAAGACCTTGAGCCAAGTTGGCTAGTGTGACCAGATGACTTTATTCTAACAAAGGGATTTATGGTGAATGCCTGTTTTTGCCCCAGGGGGCTGGAATCCGAGAAGCTGAGATCAGTCATGTGGGTGCTGCATGCCTATGTGACTGACTCACAATACAAACCCAGGCTGAGATGAGCTTTCCCAACTGGTACCAAGGCTAGAGCCAGCTTCCCTGGTTGTCAACACTTTGCAATATTGCTGCCCATCATTGCTAGGAGAATTAAGCACACCTCCATGTGACTCCGTTGGGACAGGACACTTGGAAACTTGTGCCTTGTTTCTCCTGGACTTTGTTACATGAACTTTTTCCCTTTGCTGATTTTAATCTGTATCCTTTCACTGTCATAAACCATAACCATGAGCATAACAGCTTTTCTGAGGCCCGTGACTCATCAAGCCTGAAGGTGGTCTTAGGGACCTCTGACACAATTTACTTATCTGAGAAATCTGTAAGCTTTAGTTGACCAAAACTCCAACAGAACCCAACCATTTGTCTGACTGATAAAAAAAGATGCAAAAAACACACTCTTAGGATCTATTAATGGACATGTAAGGTTTATTTAGTAATTCATTCAACAAATATTTATTAAGCCCTACTATGTACCATGCAATAGGAGACAATAATAATACAGTGGTGTCCTATTCTATCTGTATATTCTAAGGGGCACATCAACACTGTGGAGTTTGGACAGGGAGGGTAACCAGAATGGTTGGCAGTTTTGTAAACCCTCTGTATCAGTTAGAATATAAGGAAAAATCTCAGTAAAAATGGCTTAAACTAGTAAGAGTTTATTTTTCTCACTTAACACAAAGTATGGAGGTAAGGAATTGTTGGCATTAATTCAACTACTCAATGTTGTAATCAGGGAACAAAGCTGCTTCTATCATTCTGCTCTATCTTCCTCAGCATGTTGGATCTCATCATCGAGCCTATTACCTAAGAGTTGCAAGATGACTGCTACAGCTCCAGACACCTCAACGTCAGCTAAGCTTTCCCAGAACCCCCCAAAAATATCATTGGCTACAGCAGCCACAACGCCACTCCCAGTCATGAAGGAGTCTGGGGAAACTATTTTATTTGGCACACTACCACCCCAATTTGGGTTTCTATTATCAAGACGGCAGTGGATATGGATATTGTAGGCAACCAATAGTGTCTATACACCATCTATGAAAGGGATAATTCACATATTGATGAAAATAAGAAAAAGAAGAAACTGAACATTAAGAAGGAAGGTAATAGAAAATATAGAAGGAAAGTAATATTTTTGCAACCTTGCCACTGAAAAAGTAAAAGAAGCTAGGTTAAAACAGCCTCTGGACTCCAATCCTTTCTGTTGGGAATGTGAGAGGCAATCTGTGAAGAGGGGTGATAAGCCAGGTCATAAATGTCCTGCTAGATTCCACCAGACTGGGCCCTAAAGATATGCTGGGGAAAATGAAAGCTAAGAAAACTGTGTCCTGAGTAGATAAGCTGAAAAGAAACTCCTGGGTTCACACAGAGGTTTCCCTCTTTAACCAAAGTATATTAGGGAAGGTCCCCAAGGCTTTTCCTATCCAATTTCTGCCATGTGTTCTGGAGCTTCAAAGTGAAAGATTCTCTCCATGACCAAACTCTAGTCAGGCTCCTCTGAACCACCTTCCTAACTAGGCCTTGACTTTTGGACTTCTGTGTCCTTCTTTGTATTGTTGAATTTTAATAAGAATCCTGTCAAGTCATTTTAGCTAGAATTCCCTCTTCAATATCTGATCACCATTGATATCTGACCAAATTCCTCATCCCCTACCAGCCCCAGGTGATGTCTGATCACCTTGTTCTGCCTTCAGCAAGAATTGTGTTAGGTCATTTAGGCAGAATCTCCCCATATCCCTGATGTTTCCTCTTAGTAATTTTCCATCCACTGACCCCCCACCCTGCTCCTTGGCTATAAATTCCCACCTTTCCTGGTTTTATTCAGAGTTGAGCCCAATATCTCTCTCCTACTCCAAAACCCCATTGCTATGGCCCCTATACCTATCACGACAGTCCCCCTAAATAAGGTCTGCCTTCCCGTTCTTTAACAAGTGTCACAAATAATGTTTTCTTTAACAAAAGCCATGAGGAGGAGACAAGAATAAACCCGGAGGAAAGGGAAACATTTATCCAGAGAAGGCACTAAGTAGAAAATTGTTTCTAAAAATCAACAGGTAAAATTTGCAAGAAAACCATTTTTGTCTCAGTGAAGAATACTTGAAGAATTGAAACCGTTCTACCCTTAAAAGAGATCTGTGCTGACATACGAAGCATCTTGAAACAGAAGAAATCTGAACGTCAAGATATTGGACATTTATCCATTAAGGTAGTATGGAAGACGTTCCTTCTTGAATCAGATGTTGTACCAGATGATTGAGGGTTCCCTACAATTCTAAGCTTCTATAGTGTTCTGTCTTAAAATATTCTAAATACACTTCAATGAATAAAGTTTATGAACCATATAATTGGAAGGAAATGGACTAAAATGTTAACAGTGATTATCTGTAGGTAGTGAGATTATGGTGATTGTAATTTTATACTTTTTGCTTATTTATATCCTCTAAATGTTCTATAATAAATACTTTAGAACATTTTAGAGAAAACTCTTTAAAGTAAAGGAGAAATTCTGCTTATTTATATCCTCTAAATGTTCTATAATAAATACTTTAGAACATTTTAGAGAAAACTCTTTAAAGTAAAGGAGAAATTCTGTCTACATATACTTGACCAGTTGGCAGTAGATAAGCCACTAGTATTTAAAACCACACTAGCTTTAATTTCTTATGAACTGGATTTAAAAATCATCATGGCATAATAACATTGAGAAGGTAATCTCTGGTATTGGTTAACTCACAGAGACAAATATTTTATAATTTTTCAAGCTGATAATAAGAAAAAATAACCACCAAGGATGATTCATTTTCTTCCTCAATTGACTCTTTCAGCTGTTTTAAATTAAATTTAGGCATTGTGATACTAGAATATAATAATTAAAGGCAGGACACAGTGTAGACCTAATAGTCTTATTATACCTTACATTACTGATGAATGTTTATTTTCCAAGAATCTCATCTCACTTTTGAGTTACTTTAAGCGCAAAGCAGTTTCAAGGCAAAAAAAAAAAAAATGAAGAAACAGAAAACAGTGTATTTTTTCTATTCTAAGTGTACCTAGTCTGAAAGGACAAATCGACATGTGTTAAGGTCAATAAACCAACTGAACTACTGCAATGTGAATAGTAAGCAAAATTTAGCACAGCTCCACCCAACCTTGGAAGAACAGAAATTCATTCTGAAATAAACAGAGGGACGACATTGGGAGCCCAGACATTGTAAGCACTCCAGGAAGTTTACAACAGCTTCAAGTACTTTCTAGGAAGGCTACAATCCTTTCTTGGCATAGATGATCCTCACAGATACCAGAAAGCAACTGTTGGTCCAGGACAGTCTAAGTGGAGCATACATTTTATGCCCCTTAATTCTTTCAGTCTAGATTTGATTATGAGGTTTCCCGTTCCCCATGATGACATGCTCATATTCTCTTCATTTAGTTGGAGTTTGATTTTATGCAGGAATGTTCCTCTTCTATTGTGGACACACTGGGTTTTTTTAGCAGGCTTCCCTCTAGTGGAACAGCAAGCTCTTACCCTGTTCCTTTGAGTGGCCCAGGTCTGTTTTGAATAAAGGCTCTAATTGTTTTGAGATTCTGACATGAGATACTCATTGTTTTACACTGATTAAATGGCTTCTTGATCATTCCTCCCAGGACTGGATGTTAACCAAAACTTTAGGGGCAACCAAAAGATGCCTTTGGAATTCTGGTTTCCATAAACAGGCACTCTGCTTTTCTCCCAGACAAGGGATAAGCAAATGAGCTACCAACACACAGAATCCTCAGGAGAGTTTTCAGTGGTAAGTAAACTGGGTAATCTGTGTAGACTCTTCTCATGTGCTCCTTGCCCAGGATCCCTGCTCCAGCTCACCAACCATGCCTGCCATTCCCTACATGGAACTTACTCCCAATCACACATTCCAGCCCGCTGGCAAGAAATGCTGCCCATCCTCTCTGCCAAGTCAAAGTCTCTTAGACCTTACACATTAACTCAAAATCCAGGTTTCCCTGCAGGAGTCCCTTCTTCACCCCACCCACGGCAGATGACCTCATCCTTTCCCCCAGTTTCTTTCATCACTTCCACATCATTTACAACAAGCACACAGAACGGTATTTTACTTTTTGGTGGGTGACTTCATGCTGGTAACTGATCACTGTATCTGTGTATATGTGTGTGTCTTCTATTCTATAAAACCCCAAACCCAAGCATTCAAGCTCCTAAACAGCAGGAGGCATATGTTCTAATGCTGTTATAATATTTCAAAGAACCTTGTGCAATACTTTGCAGGGAGGAGGCTCCTTATTTTCAGAGGTGAGTCAGAGAGATGCTGATGGGCTAGAAGCTGTAATGTGGAATCCAGATCAACAAAACTCAAATTCTTCAAAAGTTTCTTCTCATCACATTCTGTGGACTCTTCTCATATCTATGCATATCATGATTTCTGTCCCCTGTACCTTCCCTTATACAACAGAGCCCTTGGCTATAGATGTATATATGTATGGATGCATACGCAAGTATGTACACACACACACACACACACACACACACACAAAGAGCAATGCAGATGTGTGGAGGAAAAAGCACTCTACTGGGAAGTAAGACAACTGGGCTAAGGTACAACACAGCAACTTAACGGGGTACCTGTGCACAGGTGACTGCACTTCTCCAGCTTCAACGACCGCATTCACAAAATGGAAGGATACATCTAGGACATTCTAGAGAAGATGAGGTCTCATGCTAAAATACCATGATAAAAGGAAAGCATTTGTCATGGATTTTTAAAAATGGATGAAGTCAGAATCATTCATTAGTAACCATATAAAAAAAAAGGTTTGAAGACAGTGCCTTCTCAAATATTGTCCAAGAGAGTTTCTTTCTCTACTTTTCTACATAAAGATGTACCTAAACTTAATAAATACAGAGAATAGCTACCACTTATAGAGTGCTTACAATGTGCCAGGAACTTGAACCCACTTCAGGAATTTTTAACTCATTTAAAAATCTCACAATTGCCTTATGAGAGAGGTACTAATATTCTCATTTTAAAGATGGGAAACTGAGGCACTGGGAGGTGATTTCTCTGGCTTAAGGTGACATAGCTTATAAGTGGCAGAGCCAGATTTCAAACTACGTGATGACAGATACACATTATAGAGAGAGGGTTCTGTGAAGAGCTAAACAATAGTAGAAATCCCTGACTCTCAGAACTTTGAACCTAGTGGGGCAGATAATGAATGTCACAGGCTCTGGGAGCTGGGAGCAGCCGTCAACACGGGTCCACCAATTATCTCATCCAGACATCTTCCCTTTCTATAGGCTTGAGGTCGCTCCTTGTCTCTTAAGCACAGGACAGGACATAAATTACAATGTACAATAGCAGCAGAAAGATTACTGTAGGCAAGTTGAAGGTTACCTAGATTATAATTTAATCTTCTACAATAAATGAATAAAATAGAGTCTAAGAAGAGATAAAATTCAATGTGCTAGTAACAATAAGAAAAAGAGGGAATTTTCTGACCCACAGCAATTAATGCGATTGCACAAATTATTGTTCCAAGCTATAACCAACAGATAGTAACCCCAACTCTACAAAGTACATTCTAACACTTCATAATCCTACCAGGTTTGAGTTAAGAGAGAGAGGGGTTATCAACAGCAAGTCGTCGAGAAATCACACACACGGACACACAAAGACATTTACCATTTTGATTCTAACAGAGAAAAAGAAAAGTAAAATATAATTCCACTAATTTGAAAAGATTGTCTTAGGTTTCTCACGAAGAGGTTTATTGGTTCATTATAGAAATGAACCCTCCCACCTCCCAAGAAGAAAGCTTCATTTATTCACACTAATGGACCATAAAATCCATTCCTTTAAAGTTTATTGCACTGTCTTAGTCAAGCCTTTTGCTTAGAGTAGCAAGAATGTCCATGTCTTCAATCTCCCAATCCACCGAGCACTGAAAGCACTCAGGGAATCACAGCTCTATGGTTCCACATGAGAATCAAAACCAAGCCACTCCACACACTCAAGTTACTTAGTGGTTGGAAGAACAAAACCAGGTGCATAAAACGTTCTACTTTAATTTCCTGGAATTTGATGTCCATGTTTGCTTAAATGACAACATAATAAAAACTGAGAGCCAAGCACCATCTAAATTAAATCCACCTATCATCTCTCCTAACACCCAAATTAACTACGGCAAATAAACTGTCACCCTAAGTATTCTTTCTTTATATTGAACATCAGCTCATATGGTACAAACTGCCGACTGTCCCCCCCAAATCCATTCTCCTCTTCTTCCACAGTAATAATTTCAGCAACTCAAATGCCACCAAGCTAAAGGCCACATTTCCTAGCCTCACTTGCAGCTAGGTGTGGATACGTGGCTCTGTTTAGGGCAATAGGATGTGAATAAAAGGGATATCTACAATGTCTCAGTTATTTTCAACCTGTAAAAAAGTCACTCGCCCCCGAGTTCCTTTTGTTCTCTCTGTAAACTGGAACATGTGAGCAGATGATGCCATGGGAATGATGAGCCAAAACAACGAAAGGAAGCACATCCTGGTATGACTTATGGAGAAGACCAATCTGGACTGCTCACCTCCTGCATATTATATGAAACTTTAAAAAAAAAATGCTTTTGTTTACTCTATTTTTGTAGTCTCTTGTGAAAGCAGCTTAGTTTTATCCTAACTAATAAACTCCATGAAATCGACTGGTTAGCACCATTTACCCTAACTTAAATCCTCTGTAAGAGTGTTCAACAGGACATTCTCAATGACAGACATGTTCTATAGCTGCACTGCACAATATGGTAGCCACATGTGGAGAGTGAGCCCTTGAAATGCGTATAGTCTGCCTGGAGTATTGAATTTTTAACTTTATTTAATTGTAGTTAATTAAAATTTTAAAAGCCATATGTGGCTAGCTGCTAGTTGCTACTTTATGTGGACAATCCAAGCATTGGGAACATCTAAAATTGCGAATGTACAACAATCGGGAAGACCCATTATCATCATAGAAAGACCCAAATTTCAAAGCTTAGAGGTTTTGCTAGAATGTTACAGAGTAATAGAAGGCCTCATACCACGATTTTCTCAAAGTAGAAATAGATTTTGAGCTGAGACTAAAGTATGAAGTGTTTAGGGTTGTATCGTCATTTTAAAGCTGACACTAGCTTATATTTCAATATGAAGGACACCTGGGATTCTTTTACACTATCATCAATGTGTTTATCTTCCATAAAATTAAAGGCAGCAGATTATTTTTGTTGAAGAGATAAATGCAAAGCAGTTAGCAACAATCAGGCTAACCAATAAGTTACTCTCTTTATTCCATTACACCGAGACCTGGGAGAGTAAAACTTCATTTAGGGATATTTGGAATATCTTCTGATCCATCTGGGTACTCATCTTACAAAACTCTACTTTGGAGAGGTTAAGTTGGCATTTATATTTTAACGTACTACAAAACTCCAGGAAAATACTTGCATTATAAAGGAGACGACTGCTATGTGAAACATTCATCTGAAACATGTCACTGAGGCTCTGCATACAATTATGAGAAACAAATAAACCGAGCTGGGCAGACTGCCCAGAGACAACAGTCAAATATAAACTTTAGAGAGAGACAGAGAGACAGAAATGAGGGAAGGTGCTTGGACAAGTGGGGAGGATAAGGGCAAGAGAAAAGGCGGAACCAGTGGTGAGGGATGAGGAGGGCAGGGAGGGAGGATAAATCAACCAGAGCAGGACAAATAATAGAACAGTAATGAAGGAGCAAATCAAACAGAAAAGTCTGGTCCAAAGTCTTAAATGTATTCACAAAAGCCCTCATTCAGGCATTCCCGTGGGGGATTTACACAGACACATACAAAATTTACATAGTTTTGCCCCAGAGTGAGTTTATTAGTAATCTTAACAAGTGGACACCCCAGCCTCCATTGATGGATGAACTTGATCTGCAATGAAAACAGTATTTTCTAACTACTATTAAAAGCTTCAGATGAATCCAAATCTTTGCTCGGTACAAAGAAATTTATCATTGTTTAAAGATTTAACTGAGCCAACTATCAAGCAATAATAAAGAGGAAAATGTATGCATCTCTTGTCCCTTGGCCCGAGAGCACGCGTGGACAGACAGGCTCATTCTTGCAGGGAATTTGGGCGTTTCTTTATTCTCCTTTTACCAATAAGAAAGGGGCACTGCACTTAGTTATCCATAGGACTTGGAACGACAAAACTGAAGTCTCATGATAGCTTTAAGTCAAATGATATCATTCAAAGAGGAGTAGGCTCTGTGCACTCAGAATAAACAGCTAAAATTTTTATTTCCCAAAGTGAAAGTGTCTGAAACTACAGTTTATAAACATTACCCAGACCTACAATGTAGAATTATGGACTAATGGCTGGACTAGGAGATGTGGTTTCTAATTCTAAGCCTGCCTTAAGCCAGCTAAAGAATAATAATGATAATTATAATATTGTTATATATTATTAATATTAATATAATTATATATAATTACTATATTTATTATATAATGTTGTATATCATTATATAATAAATGACATGTATATAACAATAAATGATGATAATAATAAGAATAGCATCTGATTTAATTTGATTCTAAGCTCCATCTAAATCTTCCAATCATGCATTCTGAGATCAAGAAAGCTGCAGCATCAATGTATCTTAGATTTGATGAAATGCAGATTATAGTAGACCAATAAGTAGTGTCTGTCATGTGCCAGGTACTATAACTTTGTATCTCCTAATTCAGTCCATCCCCCAACAACTGTTGAAGGGAAGAACTGCTACTAACTCCATTTTCCATATGCAGAAATCGGGGCACAGAGAGGTTAAGTAACTTGCACACGATCAAGCAACTAGTAATTGGCGGAGCCAGTTTGAAACCCCAAAAGTCTAGCACACCCAGGTCTGTGCTCTTGGCCACCGTGCTCGCTGTTGAACCTCTTACAGGGCTTTGCACAAATCTTTTCAAGCACTTGGTACCTGAGATTCTCGTCAGTCCCCAAAACAAGAGCACTGGACTAAGCCATCTCTAGGGTCCTGTCCAGCTTTAAAACTCTGGGTTCCCTGTCGTAAATAAGACCACATCACATCCTCTTGTAGGACAGATATCATATCACTAAAGAACAAATCGTACTTTAATTTTAATTGTATTTTTAATTTACAGGACAAAACTGAGGCATTTTTGTTCTTGGTTAAATAACAGTAATTTTAAATAAAGCAAATATTACCCTTTAGAAAACCCGATCACTACTTTTGTACCACCTTCTGTCTAATTAGGGTATCTTTTTCAATTTCTGTAGTGTTGGCCATTGAGGAACAAACTAAAATCATAGCAAATAAATGTGCCAGAATCCGCAACATAGCATATAATCTGATCTAGTGACTATTGAAATAGGAACAATACAGTACACATATACATATATACCACACACGCAATTTGTGTATCTGAATAGTGTTTTACACTGAATTACATTGAAGACTCTTGAAACAATGAAATTTTCTCCACCAATTTTAGAATCATTAAAAAGTCCATTATTGTATAAAATGACATAGAAAACTACAAATCCAAGTGTTACTCCCTACTAATACCAGGTCTGTCTTCAAATCACACAAACACCTTATTTCTTTACTTCCTAGGAATGTCTACATTTGCCATAATAAAAAGATAGCTCATCTCTTTCAGATCCTTCATGCAATTAGAACTCAAAAATGAAAACTTCACAAAAAATAAACCACATTCTAACTTCCCTGCATCAAGTGTTGATCTGAAGGGATTGTCCAAAAGAGGGAGAAATAGAGCATAACATGCTGTTCCTCCGACAACTTCTTCTAGCTATAGACAGGAATTTCCTGTTTTAAAAATGAATTCCAAAAAACAACTTTTTTTCAATTTTATAAGTTTATGGCAGAATTTATTCAAAGCCAATCTACTAGTTTACTGGGCCAAATCAGGAGAATTTAGAAATAGCATGAAACAGGATTTGAGGTAGATTCTGACTTAGCTACCTTAAAAATGAGGCTCCGTTGAGGTCGCCTGTCTTGCAAGTAGAGGGCCCAGATTTGAACATGAGCTGTTTCATTCCAAAGCCGGTCAACCAGCACCCCGCTACTGTATGCTTTTCTGGCTTCCTCACCAGACTCCAAGTTCCCAGAGGACAAGTGAACATCTTATTCATCATTTTATTTCATGGGCAGGCCAAACAGGGAGCAGGGTGCTGACACATAGAAGGAGATTAATAAAGATCTGGGGGCTAAATGAATTAATAAAGGAACAAACGCCCAAGTGTATCAGTCCTTGAAAAATTCTCTGAGATCCTGGGTGGTAATGACGAAAGGAGAGATGAAAGGTGAAATTAACTGTTCTGTCTCAAGAACCAACTCAATGGAAACTCGGCTCAATCAGAAAGTTAAGGTATGTGAGCTAATGTGGCATCAAACCACCCAAGCCAGAAGCTGAAGTCTTTCTAGAGTCTTCCATCTCACTCATCCCCTTCAGCCAATTAGTCACCAAGTCTTTCTACCTTCTTTTCATCACTGAAACCCACACTCTCCTCTTCAATCATTATACCCTCGCCATTAATTCAAGCTTTTACCTGCCCTCACTTCGCTGCCCTTCCTACCTCCCACCACACACTACAGTTAGGGTTTTGATGGGGTTTAATGAATAGCACCCCTTTCTCCCACCCAGGTTCAAAACAAATTGAGGAAATGATAAAAAAAAAAAAAAAGAGTGGCACATAGAAAAATGGCACCTTTATTTCTGGGAACTCTAGTTCAGCGGTTGTGGTTTTAGGTCTGCAGCAAAGTGGCTAATACTGAACTCAAGTGTTGGCAGCATGAGACCTATGCTGGTCTCTCACAGACAGAAGAGCCTCCCCCAGAAGAGCTGCTCCCTGAGGGCAGCTCCCTGCCAAGAGGAAAACAGGGTAGAGATGAGATGTCGACTTTATGTCTTCCAAATTTACCAACCAGGTAAGTAATCCAGGCCAGGTGTTATATTAATGACGCTCCCTTCACATGGAAGTAAAAACAAGGAGTGGAGAAGGGTAATCCACACACCTCTCCAGTGCTCCCCCTAAATGTCCAAGGCTGCCCTTGCTAAACACTTGCCACTGGCTCCCTCCTGCCATCCATCTGCCTTCACATTGCCTTCCTGACCGTATGAACCTGCCTACCTCTCCAGGTATGAGGCTCAACTCACATCCTCCTTTTCTCCCCTGGTAGCTTACCCACTGGTTCCTGCCTCCTTGTCTGACCTTCTTTTGTTCCCCCTACCGCCTTCTCAGCCATGCTTGGCAAGACTTTACTCGTCTTTCCAGACTCAATTCAAGGTCATCTCAGATAAGAAGTCCTTGTGAGCACACCCAGCTAGAGCTCACCATAGCCAAGTTCGTGTCTCCCATGGCACGCTGTCGTTTTGCCATCCATGTCTCCTCCAGTACTTTATTAGTAGGACCCTGAAGTCAGAAACAATTTCTCATATTTTTAACTACCCCCCCCCAATACCTAGTACAGATTCTGGTATGTGGATACCAACAAATATTTATCAGATTAGAGACATGCAAGTAGCTAAATGCAATGTAGGACATAAAAAAGTCTACACAAATAAAGTGTCACAGTGGTTCAGAGAGAAGAAAGAGCAAATCCAGTTGGGAGCACCTGACATATTTCCTCGAAGTAAGAGGTTAAACATTATAAATAAAGATATATCAAAGGGAAATCCAAGAAAATTTCATTTTAAAAAGCTAACATTGAATTGGGCCTGAATTGAACAGGACTTCATGGATAATCACATGGGAAGAATACCCTAAGAAAAAAAAAACAGCATGACAAAAGACATAAATATAGAAAAATAAAAGATATATTTGGGGAACACTGAGGTTCCAGGTTTGGCCAGGATCTAGAGTGCATATAGAAGAGCAGCCTGAGAGAAGGCTGGAGAGGGAATTTGGCTACAACATGCACAGGGCCTTGAGTACCAAATAAAATAAATTTCAACTTAATTTACAGACAATGGAAGTCGAAGCATGTTTTCTAAAAGAGTAGCTGGTTAATTATGCCAAGGAAATTATATAATCTGGATCCTTGCAGTAGTGATAATAATAAACTAATCATTTGTTTTTCAATTACTTCCAAATTTCTCAGGATCATACTGACTCTGAGCTTATAATAGTTTGGTAATCTCAATGGAACATTATTTGAGCATAATAAAATGACTAATAAACTATTTAGGATGATCATGAGACTACATATTAATTTGTAGTCATTTTTCATTTTGCTTATGATCCCTTCAACCCACTCCTGCATGTTTCATCTATTTAATATGTACTTGCCACTGGTCTATAATGTAATAAGATTGCCAATTTCCCAATTCTCTTAATAGACTGTAACACAAATAGCTGATTTCAGGCAATAACAACTATGACCATCTGTTTCTACTTCACTATTTATTCTACTACAACTACGGTGAGCTTTAGAGATCACTCTTCAAAGAATAGTAGACAAACAGCAAAATAGGACCATGTAGGAATTACTGAGATGTCTGATCTCAGTGCCAGAGTTGAACAAATGGATCAGACAGATAAATGGTCTCTAGACCCATCTGCAGTCAATTCTGAGTTATAGCAGCAGAACAACTTTGAACAAATTCCAATATGGCTCTTCAAAAACAGCACCAATAGCAGCAGGGGAAACTATAAGCTTGTTTTTGTTCTTTTGCCAACTAGATATGTGCTATTGATCAAGTCACTTTAGCATACTGGGCTTGATTTCCTAATCCATACAATCAAAGGATTAGACCAGGTTCTCAAGCAGAAAACCAGTGTATGTCTCTTAACTGTCAGCTGAAGACCCTTTTAAGGACAGCCAGGAATCCTAGGAAGAAGATGATTTTCCTAGCAGTGGCATCCTGCCCTTGACCACTGCCAGAATAGCATCCTATTTCAGCTTCTCCATTGTCTTACGTTGGGTTCCCCAGTAAACAGTCTCTGAGATGATGTGAAGGGCAGGTGGTTTATTCAGAAGTGATCCCTCGGGTTTGCACTTACGAAAAGCAAGGGAGAAGGCAGATTGGACAGAGATAGCAGTCGTTCTGCGATGCAGCTGCAACATAGGACTCAGCCAATGCCATGGGGAGCTCTGGACCTAAGATGGCCCTCAAGAGTGGTCCCAAATTGTACTCCCACTTCAACCGGTCATTGGATGGGGGCTGTTCCCTTGCCTTGGGTGAGAGTAATTTCTGGAAAGGTGGTGGGCCATGAACCACCAGTGGCCAAGACGCTATCAGTCGGCAGCATGAGTGGGTCAGTCCTGGAGGGGCTAACTGGACAGAGAAGTAGGACAGCCACTACATTCACCTCAAATCTTCTGAAAGTAAGGCAAAAAAGGGAGAAACATGGTGAAGAAAAGAGAAATGGATTACAAAGAAACAGCTGGACTAAGAAAATCAATGTCAGTATCCTAAAGCCTCGCTCTCTGAATGACCTTGGCAAAGCGGTTTCATTTCTTTGTGTCTCCATCTCTCTGTAAGGTGATCTGAGGTCACTTTCACCACTGAAATATCCAGGTTCTATTCCATATTTCATTCTTGGTCAATGTCCAAAGCCCTTTGGGTACCTACCTCAAGGATTACAAGTATTCCTAAGGAAAAAAACTACTCATACCAAAAACTTCCAGTAGCATTTGAAATTCATCTTCGTCATGTGTGAAGAGATGATAAGCAGCAGCAAATTCAGATCTACACACTACAGTGGACACACAGCAGTCCCAAGATTAAATTAGATTTGCAGGCAGCAGCTCGGGGATTTTGACATTACACTGAATACAATTATTCAGTTAGTTGTATCTTTATTGCCCATGCTCCCCCTTGTGAGGCAATTTTCCTTATTGGAAGTAAAGCAACCCCAACCAAAGCATTTAAAAATGATCCCTTTCCTGTTTTTATTAGCCTGTATCAAACAAATGACTATTTGAAGTACAACCAAAGGGAGGGAATTGGCTTTTTATTGCTCAGTTCATGTTGTTATGGCTTAAGGAGAGGAGAAAGACACCCCAAAGAACTACTGTCTCTCAAAACAAGTTCACAGGGTAATCAACAGGAGAGGTCTTTCAAGAGAGACGGAAAATAGAGAAAATTATGAAAATATAATTAAAGAAGCAAAGTGGATACAAAATAAAGTGTGAAAAGTAAGCTGTTCAGGACAGAAATGCCATATCTTGACATTTACTTGCATACTAGTAAATGCACAATATACATCGTCCAAATGGGGTGACAAATCTTTTCAACCAACAGAGCAGCTGTTGATCTTTAAAATCAAAAACTTAAAAAACAAAAATGAGCACATGAATGCTGCCTATGAATCTGAATTTACACTCTGGCACTTCAAAACAAATGTCAGCCAGGCTCGGTGTCATGCAGAGTAAAATGCCCTCATCTGAGCCGAACACAATTCAGGTATATAAACAAACTAAAATATACAATTCTAAGTGATATCATGTCACGGAACCATTTCAAGTCCTTTGTTCCTAAAGTACAGTCATCTCTATCCCAAATTCCATCTCAAAAAGCTCATACGTTGGACTATTTGCTCCTTCGTTAGCCTGATTCTTTTGGTGACCTTTTGTCTGAAACTGTTCCTCTCACAGATACCATATTATTAAAGAAATAAATGACACTTTAATTTTAATTGTATTTTTTAAGTTCCATACAGGATATGTATTTCTCTCCATTTACAGAAAAAAAAAATAGATGTGAGGAATAACGGATTGCTTAATTTGTAGAAAGGATTATTTAAATATAGTCTCATGTACGTGTACACACTACAGCTCAATATCAATTTTCAGTTTTTCTCAAATTGATTATTTCACTTCTGATTTTGGTAATGTGGGAAACCAGAGGCAGAAGCTCTACTATAAGCCATTTAATCATAACACACACACATCATAACTTTTATATTTTGTATAATAAAAAAGGGGAAAATAGAGACGCAAAACCCCCAGCATAAAGTAGATCAATATATGAATTTAAAAGGATTCTTAACCCTATGACCCTTTAATCCAGAGAGAGATCACAGAGCCAAAGGTTTACTAATTTAAAGGTCAAATTTTTTAAATGTTTTCCGATTTAATGATTTACTTAAATTGTCGTATAAACTCAATTTCCAGGTCAGTTGAAACAAATATTACAAAACAATACAATTTTCACTAAAAAATACACAGTATCATTTCTACTCAATACTAATCAAAGAAAACCATTAAGTCGACAATATTGTAAATCACTGAAGTTGAAAAGTCTTCAGTAATGCTAAAAATACATATTTCATTTTTCCTTGAATACACAAGTTAAACTATTTGCACCCATAAGAACAGATGTAACTGCATTGTTAAAATAAAAGTCCAATTTAGAATATCCTCAGAAGAAAACATATGTCCAGAGAAACTTTTTTTTTTTTTGGAGAGTAAAATTTCCAAGTCTAAGAAGGGTTCACTGAAAATATGGCAGGGTTTTCACAAGCTGTTTTTAGATCCAATAAAGATCACAGCTACAGATTTATCTTCATTTAACTGTTTAACAAAAAATATATTGAGGACCTACTACGTGAGTGGGATCATATTCATGTCAAGGTGAGCAAGTGGTAGGATGAGCAATGGATAAGTACAAAGGAATGGGAAATAGAAAAAAAAAACAGAGATGAAACTAGAGGATGGTGGATGGAAAGTAATGAAATGAATAAGACGGATTCCTATCACACAATGGCGGAACTTCAATGACTCTTGAAATCAACTCATCGTTAACAGGCTTGCCCCAGGTCCTAAACACTTCTAAAGACCTCTGAACAATGTGGTTAACCAACAGCAAAGGACACGAGAAGACTGAAGAGAATCAGGACTCCGGGGATGCTGAGAGTCCCCGATTTAGAGTTGATTCTCTGATCTTCCTAGCAGTAAAATAACTTTTTCTAAGTCTCCTGAGAGGAGGTTTTCAGAGGAGGGTAACATCCCGGAAAGCACAGGCTGAGTTTTATCACCCAGCAAGTGCATTCTAACGAATAATGCCATTTTGTCATGAGCATTTATCTAACAATAATTCACTTTGCATTCTCATTATAATAATTTTATCACTGCACAGCTGCTCCCCTGCACAGTGGCACAGCTCCGTGGCCTGAGATGACCAGTGGGGAGCCAGGCTTCTGTACTTATAGAACTGCAAAAGCAATTAAATGATGTATGATTGCAGGCTGCCATTTTATCCCTAGGTACAAAAAATTTAAAATACCCTCAAGAATGCCTGGTGATCACCCTCTAGCATGATTAAATTCTTTTTGTCTTGTAGCACTTAGAGAAGAGTGATGGTATAATGGAAAGTGTACTAAATTGAGAATCAGAACGACATCTTCTAATCTTCACTGTAAAATCAAAGCAAGTCATGTAATCTGCCAAGGCCTCAGTTTCCTCACCTGTGAACTGGGCATAATGAGACACCCTTCCCATAGTCTCTGTGATGATAAATGAGATTAATTTCTGAAATGCTCTTTAGTTTCCAAAGCAATGTCATAGACATACTCATGGAGAAATCTCCCAGGGGCTGGCAAAAGAGAAGGACAAACTCTCAAACACACTTTGGAATAATTCCCCATATTAATGGCTGTTTCAAACCCATAGTTTTGAAACCAGAGGGAAATATATGATATAACTTACAGGCTATTTTAGCGAGGAAAGCAAATGTGTGCACCTTGCTCAGTGCTCCATCAGCTTTTGTTCGTGAGCAGGTACCAAGGCTATCACAGCACAAAGATAATTAAAAGTTCATAATGCTCTGGAGACTCGGAGGACAGTCTCTCAGCTCTGCTTTGCGCTGCAGACCCTAAAGAATATGCTAATTATTTTACATGCTAACATTATTACAGACACTAGATAGCCTGCCAATTTGTCAGCAGATTGTCGCCTAATGAGCAGTTAATTTGTCCTTGGGAGAGCCAGGTAAAATGAGGGGAAAGTTTCCTTTGAAAGATGTCTTTCATTTTTGATCACCTAGTCCATAAAACAGTCACTTTTTTTTTTTTTTTTTTCAGCTACTTCTCATTCACTGCAATTCTCTGAAGCACACAGACAACACAAAGATGGGGAAAGACTTTGGCTGCAAATGAAATGACCAGGCGGGAGGGGGTCCCGGGCACAGTGGAGAGGGGCATGGACTCCAGCACAGCCCGGGGGATTTCAGGCATGTCTGGGCCACTTAGCAGCTGTGTGCCCTGGGCAGGGGTGAGCCCATCTCTAAGCTTCCGTGTTGGCAACTGTAAAATGATATCACTAGCACTGCCTCCCTGGCTGTTGTGAACTACAGGAAAGAGTGTGTGTGAAATGCTCAGAAGAAGAAGTGGCACCTCATACGTGCTCAATAACTGTTAAGTACTATTATTAAAATGACCGAAAATATAACAAACTTGGCAATAGCCAAGCCTATCAAATATTTATTAACAATCATTTTTGTTTTGTGAGCTAAGAGGTTTTTAAGAAAAGAGAGCAGAGTAGAACATTAATTCTGTTCTTTCCGTTACAGGGCAATCAACGCTCTAATTCCCATTCTCTCTGAATTTCTTCTCTTCTTCCTTCTCCTTGTACTTATGTTCTTTCTGCCACTCACCCTCAGTCTCATTCCTGTTCTTCCTCTTCCTGGGGTCTGAGCTACCTCTGCCAGCTGGGACGGGTGAGATCCGGCCTTACCCTTGGACTTAACCCAGGCGCTCCCACGATTTGACTCAAGTTCTCGATTGGACTGAAAGATCCAACTGCACACATAACTCGCCTCTTCCTGACTTCTCCACCTTGCCAACAAGTGGGTTACTTGCAGCCAGAAGGTCAATCCACAAGCATAAGAAAAATTCCCGAAATCTTTGTCTAGAAATTTTGATTCTCTTTCCACTGCTACAAAATGCGGCAAAGGAATTTACCACAGAAAGGGTAGCAAACACAAAACGTTTTAATAACATTTCTACACATTGCTCAAGGCTTATAAAGTTACAATTATGAGTTCCTGCAGTGTTAACAACTGTTTTTCATTTTGATACTGGTTTCAAATTTAAATAGGAATTGACAGAATGAGCACACCTAATGAACAACTTAGAGATTTACAGCTCCAGAAACAGGCTACACTTCTTGAATCAAGGAGCAAACGGCGAAAATACTGACCATGTGTTTATATTTCATTACCGAGGAAAATTCAGAGATGGTTAATGACTATTCATGACAGAAATTTTAAAGTTGTGCGTCTTTGGGGTATTAAATTGCACATTTTGAACGTATCTGCCCTCAGGCTTCCATTCTCCTTCCCTGCGGCATGAAGGCTAGTGAAGTACCCAGGCTGGCCAGATCTTTCTGCCCCTCCTCTGAGGCATTCCAAGGTCCTCATTTACGGAAACCACAGGAATCACTTTCCACGAAATAAACCATATGAGAAAAGGAACATGAAGATTTTCGGGAACAATTAGGGAAAGTTTCTTAACAAAATATTTAGTTTCTCCCAAGGGTAAAGCTACTCCATGTCCAATTTACCTGTTTTGCTGTTTTCGTTGCTGTTGTTTTAGAAAACATGTGCATCCTTTAGATATTTGGGGAATTGTAGACACTGTCCAGAGCTGTCATTATTTAGAGAGTAGTTCTATTCTTATGCACACTTCCCACTTATCACTTACACTGACACTTAGCACATCGGAGAAGTCGGGTCCTCCTGTGAATCAGCCCTTATCATCTTGCTCTGAAATCACTGGCCTCCCTGCCTAATTTCTCACTTACACACTGAACTTCCTTAGAGCAAGTCTTATTCTATCTAGAGATTTAATGCAGTGAGTAGATGGAAGAAGAGCTTTAAATTTCTGTAACCAGAATAAAAACAGCTACATTCTGGGAAGGCTCAGCTGATACAGACTTTATCACCATGAGGAAGAACTGCTGCTCTGGCTCACTCACGGTAGACATGGTGCAGAACAAGAGTGTATCAGAGTTTCTTGAGGAGGACGCCATCTGTGTGTAGTTCTAGTCAATTGTAGCTTCTGATCAAATATCACTAACCAATAATACCAATTAGAAGCCTTACAGACAAAGTTAAAAGATTTATTCAAGACATTCAACATAAGCACAGTTATGGATCTTGCTTCATGTTTAGTAGATTTACGGGGGATAATAATAATAAACTTGCTTCAAGTTTGCGTTTTAGGGGAATAAAAAAAGTAACAGTAATATTATAGGTAGAGTTCACATCCACTACTGCACTGAGAATAAGGAAAAGCCATTTATCAAAGCTAATTTTTGGTGCAGGAGGTTATGTCCCACAGCAGGCAGGGAAATAAATCAGTAGATTTTCCAGTTAATATCTAAATATATCTGAATAGACATAAACATACACATATAACAGACTGAAAGAAGTAACCCAGAGAAAGTGGGGGGAGTACTTTTTAACAACTAAAATGATAGACATATATGAGGGGGAAAAAGTAGCAATATGAGTTAGGACCAAACAATAATCCTTCATCAAACAATATTGCACATGACAGAATGTGTGCTAGGGAACGTGGTGTAGGGTCCTATAGAAAACCAATGATCAATGCAGAAATTTCTAGCTCAACATTCTTTATTGTGATCCCGTCCTTCCCATGTCAGAGGACTCACTCCCACATTAGGTAGCCTATCTCAGATGTGGACAGATCTAATCATTAGCTCTTCCTCAGATGGAGCCAAATCTGCCCTCTAGTAACTTACATACATTGGTCTTTGCTCAACACTCTGAAATTCAATTTTCATCATGACAGCTCTTCAAATAATATTTTTTAAGTTATTAAGTTTCTAAACTTCATTTATTCCCTTCTTCATTATTCAAAGACTTTATTCACTCTAGATTTTATTCAAGATGCTGTCAGGTATTTTAATACATGCCTAATGCCATTTTAAGATACATGATATCTAGAAGGTTCCACCAGTCAAACAGCCAAGCAAAGTAGTCTAAGCAGCTCCCAGAGATATCAGTAGATAAGGGCGAAGGGCAAAAGTGATTATTAATTACTCAAAATCAACCCAGAATTCATTCTGTTTCAAAGGGTAGAGGGAGTTAATACAAAGTTTATATGAGTTGATTTCCAAAGGGAAAGAAAAGTTACTTCTCTTTTCTTTCCCTTGTTTTAAATGTGCAAAAAGATTCCCCAAATCTCTGAAAATATCTCCTCCTTGTCAGACCAAAGATGGTATTCTTAGCTGCACTAATGCTTCGATTTGAACTGAACGGTGGAATCAGTATCATTTATTTTCTGATTTTCATCAGAATAAAATTATTTACTGGCGGCAAAAGACAAAGACCTACTTCTACCCAAGAATTTAGGAGACCTTCAGAGGTACCGTCAAGGAGAGTATTCACATACTCAGTAAGTCAGGCAACATCTACCAGTCACAGCATAAAGAGCATGTCTTAGGCACCCCTCCCCACTCCCCAAAAGTAGTCACAAAATATCAGATATAATATAACTGGATAAAACCTATTCATAAAGACTCTAGGCAAAAAGTATGCCCAGTGGCCAGACAAACTGTTCCATTGTAGCTGACTGTTTATAGAAGACTGATGATGTTTCACTTGCATAAAATGATGATTTATTCCCTCCAGCATGAAGAGTATTCACTTTGTTAAAACACAGTGGTTCAAAGTAACAGTGAACATGATACGTTGATCCTCAAGGGCAGTCCTTCACTTCCTTTAAGTCTTGGTCTAAATGCCAACTTTTCATTAAGGCCCGCAGTGACCACCTGAATTAAAACTGCAACACCCTCTTCCCCCCAACCCCCCCTCATCTTAATGTGACAATTCTCTTTTCAGAGACCTTAGCCTCTTAGAACATACTATATTGTTTACTGAATTACCAGATGTGTGTGCACTTCTTAACTTTTCTACTTCCCCTCCCTCCCAACACACACACACACACACACACACACACACACACGAAGATAAGATTCACAAGGACAGGATCTTTATCTGTTTAATGACATACCCCAAGAATCCAGAAGAGCTCCTGACACATAGTAAGAAATAAGAAGTCAACATATATAGGCTGAATGAATGAATAAGTGACTCTGGGCTTAGACAGTCTTGGCCCTGAGTTTCAATTCCACCTATACTAGTTCTAGGACACTGGGAAAATGATTGTCTTCTCTGCACCTGTGTTTCCTCTTTGGTATAATGGGGACCACACCAATGCCTGCCCCATAGGATTGCTGTGAGGATTCTGTGAGTTAGCGTATGTCAAGGGCTTAGAATCATGCTTGGACAAAGTAAGCTTTCAATAAACATTAGCTGCCATCGTTATTATTATTTCAAGATATGTTTCTCAAGGTGGTGATGGATGTGTGATGATTTATGCCCTCAGGCAACTGGCTCTTCTCATATCGGAAAGAGCGCAGATCTGAGATGGTGAAAATGGACCCAAGGCGCTTGACAGAGCCGCAGAGCTACCAAGAGTCAAACCTATCACTAAGGCCTCATCAGCTCCAATTCAACAACACACAAGATTTTGCAAAGGAGCTATTAACAGTGTAAGTATTACAGCCTCAGACCTGCTGGAGTAGAATAAACATAACAATGAAGCCACTAAGTAAGCGAGGGTGAGGCTTGGACACCTTAAAAGGCAGGGAAAGCAGCTCCTCTCTTCCTACTTGAACAGAGAGATTTGTTTATTTGGATTAACAGGAGTCAAAGCTAATGGTTCTAATGGCTTTGAATCACCCCAACTCATTCTCCAGGTTTCTACACATGGGCTGTAACGTACACTTTATGAAAGAAGATAAAGAGAAAAAACAGCCATCCACAAAAGAATTTACCAGAACATACTAATCATTTAAACATTGGCTTATGTTTCTAAAAAGTTAAATATCAGGAATGGTATGGTAACTTTTTCCTGGAGCAAAATCCAAGTCTGCCTAAAGACTGCAAATTAAACCATTAACCTGAATGTTCACTAAGTATTCAGGAAAACAAAACACTTTGGGAAAGACCCATTATGATTTAGAGACCTTTAATCTAGGGAGAAAAGCAGGGATTTCAGGACTGACTGAATTAGGGGAGGAAGTGGAATGAGTGAGGAAGATAGAGATGAGGGACAAGGGGAATGACAAGAGGGAGGGGAGCATTTACTGATTTCATGGCAATAATAGTCTTAACTTCTCTATTTATGATAACAGGTCTTCCCACGGGTAATCTTCTCCCTTAAGTGGTCCATTAAGAGCAAAATAAAATGAATGACTACATGCTGAAGGACTAGAGCATGACAAAAAATGCCAATAAGGAATTTCTCTCCTCACTCTAGAGAAGAAAGACCCCAAGACTTTGGGGGCATTCAGCAAGGTCACAGTAGCTAAGTTGAAGCTGGAATCAAATTTCCAGACTCCCAAGTCAACACTCTGTGCTCCACACAAGAACTTCCCTAAACTTGAACGTGCACTTGATAAATGATCAGTAGTTGCAGGAGGAAGATTCTGCATTTCTGAAAAGCTCCCAGGGGTACTGACGCTGCTGGTCCTTGGATTACAGGAAGTAGGAAGCCTCTGCCCTATCGCACCTGTTAAGGTAAATCTCAGGAATAATTTTTTTTAATAAAAGTGATATTTTCCAGGAGAAGGAGAAATACTGGATGAAATTAGATGAAATGCTGAAGTTTTAAAAGTTCTAATACTTCATAACAATATTTTAAAATTTAAGAGTCATTTACACAGTGGTGTCAACTGCCATTAGTAAGTAAAAATATGCTCAAGTTGCAGATTTTTAAAGTATACACAAACACCAGTGTTTTACAGTTGAGCAATCTCTGACTGAGCCATTCTATGGATACGCATTCATTGATAATCTGCCCCTTGTGTTTGAAATATACCATACCTAAATTACAACAAATCTATAAAGCTGTCTTAATTATCAGTCTCCTTTGATCATAGAGATACTATGTCTAGGGGTTTCTCTCACTTTCTTTGAAATGTGACATTTTAGATGAGAAAGTTGTCACTAACACAGCAAATTCCAACAGGCTCATTTGCACAGATTTTACCATCCCATAGCACAATGTAACAAAGTTGACCATACCCAATTACATATATTATAACCCTATTTAGGAGAGATCTAGTGTAACTGGGGGGAGAAAAGATATTTTAAAAGTTCTTGTTACTTCCATTTCTCTATTTTTTCCTCTCCTATCACAGAAGAATCTCCATGCATTTGAAGAGAGGTGATGAACTCTAAACACAATGTGTCCCTCCAGCCAAAATTTAGTCGCCTCCCAAAGCTTCCTATTGGTCCCCTCAAGTCAGCTGAGCCCAAGAAGTTCTTCCTATAAAAAGTTCACAGTGTATCTAAATCTGATCCCAGTAAAATTTCACTTCAGCTGAAGTGAAAATGCAGAGGTAGCATTTACGGATAACAGCTGGAGAACATTAGCTCTCTGTCTCTCCTTTTCTCTCCCAAGGGTTGCAAACTCTGCTGTTCAGACAGGAAGTCGTCATACACCACACACTATACAATACAAGAACGCTGGGATATAGGAACAAGTTGCAGAGGATTACGAAGAATGTGGAGGGGTTTTGTTCAAGAAGGCAGAGCAGTGACTCTATGCAACTCTTGGGGTGTCCTTTACCCCCACAGTGTTCAAGTAGCGTAACATATGCACACCCAGAATTGACAAGCACACGCTTCACTCCCTGAAAGCTTTTTAGTAACTCGAAGCAAGAAGACTTAATCTTTCATTTTTCCACAAATTTTTAAAACCTCAACTCCAAGAAGTTTTGGGGAGTGGCCAAGATTCTCCAATAATCATTTTTGGCATACATTCACATTGGCTATCTAAAATGTCAATCTTTTAACTTTTTAAAAATGAAATTGTCAAAAAAAAAAAACTCTCTCACATAACTGCCCAGAATAAGGAAATATATGTATTTCACATATATGTGGAATTCAAAACATGATGATCTGGTAAAGAATGATTTAAACAGAAGGTTCTTGTGGATATGGTTTTTTAGGGTCGGTTTCTGCTGTAACTTCCCAAAGCTGCTGAGAACGAACACAAACACAAACACGGGGAGAGACATCCACATTCTGTGGCCACAGCTCAAAGTTCTGAACAGGATGATAGGAGTTTCCCTCACACCACATGCTGAATAGCCATTCTGCATTCCTACCAGTCAGCAGGCGCTGGACCCCGTTTGCAACCGCCTGTCCTCTGGGGGCGTGCTGTAAAACCGACCCCTGTCTCTTCCACTCCCCTCCAGCCAAGTTCACGAAAGACAAACCTTCCCAACTTTGGAACTGCGGAAAATGCCTTTGCCGTATGCATATCAGGGGCATGCTGTTAATCAACTGGGTTACAACACTACGGTTTTATGCAAAGACGGGGAGGAGGGGCGAGGGAGAAGCCAACCCACACATCCATCATCCTTTTAGGAGTGGGTGGAGTTTAAAGTTTCCCCAACTTCCAAGTTCCCACTTGACAGGCAATATTTCTGGGCAATTTCCAGCCCCACGTAACAGATGGTCCTTTGCCCGTCTTGAGCCCCAAGAGAGCCCAGACAAAGCCCCCGGCCACTCCTCGCCTCGCAGGGCTGATAGGTGGTTAGTTTCGCGAAGCTGTCAGCCCAGGGGCAGTGAGCAGAGAATGGAAACTTCTTCTTACAGACGTTTTTCTTGCTACAGGAGAGTCCAGGGGACTGGAGCACAAAGGCTTGGGAAAGTTTTCACTGAGTTATTTTAGAAAAACGTCTTCCGCCGTCTGCCAAACCATCATCCTAAACCCCAGATGCCCAGGGAAGGAAAGTTGAGGCACATGTGTTCAGAAATACGTCAGAAATGCAACTTGAGCCGCCCCCAAGACAACCTGGGAAGTTGCTTAAAGAGACCCCCACGGTGGGAAAGCATCCTTGAGGCGCCTGAGCACTCAGTGCCAAAAGGGAAGGTGACGGCCCGGACAGGGTGCCAAATGAGGGTGCGCCACGGCAGTGTGCGAGAACCTTCCTTCCCAGGCGGGAGGGCGAGGGGAAGGGGAAGGGGGGCGATCCGGGAGTGTGAGGACGGGCGGCCCACTCACCCTCACTGCCGTACTGTTTGCCATTGTTCGCGCCCATCCTGCCGCCGTCATGCCCGCCGTCTCTCGGGACACTCCATAGCTGGGGCGCACCGCCTGCGCGCTCCGCCAGAGGAAAGCCCGCCCGACGGGACCGTTAGCTGCGCATACCCCACGCTCCGGGGCCGATCTCCGGCCGGGGGCGGCCCCTGCACTCCGGTGGGAGGAGGCGATCGGTCCCCTCCTGACACCCCCGATTGGTCTGGGTGGGGCCAGGGGCAGCCGCCGCTCTTAGAATCCGCGTTCAGGGCCGGTGGGCGCAGCGCTGCGGAGAGCCCGCGCCCCGGGGCCGCCCAGAGGCTCACCGCGCCGCCGCCGCCGGGTCCCCATCCGCCCGCCCCGATCCCCCTGCGGTGGGCGCTGAGCCGCGCGCGCGGCCGGGGCTCCCCTGCTCCGCCGCCTCCTCCGGGCGCCCCTGCGCGCCCGCGGCTTCCCCGGGGAGGGCGCGGCGGCCACTTGTTGCGGGTGCCCCGAGCGGGCAGAGACTTGCGGCCCGGCGCTGCTCGCCCGCGGGCCGGACTTTTGTTAGCGCCAGGCGCCTCCTCTCGCCGCCCAGCGTCAATCACAGCTGGAGCCCCGGGGAGGAAGGCCGGCCCGGAGATGCGCGGCCTTTTAAAGGGGCAGCGCGCCTTTTCGGGGCTCCGGCTCCCGGCCCCAGCCTCGACTCAGGCCCTGCGCGCCTCCGGCGAGTCGCTTTGCGCGAAGGAACGTGCTCTTGGCTCTATTTTACTATTGTTCTTTTATAGGCTTGGCCCCTAATTTGTAAGATGAGCCTCCAGGCGTCGTTTGAAATCCCTTGGGCTTGCCTGCAAATATGGCCTATTTTAGGTGTGGGGGCATTTCAAATAAACCTGCCTCAGAGTCTGGTTCTGCCTGACAATTTCAGGTATAAATGCTGGCATTCTCCTGTGGCTCGGCTCTCATGTTTGGGGACTGAGGCGGGGAAGGGAGGGGAGAGGGAGAGAAGACTTGAGAGGAACTTAGCAGGGAGGCACTGCGAGCCAAAGACGTTCCCCGCCCCGGCGCGGGAGGTTTCCTGGCTCAGAACTTTTAAGAGCTTCCGAGCCAGGAAGTGTATTTTCTCCCTGTTTCTATGGGGCTTTTTTTCCTTGTGGTTGGTGTTACTCTTTGTTTAATACATTACAACCTCTTTTGGAGATTTATATGGCACTTCTACAGCCTTAAAACGGCCCTTTGGTGTTCCCTCCATTAAATGGAAAAAGGAAATTCTTCTTAATGTTTTATTCACTTTCCATGTGAATACCTAAAATTTTATAACATTGCATCTTAGTAAAGACCCAGGCATTTACAGCACAAATTTCTTTGTAGGGAGGCAAACACAGAACACAGTTTCTCCTAATAGGTATTAGATGTTTTAACTTAAGTTAAACTTATATAATGGTGTGTGTGTGTGTGTGTGTGTGTGTGTGTGTGTGTGTGTGTGTATAAGCATATATGATACATGCATGGAAAACCAGAATTTTTGTAATTACCTATTTCTTAAAAGCTTTGTGACCACATGCAGAATTGTTAGTGATTTAACTTCCTATAGATTCTATTTGGGGAATTTTCTTTAATTTGGTACAGTTTTCTTTCTTGAAGATAAGATAAAACATCATGTTCCAAAATTTAAAAATCTAGATTTATTGTGCAGGAGAGATCATGTATTGAAAGAGAAATCATAAATTCATCCATTTTCAAGGACGGGATTAAATAGTTCTGTGTTGTACTGATCACATTCCAACTGTACCAGTCCAAAGAGATCAAGGACTGTATTTTAATTCATCTTTTCATATCTAGAATCTAGCACACTGCCTGGCCAGTAATGTGTGCTTCCCATGTCCGTCGAGTTAAATTAAAATCTTGTGTCATGGACCCTACATAGGAGATATAGGTGTCAAAAATTGGGGAGAGTAAATGAGTTTTCAAAGACTCCCCCTGAAAGCATAAATCCAATCTAGAAATGAGCCAGGGTCTACATTATCTTCATCCAAAGTGGGTTTCTGCACACCTGGTCCTTGAGATTTTCCATCATCATTTAGGGAACTTCCCTGGATTTGATCACTCCGAAGTTTTAGTTGACGATAAACCTGCCATAAAGTAGTGGAACAAAGAAAGCTCATCTGGATATTCAGAGTAGAGTTGACAACTTTCTATTTTACATGTTGTTATCTCCCTGATGCTCTCAGTCCCTCTTTTCAGGTCTACAAATCAGGAAACTGACAGGAGAAGAAACTGAAGCTTAAATGGCTTAAATGTCTAGTGTCACCCAGGTGGTAAGTACCAGATGGATTCAGTTTCTCAGGTCCTCTTCTCCCCACCCACTGCCTCTCCTGACCTGGCCATTATTTCGTCTTGGAGTCACTCCCCCGGCTTTTTCGATGAGTCACCTTCCAGAGTCTTTAACATCAGAGCAAAGCTAACAGTGAAAAGTAGATTGTAGTGACTAATTACATTTATCTCCTTTAAATTAAAGTCTCCAAATATTTTCAAGGCTCTATTGCCTGCCATGAAGGGGAATAGAGACAATCCAATTTAAGAAATTCCAGTTTAAAACAAAATAGAAGAAAACTTGATTTTTGTGTGTGTGTGAGGAAAATTGGCCTTGGGCTAACATCCGTGCCCATCTTCCTCTACTTTATATGGGACGCCGCCACAGCATGGCTTGACAAGCAGTGCATCAGTGCGCGGCCAGGAACCGAACCTGAGAACCCCAGGCCACCAGAAGTGGAGCACATGCACTTAACCGCTGCGCCACCAGGCTGGACCTGAAAACTTGATTTTTAACATCCTTTTGATTGTAAAATATAGATACATGTTGTCACAGACACTGTAAAAGCTTGGGAAAAAACATAGTTAAGCAAGAAAAAGAAAAGCACTATTCCTGCTAAAAATAAAGGTATATTCACATGTGTATATGTTCTAATTTTTAAAACTAAGATATTTTACAAAATATATGATTTTAATGAAAACTTCCAATGTTTTTACTCAGCTGCCAAACCTAACCCCCTAGCTTTCGATACAGATTTGTAAGCTTCTTGAGAAAAGGATGGTGTGTTTTCCTCCAGTGTGTTCCCAACATCTAGCACAGTTCCTGACACAAGTAGTCACTCAATGAAACTAGCAGAATGAATGAAAGCTGAAGAAAGAGATAAGATGATTTGAATGTTATTCCACTTTCTCCCTCAGTCTTTTTTAAGGGGCCACAAACACTGAAAAGTTCAAAAAACAAGTAAGCATTCTAAGTCACCCAAAAACTTGTTCATAATGTACTAAGCAACTCTTGTTTATCTCCACCCAGTACCTTTTCCTCCTTGTTCTGGGATCACCAGTTCCTGTGCTTTGGGAAACTCTTTCACCTAAATTCCAACTGTGGGCTTCCTGCGGGAGCTTGTCAATTGTGGTCATGGTGGTCAGCTTCCTGGCCAAATGAGGGCCAGTGATCAGGCTGACCCAATTAGCCACCCACCCACCCCTGGCAACAAGGGAGTAAGTAAGTGCCACTCCCCATCTCTGCTAGAGTGGCATCAGAGGAGGCCGGGTGAAGAGGCAGGACTTTTACTATCACTGAGGAGTCATAGGGCCACTCCCACTGCAGTGTCAGTGGAGACCACCTTGGGAGCCAGAACTCTCACACCACCCAGTGGTAAGGAGGAGCCCATCACCTCCAGAGTCAACAGAGGTGGAGTGGAGAACTTAGACTTCTGCCTCCACCTGGCAGTTATAAGGTGACACAGTTAAAACAGAAGGTTTAAATAAGACCCGTAGTCTCACAATATAATATGAAAATGTCCAAGTTTCCATGGAAAATCACTAGTCATATGAAGAACCAGGAAGATCGCAAACTGAGTGCAGAAAGGCAATCAACAGATGCCAGCACCAAGATGACAGAGATGTTAGAATTATCTGACAAAGATTTTAGAGCAGCCATGGGAAAAATACTTCAACAAACAATTATAAGCATGCTTATAATACATGAAAAAACAGAAAGCCTCAGCAAAGAAACCGAAGATATGAAGAAGAACCAAATGGGAATTTCAGAACTGAAAAACACAGTACCTGAAATAGAAAAGCTCAGTGGATGGGCTGAATAGGAAAATGGAAGAGGCAGAGGAGAGAATTAGTGAACTGCAAGACAGAACAGTAGATATTACCTAATATGAATAATAAGGAGAAAATAGACTGAAAAAATGATGGGGCCTCAGAGACACATGGGACTATAATAAAAGATCTAACATTTGTGTCGTCAGAGTCCCAGAAGGAGAGGAGAAAGAGGGAAGAGGTGAAAACCTCCTTGAAGAAATAATGGCTTAAAAACTTCCCAAATTCTTGAAATGACCAAGTTATAGAAATGGAGAACAGATTCATGGTTGAATGGGCTAAGGTGGGTTCTGGAGGGAAGTGGATGTGGTTATAAAAGGGCAACCTGAGGTATTTTTGTGATGATGGATATGTTCTGCATCTCGATTGTCTCGATGTCAGTATCCTGGTTGTGCCATCTTACTACAGTTTTACAAGATGCTACCATTGGGGGAAGCTGGGTAAAGGGTATATGGGATCCCGCTGTATTATTTCTTACAAGTGCAAGTGAATCTACAATTTTCTCGAAATAAAAGGTGTAATTTGAAAAAAGAAACCTTTCTTCTCAAAATAAGAACTGTTTCTACATATTCTTTCTGTACTGTCGTTTACAACACCTCTCACTTCTTCATACACATATATTCACTTGGGAGAGCAAATGTCTTCAGGATAACTGGTTCCATAGTGTTAATCAGATTTACATCTGAGTCTACTCAGTATTGAGTGATTTAGGCAAAGCAGCCTAAAATGGTCCATACCTCAAACCTTGAATTTTGGGTTATCAGAATTAACAGGCTCCATTGATTAAAGGAACTGGAAGTGCCAAATAGTGCTCATTTTGTCCTGTGTGAACCTGTTGTAAAAAGAAAAACATGAGAAGTAGAAAAATCTGTTTTAATTGACCTCCACATTTTTGTTTCTATTTTCAGTGGCTAACACAGTGACCTTTACCTACCTTAATAAATATATTCACACTCTGAGTAGTGGGAATATGTTCTTTTCTAGTAGTAGATTTTTAGAATATTGAGTACAAAAGCCAGCTTGATTTATAACACCTTAAGCCCCCATTTTCTCTTGGGGTGGGGCCACCGAGTTTCAGGTTAATCTTTTGCACTTGGCACTGGTGACAGACAGGCTGCCAGAGAAGCATTAGTGGAGCCTGAATGCCAGGAACCAATCAGTGCACCCCCCTTTTCTTCAACTGGACCATCGGCTCCAGGTGTGCAAAGGAGCATGTTATTAACCACAGGCTTCCCTGGCAATACTGTAGACAAAATGAACTCTCCCATAAAACCCATTCTGGGAAACATTGAAAGCTGGACTCCTTGATTTAAAAAAATATGTACTGAAAATAGTCATGAGAAATACTAGTTTGTAAAAGGGAAAAATGAACCAAAGTGTAGTTTATTCACATTTCTGTTGACTTTTCTCCCCTCTTGCGTCATCTGGGTTGCCTTCAACAATCTGAATCACTTGCTTATCTTTAGTTATGTTCATATTTCAGAATGAGGTTAGATTTGCATATTCTGTTCTGCAATCATGGTGGAAGTTGGCAACTCAGTTCTAGAGTGAACTTATATTTAAATGTATATGTTATCTAAAAGAGGAAATACTGTTTTTTAATTAATATAGATTTATTATCAAAATATAAATTTGGATTCTTGGCAAGACAAATATTTTTATCAGATAGAAAATGACAGTATAAATGATTATTATATGCCCCCCAGAACATTTAATGCATTATTAATTAATCTATAAAATTAGAGGAAAAAAAAGAATGTGGACTAATTTCATTTTATTATTGCTGTTTTGAATGAAGAGTTTTGCATATTTCATTTAATGCTCACAACTTAATCAGGCAGTGCTTCTAGACTCAACTTTATGGATGAGGATACTGAGGCTCAGAGAAGCGGAATAAATCTTGTCATGATGTACAGCACGATTGGAATCAAGATCTATTTGCAAAGCCTGTATTTCTCACTACTTTCTGCCACTAATATCATGCCATCAGGTGCTAGCCTCATTTTGGACCAATCCCGGCTTTCAGCAGAGATAGTGTGTGTTTAATTTAATGAAGAGGGAAACATCTTTTGACATCTGTGAAATTTAATTAGATTTCAAAACAAATATTCATTATGCAACATAAATCTTCCTCATAGCCATAATTATGAATGGCTAGATATTTCAATATCACACACTTTGCCAAACAGTTGCACCTCACCCTTGATTCTACATTTAACATGTAACTCCATATCTCTTTGTCACTGATCCTTTATCAGGCAACTACCCTATATCAGAGACTTAGCCACCTGAGACCCCACAGTACCCCAAACCAGCATCACAAAATTCCTATGCTTAGCTCAGAGTATTACAGCATTCATTCAGAGTCCTAACATATTTATTTGGTTTCTTAGAACACAGCAAATTAGAAGCAAATCATTAGAAGAAGGAGTATTGCTATTGGAGAAACTGCAAAAAGTTATAGCTAGTTATAGGGAGGGTGATGAGAAAAATCTCTAAAGGGAAGATGGAAAAACTGAATAAAGAAAAACAGAAACAAGAAATAAATGTAAAATCTGGGGTGATGTAAGCATGGGTTATTGCCTTAGATAAGGTAATGTTAGCACCTGTAACAAATAAATCTCCAAATTTTAGTGACCTGGCTTCGTACAATAGAAATTTATTGCCAGCTTATAAAATAGTCCAAGCACATGTTACTAGTCCATTGGAGATTATTCTCCACGTGGTGATTCAGGGATCCAGGCTTCTTCCATCTTGTAGCTCCACCAACCACAACATCATCCACACGCTGCTGGCAGAAGGCACAAAGACTAAGTGGAAAAGTCATACCATATCATATCTGCTCACATCCCACTGGTAAGAACAAGTTCAATGGCCACATCTGGCTACAAAGGAGTCTGGGAAATGTAGTCTTTGGCTGGCCCAATGTCCCTAGCAACAACCTACACTGTGGGACAGGGAGCAGTAATATTAGTGAACACATATATAGCTTAACATTCTCTAGTAGCTCCTGAAGATAACACTTTATTGTTCAACAATTAATACACATAACTGTGATATGTCATACACTGTTGGCTGGCTCATGCAACACTCATTCCCTTTCCTTCTCCCTTGCCTTCCTCTTCTCTCTGGGTCAAAAGTTAAGTACTTGTTTTCCCAGAATCCCCAGTAGTTAAGAATGGCCATATGGCAATGACTTGGCCAAGGAAATGTAAGCAAAATTCACTAGGAGCACCTGGACTAGATTTTGCTATTGACGTAAAATTCAGAGACGGCTCTGCCACTATTTACTCTCTCTTCTTCTTACCTTCAACTCCACTGTTTTTTGAAACTGTGGTAGCTAACTCGTGAACTTAATGAAAATGCTGAGAGAGTTGTAATGATGGTGACCTAGAGTCCTGAAGACATAAAAACCACTGAAACAACACCAGCAAACTCCTACCTCCCAATGCCCTATAATGGAAGGATAAAAACTGTCTTTAAGGCACTGTTAGTTGGCTTTTCTGCTACTTAAAGCCAATTGCATACCTAGGAGATACACATTTTGTTCATTTAAGAAGGAAGAAAAAATAGATAAAATAATATTTTCATTCATAATGGTTACACTGTATTAAAATATATTGACACAGATGGGAAATTTTAAATTATGCAGAAAATATACATACAGAAGACAGACAATTTCCCATGATACTGGCCCCTTAAATGTCACTCTATTCACTTTCCAACACATCTAAATATACTATTGCATATATGAATAATACACATTTACTCAACACAAAGAAATAATACTTTCAATGTCTTTATCAAGACCCAGTCTGTATTTAAAGCCAAAATCTTATGTCATGTAGGAAAGATGTAAAATAACAAAGGAACATAAACAGCACACTTTCTCTCTCAACTATGGATAATATAAAACTTTCCTGGAATTCAGTGTGACTTCCTTGAAAAAAAGTTTTAATAGAGTTTATAATTCATTTTAAGTGGAAACGTGTGCATTTGTTCTCTGCTAGCAATAAATTCATTCCCTGATATAGGTAGTTTTCACATATGTGCCACTTTCTCTGCAAAACTCAAAGGACTTTCAGTATTGGACCAACCGCCCCATTTCTAGCTATAAGTGGGCACCTAGGTGTGATTGGAAAGGCTTTGTGACTTCGGCCTTGTGGTCTTGAGGGTCATTAAAATTAGGATGAAAGCCAGTGGTCTTATAACTGGTCATTGCAGCCCAGCTGCACAAGATTCCAGGATGGTCCAGCACCCACATCAGAATGCATTCATCTATTCAACACCGTCCCAAGCCCTAGAGATATAGCAGTGTGTAAGGTAACACAGTCTCTGCTCTCATCTAGGTGGGATCGTTCATGGGTAGAGACAGACAACAAGCACATTCACATTTAAATAAATAATTTCAGATAGTGAAAAATACTATGTTGAAAATAAAGCAAGACGCTTGTGTATAGGAGGTGATTTTCGTGGCAATGGCTACTGTGGCTGGAGTGATCAGAGAATGTATTTTTTTTTGATGTAACATTTATGCTGAGACTTGAAGAATGAAAAGAATGTAGGCATGTGGAGATTTGGGGGAAAGAGTATTCCAGACACAGCAAACATAAAGTCCCTAAGAGTGAAATGAGCTTGGTATATTCCAAGGCCAGGAAGGGGGCCAGTTTATCAGTCAGCTATTGCTATGATAATGTTCTGTAATAGATTAGCCCCAAATTCAGTGTATTTCTTTTTTTGGTGGGGGTAGGGGGAGATCAGCCCTGAGCTAACATCCATGCCAATCCTCGTCTTTTTGCTGAGGAAGACTGGCCCTGGGCTAACATCTGTAATCATCTTCCTCCACTTTATATGGGACGCCGCCACAGCCTGGCCTGACAAGTGGTGCATCGGTGCGCACCCCGGGATCCGAAACCGGGCCGCCAGCAGCGGAGCGTGTACACTTAACCACTAGCCCCCCAAAAATACTCAGTGTATTTCTTATATGTCTTGCTCACAGGTCTGCAGATCACTTGGGGCCCTTATAATTCAGGCTTGTGGGTGAGCTGGGCTTGGTGCCAGAATTCAGGTCAGGTTCAGGTTTCCCCCACAAGTCCTTCTGGAGCCCAGGCCAAAGGGGCTGAGGAGTCCTACTGCATCCTCTTCTCATGGTGGGTTACAGGACTCAGAGAGGCCAGGCCAAACCTTTCAAGCACATTTTAAACCTTCAAAAGTAGTGCAAACAAAAGACAATCAGATGGCCAAGTGGAAGGCAAATGGAGGAGGAAGCTGCTTGGCTCACTTTGGTGCTTTGCAAGGTCACATGACAGAAGGAGGGGTGAAGAATTAAGAACAATAATCTACTGTGGCCAGTATGGACAGAATGTTGTGCATAAATGGAAACTTTACAGGTTTGCTGGAGAAGAAGCAAAAGCCAGATTATGTAGGGTTCGGGGAGAATGATAATCATTTTGAACTTCATTTTAATTATAATGCAAAACAGGAAGACTTTAAGTAGGGAACTGATTTGATCTGACAGATATTTTTCAGATTAGCAGGCTTTACTGTGGAGAACTGACAGACTCTCAGAAGCCCAGCAACCTGTCAAGAGGCCTCTGCCCTGGAATAGGGAAGAGAAATTTGACTTCGATTAGCTCAAGAGTGGAGAAGGTAAAAAATGGTCAGATTCAAGGTGTATTTTGGAGGTAGGACCAAGAAAGCTCACCTGATTGTGTGTTTTATGAGAAAAGAGGAAAATGAAAGATGGCATCTAAGTTTTTGCTTGAGCAAGAGGGTGGAGGGTGGTTGGGGAAGATGGGGAAGAAGCACTACAGGGCTGGCTGTCCGGAGAGAGATTTTGGTATCTGAATTTGTGTTGGACACATTAAACTTGAGAGAGCAGATAAACACACAAATGAGGTCAGGTAGCAGTTAAGTTATTGAGTCAGTATCGGGGAGAGAACTTTACTGGATGTATCTATTTGGTGAGGCTTCAGATATAGAAAGTATGTAATGCCATGGATCTAGATGAGGGGAATTAGGGAAAAAAATGTAGCTATTGTAAAAACCTAAGGACAGACTTCTAACATATGTCAACATTTAACCATCTCACAGAGGAGAAGTAGCAGGCAAAGTCGATTGAGGAGTGGATAACAAGGTGGAATGAAAATATAGCAGAGTGTGGTGTTAAGAAAGGTCAGAGAAAAATGCTTCAGGACAGAGAAAGTAACCTGGTATGCCAAATGCTGCCAACTGTTCAAATTCAATGAGCAGACCATGGATTTGGCAGAAGCTGCTCATGGTGAGCTCACATGAAACCATTTCACTGGAGTAGTGGGGGAAAAAGCTGGAGTGTATTGAGGAAGAAGATAAAGAGGTGTTTGGATGGGCTCTATTAGGTGATGTTTGTATATTGATGGGAATATTCTAGTACACAGAAGCATATAAGGAGACGGAGACAAAATCCTCGAATTGAAGGGAAGGGTTGGGACCTAGAGCACAAGAGAGGGGGTTGGCCTTGGCTAGGAGCAGGAATAGGTACTCCATCGAAAGAGAGGGAAGGTAGGCTCTGGAATCACGTGCAGGCACGTTGTTGGATCTAGGGGTGGGGAGGTAGGTCATGCTAGTCTAATTACTTCCATAAGCCAGCATCTAGCAGGAGATTCAAAGGAATGTCTGAGCTAGACAGTCAGGCATGTTGCCAGATGAGCATACTAATCATCTCTGCCTGGTACTCCCACTGTCCCACTCAACCCAGATAGGCTGTCGGTATGCTGGCCCAGCAAGAAAGACCAGTAAAAGAAGTGCAGGGGGGATGGATTCCCAGGGCTCAGCTGCTGCAGAGCAGCACCATGCCAGCCTGTAGAAGTCTTGTCCAACTGCTCTGCCAGGGGGAGGACAAAACAATGCTATTACAGTTAATTTTGCAGCTCTTTGTCCATTCAGCAAACTTCAGCTTTACCCTACACTCCCCTCATTTTCCAAATACCTTAATGGCAGCCCCTTCTCCATCACCTTAATGTGGTCTTACCTATCTCCTAGCCTCCAAACTTCTGGATAATTAGTCCAAGTCTCAGTCCTTGGCTTTTTTCTTCATCTGCACTCATTCTCTTAGTGATCTCACTTCGTGTCATGGCTTTAAATACCATCTACAAAAGAATTATTTCCAAATTTATATCTCTAGCCCAGGTCTCTCCCTTGAATTCCAGATTGGTATATCTGTCTCTCTGGCATTCCTACTTGGAAGTCTAGTAAATATCTCAAACTCAACATATCCAAAACCAAACTTGTTCCCTCTATTGCATTCTTAGTAAATGGCAACTCCAGCTTTGTATTTGCTCAGACAATATGAAACTCTTGGGGTCATCTTGGGCCCTCTCTTTTCTCACAACCTGTCAAAATATTATGCCAGCTCTACCATCATAACATGTTCACACTGCAACCTCTTATCATTATCTCCACTTCTGCTCCCTGGTCCAAGCCACTATCATCTTGCACCAGGATTATCACCTTCTTACTTACTTACTTACATAGCTTCCTTATTGGACTCTTTGCATCTCTCTTTCAATATATATCTTTCAGCATATATTCCCTGAAAATGTCAGCCAGAGTAATCCTTTTTAAACAAGTCAGGCCATGTCCTTCCACTGTCCTAAGCTTTCCTCTGTCTTCCCATCTCATCCAGAATAACAGCCCAAGTCCTTATAGTTGCCACATCCGTATTTACCCACTTTTTCTGATATCTGATATCGACTTGTTACCTGCTTTGCTCCCAGACTCTCAGCCTGGATTCTTGACTCTTGCTTTCCAAACTCACAGACTCGGCATTGCTTACTTCCCCAGACCCAGGGGAGCTGCTTGTTCTCCTCTGACATTGTATCTTCTATGACGTAATCCCTTTCTTGTCTGGAGCACAGTCTCCCACTGTGCCTCTTCTGACTTTTCTAACTTTTACCAGTGATTATTTTTAGCCTCTGTGGTTCGTAGGGGCTGCCAGTCCCAATCTTATCTATGCTCCTGACTTTGTCTTGACCTTCTACTGCCAAAGTTACTGCTTTGCTACTTACTCTGAGATAACTGTGGTTCTTCTTGGGGGAGGAAGATCTGTATCCTCAGGGACAAACAATCAGATAGTAGGATGACCTCTCACATCTTCCCACAGACCTGCAAACCCCACAGGGAGAATGCCTTATGGATCTCCGTCACATCTACAAGTTTGAAACAGGTAAGAAATTTCTTAGGAACACTTTACACTGTAAAGCGTTTTGGGTTCCAAAGAATTGCAAATTATTGCCTTCATCCTCCAGTCCTCCACAAATTTATTCCCAGGCGCTTGGCTTAATTGTCCTGCCCAATCACTTGTGCATCCCTGGAATGGTCTCTGTCAGTTACCAAATCAGTTGTTCAGCATATATGTGATAATTTACAAAGCCAGTTACTGAACCTCATAGTTAATTATGACTGTATTTGGCTTCTCTACAGAAGCTCCTAAGCTTTGGCAGTTTGCCTATGTGAATTCTTTAGGTACGTATTTTTCATAACATATACAAGGCAAGTTTGATTGAATATCTCTTAATACCTTCAAATACTCACAAGTACTGAAGAGTGAGTGAAGCCACTGTTTTTAAACAGCAAAAGCATTCCCATGTCACATCAGGCCTGTTCCCACCCATCCCACCAGGGTTTGTTACTATCTGCTAATATACGATATACTAAACATTTGCATTCTGTAAACAAAATTTTAAAGCTCTAATAAATGTTTCAGTGTAGCCTGGCTCCACTGTAGCAGTGGGCTTGCTGATTCAGCAAGACTGTAAAATAACAACAGAGCAATTCTGATGAACTAATCAGCTTGTTAAAAAGATTATACTTGCATTTTCTTTGGAAAATGGGTGCTTCTAGTTTTACTGAAACATTGTTTTCTATGATGTAAGGAGATTTTGTGTTATTTCCTCCTATCTTCTCTTATGAATCCATAAGATGAAAAACAAGGACAAGGCACTTCAAAGGGATTTGGGAGTAAAGAAGAATCGGTGTGTCAGGAAAGACTTGCTTCCATGGCTTCCATTTTTTTCTGTTAATACTGTTTAGATTAGAAAGCAGTGTGAATCACAACCTGGCCTCATTCCTTCCCCCTAAATACATACAAACCCACACACCTTTCTTTACTTGAAGAATTTCTGTTTATTTTTCAAAGAATAGCTCTAATATTTTCTTCATGTTGAGGGTGTCAGTAACCTCCCTCCATCCGTCTCCCACCTAACCACTTATTTTTCTATTCACAATGTATTGTCTGTATATCACTACTTATCATTTTTGTTGAATGTTTACATATATTTCTTCTAGACGCAAGAAGAAGATTTTCAAGGGCAAAGATCATATTTTTCCTTTGATATTCAGTACATTGGATTCAGTCTACAATAAATGATGAATACATTGGTGACAAACTGAGTAAATGAAATAGATTTTGTTGCCTAATGAACAGGAAAAAAATAGAATTGATAAAAGAGAAAATAGATATCTAGATATACTAGATACAAAAGCAATTGTATCTAGATACTAAAACAATACTAGATACTAAAGCAATTGACTTTGGGATGAATGGGAAATGCCATATTAGTTCTATTCTCCTAAGATGTGAGTGTTTGTTTCCCTGAATGTAAAGAGACTGGTGGACAAAATGTACAACATCAATATTATAACCTCCTCCTGGAAAGACTCTCTCTCATAATGGTCTTGATTTTTACCTGACAAGTGAGAGGGACTGTGACCACAGGCCAATAGAGAACATACGTGGAGTTATTTCTCTTATTCTCAGTGAGAAAAGCCATCTTTGGAACCAACAAAGAAGCTGTCAGCATAAAAAGGGAGCAGAAAGGAAGTGGTAAGGTGGAAGTAAAGCAAGCTATCATGGTGGAACAATTCTATTGTTATCCTTGAGGAAAAGAGGCAACTCCAATTTAAGAGGGCAGGAGATGGACTCAGAGGTGAAAGTCAAGATGGTGACTGGGCCACCAACACGAGCTGAACTTTGGCGTCGGCTTTCAATCATAGATGAGAAATGAAACCTGTCTACCCAGAAGAATTAGAGCCAGTCTATGGCTCAATGAGAACTGGCTGATGAACGACTTGAAGATAGTTAGACCAGAGCAGGGGATCCAGGGCATATTTGGAGGGATATGAGCCATATTAGGTTCAAGGAGAAGAGAAATAACAGAATACACAGAACCACATTTTCCAAAGAGTATTCTACAGATCATAATCCAGTAATGTGTTCCATGAATAAGGATTCCTCGGACAAACAGCATAGCAAACACTGCCCAGCATTCTCTCTGCTTGGTACACAGTTAGCTTGAAGCTTTCTAAGTAATTTCTCATTATCAAGAGGTAAATTATGAAAAAAATTGTATCTAATCCCAACGTGACTGTTGATTCTCCAGCTAAACAAGGAAGGTCTGCCTTGCTTGGGCTTTTACCCCCACTGGTACCTAGTTATCCTATGTTCTCTCTAAAATGACTTTCTTGACTCCTCAGGAGACAATTGGATGCTAGCTTTTGGAAGGAAAATATTTCCTTTCTGACTCACTGAATCAGGCTATGGCAAAAACGTTAAAGTGACTGCTTTATCGGTAGCTAGAACTTACCCTGCTTCTTATCTCCACAAAGTACACTCAAGCATTTCCCAAGGTGAATCCATGGGATGTTAGTGGGTGTTTGAATGAAGAGCTAGGGTCTCTGTGGTAAAATGTTCTTGGGTAAGCATGTGGTTATAGAGGATTTTGCTCTGCAGGGTTTCTCAGCACTTTACTGTTCACTGTCATTCTCCAAGTGTCATCCTCATCCCCCTCTTCAGTACTGCCCTGGCCTTTATTTGCTCCAACCAAGCAGCAACTAAATGAAACAGTAAAACAGACATCTCTCAAATGTCATCTATAAGGGCCCAAAGACCTCACTCATTCAGTTAATCAAAAATTCAGTTAAGAATACCCACCAAGGAGAGAAGTCAAGATGGGGGCGTAAGCCGACTCTGAACTCACCTCCTCCCACGTACACAGCCAATTTACAACTACTCGTGGAAAAATTACCCCTGAGACAGAACTGAAAACTGGATGAGAGGAACTCTTGCAACAACGGACAATCCTAACTGAGGTAGAAGAGGCAGCAATTCCCTTCTGGAGAGGAAAAACGCCGCCTTCACAAGCCGCAGCGCCTCACGGCCACGGAACAGCAGCCGACAGTAAGCAGCCTCCCTGGAGGCGCGGGGCCCTGAGCTGGGGAGCGCCCCCATTGGGGGCATTTTGTGGACCCAGCACAATCGAGATGAGTGGCACAATATCTGACTTTGCCTGCTACTAAAACATTGGGGAGCACCCCCAGAAAAGCTGGTTCACAAAGAGGTTAAAACCGGCTCTTAAAGGGCCCACGCGCAAACTCACCCGTTTCAGAAAGCAACCTAAAATCACCAGAAAGAAAGGTGCACAGTGCTTTGGTGAAAAGAGACTCACCAGATAGGCCCTGAGTACATCTCGGTGAGGGGTGAGACCTCTCCAGGGACCTGGTGTGGGTGTGCTGACACAGACGCCATTGGAGTTCTCCCTGGGGCCTGCTAGCCCAGGTCTGCCCCACCCACTACAGCACCGATTTAATCCAGCTCAGCCAGGGCAGGCAGCCCACACTAAAGACTGGCCCCACCCAACAACAAGCCCTCGGGCAACTTGTGGGCCTGCATACATTGGTGACTGGATTCTCTGCAGCCTGGCAACTGAGCACTTCAATGGGGCAGGGCGTGCACAAGGAGCAGGTGAAGAGTGTGTGGTGGTGGTGGTGGAGTGTGTGGGGCTCCCGCCGTGGAGAGACTGGTTCCACTTCAGGAGGTCAGGGCGTGCACAGGGGGCAGGACTATGTAGACTGTGTGTGGACCTGTGGGGGGCAGGGCTTGTCAGCTGCAGAAGACTTGTGCTTCTCAAAGACCCACATAGGGGGTTTGCCCCACCTTCCAAAGCCTGAAACAATTGAGTGCTCCCGTGCCTGAGGCCAGCCCCAGCCAGCTGAAATCCTCAGAGAGCTGACAAGAGATCTAAAGGCTGGAGGCTTATAGCAATTGTAAGCCCCTGACCCTAACAACCTGCCACGCTGGGGGCCTACTCACTTAAAAGTAATACTGCAACACAAATGTGGTATTAGAACTTGCAGCCAACTGTGCTGGGGCTCCCCACAGCTGATAAAGAGACTGAAGGGCCCACAACAACTACAAGCAGCTGAGCATTACAAGAGCTGGCCAGGAGCATAACTCAGCCTCCCTGGGCGCCTACAGGGAGAGCAAACAGGCCACAGCAGAAGGATTCACGTAGCCCACATAGGGGTCACCCCTGGAACATTGAGAACTGAGGGAAGCACACTGGAAGCCTCCTAAGCCATCACTTACATAAGGTCACCTATCCAAGAGCAGGAGACGTAGCTGACCTACCTAATACGTAGACACAAGCACAGGGAAAGAGGCAAAATGAAGAGGCAAAAGAATACATTCCAAGTAAGGGAACAGGACAAAACCCCAGAAAAGGAACTTAGTGAAACAGAAATGAGCAACCTACCCGACAGAGAGTTCAAACTAAGAGTGTTAAGGATGCTCACTGATCTGGGGAGAAGAATAGATGGACTCAGTGAGAATGTCAACAAAGAAATGGAAGATATATAAAAAGAACCAATCAGAAATGAAAGACACAATGCTGGAAATGAAAAACTCATAAGAGGGACTCAAAAGCAGAGTAGAGGATACAGAAGAACGGATCTGTGAGCTGGAAGAAAGACTAGAAGAAATTACCCAAGGTGAACAGGTAAAAGAGAAAAGAATTAAAAGAGTGAGGACAGTCTAAGGGACCTCTGGGACAACATCAAGCGCACTAACATCCGTGTTATAGGTGTCCCGGAAGGAGAAGAGAAGCGAGACAAAGGGGCAGAGAATCTATTTCAAGAAATAATAGATGAAAACTTCCCTAACCTAAGGAAGGAAACAGACATCCAGGTACAGGAGGCACAGAGAGCCCCAAACAAGATAAACCCAAAGAGGCCCACACCAAGACACATCATAATCAGAATGTCCAGAATTAAAGATAAAGAGAGAATCCTAAAAGCCGCAAGAGAATGTCAAGTTACATACAAAGGAAACCCCATAAGGCTATCAGCTGACTTCTCAGCAGAAACCTTACAGGCTAGAAGAGAATGGCATGATATATTTAAAGTGCTAAAAGGAAAAAACTTACAGCCAAGAATACTCTACCCAGCAAGGTTATCGTTCAAAATGGAAGGAGAGATCAAAATTTTCCCAGATAAGCAAAAATTAAAGGAGTTTGTCACCAAGAAACCAGTGTTACAAGAAATGTTAAAGGGACTGATTTAAGGGGAAAAGAAGACCACAAACAGGAAAAATTATCTATTTCCACGATTAGAACGTAATGGATACAAATGCACAAAAAAGAGGTTGGATATGATATCAAAAACATAAAAAGGAGGGAGGAGGGTAGTTAAAGAGTACAGCTTTCAGACAGAGGTCAAACTAAAGTGACCATCAATTCTGTATAGAAGAAGAAAGGAACAGAGAAGGACTAATAAAACACTGAGGAAAAAAAAAAAGTTAAATGGCAGTAAGTAAATACTTATCAATAGCTACTTTAAACGTCAATGGACTAAATGCTCCAATTAAAAGGCATAGGGTGGCTGACTGGATAAAAACAAGACCCATATATATGCTGCATACAAGAGACACACTTCAGACCTAAAGACACTCACAAACTGAAAGTGAAGGGATGGAAAAAGATACTCCACGCAAATGGCAATGAAAAGAAAGCTGGGGTAGCAGTACTCATATCAGACAAAATAGACTTTAAAACAAAAACTGTAAAAAGAGACAAAGAAGGGCATTACATAATGATCAAGGGAACAATCCAACAAGAGGATATAACACTTGTAAATATCTACGCACCCAATGTAGGTGCACCTAAATATATAAAGCAATTATTAACAGACATAAAAACAGAAATAGACAGTAACACAATAATAGTAGGGGACTTTAACACTCCACTTACACCAACGGATAGATCATCCAAACAGAAGATCAATAAGGAAACATTGGCCTTAAACGACACACTAGAACAGATGGACCTAGTAGATATATACAGAGCATTCCATCCAAAAACCGAAGAATACACGTTCTTTTCAAATGCACATGGAACGTTCTCCAGGATTGATCACATATTAGGCCACAAAACAAGTCTCCATAAATTTAAGAAGATTGAAATAATACCAAGCATCTTTTCTGACCACAAAGGCATGAAACTAGAAATCAACTATAGGAAGAAAATCAGAAAAGCCACAAATACATGGAGATTAAACAAAATGCTACTGAACAACGACTGGGTTAATGAAGAAATCAAAGAAGAAATCAAAAAATACCTGGAGACAAATGAAAATGAAAATACGACATACCAGAATTTATGGGATACAGCAAAAGCGGTTCTAAGAGGGAAGTTTATAGCAATACAGGCCTATCTCAACAAACAAGAAAAATCTCAAATAAACAATCTAACAATGCACCTAAAGGAACTGGAAAAAGAAGAACAAAGCCCAAAATCAGTAGAAGAAGGGAAATAATAAAAATCAGAGCAGAAATAAATGAAATAGAGACCAAAAAACAATAGAAAAATTAATAAAACCAAGAGCTGGTTCTTTGAAAAGATCAACAAAATAGACAAACCTTTAGCTAGACTCACCAAGAAAAAAAGAGAGAAGGCACAAATAAGTAAAATCAGAAATGAAAAAGCAGTGGTTACAACAGACACCTCAGAAATACAAAAGATTATAAGAGAATACTATGAAAAACTATATGCCAACCAATTCGACAATCTGGAAGAAATGGATAAATTCTTAGAATCATACAACCTTCCAAAACTGGATCAAGAAGAAGTAGAGAATTTGAATAGACCAATCACCAGTAAGGAGATCGAAACAGTAATCAAAAACCTCCCCAAAAATAAAAGTCCAGGACCAGACGGCTTCCCTGGTGAATTCTACCAAACATTCAAAGAAGACTTAATACCTATCCTTCTCAAACTCTTCCAAAAAATTGAGGAGGGGGAAGCTCCTAACTCATTCTCTGAAGCTGACATTACCCTGATACCAAAACCAGACAAGGACAACACAAAAAAAGAAAATTACAGGCCAATATCACTGATGAACATCGATGCGAAAATCCTCAACAAAATACTAGCAAATCGCATACAACAATACGTTAAAACGATTATACACCATGATCAAGTGGGATTTATTCCAGGTATGCAGGGATGGTTTAACATTCGCAAATCAATCAACGTAATACACCACATTAATAAAATGAAGAACAAAAATCACATGATCATCTCAATAGATGCAGAGAAAGCATTTGACAAGATCCAGCATCCATTTATGATAAAAACTCTGAATAAAATGGGTATAGAAGGAAAGTACCTCAACATAATAAAGACCATATATGAGAAACCCACAGCTAATATCATCCTCAATGGTGAAAAACTGAAAGCTATCCCTCTAAGAACAGGAACCAGACAAGGATGCCCACTGTCACCACTCCTATTTAACATAGTATTGGAAGTCCTAGCCAGAGCAATCAGGCAAGAGAAAGAAATAAAAGGGATCCAAATTGGAAAGGAAGAAGTGAAACTGTCACTATTTGCAGATGACATGATTTTATATATAGAAAACCCTAAAGAATCCACCAGAAAACTCTTAGAAGTAATAAACGAATATGGGAAAGTTGCAGGATACAAAATCAACATACAAAAATCAGTTGCATTTCTGTACACTAACAACGAAGTAGCAGAAAGAGAAATTAAGAATACCATCCCATTTACAATTGCAACAAAAAGAATAAAATACCTAGGAATAAACTTAACCAAAGAGGTGAAAGATCTGTACACGAAACCTATAAAACACTTCTGAAAGAAATTGAAGAAGACACAAAGAAATGGAAAGATATTCCGTGCTCTTGGATTGGAAGAATTAACATAGTTAAGATGTCCATACTTCCTAAAGCCATCTATAGATTCAATGCAATCCCTATCAAAGTTCCAACAACATTTTTCACAGAAATAGAACAAAGAATCCTAAAATTTATATGGAACAACAAAAGACCCGAATAGCTAAAGGACTCCTGAGAAAAAGAACAAAGCTGGAGGTATCACACTCCTGATTTCAAAATATACTACAAAGCTATAGTAACCAAAACAGCATGGTACTGGCACAAAAACAGACACACAGATCAATGGAATAGAATCGAAAGCCCAGAAATAAACCCACACATCTATGGACAGCTAATCTTTGACAAAGGAGCCAAGAACATACAATGGGGAAAAGAAAGTCTCTTCAACAAATGGTGTTGGGAAAACTGGATAGCCATATGCAAAAAAATGAAAGTAGACTCTTACCTTACACCATACACAAAAATTAACTCCAAATGGATTAAAGACTTGAACGTAAGACCTGAAACTGTGAAAGTTCTAGAAGAAAACATAGGCAGTACGCTCTTCGACATCAGTCTTAGCAACATCTTTTCAAACACCACATCTGACCGGGCAAGAGAAACAATAGAAAAAATAAACAAATGGGACTACATCAAACTAAAAGCTTCTGCACAGCAAAGGAAACCATCAACAAAACGAAAAGACAACCTAACAATTGGGAGAAGATATTTGCAAACCATACATCTGATAAGGGCTTAATCTCCAAAATATATAAAGAACTCATGCATCTCAACAACAAAAAACTACCAACCCAATTAAAAAATGGGCAAAAGACCTGAACAGACATTTCTCCAAAGAAGATATACAGATGGCCAACAGACACATGAAAAGATGTTCAAAATCACTAACTATCAGGGAAATGCAAATCAAAACTACAATGAGATATCACCTCACGCCCGTCAGAATGGCTATAATTAACAAGACAGGAAACAACATGTGTTGGAGAGGTTGTGGAGAGAAGGGAACTCTCATACACTGCTGGTGGGAGTGCAAACTGGTGCAGCCACTATGGAAAACAGTATGGAGATTCCTCAAAAAATCAACGATAGAACTACCATATGATCCAGCTATTCCACTGTTGGGTATTTATCCAAAGAACTTGAAAACACCAATTTGCAAATGTACATGCACCCCTGTATTCATTGCAGCCTTATTCACAATAGCCAAGACTTGGAAGCAACCTAAGTGCCCATCAAGGGACGAATGGATAAAAAAGCTGTGGTATATATACACAATGGAATACTACTCAGCCATAAGAAACGATGAAATCCAGCCATTTGTGACAACATGGATGGACATTGAGGGCATGATGCAAAGTGAAATAAGTCAGAGGGAGAAGGTCAAATACCGTATGATTTCCTTCATTAAGTAGTAGATAATAACAACAATAAACAAACACATAGGGACAGAGATTGGATTGGTGGTTACCAGAGGGGAAGGGGGGAGGGAGGAGGATGAAAGGGATCATTGGGTACATGTGTGTGGTGATGGGTTGTAATTAGTATTTTGGTGGTGAACATGATGTAATCTATGCAGAAATAGAAGTACAATGATGTACACCTGAAATTTTTACAATGTTATAAACCAATGTTACTGCAAAAAAAAAAAAAATTTAAAAAAAAAAAAAAAAAAAAAAAAAAAAAGAAGGCTCTCCAGCCAAAGGCACAATCAGCGAATTGTAAAATTCTTATTAAGAGGGAAAAATAAGAAAATATGATTTTGAGACCTAAAGTAAAAATTTGATTTAGTATCATTTTGTTTATAAATCATTTTTATTCTCAACTAGTCTCAATTTTAACAGGTTTGTTGCTTTTATTTGCTTCTAGTGGGCAGTTGGTTCTTTTACTTATCTTAAAGGTATACTAACTTCCATACCCTTTGCTTGAGTCTACGGCCTCACGATGGGCCTCTCCCAGAAGAAAGTGTGACAGATTCAGCTTCTTACTTCAAAACCTTTCTCTTTTATCACCATCATGCCTAAATTATAGCTGCTAACTGTACCTCCTCAGACTCCAATCATATTACATAAATGTCAAAATTATTACACATCCTTCATGACATGTTATTACTGTAATAATTTTTCATCTTTTCAGCTCTTAGCCATGGTGAAAGGGATGTAATCCAAAAGAGTGTATGACGTGTTAATCATTAATAAATCTGAAAAACATGTGTTTGATCAAGGCCATCTTTCCCCTTTGTGTAATTCTTGTTTTTTGAACATCAGCAAGTTCTTCTGAAATTCATGATTGTCACTCTGAAAGCTCTAAATAACCAGTGTTGATTTCAAAATAGGCACTGGCCAATACTTCATTATTTATAGTAAATCCCTGGTTGGCATTTGCATTGATAATCAATCTTTGTTTGTTGCTTAAACCATTCAAAGTTCCTTGATATATATGATTTCATTGAGTCGAAGATACTGCATGCAAATAAGTGCACTTCAGTTACAGAAAGCAGCTGTCAGAACACATTTATATTCCAGCAGCAAAGAAGAAATTAATCTCGCAGTGGCTTCAATTCAAGTTGGTATGATATCCCAGTAATAAATTCCTTGCCCAGATGGAATCATTTTCTTTATCATAAATATTTTAAAACACTTGATCTGTATTAAAGTTGTACAGGACTGAAACTGATTTTAGATATCTTAAATATTTTAAATCAAGGCCCAAATAGAAAAAACACTGGTTATAGAATCTATTAAAAAAATAGTTTTTGAATTTTATTGAAGTTTCTCACATCATGTAAATTATTTAACCAAAAAGAAAAGCTCATCCAATGCTAATTTGATCTGACTTGGAGCACCTTTACAGTCTGTATTAAAGTATTATAGTCTGTTTATTGGTTTGCCATTTAAAAATCAGTTTCTTCATAATGTTAAAATAAAGTTTTTGTAGTAAGGAATCTCTACTGTCACACACAGAAAACATCTCATCCCCCCTTTAATGATCTCAGTATGCTCAGGATCGTGACCTTAAGGAAAGCAGACATTGGCTTCATCAAACCAGTGGGTAGAAGCCAATTCCAGAGTTGAAGTTAATCAGTTAGGAATTGCCAGCTCGAGGGAGGTAAAATTCAGGACCCATTGGCTTACGTCAACCATCAAGATGGTGTGTAGAGAGGGAGGCTGTCTTCAGGATTGCCAAAATCCAAATCCCATGTGCTTTTATAGATTAGCATCAGCCCTGAAATTATATCTGGAAGTAAACTGAAGAGCAGCCTGGTGTATTCAGCGTAAGTATTACATAACCAAATAGGCAATCCAGAAATCAAGGAGAGTTTTTAGGTACTAGCAGATGTTTTGAACTATCTGGAAAAATAATCAATGCCATCCACAAGCCAGGGGAAATGCTCTAATGACACTAATTTACAAGTTTGTCCTTGTTTGGTAGTCTGTGGACCAATTCCTTCTCAGGTGTTAGTCCTTACACCTTGAAAGACTGGGAAGGCAGGGGTGCATTTCTCCAAGCATCCCTGGGCATGCAGTGTGTTCTCAAGTAGGTGCTATGATGTATTTCAAGAGAACAAAATGGTGAGTTGGTTTCAGCAAGATGAGAATGCTCACAAAATCGTCACAGATATTTCTAGAACTTCAGATCACTGAGATCAATCAGAAAAATGGTACTCAAGAAGAGAAATTTGATCCTGAAGTAACAAAGCCAAAATATATTTTAAAAATTTAAAGTAGAATTGAAATGAAAACCAAGACTATGGTTATTTTAGGACCTAAACAAAGCTATATTTTCTCCATTACCTTTGAAATTAATTCAAACAATGAGTCAGGGCCATTCAAGACTTAGACTGATTTTTTTTTTCCTGAATTGACTGGTTGCTTATTTCTTGAAATTAACAGTAGTTTTAGGGTTACCTAGATATAGCTTAAGTCACAATGTGGTAGAAGTATACAGGCAGGAGACAGAAAAATGAGAAGAAATGGTTTGTTTGATGCCAATCTATCTTTCATCAATGGAGATCATTTATCCTAGTGTAAAAGATCTTCAGAAAGTCATAAGAGTTTCCACAACCTCTCCAGTAGACCCCTTTTGATATATACTTCACAAGAGACCTCATGTACATTTTCTTACTCTCTCTACTCAGAATAACTGGTCACCCCCTTGTGCATAATAACATTTATATGTCAGCTAGAAGATTATGTCTCTATTTCATCCTTGATTTAATTGCAGTATTCCCTGGGCAAGTTGATGAAGATGTCAAAAAATTTTAATGCTCATCAATTTGTGGTCTAAAACTTCAGAAAATTTACATACCAAGAATCACCAACAACTCAACCTTGTGCACATTCTAGATCAAAGAGAAACTACATTGCTTCAAGATGAAAGCCTGTTGGGTAGCCTGGAGAGGTGAGGCTGTGGTCATATTTAACTTCTAAAGCTCAGGTTAATAGCTGGAGGTTGCCCACCAAGGTACTTCCAGTTTAGTACATAGTGCTGGCCCTAGCTGGAGTCGATACTTTGCTATTTTCCACTAAACCCAGTGCATAGATTTCTTTGATATCAGAGAAATATACTAAAAACGAATGTCAAAAACCAATTTAAAAGGAGAATTGAATGCAAGATATACAGAAATGTCCCTCACAGCCTGATAGGGATTTGTGGAAGAAGGAAAGGGTAACAATCATCACAGAATGTAAACGCTAAGAGGAATTGTTCTTACTATGAGATTACAGAAAAGGAAACTGAGATCCAGAGCCACAGAGTGACTTGTCCAAGGTAACTAAAGAAGTTAACAGCAGGGCTGGGACGGTAACACCCTACATTTTGTGCAGAGTCCAGCATAATTTTTAATGCTTTTTGCAATTTTAGGCAGCCGGTCCTGACATGCTGATAATATGTATATGGCTTGGATATATATATATATATATAATTGGATATTACATTATATTGTATATATAACATACGTATGTACAAAATTAGTGACAGTTCCTCCTCCTTAACTTTTACCTCTGAGTCACTCAAGCCACAATTCTCCCAGGAGCATTATGAGACAGTAGGAGATGTACAAGTCCATAGAAATGACTGTTTATATCTTTCAGTTTCCCTAGAATATGATCAAGAATTAGGCATCTTGAGATATTCTGGTTCTAACTCTAGCCATCACTAGAGTAGAGCTGCTTCTCATCTAGACTGCCCGAAGATTAGTGGCCCCTCATAAGACACGATAGTTCCATCTTTCTTCCAAACCAATACTCTGAAATGCTCCAGATGGTAGGTAGCCCAGAAGAAAAACACATCCCCTATGGATTTGTATCTTAAGAATCCTTTCTTGACCTTGACTTTCAAAGAGGAGACATGTAGATCTGGACTTTTTGGTTCACCGTGGCATTCAAATGTCTGAATTTAGAAGACGTTTGATGGGATCACAATAGCCATGTTGGTTTAATAGTGATTTCCCTGAAGCTGGAGGTTACAAACCTTCCAACCACTGCTGCTGCTTCTTCTACTGAAACATGGCAAGTTTTATCACTGAAGAACATAGCAGAAGCCAAACAGTAGAGTTCAAACTCTGAATTTAATCTTTAAACGTAAGCTCCAAGATAAGACCCTTGCTGAGTCTGTACCACACAAAAGGGGAGGGGAATTGAGCATAGACTAAAACAATGAAAAATGGACAGGAATTTACCTGACCACTCTTCCTTACTATGGGTTAAAAACAAATTGACATTTCACTTGCCGATTCTATGTTTAGCCCCACATCTCAGATTACAAGATATTTGTCTGCAAAATTGATGATTGGAAAATGCAGCCAATTTTGGAAAATGATACCAGATTCCTTAAAGATCTGAGTCAAAGTTCTGTGTTTTTCAGATTGTAAAATATTAGGAAGGACATGCTCTGTCCAATAAACCTACTTGATATAGGACCTACACCAGTTTATGTTTATTGATATTTAAAGAATTAGACAATTGGAGACAGGGCTACAGGATTTCTGCATCTTAGTCTTTGCTCTGACACTGGCTGGATATGTCTTTGGCCAGGTTACTTTATTTCTCCATGATTAGATGTCCTCACCTGAAAAATAAGGATCCATTCATCCATTTATCCAATACCTATCCCAGAGCACTGATTACCTGCCTGAAGTTTTATATACTGCAGAGTTGTGTAAGGAAGAAAGTATAAGATTTGTAGGAAAGCCTTTAAGAAGCAGGAATCATTGCATAAGTATATTATCAAAATTATCTAGTCTGTGCTAAAATGGTCCCCAGAGGAGAAGAGGCCTAAATGTGGGCAGGTCATATAGAAACCAAAAGTGAAGACCCCAAACAACGGACTTATAGATAAATATAAAAGTTTACAGAAACCTGAATAATGTTTGATCTTCAAATCCAAAGTTTAGACCCAAGTTTGAGCTAATTCTCCAAATGTGTAACAGTACATGTCATCATTTCATGATAGTCTATTTTGTGCCAGGTAGGGGTTAGGAACTTTATATGTATTTTCACATTAAATTTTAATTCTCAGTTCAGTCTTATTAGGTAGATATTATTATTTTCAATTATAAATGAGGATGTTGAGGCATAGAGAAATTAAGCTGGTTATCCAGAATTCCACCCATTGTAAATAGCAGGGCTGGCATTTAAACCCCCAACAGTCAGACTACAAGACCATAGCCTTGTCCACTACACTACATGGCACTGAGCTATAAAGAGACAACTATAATGGAATGTAGTATAATTTTAAGGGTCAATATGGGACCCCTTGTCAAAGAGCTTTGTTATTGAGAGGTCAATAGTTGGCCAAAAACAGGTCTTCCTATTTCATGCCTGTTCCCTTTGTGAATCTGGAAGATAATAGGGCAGCACTTAAACCATGTTTTGCTCAGAAATGATATTATCCATGTAAGTACCACCAATGAGAATCCTACTTTAAACTTTCTACCATTTTTATCAAGAATAAATGTTTTCAAGGACAACTGTTATTGCAGATCGTAACTTGTCAGTGAATGTCTTAGAACTCTGCACAGCTATATTTGAAAAGAAGCCAAATTTATGAAAAAAAATGTCCACTTCAAAAGCTTAATGAAGGCAATTTGTCAACAATTTCACACATCATTTACCCACAACCTTTGAATAGAAAGTTTCCCCATTTTCCTTTTCCCATGTGAACTCCTGATCATATGCATTTAGTGATCCATTAATCATCATCTTCCCCAGAAACTGAGATGCAAGGAGAATACAATCTAAGAGATCTGTGAAAATATATTCTAGGTGATAAGCTTATTATTTATTTATTTTTTACATAATGTCAGAGAAATGTCATGGAGTTACCATCAGAGGCTGGTCTAAGACTTGGAGTGAATTTGCCACATAAAAGGTTAAAACAACTCAATGCATCTTAGAGTGTCTAGATCTTAGACTTCTAAAAATTCTGTAGAGAGGTAGAGAAGGGAGAGAAAAGGAGAAAATGAGTTAGAGGCGAATGAATATGACTTAAAGAGAACAAGCAAAGCCTCCCCGTGGCACTGATTCTTTAAATAATTAACAAGAAACTCTTTGCGAAGGGACCTACTTGTCAAATAGCTAACTTAAAACCATTACTGTTGGTTGTCAGCATGCTTTTGTAACCAAAATGCCTGAGGGATAAGTTGATGGAAAGTAATTAATAAGACCAAGAATAAGGTTTACTGCATGTAACTGATACTATTCGTAAATCCGGGATTCATAAAGTGCTATACACTTTACGTATAGCATAAAGTGTTTGAGGGAGGAGACGTAGATGTTTCTGCCATTTTAGTAAAGGGAAGAAGTATAAAACACTCCAACCAACAGAAAAGAAGGTGCATAGCAGTTGGAGCTGCAATACTTACCACGGAAACTATTCTCTGTTACATTTTTTTTTTAATAATTTTATTTATTTATTTATTTTTTTCCCCAAAGCCCCAGTAGATAGTTGTATGTCATAGCTGCACATTCTTCTAGTTGCTATATGTGGGACGCGGCCTCAGCATGGCCAGAGAAGCGGTGTGTCACTGCGCGCCCGGGATCCGAACCCGGGCTCCAGCAGCAGAGCGCGCGCACTTAACCGCTAAGCCGTGGGGCCGGCCTCTGTTACATTTTTAATGTAACGCACAACTTCCCTACTGCATACTTGGGCAGCCCACATATGAGACTCAGGTGTGACATCGACACTGGCAAATACAGGTAGTTTTATAAGTCAAGGTGAAATGTACAGTTGACCCAGATATCTAGATAATTTGGCAAAAAGAATTATAATTGGAAAAAATGGGAAAACTGGTGGAGGATTTGGGAAAATGTTGGAATAAATTGTCCAGTGATTTTCACTCTTTAATCCACTTTTTCAGCATAAAGAAGAATTGTGTTTGCTAAACTATTTGGACCATAATGATTCATAACACTGGTGGTAAAATTTGCATGTGTTTGTGTATCTCTGTATACACATATTTATGTTTATGCTTGTGAGTGCTTTGTCAGAATGAAATGGTTGGGCTACACTTACTGCCTACCAGATTTTAATTAGTTTTACCAGATATTTACTGAAATCATCCAAGTCTTTAATTTAGAAATTATTTGGCAAAGAGCAAGTTGTTGCTATTTACCTTTAGAGAGATGTGAAAAAATGTACTGGTGTTATGGCAGACAGACCCTAGGGGCCGTTCTCATTTTCATGCTCTGGATAACCTGCTCCCCTTGAGTGTGGGAGGGAACTGTTACTTGCTTCCAACCAACAGAATATGACAAAAGTGGTGAGATGTCACTTGTATGATTATGTTTTCTCACACACACACACACACACACACACACACACACAGGACGTTGCCCTGGGTCATCTGCATGTGGAAGCTTATACCACACAGGAATTGTCTTCTCAGAGTTACAAAAATCTACCTCTTTCCAGTGCTTCAGTTTTAAGCGAAGACCAACCATTGGGTCAAAATGAGATACACAAAACAATCGTGAAAAAGAAGAAAAAAGTAGGAGGACTCACACTTCCCAAATTCAAAACTTATGATAAAGCAACAGTAATGAAGACAGTGTGGTACTGGCACAAGGAAAGACATATAGATCAATGGAATAGAACTGAGTTTTCAGAAATGAACCCACATATCTATGGTTGACATCAGCAAGGATGTCAAAACTATCCAATTGGGAAAGAATAGTCTTTTCAACAAATGGTTCTGGATCAACTGAATAATCACATACAGAAGAATAAAGTTGGACCCCTACTTCACACCACATACAAAAATTAACTCAAAATGAATCAAAGGCCTAAATGTAAGAACTAAAACTATAAAACTATCAGAAAAAAGCAGGGGAAAATCTTCATGACGTTGGATTTGACAAAGGATTCTTGGATATGATACCAAAAGTACAAGCAGCAAAAGAAAAAAGAGATAAATTGGACTTCATCAAAATTAAAAAATTTGTGTTTCAAAGGATATCCTCAGGAAGTGAAATGACAATCCACAGAATGGAAGAAACTATTTGTAAATCATATCTCTGATAAGGGACTTGTATTCATAATATATAAAGAACACAGAATTTAATAATTGAAAAGACATCTCAATTAAAAAATGGGCAAAAGGTTTGAATAGACATTTCTCCAAAGAAGATATACAAATGACCACTAACCACATGAAAAGATGCTTGACATCATTAGTCATCAGGGAAATGCCAATCAAAAGCATAATGAGATACCATTTTACATTCTCTACACTGGCTAGAATCAAAAAGGCAGATAATAAGGAGTATTGGTGATGATGTGGAGAAATCAGAACTCTCATACACTGTTGGTGGGAACATAAAATGGTACTGCCACTTTGGAGAAAAGTCTGGCAGTTGCTCAAAAGGTTAAATGAAGGTGACCCAGCAATTCCACTCCTAGATATATATCCAAGAGAAATGATAATGTATGCCCACACAAAAACTTGTGCACAAATACTTATAGCAGCATGATTCATAATAGCTAAAATATGGAAACAATCTAAATCCCATCAACTGATGAATAGATAAACAAAATATGGTATATCCATACACTGGAATATTATTTGGCCATAATATGGAATGAAGTACTGATAGATGCTTACAACGTGGAAGAATCATGAACACATTGTGCTAAGTGAAAGAAGCCAGTCACAAAAGACCACATATTATAGGATTCCATTTATAGGAAATGTCCAGAACAGGGAAATCTGTGTATGGAAAAAGTAGATTAGTAGTTGCCTAGGGCTGGGAGAAGTGATGGGATAACAGGAGAGTAATAGCTAAAGGTTCCAAGGTTTATTTTTGAGGTGACAAAAATTGTTTAAGATTGACTCTGGTCATGCTTGCATATAACTGTGAAAAACATTCAGTTGCACACTTTAAATGAGTGAATGCATGATATGTGAATTAGATATCAATAAAGGTGTTTAATACACAATACGATGGACAAAATATATATGCCTTTTTATACCAAAAGCATAAATGAAGACAGTCAAGACACATCTTGAGACATTGCTCTGTTATTATCACAGTACAATCGAATTCCTGTTATTATACAAAGAGGTATATTGAGCAAAGGAAGGAAATTGGATGAGCTAATCACCAACTGTAGGGCACTCAATTTAACTTGAGAGTAATGAAACGAGATAGTGATAGATCACATAAGGTTCTTGTCAGAAGATTCCTCAAACCTAGCTCATGTAGTCACCATTTTCAGGGTGAAAAGGGTGACAATCCCTGAGTTATACATAACTGGCAGAGAGACTTGAGATGAAGCTAAGGTCATCTGAGCAATTTAGAGTCGCCATCCACGATCAAGAAACGTTTTTTTCCCCTGTGGCGTTCACATACGTTTAATATGACATCTTGACCAAAACTTTTCCTTTGTTCCCAAGACATATTGCATTGGAATTTACTATTGTTTTTCCAGCCTTAGGGAAAAGCATGCAAACCTAAGAAATGAGAGAAAGGGATGAGCATGGTCTACCTAGTAACATAATTGAGGTGTGTTTCTACTCATAAAATAGTTTCAAAAAACTATTATGATCAATATGAAAAGATCCAGATGTAGAAGAAAATCTGGAAGAATTTTACTTCTGTAGTTATCTCTGTCAATGCGTATGAAGTCTGTTCATTGATGAGATCACTCAGAACTGGTTATCTATTGATACAGCTCTAAAGCATTCTACCGCTCTCACAGCTATTTGATACTGTATGGCTAAGCAGTATTCTAACATCTTAAGATAAAAGTCAGTGGTTAAGAAACAAGAATTTTGTTTACAGGAACATTCCACCATAAGCTTGGGAGTCAATGCTATTTGGCAGTCCAAAACGTAGCACCAAGTAGGCAAGTTCAATGCCACACTCTGCCTTTTTCTAGAAGATCTGAAGAGGCTCAGCAATGACCTTGACTTGCCTGTGCAAGGTTTGCTATATCTGAAGACATATACGTATGGTCTGAATCCTATTAGAACTCTCTACCCGTGTTTTATAAGCAGCATTTAGGTTAAAAGCTGATTTAACATTACCATGATATGTAATAATTTAGTCTTACTACTTATGCAAGAATGGTAAATATGTGGCATACATTCTCCACTGTCAATATAACTGAGAATAGGTTCTCAATTATATACACTTCCCCGTGGAATCCACATGGGACCTCAGAATGCTTCTCAACATGATGCTCCAAGTTGGCATTTGAGTTATAGTTTATTTGCCATTTATAGTGTAACACCTTTCCTTGTTTCATTATAATCAAAAAATTTGCTAAGTCTTAAAGTGTTTCATCAAAAACGTAATGCTGGCAAATCTTGTGTATATACCACAAATTCACAAGGTTGAAACAGAGCCTTGAGTGTCCAGATTGTAATACAGGCAATTCTCGCTTTGCACAGTACCATGTTACCCAAAACATGTGCACATGGAACTGTGTCCTTGCTTTGCACAATTCCATGGTAATTGAGATTTAATCTGCATTAACATTGAACTATACAAAGCAAAGACACGATTCTGATATGCACACATTTCAGTTAACAGTATATTGTGCAAAGGAAAGACTGCTCACATATAATTTAACTCACAAGTGGTCAGAATTACAGAATAATAACCTGGCTCAGTATCTTCCACACTTTCTGCTTCAGTGTAGAAAGTCTTGCAGCACATGAGGTCTAGGACCAGGTTTACTGACTGAAGCTGTACTCTGTAGCATGTCTGTGATCCATCTATTTAAGCATAGGTTCTCTTCAAGTTGCTAGGGAGAGGAAATACGCAGCTGCCTGCAAAAACACTTGAAAGATTTGTACCAACTGTTATTTTCATCTTTTTTTTTTAATAACATCCCATACTTATTGCCAGAATATCTTGGTTCAAAGTAGTAGCAAAAGTAGGCTAAAGATAAGTATGCCTTCAACAACGGTCCAGTATAGGGGCAACAGCTACGCTGGTCCAGCACTGTCGTGGACTGAATGTTTGTATCTCCCCAAAATTCATATGTTAAAGTCCTAACCCCCACTTGATGGTATTAAGAGTTATAGTTTATTTACTTAGATGGTATTAAGAGGTGGGGCCTCTGGGAAGTAATTAGGTTGTGAGGGCAGAGCCCTCATAAATGGGATTAGTGCCCAAATAGTGTGTCTGAGAAGAGACACAAAAGAGCCATCTGCAAACCAGGAAGAGGCTCTGAGCAGAGACTGAATCTGCTGGTACCTTAATCTTGGATTTTCCAGCCTCCAGAACTCTGAGAGACAAATACTCGTTGTTCAAGCTACCCAGTCTATGATATTTTTGTTATAGCAGCCAGAATGGACTAAGACAGGCACCATTTCAAATTGCATTGCATGCAACCAGAAATTTTTTTTTTTTTTTGTGAGGAAGATCAGCCCTGAGCTAACATCCACGCTAATCCTCCTCTTTTTGCTGAGGAAGACCGGCTCTGAGCTAACATCTATTGCCAATCCTCCTCCTTTTTTTTTTCCCCAAAGCCCCAGTAGATAGTTGTATGTCATAGTTGCACATCCTTCTAGTTGCTGTATATGGGACACCGCCTCAGCATGCCCAGAGAAGCGGTGAGTCAGTGCGCACCTGGGCTCTGAACCTGGGCCGCCAGTAGCGGAGCACGCGCACTTAACCACTAAGCCACTGGGCCGACTCGCAACCAGAAAATTTTAAAAGGAGAAATATCATTTGATGATCTTTAATGACGTTAATATAATATTTCTGTGGTTAATGAAGGGTATATTTCATGACAGAAGGCTAAGCTGCCATTAGAAAAACTTTAAGCCTTGCAAACAAGTTTGGGAAATTCTAGAATTAGAACAAAACAAGCAGTTATTTTAAAGTGTGTTTATCAAAAGGTTACTGAGTTTCAGTTTCTGCTCCTGTCTATTGTTTGTGGTGTTGCTAATTGCCGTTTTCACTTGCCAGTATCATTCTCTCAGCTTTTAAAAATTTCCAGTTCCCCAACTATGATGCCTCAAAGTAAGACTCATTCTGTTGCAAGTGTAGAAGTACAAATAATTTTTAAACTGGAAGGATCCATTAAAAAATCAACTAGTCCATTTTTTTCATTTTAAATATGGGGAAACTGATACCCAAGATTTTAAGTCACATGGCCAATGTCTCATAACTTTTTAGAAGCAGAGCTCTGCCTTTCTTCTAAATCTTCCATTCTGGGAAGTAGCATAGAACTGCATTGCCAGCATATAGACAATTCTTGGGAGGAAACATAGAAAATAAAAAGAATTGCTTTCATAGGAAGATTTCTGGTAGTTTCCTTCATTTTTTATTTCTTTTATTGTTATTACAATATGTTGTTACGATGAATAAAAATATGGGGAAAAATAAAAAAGAAACAACTTGCAAACAGTTAGATTTACCAGTTCTTCGTGAAAGATAACGTATTTAACATATGTTTCTCCAGATTATAGCAGCCTAGAGGAGAAATAGTTTTGAAATAACAGCAACAAGAAGTATTTTTTCTGACTCAGACCTTGCCCACAGGATTGCAAGAAATTTAGCCTCCCTTAAATTCTTCCCAACTAGTTCAGAAAGTCATTATCTGGAGTGTTTCAGGCGAGCACATATTCTCATTGTTCTAGCTCCCATGTTAAGCCTACCAATTCTTATTCTCTATGCTCTGTTGCTTCTTCTCTGGGTCAAGTACCAAGACACCCTCTGCCTTCTATCAATAGATAAATTTAGGAATCAGAAGGAATCTACAGAGGTGGTGCCACGCATATTGGATGACTGTGTCTGGATTATTCTCTGCTAATGCAGTGGCTCTTGATAATGAAAGCTGTCATGGCAGGGAATTACCTGCTCCTTGGCCCAGCACACCTTTGTGATATTTACCTGAAGAGTGCAGTCCAAGTGCCGGCAGTGGGAAGACTTTGCCCCACATAATTTCATATAGAGTGCTCTTTAAGAGAAAAATGAACTTAAGCCAGGATATGTTTGCTTGTAGGTCACTTGGGGGGCAACTGACCTCATTCTGTGTTGTCAGTGAGACCAAAGTGGATGTAGAGCATCTACCTTTCCTTCCATTTTAGGGACCAGGGGCCGTGTTGGATTATCTTGGAGCAATAATGAACTTGGCTGAAGGAAGCACCGAGCTCCACCTGAAGCATGAGAGTTTGCACATCCCATGGTGGGGCAGGGGGCCAGGATCCCTTTTTCAGATAGGTCTAATGGTGTTTTTGAGGGAGTGGGTGGGGACATCAGACTGAGGGGATAAAGGGTTTAAAGTTGAAATGCAGAAGGACGAGAGAGACTGAAGGGATAGAGGGACATTAAGGGTGAGAGAGAGTTGCCCTGAAACACTCTGAAGACACACTGTGAGACATTTCCCCCACTCAGAGGAAACAAGCTCCCACAGGTGAGGTCCCTGGTTCCTGTATTCCCCTCTGACACTGTTTCCGATGGCTTTCCTAGCTCTTCAATGAAATAGGAGCTGTACCTCCATCTGGGTCAGTATTTGAAGGTTGGGAAGATGGTGTGGCAGCACTTGGGAAGGACCCAACACCGGCTCCCTGATCGCCTGGATGGGGAAGAGAGCCTCATGGAACTAAGGCTGGAGAGGCCTTTGTGAAGTAATCGATGGAAAGAGGAAGAGACCACCAAGGAGCATACAACTTGAGTCCTTGAGCGCTCAGCCCAACACAATTTCCCTGGTCTTTCTCCCACCTGGAGACTAGAGAGAAGCCACATTGCCCAATCCCGGGAGTGCCATTCAGATCAGCAGCCATGTGGATGGTGCCTTGTTTGTATTGCTGTATAATAGATTACCACAAATTTAGTGGTTAAAACAATACAAATTTATTATCCTACAATTCTGTAGGTCAGAAGTCCAAAATTGTTTTCACCTGGTTAAAATCCAGGTGACAGCAAGTCCACGTTCCTTCTGAAGACTCTTGGGGAGAATCTGTTTGTTTGCTGTTTTCAGCTTGTAAGGGATGCCTTCTTTCCTTGACTCAAGGCCGCTTCCTTCATCTTCAAAGCCAGCATCATAGCATCTTCTCTCTGACCTCTACATCCTTCCTTACATCTCACTCTGACTCTGACCCTCCTGCCTCTCTCTTAAAAGGATCTTGGTGATTATATTGGACCCATCCAGATAATCCAGGATAATCACGCCATCTCAAGATCCTTAGTTTAAGCTTCCACAAAGTCCCTTTTACTATGTAAGGTGATGTATTCACAGGTTGAGGGGATTTGGCATCTTTGAGGGGGAGGCCATTATTCAGCCTACCATAAAGAACATAGTCTGTGCAGATACACGTGGAAGCTGTGGGGAGGGATCCCTCCACCCAGTTTGGGAGAGAGGGGGCTGGGCTGGCTCTGGACTTGGGCCACAGTGGCCCTACGTCTCATGCACTGGCCTCCTGGTCCCTCTCTCCCAGTGTCTACACCCAGTGAACTGAGGGTATAGTCCCTGTTCATTTTGTCCTATCATCATCGTGTGGACCTCAGAACAGTGTACACTTCATTGTTCACAAAGAAGGCTCAGTAATACAGCCAAATCTCCTCTCCCTTCCGTCACTAATCAATTGTTATGGACAAATTTCATAGTCCTCTATCTTTCCCTAAGATGACTTTTTCTCCTGAAAGCTTTTTCTTGTGCAAAGAGGGCCCTTTCAGGTCAGCCCCCCAAATATATCAAAAATCCCATGTGTGTCCAAATCCTCAGGATGGGTACACATCAGGCCATTGAGCTAGGATCCTACTGTCATCAAGACTCAAGATAAAATTTTCTGAGGCTGAAAATATATGCCAATAAAACAACATGTTGATAGGTTTTTTAAAATTATTTTCAATAATCATTTTTTGGGGGAAGATTTAAACAAAACCTACTTGATATCAACTACAATAAATTATTTATCTTAACTATGCAATTTGGAAAAATTATACTTGGCATTATGTAAATGCAACCTTTCTCAATAACATAGAGCATTTATTCTATTAAAAATTTATCACTTTAAGATACATAGAAAGCAGATTTGTCAAGAACAGAATAGCATTAATACTGATATTACTACTAATAAATAATAATAAGATCCTCACATAAATAATAAATGTTATGTTCCAGTCTAATAGCCTTATTGGCTCATCCACAAACCAGGAATCCTAAGCGGCAGCCACATCTATCCTGCTTCATATTCCAACTCCTGATTATCCAGGGTTAGGATGAGGTAGCTGAATAGACATTACCTTCTAGGGCTATATTTAAGAATAATATAATATAAAAATAGTCATGGGAATGCACAACTGGTACATCGATTTGAGTCTGAACTCCAGATAGAAAGAGGTTCTTTTTGCCAAAGTCCGCATCCCAAAACACGTGTGCATGCGCGCACACACACACACTGCAGGGCTCAAGGAACCCTGGTCTTGTGAAGAGGACAAATCTAACAGAGATTAGAGACAGATTGGCACAGATGTTAGCTCAGGGCTAATCTTCCTCAAGCAAAAAAAGAGGAAGATTTGCAACAGATGATAGCCAAGTGTGACTCTTCCTCACCAAAAAAAATAAACAAATTAATAAATTAAATAAACAAATAAAAGGCTAGGAAATATCTCTGATTAGTAATGAGTAAGGACCCAAATTAAGAAAAGGACTTCTCCATGAAAAACATGTTTTAAGGGACAAGAAGAATTTGAACCATCCGGAAGAGAATGGAAACTAGACCAGAACTATTATTCTTTCATCTTCATGTGAGGAAAATGAAGCTGATAGCGGAAATCTCACTGTGTCACTTGTATACAATTAGGTCTCATTCTAAAGAAGGGTCCGGTTATTCATAACGTAAGGGACACCAGTAGCTACATGATCTTCGAAGGTCAAGAAGTACAAATATGTTTTGTTTCATATATTCAATCCACCAGCTCCGAGCCCCATTTACAAAAGTCAGTGAAACACAGTCTGAAATCTTTAGTCAACTTCGTAACATCCTAACGTATAAAGCCTTCTCTGGGTATTGTTATATAAGGATAACTGGATCAAGTCAACTTTGCCCGTCTACTAGAATCTTGATTGTTGTGCCCAAAGTAGGGAAAGACAAGAAGTAGCATCTCGCACAGAATTCTGCCTTAGGGAGATTTATAGTTCAGATTAGGTTGCGTTAGATATCGCAACACAGAACAGCCGCTAGCAGATTAGGGCATCTTGAGCTGCACTATTTTGTTTAGTAAAATGAAGGGAGAAGAGCTTCCTGGAGCCCCTTAAAGGTTGGGATCTAGGAAAATGGAGAGAAGGGGGAAATGTGAGGGGAATTTGGAGTGAGTAAGGTGGTAATAGGACACCTCTCCATTTGCAAGATCTGCTACATATCTAAACGCTAGGTGTGAGTGTTTTTATTAGGGTGAGGGGGATCACAGAAAATGAAGAATGTTCCACTCTTCAATCTGTGTGGAGCAGAGAAATAAAGAGAAATGCTTGGAGGTGAGAACAAGAGTTTAACAGGAGCCAAAAGTGACCAGGAGAACATGAGCCCCCTGGGAAGTAACAAATTGAGGGAGGCTTTGGACTCCCCACCATGTGTGGGTTAAAGCCAGCTTGCATTTTCTCCATTTTAAGAGGCTGGATGGCCTCTGCAGACATCTGAATTACATTCATTTCAAGAAAGTTAATCTCTGCCTTTTAAAGAAAGTATGTTTCACAAACCTCACGTAGCAAAGGTGAGTTATGAATCCACTGCACCATGTCATCATGACCTGGGCTAGAAGAGGGGGGTTGAGATGCACAGAGGAGAATTCTGTGGTCGAAGCTTGGAAAGAACATGGACATGGCAGGAGGAAGGAAAGCAGACTTGAATAGGGAGGGACATGGGAAAAGGAATTTAGGCAATAGCAGAATGTGGTAAAGAAGGTAGCAGATACTTGATACCACCATGCTCACCACCGTGGTGGTAACAGAGCGTGAGGATTCATTTTGGAGAGCAGTGACATGGCAGAAAAGGAGGATTGGAGAGCAGTGACATGGCAGAAAAGGAGAGTTGCTGGGGGTTCTCCACAATTATACAAAAAATTTTGAAGCAGGGAAAACTCTAAGATTTAGCAATCATTTTGAAAACTCAGCTTAGTTTTGGCCATCACTTGGGTCAATTGTGGTGATTCAAGTTTGTTAATCTTTCTAAATATTACAATATGCTGGCAAAGAGAATGAAGTTTTCAGACACATTGAGTTACTTTTTTACTGAGTAACATGGGAAATCTGTCAGAGAAGCCCGTAAATTTCAGACTTCTGAATGAAAGGCAGTTAATAACGTATCTAACAGATGAACAAAGCTAGCCAATGTAATTACAGTAGAATTTGAGAAACTGGCCAAAAACATTCAGGCACACCGTTTGGGGAAAGAAAAGCTCTCCCACTCCAAGCCACACTAAATCAACAACAAAAAATCATTTTAGAACCTCTCTTTCTAAAGGGAAGTAAGCTTATGCCAGGAAGATCTATTTTAACAGCCTTAAAAATAACTCGGTAGGCAGTCAAGTAAGCCTTAATATGTCCTCTTGATGAATTAATCCCTTTAATATTATGAAATGTGCCTCTTTATTCCTAACAATATTCCTTGTTTGGAAATCTACCTTCTCTGATATTCATATAGTCACTCCAACTTTCTTTGGATTAGTGTTTGCATGGGATATCTTTTTCCATCCTTTTACTTTAAAAAGAATCAGCTTTATTGAAGCAAAATTTACATATAAAATATTCACCAATTTTAAGAGTATAACTTGAAGAGGTATACAGCCAATAACCACTACCACGGTGATGATATAGAACTTTTCCATCACCCTATCAAGTTTCTTCAAGCTCCTTTCTGTCAGTCCCCTCCCCTAACCCCTGAATCCTGTCAACCACTGATCTGCCTTCTATCCCTATAGTTTTGCCTTTTCTAGTGTTTCTTATGAATGGAATCGTACAGTACATAGTCTTTTGTGTCAGGCATCTTTCACTTGGCACAATACTTTGGAGATCTGTCAATGTGGATGAAGTGTTAGGGGGGTCAGTGGTTTGTTCCCTTTCACTGCTGAGTTGTATTCTTTTATAAGGCTAAACCACAATTTGTTTTTCCATTCATCAGCTGATAGAGATTTAGGAGCTTTCTAGCTTGGGGCTATTATGGGTAAAGCTGGTCACATGGTAGGTGTATGTTTAACCTTGTAAGAAACTGCCAAATTGTTTCCCAAAGTGTCTAAACCATTTTCCAGCCCCACCAACAATGCATTAAGAATTCCACTTGTTCCACATCCTCACCAACACTAATTCCTTTTATTTTAGCTATTCTCGCCTTTTAAGCCCTTACTATTCCTTTTGATTTTAGCTAATCTAGTGGGTCTGTAGTGATATCTCACTGTGGTTTTTATGGACACTCTCCGAATACTAACGATGTTAAGTATCTTTTTATGTGCTTCTTTACTACTTGTATATATTCATTTTAAGTATATTTCAATCTCTTTTTCACTTTTTAATCTGGTCAAAAGACTTCTTTATATATTTGTTGCAAGTCCAGATAAATGTTTTGCAAATACTTTATCCCAATCTGTGACTTGACTTCATTTTCTTTACAGTGTTTTTGGAGAGCAAATGTTTTTAATTTTAACAAAGTCCAATTAAAATTTTTTCTTTTATAGTTTGTGCTTTTTTTGTCCTATTTAAAAATCTTTGCCTAATTGAGGTCTCTAAATTTTCCCATAGATTTTCTTATACAATTTTGATAGTTTTGGCTCATACATTTAAATCTGAAATCAATTTTGTATATGGTATGAGTTAAGGTTTGAGACTATTTTCCTTTTTTTGATATACGGATAGCTGATGTTTCCAGTATCATTTGTTGAAAAAATTATCATTTACTTGTCGAGTTGCCTTGGTACCTCTGTCAAAAATCAATTGAATATATAAATGGGCCTATTTCTGCCATCTCTATTCTGTTCCATTGATTCTAGGTATCTCTCTTAACACCAATATCACACTGCTTTATTGCTGTAGCTTTATAATAAGACTTGAATTCAGGTCATGTAAATACTCCAACTTCATTCTTTTTGAAAATAGTTTTGGCAATTCTAGGTTCTTTGAATTTCCATAAAGATAAACTTTTCACTATCTACAAAATAATATTTTTAATGTCAACAAAAAAAAAAGTGGCGGGTTTTTGCTGGGCTTGTGTTGAAAATGTAATTTAATTTGAGAAGAATTGAAATATTAATGACATTGAATCTTCTGAGCCAGGAACATTGTATATTTCTCCACATATTTCAGTCTTATTTAAGTTCTCTCAGAAATGTTTTATTGTTTGCAGTACACAGTTTTGTAAAAGTTTTGTTAGATTTATACCTGCATATTCTGTATTTTTAACTCTTTTGAGAATGACATTTTTAAAAATTTCAGTTGCTGGCCCGCCCAGTGGCGCAGCGGTTAAGTGCACGCACTCCGCTTTGGCGGCCCTACAGATCCCGGGTGCGCACCAATGCACCGCTTGTCGAGCCTCGCTGTGGTGGCGTCCCATATAAGGTAGAGGAAGATGGGCACGGATGTTAGTCCAGGGCTGATCTTCCTCAGCAAAAAGAGGAGGATTGGCATCGGATGTTAGCTCAGGGCTAGTCTTCCTCACAAAAAAAAAAATTTCAGTTGCCAATTTATTGTTTCCTAGTGTATAGAAGTACAGTTAATTTTTGTATATTGACCTGGAATTCTATGAGTTTCCTAAACTTATTCATTAGCTTTAGTAGCTGTTTTAGATTCCATAGGATTTTCCACATAGATGATCGCATTGTCTGTGAATAAAGACAGTTTTATCTCAATTTTCTAATTTGTATGCCTTTTATTTCTTTCTCTTGCTTCATTTCCCTGAATAGAACCTCCCTGACTAGGAGGCATGAACAATTACTTTGTTCCCGGTTTTAAGAGGGAAGCATTCAGTCTTTCACAACTTGTATGATGTTAGCTGTTGATTTTTCATAGCTGTTCTTTATCATGAAGATTACTTCCATTCTTAGTTCATTGAAATTTTTTATCATGAATGGTTGGTGATTTTTTCCAAATAATTTTTCTGCATCTATTGAGAGGATTTTCTAATGTTAAACCAATCTTGCACTTTTGGGGTAAATCTGACTTGGTCATGATTTATATTTATATAAATACTTATTGCTTGATTAAATACTTATACATTTTCTTAAGGATTTTTGCATTTGTGCTCATGCAGCTGTTTATCGTATTCTCTTCTTATAATTCCTTGTCTGCTTTTGATGTCAGTGTAAATCTTGCTTCATAAAATGAGTCTCCTGTTTTCAGGAAGAGTTAATACAGAATCACTCTTGTTTATTCCTTAAATGTTTGCTAGAATTCACCAGTGAAGCCATCTGCTCCTGGAGTTTTTCCTTTGTGGAAAGATTTTTACTATGCTGAGGCTATTCAGGCTATTTCTTCTTGAGTGAGCTTTGGTAGGTTGTGTCTTTTAAAGAATTTGTTCATTTTGTTAAAATTGTCACATTTATTGGTTCATAGAGTTGTTGGTAATATTATGTTATTAGTCTTGCAAGTTTGTAGGATTGTGGTGTTGTCTCCCTATTATTCCTAATATTGGTAATTTGCCTCTTTTCTCTTGTTTTTGATCAATCCACCTAGGATTTTATGAATTTTATTGATGTTCTTCACAGAACAGGCTTTATATTTCATTGATTTTCTCTATGATATTCTGCTTTCTATTTCATTGATTTCTGCTTATAACTCTATTATTTTTCTCTACTTTAAGTTTAATTACTCTTCTTTTTCTAGTTTCTTTAAAGTGGGATCCAAGAACATTGGTTTGATGCCTTCTTTGCCTTTAATTCTATATATTTCCCTCAAAGCACTGCATTAGCTGCATCTTACAAATTTTGATGAGTTTTGTTTTCATTTCCTTCAGTTCAAAATATTTTCTAACCTTATTTCACTGCTTCTTTGACTCATAGGTTATTTAGAAGTGTGTGTTTCAATCTTCAAATATTTTGACTTTTTCCAGATAGTCATTTGTTTTTATTGATTTCTAGTTTAACTTCATTTTGGCTGGAGAACATACTTAGTATGATTACAATCCTTTGAAATTAGATGAGATTTGTTTTATGGTCCAGAATATGGTCTATCTTTGTGAATATTTTGTGTAGTACATGAAAATAGTGTGTATTCTACTTTTTTCTTTTGCTGGAGTGTTTTATAAAGTCATACATAGGCTTATTAATTTTCTCCCTACTTGTTCTATTAATTGTTGAGAGGAACATTGAAGCCTGCAACTATAACTTAAGATTTTTCTGTTTTTTCCTTTCAGTTCTATTAGTTTTTGCTTCATGTATTTTGAAGCTCTGCTATAAAGTTCATTCATATTTAGGATTATTATGTCCTCTTGATATACTGATCCTTCTTTCATTATGAAATATCTCTCTTTATCCTTGATAATATTCCTTGTTTTTAAATTTTCTTTGTCTGATATTAATAAAACATTTCCAGCCTTATTTTGATTCAGGTTTTCATGATATATCCTTTTCTATCTTTTTAATTTTAGCCCTTCTGTGTCTTTAGATATATGGATAGTATTTTTAAAAATCTAATCTGAAAAACTCTCCCTTTTAGATTAGAGTGTTTGTATCATGTGCATTTGATGGGATTATTGATAGGACTGTGATTAAATCTAACATCTTGCCATTTATTTTCTATTTGTCCCATCTGTTGTTCATTCTTTTTCCTCCATTTCTTGCATTATTTCAATTATATATTTTTAATGATTACATTTGATCTCTACAACCAGCTTTTTATGCATAATTCATTGTTTTAGTTTTTGTGCATGCCCTAAGGTTTGCAATACATGTGATTCACATACCACATTCTGCCTGCAAATGCTGTTATATACTCTTTATTTATTGAAGGAATCTTGCAGCAGCATTCTTCCATTTTCCTCTCTGATCCTTTGTGCTATTTTTGTCATGCATTTTATTTCTGCGTATATTATAAACCCTAAAATACATTGTTTTTATTTTTTTAAAAATCTTTCTCCTAAAAAAGGAAAATGTCTTTTGTGTTTACCCACTATTTACAATCTCTAAGTCTCTTCATCCATTCTTGCAGATTCAGATTTCCATCTCTTACCATATTCTGAAAAACTTCCCTTAAGAGTTCTTATAGTACAGGTTTGCTGGCAATAACCTCTCGAATTTTGGTTTGTTTAAAAAACTTTATATTTTGCCTTCATTTCTGAAAGATATTTTTGCTGAGTATAGAATTTTCAGTTGACTTTTTTTGACTCAGTTCTTTAAAGATATTGCTTTGTTGTCTTCTGGCTTGCATTTTTTCTGACAAGGAATATGCTGTCATTCTTTGTTCTCTATACTTATTCTTATACTTCTATACTTTTTCTCTATAAACTCACTGGTTTCCAGGAATTTCATTATGATATCACTTGGGATGATTTTCTTTATGTTTCTTCTGATAGGGGTTTGTTAAGTTTCTTGAATCTGTCGCTTTATAGGTTTCATCGAATTTGTAAAACTTTATTTATACTCAATTTTTTAAGTAAATTGTTTTGAGCCATTATTCACTCAAATTTTTTTGTTTCTACTCCTCTCTTTCTGCAACTTCAACTATATGTTTATCAAACTGTTTGATATTGTCACTCAGGTCGCTGAATCACTGTTAATTAATTTGAATTTTTCTCCCTGTACTCCATTTTGGGTGCTTCTATTACTATGTCTTCAAAGTAACTATTTTTTAAATTTGTTGTGTACTTTGTCTTATTCTATCCTGTGTAGTATCCATTTTCAATGTTATATTTTTCAACTTTGTGAGTTCTCTTTTGATTTTTTAAAATCTTTCATTCCTGTCTTCATCATAATCATGTTTTTCTCTACCCTCTTGAACATATGGAGCATATTTACAATAGTTGTTTTAATGTCTTTGTTGGCTAGTTCCAACATCTCTGTCATTTCTGGGTCTGTTTCTATTGAATTTCTTTTTTAAGGTTATAGGTTATATTTTCCTGTTTTCTCACATGCCTGATTTTTTTTTTTTTTTTTGGATGCTGCATATCATGAAGTTTACAATTTGGTTTTGGTTGCTAGATTTTTTTTTTCTTTTATATGGTTTTGAGTTGTTTCTAGTTCACACTCAATATTATTTGAAATCAGCATGATTCTTTGGAGGCTTGCTTTCAAGCTTTGTTAGGTCATGCCAGAGCACCCAATACTTTAAGGCTAATTTAATTCCACTCTTAAAGTGATACCTTTTTTCAGACTTTACCTGATGAATCATTTATTACAGGGCCTTTCTGCTCTGGCCAGTGGGCACACGAGCTCTTCTCAGCTCTGTGTGAACTCTAGTAATTGTTCTGCCTATAGCTTTTCAGTGTTTTTTTCTTCAGCCTTGGATATTTTCTTCTTTTGCATATGGAGATCAATACTCAGGGAAATATTTAAGGTATCACTTCCACAAATATCCAGACCTTTCTTATGGTGTTCCCTCCTCTTTGGCATTCTTCTCTGAAGATTCTAGCCACCTTTGCCTGCATGAAAGGGACAAAGCCTCCAGATGTTGTCCTCCCAAGTCAGCCAGACGGCTTGGCTCTGTTGGAGTTCCTGTTCCCTTCACTACGGCCTAGAATTGCATCCATGTACTGAGCTGATGCCATCATAAGGATCACTTCATTTGTCTTCATTTTCTCAGGAATCACAGTGCTACATTGCCTGTTGTCCAATGTCTGAAAACCATTGCTTAATATATTTTGTCTAGTTTTCCAGTTGTTCAAGGAGGAGCCATTACTCTCATGAGAAGAAGCAGAATCCTCCTCATAAAGAGCTTTGATGAAAGCTATAAGGATCTTTGACTTTATCTCAGATGTGAAGATAAGTCACTGCAAGATATTAAGAAGAAAATGGCATAGTCAAAGCAAAATGAGGAGAAGACAGTTTGGACATTTTCTCTAGGACTTTGCTGGCATTCATCCTTTGAGAGGAAGCAGAGCTTGACATCAGTCCCAGAGAGAAAACTTTGATGCAGTAAAGAAAACAAGCACTGCATTTGGAGTTAGAATGCTGAAATTGAGTGAGTCCTGATTCTGCCAGCTTCTATTATGTTACCTTAGAAAGTTTAACAAATTAGTTTCTTAGTAGGTGACACTGGTCAATGAACTTGTTTCCTCACCAGCAAAATGGTGGCAAAACCATCTCTCTCATAGGACTCCTGAGAGAAGTGGCTGGACATCAGAATGATCAATGTGTCAGAAGTCAGGATATGAGAGTTCTATTCCATTTCAGCTACTAATGTGCCGTGTCAACTACAACTTTAAAAAGTTAACCATTGGAAGGGATCTTATAATTAATTAATTTTAGTATCTTTAATTTATAAATAAGAAAATTCAGATCTTGACCTTTTCTACATAATTTGTAATATTTTTCACTACCAAAATTATTCCAGGATTCTAAGATTTGGAAATGAAAGCATTTTCTAGACTTCAAGTTTTGACACACAAAAATGTAAAGTTTTATTAATATTTTAAAATGTCAAGAAGGCAAAAGAAAGGGTCTTAATACGGACTATGAATTCACTGAAAATGTATAGTCAAGGTGACCTTACATTCTTTTGCTTATGAATATGGGTGATGAAGTTGGGAACTGGCCAGGAAAGTGGAGTGAAGGCAAACAGCTCACTTTCCTCCAGAGAAAATATGAATTGGTGATAAGAAATATAGTGCTAAATATTTTCCATATCCTGCACCACAATTTGGAATGAATAAATTCAGATGTCATCATAAACTAAAGATACAAATTACTATAAAACACTTAAAATAGTTTTAAGTGAGAAAACTTGAGATGGGAATTCAGTGGAATTTCAAAGTAGAAATATAATTCTGGTAATTTAGAAGCTTCTTTTATGATTTCTAGCTCAGTGGCGAGCCATAATTGCTTTGTAGTTACAATATTAAATTATTATTTGCTGTCATTTACTCTCTTACCTCTCCTTACTAAAAGTAAATTTTTCTAGTTTATGCTTCCACGAGTACGGAGTAGGTATTCTTCCCCCTAGTTCTCCTGCTGAGTACAACTAAAAAACCTGGACATTAGAAATAAAACAAACATAAGAAGACTTTGAAAGATGGAGAGAAGGCAGTGGTCAGGCTAGGACCTCAGGATCCAGGGAACGACATAGAGGCGAATTCCCTGGGTTTTCTTTTTGTCTTATATACCCTGCTTGGAAGCCAAGAAGCCAGCAACCTAGAAACATCAAAGAATGCAAACAAAAAAAGCCCCAACAAAATCCCACTCTCTCTAGCCAAAAGATCAGGAAGGGGGTAGTTTCTCACTAGCAAAGACTGAGTGTAGACCATGACTTGCATCCTCACTAGGCCATAGGGGATGTCCCAAATTCCCCCTGGGGTGGTATCAGAGAAGGTTGAGTAGGAAACTGGATTTCGCCCAACCCAGCAGTAATGAAGGGCCTTCCACCTCCCAGCAGGGGTGATGTCAGAGGAGGCCTAGGGGAGAGTCAGAACTTTCACCTCTGCTCAGCAGCAACATGGTGTCATTGGAGGCCAAGTGGGGAGCAGCAGCGAGGCATTCCTCTCCCTCTAACCAGGTTGGGATACTTAGTTGGGAGTGGAAACTCCCACAACTGCCCAACACTAACAAGGATCCCCCACCCCCACCCCCACCCCCACCCCCACCCCGCACAGTATCAAAGGAGGCTGAGAACCTGGATGTCTACTCTCCCCAGAAGTAATGAGATAGTCTCCCTCACATTTCTCCTGCCAGAGAGATGCCAGAGAAAGCAGCTAAAACAGGAGGTTTAAGTAATCCAGAATCTCATAACATAATGCCCAAAATGTCCAGATTTCAGTAGAAAACCACTTCTCATACCAAGAACCAGGAAGATATCAAGCTGAAGGAAAAAAAGACAATCAATAGATTCCAATGTCAGATGACAGAGATGTTAGAAGTATCTATCAAAGATTTAAAGCAGCCATCATAAAAATGCTCCAGCAAACAATTATGAACATGGTTGAAACAATAAAAAGTAGAGATCCCCAGCAAAGGAATAGAAAGTCTCAGCAAAGAAATAGAAACTACGAAGAAAAAACTAAATGGACATTTTAGAACTAAAAATGTAATCGCTGAAATTAGAAACTCAGTGGGCAGTATCCAGAGCAGAAGGAGGGGACAGAGCAAAGAAGGAGTAAGTGGAAGATAGGACAATGGGAATTACTCAATCTGAACAACAACAAGGATAAAATACATTGGAAAAAAAAATGAACAGAACCTCAGAGACTGGCAGGACTGTGATGATTAATTTTATGGGGCAACCTGGCTAGGCCATGGTGTCCAGAGATTTTGTCAAACGTTATTCTAGATGTTTCTGTGAAGGTATTTTTTAGATAAGACTAACATTTAAACCAGCAGACTTTGAAGCACATTATTCTCTATAATGTGAGTGGGCTGCATCCCATCATTTGAAGGCCTTAGTAGAAAAGGAATTACCTCCCCAGATGAAGAGGGAATTCTGCCAGCGAACAACCTTTGGACCTGAGCTGCAATGCTTCCCTGGGTCTCCAGCCTGTCAGCCTACCCTGCAGATAGTGGACTTGCCAAACCTCCACAACGATGTGAGCCAATTCCTTAAAATGTCCCTTTCTCTTTCTCTCTAGATATAGACATATAAATATATAGATGTATAGATATATAGATATAGACAGGCAGGAAAGAGGGCTGAAAAAGTTCTCGAAGAAATGATGGCTAAAAACTTCACGAATTTGGCAAAAGACATAAAATTCAAGAAGCTAAGTGAAACCCAAACAGGATAAACTTAAGGAAATCCACACCAAGGAACGTTCTAGTCAAACTTCTGCAAACTAAAGACAAAGAAAACATCTGAAAAGAAGTGAATAAAGAAATGACACCTTATCTATGGGGGAAAAACAATTCAAATGACAGTGGGTCTCTCTGACCAGGCATCAAGGATGCCAGAAAGAAGTTGCATATTTTTCAAGAACTAAAAGAAAAGAAATATCAACCAGAAACCAATCATACTGGCACCTCGATTTTGGACTTCTAGCCTCTAGAACCATGAGAGAGAAAATTTCTGTTGTTTAAAGTACCCAGTCTATTCTATTTTGTTGTGGCAGCCCAAGCCGATGGAGACAGGGATAAAGGGTACACAGGGTCTCTGTATTATTTCTAACAACTTTGTGTGAATCAATAAGTATCTCAAAATTAAAAGTTTAATTAAAAAAAATAAACTTTTACATAAATATTTGAAAATTGATCTTGTTATAGAACCATTTTAAGCATGTCTTAGTACACTGTGAGATAATACCTTCCATTCATATGGTAATTGACATTATTCCAGGTGTTTTCACACAACATCTCTCACCAGAACTTTGTTACATTTTGGGTAGCCATTGTTGCCCTTTTAGTGACAAGGAAACTGAAGCTTCTAGGGGTAGGCTAGCTTGAATATAGTTGTATGACTAATAAAAGTTGAGGCTTCACACGGACTCAGGGACTCTTTCCATTACAACAAGCCTACCTTGGGAATCACAAGTTTGCACAGCCATAGAAGAGGTTGAACTGCCTCGATATCCCGAAGAATAAAGCGAAAATCACTGGAGAATTACATAGTGATGTGTTAGGGCCAGGCTGACAATATCAGGAGCACGTGACTCTCCATCTCCCCAGGAGCAGTCAGAGTTGACTTGATTGGCCCTTGATTGAAGATGCATCTGGACAGGATTCCTCTGAGAAGGTAGAGGAGGCACAGGTCCAAAGGCTTCACGAGCACACAAGGGTTAACTTCCAGTTAGTTATTCTCGCCCTAACTCCCCAGGTGAGGCTTTCCTGTGCATACCCTGTGAATGCATAACTTGTAGAAAAAACTGTCTCCACAGAATACGTGCAAGTATAAATATGTAAAGAATGTATGGGGAAAAGTAGGGATTCTCTGTTTGCTTTTCATTAGGAATGGATTCCTGATATTCACTGTCCCAAGAAGAATATCAAAGCCAGTTCCTAAAAACCAACTGTCTTTCCTTTGTGGGCCTCTGTCAGGTTTATAGAAAACATGATACAATGCAAAAATAATGGAAGTGGGCTTTGTGCTGTCTCACTCCATCTGCCTTCCCTGCGTTGGGAATCATATGGCAGGTTCCACCTTTCAGCCAAGAGCCCAAGGTTTTATTTTGCATTCGAGAATTCAAGACAGAAAGAACTTCCCGGGTAGTTGTTATTTTGTGAAAACACACAGTAAGCTAAATTTACTGTAACAAGAGCCCACTGGAATTTAGAGATCCGTGTGTGCGTGTGTGACCAGCCATAGCATTTGGCTCACTGTTATTACTTTAATTTCCTTTGTCAGGATATAAACCACCAAGGTGCTTTGACAAGAGGCTTGTTAAATGTAGAATGGAACTAAGTTATTCATTGTGTTGAGTACATCTGTGAAAACCAAAATTTATCTTTGAGGTAGTCTGATGGCTCACTTGGATCTTTCATAGAACAAGAGGACCGAGTAATCAGATGATTCCCAATGTTACCCTGAGCATTTTACGTGTTGGAAGTGTCACAAGCCACAGTCAACTATCATTGAACTGCTACGTGTTTGAGGCATCACAGTAAACACAGTCTTTCCCAGGTCTACTATCAGGAACTTCAAATCTAACACCATCATGGCCATCCTTGAGAAGGCCGCTTGAGTAGAGGACACTGACTTTGCTCAGGGCGTCATATCTAGATCTGGTTGTTTCTTAATTTGTCAGTAATAATAATAACTACTACTTATTAAATTGCAATCATTTGCTGTGTACTGGGGTAGGTGCAGTGTATGTATTACCTCATTTATTCCTCACAAGAACTGAAAAGTTGGATTAAAGTGGCACAATATTACAGATGGGAAACTGAGCAGGTTAGTACCTATTCTGAGATTGCACGTCTGGCAAGTACAGAGATTGGAGTTGAATGCAAGCCTGGATCTCAAAATCCATGTTTTTTTTCTCCCATTCAACATGATACATTGGCACTAAAACTCTTCAACAGCTAAATCCTTGAGGGATCCAAAGATTATTGTGTTGGAACAGAGTGTCAGAATATTGAATTTTGATTCTTAATTCCTACAGCTTTTAAAACCTCAAAAGCTGCTCTGATATACCCCATGTGTAGCCAGTAAGAGGGATCCTGTATGCCAATTTAAGTACCTTTGAACAGTTTTTCGGTGTTACCTTTATTGGTTGGTGGCATTTCATCTCCCTTTTTCTAAGTTAAGTCTTGGACATTTGGCTGGTCAATGTTTAGTGTCTTCAGAAACCCAATGTCTTTTGGTGGCAAGAACATAGGGCAATATAAGCCAGGAGACCTGGGCTCCTGTTTTGCTTTCACACTAATTTTGCCGTTATGACATTAGACAAGTCAGTTCAGCAATCTGCGCCACAATTTTATGCGTCAAAGGGACATAATGTCTGCATTACTTTATGAGTTAGGAACGTTTTCAATGCAAGTAACAAAATACATGAATAACAGTAGCTAAAAGCATAAGGATATTTATTCTTTACTTAATAAAAAGTTTGGAGGTGGTAGGCCTAAGGATATATCAGCAACTTAATAATGTTATCAAGGAACCATTCTTTTTTATATCCATTGTAGTCCACTATTTGCTTTTTTTTTCTTATCCTCGTGCTTGTTGTCTTATGGTTACAAAATGGCTGCTGTAGCTCCAGTATCATAGCCATACTCAATGAAGGAAGAATAAGAAGGAGCAGAACCAATAAACTCTTCTTTGTAGCTGTTCTTTTCATCAAGGAGCAAGCTGTATTTCTCAGAAATCTCATAGCACACTTCCCCTTATGACCTCGGTGTCAAAAATGAGGTCACTTGACCGCTCACCCATAACTGAGAGGCCAAGAAATCAAGTGTCTGGATTTTCAGCCTCAGTATTGGAAGGCAGAAAGAGAGAAGACAGTTCAGAATGGCTTTTGTAGGTAATCATGAGTGTCTCCCACGTTTGTGATGTCAAAGGATTTGTTTCATCAAACCAAACTTTCCCCTTTTGTCCCTCTTCATCCTAAATAATTTGTAACCAGTATTTTAGACATTGCGTGTATCCAGCCATCTTTTCCTATGTCATGTTTCAAATATGTGAAGTACAAAGATGCAAAGTGGATACCATTGGTGCTCAAGAAATGAGCTATCTCAATGCAGGAAAATGCTCACCTGTGATCAAATGCCTAATAGATTTTTTGTGTCATTTGAAGTCACCTCTTACATTTGTGTTCTCTTCCTGTTTCAATGAATAGTAAACTAGACATGAGCTATGTACAAATAATGCCAGAACATCTGGTTGAAACGGAAAAAAAAAATCGATTATCTGGATGTTTTGTCTATATAACATCATAACATGTAGCATTGTGTAGACAAAACATCTGAATGATTGAATATTTTACTTTTCATCCCGACATTTTGTTGTCATGTGGACCAAAAGCACTGCCAAGTTAGAGATATAAAAGAAAAAATAGGGTATCACAAAACTTGCCTGATTTGTAGGGTTTGAGAATTGTTACTAAGCTTATTATGGGAAAGGAGGACAATTAATGAGATATTGTGTACAATTAATTTCCAAAAATTCTAGACTATATCGCAAGAAGCTCTTTACTACAGGTTCACAGTCATCATAATAAATGGTGGTTCCATTATGAGACACTTAATAGAAAACACACAGATTACTTTTTATTTGACATTGTGTTTACTTTACAAATGAAGCAATGCATTCACAGAGAACAGTGACTACTAAAACACTCCTTTATACCCTGGAAGAACAAATATGGAAACTAATTCTAGTTGTCTAATCCTAAATCAATAGCCCGGATTCTGTTCAAATTCAGTAATTATTTAACTTTGCTGTTCCAGGAGCTGTGCTGGTTGCGTTTTTCTATGTAGGCTGTCATTTAGTTTATTCTACACTAATTCTGTGAGGTTGCTATTGTATTCCCATTTTATAAATGGGAATCTGGGTCTTAAAGATGAAGGAAAATCTCCAAAATCCCACTGGTTGATTATGTCTACAAATAATACGATGCTTAAAGTTTTTTTCTTTTCATTTAGCTTGCCTTATGTTGTGTAAAAGAATAAAGTGAAGGTCTTAGAAGACCAAATTTCCAAAGTTGGGGTGTCACGATTCCTAAAAAGCTGGGAAATTTGGCTATATGCACTATGTCATGCTTTTTTATTTCATGTATTATTATAAATGTTTTTCCGTGTTCTAAATCCAATCTAACTGAGAACTAAACTTTGCAATGAGGGATGTTAGTATTTGACAGGAATCTATTTAATCCTTGAAGAACCTGATAGGGCAATATCCTTAAATACTATCTGAAGGGCCTCACTGAGATAACAAATTAAGTTTTATGACTCACTATCTCCTTTCCATCTTAAGCAGACAGTTCCAAATTCAATACACAGAGATCACTAGGGGAACATTCTGTCTTCAAAGTCGGCCTTATGTAGTCTCTGATTTTTCTGGCAGTGACTTAGCTGGATGGGGTAGTGAGTGCTAGGAGAACTTTGCTTTGAGCCAAAAGTTGTGTGATCAGGGCCCAATGGGTCAAAAAACTGTCAAAAATCTCATCAGTGGGGGAATGGGTCTGAGTGGGGAATCAGTAGAATTTTCAAAGTGGGCCATAGTGGTGTATTACTCACAACAGAGAACTCATCCTTGCAATAACCTGAGCCCGGCAACCACTTTGTTAAACACAGAATTTTCTGATTTATGACTGTGGTATTAGGGCTGGAACAAGTCTTTTGTCTACAGCAAAAACTCACATCAAGTTCTAGCCCAGGAACTTAAAGGTGAACCCCACGGTGCAGCCCATTTATACATTTCCCACTGTTAAAATTCAACATCCTGTTAACACAATGTGTTTTAGATCTGTATTGGGTTCTGGAATTAGATAGTGGCCGTGGTTGCACATCTTTGAAAAGACACTAAAACATCCTGAATTATACACTTAAAGGGGTGAGTTTTATAGTATGTGAATTATATCTCAATTTTAAAAAACTGTATTGCACTAATTCAAATAGCTTCTGGGACATCAAATAGATCTTACAAAGCAATATTTTTGTGATTTAAGTGTGAACGAAACAGAAACATATGGAGTGAATTTCTGCAAAATTGCACATGATTTCAAAAATTAAGGGGAAACGTTCTTGGCAAAACCTAGTTGGGTTTCATCTAATCCAAAATCTGAAAAATAAATTGAGACATTTCATAAACCAAAATACAGCTGGTTTTTCCATGCAGTATGTATTTGTTATGTACTGTCCTCACTAAATATATTTCTACTTATATTGGCAGGTACAGACAGTTCAGGTACCCAGGTACAAAACTATGAATACTTAAGGCATCATACAGCGTAAAGCAAGGTCATGTTGTGGAAATTTTGTTACAGTATATTAAACACATTTTCAAGGAAATATTCCTTATTGAAACAATTAGATGAGAAAGCCTCTAGCAATAGTCTCTGAGTTAGGTTCAAGAGCACAGAAAAACTGAAATCTCTGAGGCTATTCATCAGAGGCTATCCCATCTCCATTATATGTTTACAATCTCTGGACATATAAGTACCATTGTCACTGAAAATGTAGTCTTCTACATGGCTTTATAAAATCCAGTCACAAAAGTAGTAGATATTTACACATATATCAAATTTTTGAGGTTGTCATGCAAAACACTGATATCATTTTTAACCTATATATCTATTTATTGTCTCCTGTCTCTTCTGTTATGTCCTAGACTGCAAATCCCTAAGAAGCAACTTTGAGTGTCCTTTCATAGTTGGTTTGCAGTGTCTGATGGATCTCTTGTACTCACAAAGATGTGTGGAATAAATGCTCTTGACAGAATGTAATTTTAACTTCCCTCACTTCTGCTCAAGTGTCACCTCTCAGAGACCTTCCCCAACCAGTTATGACCATCGGCTCTCCCTCTCTATCCACTGACCTTTCTTTACTTCCTAACATGGCATTATATTATACATCCCTCTTTGTTTGCTGTCTCACTCTCTCGCTGGAATATTATTCTGGAAGCCTAGGTACTTAGTTTTGTTCACTGCTCTCTGATAATCTGAGGACAAATTATCAGAAGATACAGAGAAGCCAGAGTTTGAATCAATCATTAAATGGACATTGGCACCAAGCCACAGGAGGAAATATTAAAGGAGCACTGCCCATCTCGCAAATAGCCATTTCTAAATTACTGGAAGTTACAAAAGGGAAATATCATAAGGACTGCTGGACCCAGTTAATACACCTCCACAGATCTGTTCTATGGCTGTCCCAAGGGCCTTGACAACTGGCACTGCTTCGTGGTCCATATGGAGCCAGTAGCACTTCATGTTTCTGCGGTGATGGCAAAGACCCCACCATGATGCTGTCACATGTCTGAACACCATTGATTTTAACAGTCTTTTCCAGGGGCAAGGGCCTTCAGCAGCAGGAGATGCAGGAGCTCTAGCATCTAGGTCCTACCCAACTGGACCCACAGAAGCCCTGCTTTCTTCAGCAGCTACACAGACAGACTGATGCTAATGCCCCGTGGAGTGATCTTTGAACAACTAAAGATGGAGAAAAGCAGGCAGATACATTGCTCATCTGTCCCCACCCCCACCCCAACAGAATATTCTGAGAGGTAAGAGTTCCATATTGCCTTACTGGAGACATTTCATATATCCACACAAACAGTTATGTTTTCTCGTGAAGCTGTGGCCATCTCGGTGATGCGCAAACTTGAATCTGCCTTCTTCTCTCCTGCCTTCCCTTTTCCCCTCATCATTCCTTCACTGGATCAGACTGCTAGATTTGCTCTACACTAATTCTAGGCGTCTAGGCTAAGACAATCAGTCATAGAAAGCAGTCCCTTGGGAAAGGATTTTGGAATTCCATTTCCCACCTATCTGGAAGTAATATGGAGGACAAGTAGAATAGCAACAATTACTAAAGCTTTCACATATTGATAATTGAGGTGTTGTGCAGGTGGAAAGCAGGGCATTGGGAGACAACGTGGCTGCCATTCTTGATTGATGTGGGGGATGTGGTAATAATAAAGATTGTGGTGAGGAGTGGATACTTTTGTTAGCAGTAGAAGACTTGTAAGAAGAAAATGATATGCATAGAGCAGCAAATTGCCAGCTTAAATCACACTCTGAAAGCCCAAGGGCATCTCTGGCAGCTTTAACGTGAATGTTCCCTTCCTTCAGATGGGGAAGATTGTATTGAAAATCAGGCTCAGTATGTGATTATCAGCACGGCAGAGTTACAAAGGAGACTAAATGCACATCATCGATCTTCGATAATGAAGTTGAGATCTGATAGGAAGAGTGGGAACAGGGAATTTTAGGTCAACAAGTCTAACAATCCCTCAATCCCCCGGAACACTCCTGGTCAGCAAAAGAAGCCCTCTGATCACAAACCAGAAGAGAACAAACTCCCCTTGCCTGAGGATTGTGCAAAAGCCCCACTTGGAGCAGATATCTCTCAATATGACCTGTCTTTTTCTTTTCCCCTCATGGTTCATCCCTACTATTCTTCATTGTGACCAGCCTAGATGGCAACACTTAATTGTTTGAGGCAAAGTGGATGTAATTACTGTAACAGATAGTGGTGCTGGAGTGGGACTGGGAATCAGAATGCTTGAGCCACAGGGGTCTATGGCAACTGTGTTTGGAGAGAAAAAAACAAACAAACAAAGAAATGTTAGGATAACTATGGTGTTTCTTGATTTGTATAATCAAAAATTATCCAAGTCTGATGAGCTGAAGGGTGATGTCAACAGCTATAATGGAAATCCAAGGTTCTTTACCCTGTTTCCAGATCTAAGTTAATTCACAGACTCACAGCCCTGTGATTGAAAGGAAGGCACGATAAGTGGAATAAAGTTAATAGGGTAGATATTTCCCCAGTCCTTCCCCAAAGGGACCCATGGCCAATTTTTTCAGGGCAACCATGCACGGGGAAAAGAAGAATATCCAAATACTGGAGAGCTGTTAGATATAGAATCTGAGTTTACATTCATCTAGTTAAACCTAGAATGGCTTCGTGGTCTTCTGGTTAGGATGGACACTTCAAAGAGATTGGAGGGGAAGGGATAGATGGAGAAAGCTTCTAAGAATGTGGGTGGGGATAGGATTGAATGCACAGAGTAACTTTGGAAACCAGAGGTTAGGGTAGGTGGAGACGTTAACTATATGTGGCTAGAGATGTTAGCAAAAGGAAAAAGTAGATGGTAAGATGGAAGCCAGTAGAGGAAAGCATTTCAAATAGGAAATGGCTTGTCAATAAACATTCTGTAGCAGGATGTCGTTTGTTCAGAGGATTAACTCCTGAGTGTTTATTTCCATTTGTAGAGCAGCAGAAGATAAGTTTTGCCCACAGCTCTTCGCGAGGAAAAGGCAATTCCACATTTTTATCTCTTTTTTAATTGGTTCCAAGGGAGAGACAGGGAAGCCTTCTTGGAACGGAGTTAGGACAGGACAAGAACAGCCTCATGGGGTAAAGTTTTGGCTAGCGGGAACAGGGGATCATGGTGAGGCAGATCGGTTTAGCTCTCAGTTACGCTTCGTTGTAGCATTATGGCCTTGGGCAAGTGTGTTAAAATTGGAAGTGGCCTTGGGAGTCATTAAACAGAAAAGGAATTTTGAAGACTGTTTTAGCCTGGGTTCCCTGGAAAACAGCCTGAAGCAAAGTTTACATGCTAACACTTTATCAAATTATGCAATTTCATGCGTGGGTGAGGGAAAAAGGAGGGTGATTCAGAGCAAAAGAGAAAAGGCAAGTGCAAATATGAGGTGGTACTTTACCTAGATGACCACATCTTCCCAATATAACACAACTCTTTGCGTGGCCAAATAAGAGGTTTATAAATTATTAAAATTAATAACTAGATTTATCAAAGTCAATATAAAAATAAATTAATTTACATATATTAGCAGCAAACAATTAGAAAAATAAATTAATTGAGAAAAAAAGAACAGTTTGTGTCTATTACACTGAGTATTTCACATCCCACCTACTTCCATAAACAGGGTCTAGGATATACATTTTTACACTCATCTCTGAATTTTCAGTTATGTAGCAGTGTCCTTTGTAACATTTTCAAGCAATTTTCCTGAAAAAGATTGTGATGGTAAAGAATCTCCTGTGATCATCTGTAGAGCCTCAGTAAGTTATCCTCTGATAGTTGATAGCAATGGTTTTCACGAAAATAGTGTATCTTCTCTGGTAAGCTATAAGCAGAACCATTTCAAAGTTGTCTTTGGGTTCTTGGTAAGGCATCTCTCTGGTATACCTAAACATCTTCATCACACAACCCAAACAAATTTCTTCCTTTCTTGGTTCTCACCAACATAGCACCTGCATTCTGTCTTGGCCCTTCTCCACCTGGACCCCTGTCCCACTTCTGTGACTCCTTAGGACTTCATGGAGCTTTATGCAACATGAGCCTTTGTTGACACCGGAAGTCAGTGTGTGTATTAACAAGAGATTATGATATTGATGAATATAGACACAGAGATTTAAGTGATTGATACAAACCATTCATGTTCAAGCAAGATGAAAGTGACCAATTCACCTCCCTGAGCTATCACTATTGATACAAGTGTTTCCCAGTCTGTTCTAAAAGTAATCACTAGCACCAGCTGTCACTTCTTGCTTTCTCCCAAGAAAGCGTGTCTGATTTCCTTGATAAATTTGAACACATTTCAAAAGGATCCTCTTTGAAGAGCTGGTTAATTACAGATTTAAATGTATGTTCAGTTTACCAAACTTTTTCTACAATCTAACCTGAGAGTCGCACATGTTTTTCTAACCAAAAAGCTATAGTGTTTTAACCTTCAAAGAATATCTCTGAATAGTGTTTAAAAATTTTGGAGTCCACAAAAAAACTATTTTGAGAGTCATTGAAATAGCACCAATCATCAGTCACCTACCCCACCTACCTGTGTGTGAAATTCTGGTACTGCATTGTACACATGGTCATAATAAACACCAAGCGTTTGGATCTGTCTGAAATTTTCTTCTTTTTTTCCCCCTTAGCTAAATATAGTGGAAAGTGAAAATTATTTATTTGGTGAAAATGTCACATTTGTGAGTCATTCATTCAACAATGTTTGGTTAATTTGATTTTGTTGGGCATTTTTATAAATCCGATATATTTACCCAGAGGACTTTTGGCACTGGCAGCATATTAAAATCAGCAAAAATAACTATCTAGCCTAGCATTGGGAAGACTCAATTGCATCCAGATGAGGACCAAATCCACTTCATATTTCCAAAGCAAGTAAAATTAATTGTGTCAAAAATTAAGCCTTTGGAGATTTCTGGAATGTATATTTATTCCCATTCTAATTACTGTGGCATTCTAGTGACCCTATTTTGCATTATACGCACATTCCCCCACCCTCCTTTTTGTTCATCATCTCCCTTATTTCTGAATCACAGTTTTTCTGAACCCACAATTGAAATGGAGAACTGAGTCAAGTATATAGGGGATTTGCGTAGAGAAAAACCACATCATATTTTCCAAATTTATATCTCCTTTTGGACCCCCAACTAGTTTGTTTAGCTCTGGAAGCCCCATGCTCTTCTTTGTCCAGTGTGCCTCAGCAGACAATCCTCCATAAACACTCTTTTGCAGCTTATCTGTCTAAGGTTAGATGGGCATCTTTTTTTTTTTTTTTTTTTAGGTGAGGAATATTAGCCCTGAGCTAACATCCACTGCCAATCTTCCTCCTTTTGCTGAGGAAGATTGGCCCTGGGCTAACATCCGTGCCCACTTTCTTTACTTTATATGTGGGACGCCTGCCGTAGCACGGTTTGATAAGCGGCGCATATGTCTGCACCTGGGATCTGAACCTGTGAACCCCGGGCCACCGAAGTGGAGCACGTGAACCACTACACCACCGGGCTAGTGGGTGGGCATCTTTGAATGCCCAGTGTTGAGACCCACACATGGGTGACTTCCATGGAAGAGAAAGGAAGAGAGTTTATATTGGTTACATTTTTGTCAAAGGGTACAAACTTGCAACTAAAAAATGAGTAAGTACTGGAGATCTAATGCGAACCATAGTGGTTATAGTTGACAATACTGTGTTATATACTTCAAAGTTGCTGAGAGTAAACCTGAAACGTTCTCACCACAAAAAAAGAAATGATCGTTATGTGACATGATTGAGGTGTTAACTACTGCTACGGTGGTAATGATATTGCAATTCCTCAATGCATCAAATCAACACATTGTACACCTTAAACTTACACATTATTGTATGTCATAATATCTCAATTTCAATAAAATAAATAATATAAAATTGTATAGAGTGAATGAATGAGCTAGTTTATGAGCCATTCCAGAAAATAAGTAATTATTCATTAATAATAACTTACTTTGGATCAAGGGTATTGTTTCTAAATTTGATTTTATTTATTACTTTGACTATTCCCAAAATTAAACCCAAAGACAAATAGTGTGAGCATATTAAAATAATGTGAAACAAGTTTTAAGGGTAATTTCCAAAAAAAGTTCTAGAAATGAGTTGAGAAATGGAGTATCTGAGAAGCACTCGTCTCCTAAGGTGGGCCCTGAAAAATAACACTTCTAAGAAGGAATCTGCCTCAGTGTATCAGTTTAGCAAACAAGGCCATAGTATTAATCCTGTAGAGATATTCTTTTTTTTTTTAATTTTTTTTTTGTGTCTGAGGAATATTGACCCTGAGATAACTTCTGTGCCCATCTTCCTCTATTTTATGTGGGATGACTGCCACAACATGGCTTGACAAGTGATGTGTAGGTCTGCACCCGGGATCTGAACCCGTGAACCCCGGGCCACTGGAGCAGAACATGTGAACTTAACCACTATATCATCAGGCCAGCCCCTAGAGATAGTTCTTTTATTCAGACTTACACTGTGTTTTTATTCCCTATTTATGAGTTTTGACTACCTGACATTTCTGCAGACAGCCATGTCCTCCAGCATTTTCAGAATCCTCTGTAAGTTCAGGGTAGTTCTATGAATATAAGAAGATCACAATATTTATATGTTGGCAAATTTTTTAATGGACTTTTTTGTTTATTTTCAGATCAACTAAATACATTTAAACAAAAGTTATTTTGCTTTAATTCATTAAAACAGATTTTCATTTTGAAAATAGCTCCATTTTTACTCATTGAATGACCTCAGGAAGCTATTTAAAAATAATTAATATGGACACAAAGAAATTGAAAGATGTTCCACGTTCGCGGATTGGAAGAATTAAAGTAGTTAAAATGGCCATACTTCCTAAAGCAATCTACAGATTCAATGCGATCCCCAAGTCCCAACAGCATTTTTCACAGAAATAGAACAAAGAATCCTAAAATTTATATGGAACAACAAAAGACCCTGAATCGCCAAAGCAATCCTGAGAAAAAACAAAATGAAACTGGAGGTATCACATAACCTGATTTCGAACTATACTACAAACCTATAGTAATTAAAACAGCATGGTACTGGCAGAAAAACAGACACACAGATCAATGGAACAGAATTAAGAGCCCAGAAATAAACCTATGCATCTATAGACAGCTAATTTTCAACAAAGGAGCCAAGAACATGCAATGGAGAAAAAGGAAATTCTCTTCAATAAATGGTGTTGGGAAAACTGGACAGCCACATGTAAAAAAATGAACATAGACCATTATCTTACACCATGCACAAAGATTAACCCAAAATGGGGCCGGCCCTGTGGCTTAGCGGTTAGGTGCGCACGCTCTGCTACTGGCGGCCTGGGTTCGGATCCCGGGCGTGCACCAACTCACCGCTTCTCCGGCCATGCTGAGGCCATGTCCCACATACAGCAACTAGAAGGATGTGCAACTATGACATACAACTATCTACTGGTGCTTTGGGGGAAAAAAGGAGGAGGATTGGCAGTGGATGTTAGCTCAGAGCCGGTCTTCCTCAGCAAAAAGAGGAGGATTAACATGGATGTTACTTCAGGGCTGATCTTCCTCACACACACAAAAAAAAGATTAACCCAAAATGGATTAAATACTTGAATGTAGGAGCTGAAACCATAAAACTACTAGAAGAAAACATAGGCAGTATGCTCTTGACGTAAGTCTTAGCAGTATCTTTTTGAATATCATGTCTCCTCAGACAAGGGAAACAAAAAAATAAATAAATAAATGGGACTACATCAGACTGAAAACCTGCACAGCAAAAGAAACCATCAAGAAAACAAAAAGACAACCTACCAATTGGGAGAAGATATTTGCAAACCATATATCTGATAAGAAGTTAATATCCCAAATATATAAAGAACTCGTACAATTCAACCACAACAACAAAATAAAAACCAAGTCAAAAAATGGGCAAAAGGGGCCCAGTGGTATAGTGGTTAAGTTTGGTGTGCTCTGCTTTGGCAGCCTGGGTTCGAGGGTTCAGATCCTGGGTATGGACCTACACCACTCATCAAGCCATGTTGTGGCGCGACCCACATACAAAGTAGAGGAAGATTGGCACAGATGTTAGCTCAGGACCACTCTTCCTCAAGCAAAAAGAGAAAAGTTGGCAACAGGTGTTAGCTCAGGGCCAATTTTCCTCACCAAAAAAAAAAAAAGGGGCAGAGGATCTGAACAGACATTTTTCCAAAGAATACACACAGATGGCCAACAGGCACAGGAAAAGATGTACAACATCATTAATTATTAGGGAAATGCAAATCAAAACCACAAGGAGATATCACCTCATACCCATTAAAATGGCCATTACTAAAAAGACAAGAAACACCAAGTGTTGGAGAGGATATGGTGAAGAGAGAACACTCACACACTGCTGGTGGAAATGTAAACTGGTACAGCCACCATGGAAAGCAGTATGGAGATTCCTCAAAAAATTAAAAATAGAACTACCATATGATCTAGCTATTTTACTTCTGGATATTTATCCAAAGAACACAAAAACACTAATTTGAAAACATATGCAACCCCTATATTCATTGCAGCATTATTCACAATAACCAAGACTTGGAAACAACCTAAGTACCCATTAACAGATGAATGGATAAAGAAGATGCGGTATACATAGATAATGGAATACTACTCAGCCATAAAAAAGATGAAATATTGCTATTTGTGAAAACATGGATGGACTTTGAGGGTATTACACTAAGCGAAATAAGTCAGATGGAGAAAGTGAAACACAGTATAATTTCACTCACATGTGGAAGATAAAAAAACAATAAAACATATAGACCAGAGAATAGATTGGTGGTTACCAGAGTGGAAGTGGGGACTGGGGAGAGCAAATGGGATAAAAGGGCACATTTATACAGTGACAGATGGCAACTAGGCTTTGGAAGGTGAACATGACGTAGTCTACACAGAAGTCAAAATTTAATGATGTACACCTGAAATTTATATAATGTTATAAACCAATGTTACCGCAAAAAAATTAATTTTAAAAAAGTAGTATGAATTATTTTTAAACCAGAGTAAAAAAGGTAGACAAAAGTTCTATACCTTCATAGAGTCTCCCTTTTCTTTGGATATCTTTAGCCACTTCTGTTTGCTATATTGCCTGCTGTTTTAGTACCAAAAAGTAGGCTAAGGTGCCTTATGTAAATAATATCCTGAAGAAATAATTTAATGAAATTTATGATGTGTATTCCAGACATATATAGTTAGACCAAAAGTTTCAGTTTTCATTCAAATGTTACATACTGGGTGTAGCATCATTTAGACAGACGTTTTTCTATCCCTTGAGGATTTCAGGCACTAATCAGGGCCATGATATTTATCCATATGACTAATGTCTTAATCTGTTCAGGTTGCTGTCACAAAATACCATAGGCTGCTATAGCAAAGTACCATAGACTGAGTGGCTTATAAACAACAGAAATTTATTTTTCACAGTTTGGAGGCTGAGAAGTACAAGATCAATAGTCAGAATTGGTGTCTGGTGGGGGCCAATTTTCCAGCTGATAGACTTCTCGCTGTGTCCTCACATAGCAGAAGGAACAGGGAACTCCCTGGGGTCTCTTTTATAAGGGCACGAATCCCACTCATAAGGGCAGAGAGTTTATCTTCTCCCCAAAGCCCCCGCCTCCAAATTTCATCACAAAGGAGGCTTTGTTTCAGCATAATTTTGGAAGGACACAAATATTCAGTCTATAGCACCTCACAAATGTTTACTTTGCACCACCAACCTTGTGCAAGGCACCATGCTAATTTGTGAAAACAGTCTTACACTGGGTTGGTCTGAATAGTATCTAAGGTGTCCCAATCTAAGATTCCATGATTTGAGATGAGCCCAAAACAAAATTCTTAAAAATGAGTTACAGTAGAATTTTTTATTTTTTTAATGAGGAAGATTGGCCCTGAGCTAACATCTGTGCCAATCTTCCTCTGTTTCGTATGCGGGACGCCGCCACAACATGGCTTGATGAGCGGTGTGTAGGTCTGCACCTGGGATCCGAACCCATGAACCCCAGGCCACTGAAGCAGAGTGCTCAAACTTAACCACTACACCACTGGGCTGGCCCCTAAACTAGAATTTTAAAAATAAACATCTATTGAACACCTGCTTTGTGCCAGTAACTCTGTCACATTACCTCATTATAGTGGATGCTATGGGACACTGTCCAGACGCCCCTTCAGGAATGGTACACTCTCCCTAGATGCTAGGAGTCTTGACAACTGTGCTGGCAGCTGCTTCCTTCTCCAAGAATTGTAACTGAACAAAGGGGACTGCCCCACTCAAGTTTATGCCTCCTTCCTGGGGAAGCCTGATCCAATAGCTAGACAAAAGCTAGCCTGATCCAAACAGGCTATCAGAAGCCTGATCCAAAATCTAGTCCCTTTTGCCCCACTGTGGGATAACTCTGATGGCCATCCCAGTTCTTGTAGAGCTGCTCATGGGATCAGCTGGGGCCTCTTTTGCATCTCAGCTCAACGTCTCCCTCTGTCCCATACTGCCTCCCTCACTTCCTGACAAATGATGTTGCACCCGAACCTCCCTCTCAATGTCTTTTCTAGAGAACCTGACCTAAGACCCTCATTTAGTATTAAGCATACTATTTGTCATCCTATGGCAAGTCAAGCACTTTTGTTTTTTTAATTGTTGGGATGAAGCTAATACTTCAGCAGGGAAAAGCTTTTCAAGGAGAATTTGCTAAAACTCACTGGGCAATGAAAATGGAGTTGTAAAACAGCAACATCCCAGGCACGTGTTGACAGTGATGTCTGGAAAGTACCTTGTTCCAGATGGTTCCCCATTTGGCTCCAACCCAATCTGAAAATGACTCTTTCTACCAAAATGAATGGAGACTGATGGAAGTCCCCAGTTTCAGAGTGAAAAGAAGACATAGAATTCAAGAAAGAGAAAACTCAGATTACTGAGGCTGAAAAATGCAGGACTATCCAGAGAGAAGGTACTAGAAGACATTTCCAGGTAAAGAGTTAAGTGGTGGTAGGTATTTTGCAGAATCAATGCCTCTAGAGACTGTAGATGCTACCTTAACAGTGAGTTTTCAGTGACTGTACAAGTAGAGACTAGGCATAAGGACAATTAGGCGAGAAAAAGACTCTCCAGGGTGACATGAGCACAAACAGCTTGGGGCATACAGAAGAGATTCACAGAACCTACATAATATAGGACAACCAGGTGTCTCCCCTTTTAAAGCAAGTCAGAAATGATCATGTTTGATCGACCCTTAGATGGAGGCTTCTCTGCTCCTTCCAAGGGGAGTGTTTGACATTATTAAACAAACCCCCACTTTATATATATACTCACTAAACAAGAGATTATCTTCATTTATAAGGAAGTTTTCAATCATTCTCTGTTTATCTTTTTGTTGTCTATAAAGTTCCACATCAGAGAAATTTTCTAGACATTTTTACAGAGAAATATTTTTAACCATATGGCCTTCACCAAGATTCTGGTGCCTCAAGGGAGTAAGTCAGTAGTGTCTTTAAATAATGTTCCCTTTAATGGAGGTTACTTCTGTCAATGCAAATAATCAAGAATCATTCTGTAGTAAAGAAAAGAAGAGAGCTTTATTCGAGCCAAACTGAAGACTACGGCCCAGGAGTTGTAGCCTTCATAAGAGAAGAAAGTGCTCTGGATAAGAGTGGTTTTTCAGCACAGTTATATACCATTTTGAAACAAACACCAAAAATGACAGGAGCACATTCCTTCAAGGGTTCAAGGAAATGTTTGTTACAGATTGGCACGTACACAGCGGGTCAACACGACCCTGGCTTCATAGGAAGGGAGACATTAATCCTTATCGTCAAAGAGCACATTCTTTACTTTAGGGGTAATAATTAAAGGAGATGTACAATATATGATTGACAGGTTGTAAGTCAGTCTTTTTTGGTTCAAATAAAATTCAGGCCAAATCAAGTTAAACCAGAATGGCTTCCTCATATACTTAAATATACAAAAATTTTCTTATATCACTTCTGTCTGGGCTCACTACACATTGTGCTTTCAGAGAGCTGATCTTTCTTCTTTGTTGGCTGATTATCTTCTATTATGCATCAGACACCAGGAGGCAGAAGAACCCAGATCTGCTTCTCATGCTCCCATTGAACTGCCCTGTGGTTTATAGCAAGACACTCCACCACTAAGCTTCGATTTGTTTGTTTGTTTAATCTGTATCTGTATAATCTAGATCAGTGCTATACAGTAAAACTCTCAATGTAACGGAAATATTCTATATTCTGCGCCGTCTTCTATGGCAGCTACAAGCCACATATATCTATTTAACACTTGAAATGTGGCTAATGTGACTGAGAGACTCAATATTAAATTTTATTAAATTTTATTCAATTTTAATTAACTTACATTTAAATGTAAATAGTCACATGTGGCTAGTGGCTACCGTATGGACAGTGCAGATCTCGGTTGGCATTGAGGTGAAGTTTGGAGAGTCTGCCACTGGTACAAATAGTTACGAAATTCTGTGGTTTTGCTGCAGGTAAATGCTTACGTTGTCATTTGATCTGTTTGTGCTAACAATTAAGGCTTCTTATGACCTAAAATAGAAGTTGGCAAATTAGCTCCTAAGGCCAAATCCAGCCTGCTGCTGTTTTTTACAAATGAAAAGAGAAAAAACAAGTGTTGTGTTGGAATACAGTCACGGCATGTGTTTCAGTATTGTCTGTGGCAGCTCTTGTGCTACAATGGCAGAACGGAGTAGTCGTGACAGAGACCAAATGACTGGCAAAGCAGAAAATATTACTATCTGGCCTTTATAGAAAAAAAATTGCCTACCCCTGAATTAGAATAAGGTAAATTTGCTCTTTAATTTTATGTTGTAATAATTAAATGTTTATCCTTTCTGTATTATTTTATTCCATTTTAGAAGATAAGACTTTTGTATTAGAATGTTGGGTGCCTTTTTATTTTTCTCCTCATTTTGACACCAATTAAACGTCATTGACTCAGTGGGTTAGCACTTCTCCTCGCCTCATTTTAAATTTTGCCTCTCTTGTTATCTGTCTTAGGCAGTGGCTGGTCCAGTAAGCTGACCAGACATTGTACTAGCCTATTCGTGATTTCAGAGGACTTTAAAATCCTTCCAGGTGATTTTCTTTTTATTTTGTAAGAATATCAAATTCAATTCAAGTCATTGATTTTCCATATTTTTTGAGATGGATTCATTCACAGAGAAAACTATATAATCTCTTGCTCAAAGTACAAATATGACTTCAGTTTCTTATTAGCAAGGTTGTGATTGGCATAAAAATTTTTACTACATCTTTGGATGCTTTTATTTATCCACCCCCCCAAATCATTATGCTTCTCAATGCAAAGTCATAGTGTCTGGTGGCTACTTCAAGGAGGGGTATGGGTGATAATTTACATATCAGTTGACAAGCTAATATCTAATACTTATTAATACATTAATATATTTATTATATTATGTATTTATATATTAATATATTTATTAATAACATTGATTTTTATTAATAGTGGGGAAATGTTTGTGCTAACATTTTGGTTCTCGTTTTTGTGACTGCAATTGTTGTTCAGTTTTGAAAAATCAGTAATCAGCCTTCAGAACATGAGTCCATAAGCATGCGGTTGAGCTTTCTGCTGTATAGTCAACAAGCGTCGCCGGATCCTAATGGAGACATTGCCTCCAGTGAAAGCAAAGAGAAGACTGCGCACAGGTGGTAAATAACTGGCAGCACAAACAGTCGTCTAATTCACTGATAGTAAGTGTATTACATTTAACCTTATCGCCATAGTTTTTGGTCACACAGCTGTCTTTTCCTACTGAAAAAGTGTGGGGTTTTCTTTTTGAAAACATTTTCGTCTCCGGTCTAAAACAACTTCACAAACAATGTAATATTGCAATTCTACTCTCCTTGGTTTTCATAAGGACTCTATGCTGGGATGAAAATTTGGTTCTTCAACATCATAATTACAGCTTATAATAAATCTTATAGTGTCTTCTTAAAAACTAGAAATATTATAAATCATAAATATAATTCTGACTATGTCTCTGTCTTCATTTGGGTTGCTATCACAAAAATACTGTAGAGTGAATAGACTATAAACCACAGAAATTTATTTTTCACGATTCTGGAGGCTGGGAAGTCCAAGGTCAAGATGTAGGCAGAATTGGTGTCTGGTGGGGATCTACTTCCTGGTTCACAGATGGTAGTCTTCTCGCTGTGCCCTCACTTGACAGAGGGGCCAGGGAGCTCTCTGGAGTCTCATTTTTTAGGGCTCCATCTTCATGTCCTAATCACCTCCCAAAGGCCCCATTTCCAAATACCATCACATTGGGGGTTAGGTTTCATCATATGAATTTGGGGGGACACAAACATTTAGTCTACGGCAGTCTCCAATGATGATAGATATCTGTCATATGGCAGTTTTGTGCACTACTTCCTGTACTAAAATAATCTGTAGTGAGGTGGAAACCTTGGCGTGTATGCACGGGTCCTCACAATGCTCTGTGATAGCTGTACGAGTACACTGCACTGCATATAGCTGGATTTCTAGGTTGTTGGTGACAATCTGTTTGACATTTTGAGGGCTCTTAAATATTATACATTTATGACATTTTTTAAGAATATAAATTCTTATATTACTCTTCTTTCTCATTTTCCATCAACATAGTTATGATCATACCTTTTAGGTGAAGGTCTTATTTGTCCACAGAGACCCTCTGAAATGCATCTGTGAAAATACTAAGACCTTAACACTACATATGAGAGCAAAGGATTATTTTTCAAATTACAAAGCAAACAGAAACATTAAAAGATTTTTATGGATTAGTTAAACTTGAAAACAAACCTATATCTATTTTTTCTCTAATAAACACTGGTACCTAATACTTTTCTGAAACTATTGAACCAACCTAGAAACTGACCAATAGTAAATTCTTTCCAGTGCTTCTCTAGCATTGTGCCCACAACACTTGCATGGAACTTACCACATTGTGCTGCATCTCATTTACTGAGATCTGGAAGTTGTTGAGTGTGGGCGAGACTAAAAGACCATTCCATCCATTTCAGTAGGTGGGACACTGACTACAGAGCCATCTCTTTGATCAAGGTGGGGTCTCCTCTGTGAGAGGACCCTAAAAGGTAGCTGTTCATCTGGCTAAGGCCACAAGGAAATGTTCCCTGTAACACCTTCTGTCTGTGTCACTCTCAGCTGCTAGTGACTTGGCTGTGCAGTGGTACCACTCTACTGAGGACTTGAACCACTGACTTCCTTCTAGTTATTTCTCTTCCTTTCTTCTTTGAGTTATAAGACAAATCCTCCTAACACTGTAATGGCTTCTTCTTATGATTTTGCTCTTATTATTTCAATTTTCATTTTCCTTTACGTTTATCTATACACCTATCTATCTACGTATCTTTACATTTAATGATCTATAAGGACTTCTTTTTCCCTGATAGTTTTCCAGTCTTTGTAAAGGCAATGGGGAGGTTGCGTGTCCATCCATCTATCCCTTGAAATGCTAAAAAGGGACTAAATTTGGTCCTTTGTCTATGCTTGAGCATCAGAAGATTGCAGACCTGGAGCAGTCCCCTCTAGCCCACTGAACTGTATTTCAGCATCATGCCATTCTGGACATCAGGAACTATGACTCAAAATAGATCAACAAAATTTATTATTGCATCTGTTATAGTGATGTTGTTGAACATTTTTCCATAGCTCACATGTTTCTTTATGAACCCCTTTTCACCATTAGTCTTACCAACCACCCAATGGAGAACTTTCTCTGAGCTCTGGCTCTCCAACCAACATTTGGTTTATTTCTGTCTTAAGGCTGTTGTATTGGGTGCTAGGAAACTTCAAGCCAAGTACAGAGTGTGATGGGGGAAGGTGTTAGTGTGGCCCTTGCTTTTATTTTTTCTCCTTACTTTTTCTCCCGTTCCTCCAGTTTCCTCAACTACTTTACCAAATGTGGCTTTATAAGCCTTCATGAATAAATTCTGGAATGAGGTGGTATAGATAAAAAGGAGAGAAGAAAGGAGGGAGGGAGAAAGGGAAAAAAGAAGGCAGGAATTTAGGATTCTCTCTCTTATTACAAGAACTCTTCAACACACAACTCTCTCTTGTTAATCTTTATTTTTTTTTTACATATTCTAAGATGATGAGCTAATGAAAATTATTAAAATTTTAGGCCCTTGGTTAATTTCTCTATCATTATTTTTAAAGATATTCAAGTCATGGGTAATGCTTTTAAGATAATCTTTTAAAAATATCATCTCTAAAACTGAATTTTCCAAGGTATCTATCAGAAGCTTCAAATTAGATTTTATTTAGTTTGAATATTTCTGCATTTTCTTTTAAATGACATCCTTTATTGTGACTCACTTTATTCATTTCATCACACTGACTTGAATCCCACAGGACTCGCAGTGCCTGGGGCCTCTGGACTCCACCCAGCATTCATAAGCTTCCAATTCGGGGTGAAGGACATGCACCATTTCAACAGTGCAGAACAACACTGAAAATAATTTTAGGCAGAAAATGAAAGCTACTTCATCTCGCTGCAATTATGAGGGAAATGTTACCTTGGCCAGACAGGAATCTTTCCTATTGGCCCTGAGCCAGGCATCCAAGTTGACTTGACGATCATGCTCAAATGCTAAGGAAACTTTTGTACCCTCACAAGTTCAGAACCTTTGTTTTATAACTCCAAGTTTCTAAAAAGTTGGCAGTAAGCTTCAGAATGGTTTACTGTATTTATCTGTGTGCTTTTCAACAAAGCCCTTCATAAAGGACTTTAAAAGAAAAATATAAACTCTCTTTACTCTGGGAAAGTGATGGGAAAAAAAAAGGAAAGGGTGAGATTAGCTATTGATATCATTTGTTGGCCCATCTGCTGACCCTTGCTACCCCTTCTTTGCCTGATATCCTTCAGCTGTATTTTAGTTTCTCAGACTCTCCAAGATCCTTCCCACATCAAGGCCTTCTCCTAGTTTCCCACCATTTTTCTCTGGCTAAGTCTTAACTTGTCCTTCAAGTATCATTCTAAATGGACCTTCTTTAGGGAATCATTCTATGTTCCCAAGACCAAGTAAGGGTCTTGCTGTTATATGCATGCTTAGAAACCTGTACTTTTCCTTTTTAGTATCTGTTATTATCATGATTATATACTCAATGGTGCCTTTATCTTATTCACGGCGGTAATAAGATAAACCACATCACTTACCACGGAGCCTGAGAAGTAATGATTCTTCAATAAATAGTTGAATAAATATTACTTGACCAAGAAAAGAGTCTCTATATAATGTTGTTAATTTGTTTATTTATTTTCGTGTTATGGAGCATAAAAATTACAACTAAATTTGAAAGATGAAATAGATTTTTTTAAGTAGCCAAAAAAACTTGTCACTTCCTTTCTTATTTCTGTCTCCTTGCAAATATACCAACTCATAGTTCCACATTTCTGTGACGTTCTGTAATTTCAAGTAAATTAGAGGATATAATAAGACTATCCTGGTGGAAATTGCCTGAATTTCCAGAGAAAAATGAAAGCATTGTCTAAATAATATTCCTCTGACTGCTATATGAACTGGTCCTTTTTATGGTATTTTAAGATAAATTAGTATGTACCCAAATTCCAGAGGGCTCACAAAATTGGGATTCAACAGTAAAAACTTTAATTCTGGGTAGCCAGTTAGCAAGGAAGTGCTTTAGTATACTCAAGTAGGAGTCAGGAAACTTTGGTCAAGTCTCAAAGTTTCCCAATTTTTTTCGTCAATGAAATGGAAAGTTTAGTCATTCATGTAGCAAGTATTTATTTTACACTTTCTATATAACAGCACTGTGCTAGGTAATAAAAAAAGATGCAAAAGGAAAAAAAATGTATAAATAAGTACCCAAATTAGCCATAGAGGTAGTAAGTGCTACAAACATTTTAAAAAGTTGGAATCAGTATATACTGGTGCGGCAGTTTCCCAGGCATGTTTTATGAATTTCAAGTTATTCAGTGTGTTCCTAACAGGGTTCTATGTTGAATAAAATTTGGAAAATGGTGCACACTCAATTTCCTCCATGGAGAGACACAACGCATATAAACATATCAAAATCACTAAGAATTCTCACAATCATTAAAACTATTTAATTTTATTTAATCAAATATTTTCCCAAATCTTCTAACTACAGCTCCATATCTTTCTCCTAAAATGTCCTATTAATATTCCAGTGTTCAAAGAAAACTTGCAGGCATTCCAAGAAAACACTGCATTCTAATCCTTGGGAAAAGCCCAGGTTTGAGCCCATAATGATCATGGAGAGTTCAGGAATCACGGAAAGGTGGAGCCTGTCTGGGATTCCTGATAAGGCAGAGGATGAGACTGGCCAGGTGGAGCAGAGACAGATTCTAAAGAATATTGAATGCTACTCCAAGGCACTTGAAGATTACTGGTAGGCAACTAGTTGCCTTTGGCCTGTTCTGATCTGAGGGGGTGTGGCAGGAGAGAGACTTTGATGAGGCTAGTGTTTCCAAGAGACTTTTCGGGAAAGTGTATTTGTTTAGGTTGGATGGGAAAGGGGCATAGAGAAGAATCCAGAAGCTTCTGTTCTAGGTGTTCAGTGATGATTGATTGGGCTAGGATAAGAGAAATGAGAACAGGGTTAATGACATCAAAGGACAACATGACAATCTTTTTCTTTTTTTAATTTATTTTTTTATTGCAGTAACATTGGTTTGTAACATTGTATAAATTTCAGGCATACATCATTATGCTTCTATTTCTGCATTGATTACATCACATTTACCACTCAAATACTAACTACAATCCATCACCACACACATGTGCCTAATCGTCCCTTTTGCCCTCCTCCCTCCCCTCCTCCCCCCTCCCCTCTTCCCCTTTGGTAAACACCAATTCAGTCTCTGTCTCTATGTGTTTGTTTGTTGTTGTTTTTATCTTCTGCTTGTGAGTGAGATCATACGATATTTGACCTTCTCCCTCTGACTTATTTCGCTTAGCATGACAACCTTAAGGAGGAATAGCGATGAAAGAGGGCAAAAAAATAGGAGTAACTCCATGATGTTGCTTTCAAAGGATTGAAAGTTTATTGGTGCCAGTGATTCCATATGGCAGCTGGAGGAGGGGCCTTGTTCTGGAGTGGAGGAAAATGTGTAATGTTGTGTGACAGGGATGTGAATAATAAACATAGCAGTCACAGCTGAAGTTGGAAAAAAAGAGAGAGAGAAAAGCAAGGCCAAAATCAACCCCAGGAATGTCCACAACTGATGATAAGTAGGGAAAGAAGGAAGAGGAAAGGCCATTAAATTCTACTAGTATTCATCAAACATTGATTATTTCAGGCACTATATTAGCCGGTGTGTAAACAAAGATAAGACACAATGACTTGCAATCAAATATCTCATAATTTAACAAGGGAGAACAAGCACATAAAATCTACAATGATGGACCCTAATGAATTAGATCATCAGGTATTCATACTCTGGTGTAGTCTTCACCACATTGGGTCTGGGACAGCCCTGAGACTTACATTGACCAATAGAATTTGGTGAAAGTAAAGCTCTATAACTTCTAAGGCTGAATCTTAAGACATTTTCATCTTTATCATTTACCAGTTGAACACACTCTCTTGGAACCCAGTCTCCATGTTCTGAGAAGCCCAGTCTTCATGGAGAGCACACACAATGGATGATCAAAGCTCTCCATTGACACCCTCATCTGAACTTCCAAGTGAAAGCAAGCACCATCTGCCAGCCTTCTGAGTGAGCCATCTTGGATATTCCAGACTGGCCAAGCTCCTAGCTTCTTGCAGTCCCAGTCAGCATCATGTGGGGTGGAAGAACCACCCCACTGAGCTCCGTCAACCCAAAGAACCATGAGAGATGACTAAATTCTTACTGTTCAGACCACTAAGATTAGGGGTGGTTTGTTGTGTAGATATGGATAAGTGAATATGGCCAGCTGATAGAAGAATACAGGAAAAGTGATTAATTATGCAAGGTTGGGCCAGAAAAGCTTAGAATAAGTTGTAACACTGGAGGCTGGTTTAAAGAAAAAGCAAACATTTGCCGGAAAAATAGGAGGGAATGGCATTCCAGAAGATGGCAGCAAAAAAAGATAGGCAAATTTGGAAAACTGCATAGGGAAAGGGCATGAGAATAGGAAGGGTGAACAGAATTGAATCTAGAAAAGTTGTCAAGTCCAATTTCCTGAAAGCATTATGTGTAATAGGTATGAAAATTCTACTGTAGGTAATGGAGCTATTTAAAAAAATCTTAAGATAGACTTATATATTACACATTTATTCAACAAATATTTATTGAACACCTGCTATGTAACTGATGCTGTGGTAGACATTGAGGAGAGATAAATGATAATAACAAACAATCATGATTCATGACTTCATCAGGCTTGCAATGTAGTCAGAGAAACAGATCAAATAATTATGAATAATGAAAAATTATAAATTGCAATGAATGCTATGACAAAAAGGAAAATTATGCTATGAAAGGACACAGTGAAGAATTAAACAAATTTCTTGTACTGTCTTGATATTATAAATTCTCAATAAGTGGTGGTAGCATGGGATGGACCGTAGAGGAAAAAGAAATAGTGGAGGCATAGAGAACAATTGTGAAGATACTGCCAAAATCCAGGAAAATAATGATGAGGATCAGAGGTAGAGCAATGGAAACAGAAATGTAGAGACAGGAAAATGACATTTCAGAAGCAGAGTTGGCAACTGTGGAAAACGGATATCTAGACGAAAGAGAAAGAAACTGTCAGGACAACCCCAGTTTTGATCTTGGATAAGAGTTTTATTAAGGGAAAGAGAAAACACGCTGGGAGGCTGACATATGCAGAGGCAAGATAATGAATTTTGGTTTGTGAGTGTCGAGTATGAGATACTTTAGGGAGAAGATTTCCCATTGATAGTGCAGACTGTATTATTCCATTTATATAAAATTCTAGTAAATGCAAACTAATCTGTAGTGACAGAAAGCAGCTCAGTGGTTACCCGGGGACAAGATCGAAGGTGTTGGAAGGGGCCCAACAAAGAAATTGCAGAAGGTCATCAGAAAACTTTAAGGGTGATGGATATGTTTATTTTCTTGATTGTATTTCAAAACTCATCAAAGTGTACAGTTTAAATACATTCAGATTTTGTTATATAAATTATATTTCAATAAAGCTTTTATATAAAAAGAAATACTGAATAAGAAGACAGTCACAAAGAGTAGCACAAACATTTGCAAATTGAACAAAAAATATCCAAAAGAGCTTGAACTATTTGTGATGTGCAAAATCAATTACTACTTAAATTAAAAGGAAAAGGAAGAAGGTGCTTTTTTTAACTCGTGGAGAAATTCTCACATTTACCCAAAAACAAAGGTAACAAGATTGGATATTAATGATATTTATTTCTGCTAGTGAGAATTGGAGGAAAATGGAAAAAAAGTGGAAAACAAAATTACCAGAAATAAGACAGCGGATTAAGGGGCCGGCCTGATGGCATAGCTGTTAAGTTCGCCTGCTCCACTTAGGGGGCCCAGAGTTCGCAGGTTCGGATCCTGGGCACGGACCAATGCACTGCTTGTCGAGCCATGCTATGGCGGCATCCTGTATAACGTAAAGGAAGATGGGCACGGATGTTACCCCAGGACCAATCTTTCTTAGCAAAAGGAGAATTGGCAACAGATGTTTAGCTCAGGGCTAATCTTCCTCACACACACACACACAAAATAAATAAAAGAAAGTGGATTAAAATGAAGATGACAACAAATTGAGAAATATAAAAATGTCTCAGAAAAGCAGCCTTGACAGAGAAAAGTCATTGCTTGATGAGAAACTAGACAGAAAAAAAATAATAATAGCAGGAACTGGCTTAAGCAAGTCAAAGATTCCTGTCCATTGTGAGCATTGGTATGGCCTGGGGAAAAATCATCACATAACATCAAAGCAGAACAGAAAAATGGTGAAAAAAGAAGAACAGAAAGAAAAGGTCATCTACTGAATAAAATATAACAATAATAGCAAATTAAATGTTATAGCTACATTAAGACTAAGATAATAATCCAAAAAAAAAGTAGTTGGAGGCCTGTGAATCTCTCCTTTTTATGCAAGGCCAATCTCAATATTGATTTATTTGTTTATACACAAAAATATTTATTGAAAGCTTTCCACGTGTCAGACACTGTTTCAAGCCTCAATGTTACATCAGTAAATAAAGTAAAGTGCTTCCTTTCAAGGAACTTACATTTATTTGTTTATTTATTTTTGAAGAAGAAGATTGGCCCTGTGCTAACATCTGTTGCCAATCTTCCTCTTTTTCTTTTTTCTCCGCAAAGCCCCAGTACATAGCTGTATATCACAGTTGTAGAGTTATAGCTCATCTATATGGGACACCATCTCAGCCTGGCTTGATGAGCAGCGAGTAACTCCACACCCAGGAGCCGAACCCGCAAACCTCAGGCCACCAAAGCAGAATGCGCGAACTTAACTGCTACCCCACCAGGCCGGCCCCGACATTTATTTGTTTTATTGATAAAGTATTAAATTGATTAACCAAATCATTTGTAAATTTGTAAAGTTTGAACCAGTGTTTTTCTTATTTGAATAACGTTGCAAACTTCAATATAATGCTGTTTTTAAAAGATTTCTGCTTTTTCTAGGGACTGTTTTCTAGGAGTGGTGGTATCAATAGTAGTGAATAAGAACTTTTTGTATTCTTTAATTTAAACAAAAAGGACAGAGGGGCTATTTTTTTCTATATGCTTTGAAGAGAGTAAAGCTCAAATACAAGCTCTTCCTAAAATTAAAACATTATTATCATTCTTTTCCATCCTCTCCAGCATTGCTATAGTTTCTACCATTATCTTGAGTTTCTCTGGTTGAGAAAAGAATTGAAAATCCTTTGCCAGATGCATAGTTCAAAAGTCAGGATTGTAATATCATTGCCTAAAGAATTCCCAACACCAGGGAATCTCCCAAAGAATGTTAAAGCCCATGTTTCTTCTCAGCCCCTGCCGTGCTTCACAGGAACAGCCCGGCTGGACCTCGGGCTGCCAATAGAAACATGAAAGTGAGAAATTATCTGAAAAAAACAACACGGCCGTCCTTATTGGGACTGTGTTATCAAAAAATCATAATATCCAGCTCAGCTAAAACTTTCAGTTTCAAAAAAACTATTTTTCATCATTAATGCTAGATGTGCTTGGTGGGAAGTTTGGCTGAACAACCAAGAAAAACAGCCTTTCTTTAAAAGAAAAAGAAAAAGTTTCCTATAGCAACAAAATATGGAAACACTCAAAGTGTTTTTCTTTTGGTATAAAATATTTCATCTTCTTATGCAATGTTGCCTCTATGGGAATTGGCTTTGAATTGCATGAAAACAGCAAAGAATTGCTGCAATCTTTGTATTTGGAGAAAGTTATAATCCTTCTATAATTTTCTGACTGATTTATTATAAGTAAAATAGTATGACTTCCATTTGCCCTCTCTCTTATCACAAACAAAAATCTCCCCCACCCAAGTGAAAGTTTAATTGTATTTCTCATCTGGTCCAAACCACTAAGAATCCCATAGCATACCCAATTATGTATAAAAACAGATCATTCTACATTTAATACGAAGAAATTATTTCAGTTCTGATGAAATATACTTCCAATGTTAGAAGTAAAAACCTGTAAGGGCATTTCATCGTCATCTCCCCTTTTACATTCCAGCCATTCATACCCCTAAACACACACACAAAAATACTACTTTCAAGATAGCCTTAAGCTATGTCTTTGTTCCCAATGGGTTTTTATAAAAGTAAAACCTTATTTCCTGCCAAATTTAGTTTATTGGCCCTTAAAATGAAAGTTAATGTTTCCTTGGCATCATGTTTGCCAAATCCAGGAAATATATAGCATCGGTATTTATGTGCAATGTGTAGGAAAAAAACAAGAAAACTGTTGTGACTCTTTGGCCTTATGTACTATATTTGTGAAAAATCATTCAGTTCTCTTTTTATTTTTGAAGACTGATATTGTGTCTCACAATGAAAGTAGGTTTCAAATACTCAAATACAGAGAAATAGAAAGTATAAATGAGAGCTTATCTAAAGAGAAAAACCACTGTAAGGCAGAGTTTGAACTAAATGCAAGAAGGCCAAAGGATATTTGATTTGTCACTTTTTATGAAGTGCTAACAAGGGAAAGAGAAAAAATGCAAAAAAAAAAAAAAACCCACTTTTTAGATGTCTTACTGCTTGGATTTTTCTGACATGAGGTTATGGAATATGAATGTTCTTGAACAAATCTTTTAATAACTAGAGCCTACATGTTACCTTTAAAAAAATTGTGATATGTCTCCTGGAAGAGAACCCCAAAACCATAATTGTCTGACTTTATTTAGCTTGGGCTAAAAGGCAAATCCTATACCTAAGAACATGCCAATGCTTTGGCCAAACCACTTCTCTTTGCCAAAAATAAAAATGAGCACAAAGCTAGTCTAATGTTTCTGTGTTCAGAAAACATAAAACAAAGACATTTGTCAAAATCCTGTTGGGTTTGCTCACTGGGAAGCCATCTGTCTAGAGGTCTGAGACCAGTTTAGGAAATAAGAATTCCCATCTTCATCCCGTGTGACCCAAATCCTCTAAGGACGCCTGGGGAAAGTAAACGAAGCTCTTTGAATTCAGCTTCATCATCTGTACTCATGGAAATCCAGTGTCTTTATTTTAATTTCCTTTATTTGTTTTAATTTGTTTTAGTATTCAATATAGCTAAAACAAAGTTTAAAGAAAGGTGAAAGATCTTCTCTCCTTTTTTGTTCAAACGATTGGTAAAGTGGTCTAAAGTGACAGTGTGTATATTTCTGGAGACGAACTCAAGTTACCAGTCACTGCTTCCTTCTAATCCCAGGAACTCTGACCTGCCCAGCTACATCCAACCCGTTAACATCAGCTACTCAAAGGCACCCAGTATCTACACTCTCAGCAAAGGAATGAACATGACTATCTTTTTAATTGATTTATTATAAACATTTTGGAGTGGGAATTCTACGAGCCTAAGGCTATTAGCAGCTCTATCTGTTAAAAAAAAAAAACACTGAAATCCAGTTTATTATAGAAATGAGATAATAATAGATCTTACTCTAAGGAAAACACACAAGTCAGGATGTATTTTGGTATGAGGTACATGGCAAGAACCGTTCTAAACTCTTATCTCTCCCTGAATGATTCAGTTTCCTTTTGTATTGCAAAACACGCACGCCATCTAAAAAATCTTCATATCTTCCTGAAGGTGTGTTTAGATTGCATTTCTTTTATAACCTCAAATAAACTCAGTTGGATGATGTTTTCAAAAGGTATCTTATGGCCTAAAATAATTACAGGCATTATGAAATGGAAATATAAATAAAAAGCAGGGGAGGATAGAGGAATGAATAGGCAGAGCACAGAGGATTGTTAGGGCAGTGAAAATACTTTTCATGATGCTATAAGGATGAACACATGTCATTATACGTTTGTCCAAATCCATAGAATGTAAAAAACTAAGAGTGAACCCACAGTAAACTATGGACTTTGTGTGACTATGATGTATCAACGTAGGTTCATCAGTTGTAACAAATATCTCACTCTGGTTGAGGATGTCGATAATGGGAGAGGCTGTGCTGGTGAGGGGGCAGGAGGTATATGGGAATTGCCTTCAGCTCAATTTTGTTGTGAACCTAAAACTGCTCTAAAAAATAGTCTTTTTAAAAAAATAGAGGGAAGCGGGATTTGGATAATACGATAGAAATGGAGGTTCAAGAGAAGGCCATATCCCTGAACTAATCTCATTATATTGAACTATTATGGTGCCACAAACTAAATGAGGACTCTAGATGAACCAAATGAGCAGACGTATCTTGGGAAAAAGGGAAACTGGATAGAATAACAGAATTTGAAACCAATCAAGATAAAAATAGGAAATATTAATTATATTCAAAATGAGAAATAAGACTAAAATCTATATACTTTTTTTTTAATGAATGTCAAAAGTAACTCTGGGAGAAGACCACTTTAGAGCTGTCCTCTCCAATACGGTAGCCACTAGCCACAGCTTGCTACTAAGCACTTGAAATGTGGCTAGAGTGACTGAGGAAGAAAATTTTTAATGTTTTTCATTTTCATTTAAAACCTGATAGTCAATTCAGTTGTTAGAAAACTTTAAATGTGTTTGGAACACCTGTTTTAAGTGTGTTTGGAACAACTTGGGTATGTGAATCTTTTTCAACTACAGATTTTATACCTAAAACACAGACAAAGTATTTCCAATGAAAATGTAGTGTCCTTATGGATGGGCGGTCAGTGTAAAGATCTAAACTCTACACATTAGAGTTTAAAGACATAGTACAAAAGGAATGTAAAATATTTTTATATTGAGTGTATGTTGAAATAATATCTTTTAGATACACTGGATTAAATAAAATATATTACTAAAATTTTCAAAACTACTCTGTATGATACTATAATGATTAATACATGTCATTATACATTTGTCCAAACCTATAGAAAGTACAACACCAAGAGTGAACTCTAATGTAAACTATGGACTTTGGGTGATGATGATGTGTCAGTGTAGGGTCATCAGTTGTAACAAATGTACCACCGTGGTGGGGATGTTGATAATGGGGGAGTCTACGCATGTGTGGGGCAGGAGTGTATGGAAAATCTCTGTACCTCCCTCTCAATTTTTCTGTGAACCTAAAGCTACTCAAAAAATAAATACAGCCTTTTAAAAAAATTAAGATGGCAAATTTTATATTATGCATATTTTTCCACAATTAAAAATAAAAAATTTTTGAAAGAAAAGAGGAAAAAAACAGTATTGTGAATCACTAAAATTTTAACTCTACTTGTTCGAAGTTCAACTTACTTTTCTTGCACCATTCCAGAAAAAAATGAAGGCTGAGCCGATTTTAGGGTGGAATCATACTCCTGGAGCTCACACGAGGCTCCACAAAAACTATCAATGGGAGGTGCTTTTAAGGCTTTATATACCCTTTTGCCAAATTGACCAAATTTGCCTGAACCTGAAATGAGCATGAACTACTCTGGCTGCACCCAAGTTGAACACACAGAGCAAATCTGATGGATTTTGTCCTGTGTGCACTCCAGATGCTGACCAGATGTGTGTGCATTACAGCCCACTGGCCCATTTGGGGAGTTTGGACATTTATACTCCAGTCAGTCTCTGTTTTAATATTATTAAAACGCAATTCCCTTAAAATAGAAATTATGGAATGTGATTATTGTCACTTGAAAACGCTCATGTTGTGGCATGTCATCGCTTCTTTGTCTCTTTGGCACTTTAATACTGCTTCCCACTTTTAAATGAATTAACCATCTCTGATCATTAAGACCCAGCTTCCGCGTGGGGCCTCCAGGAAGCCTCCTCGTGGTCGACACCGTCACGCCTCTGTTGGATTTCCACCCTGCTCTACATTACATGCTGCTGTGTTTTTCCTGTAAACCAGCTTCCTCGTCTCCTCCACGAGAATTCTCTGCCTTTGCCAATTCATCCTTACCCCAATTTCAGCTGAAGCCTTAGCTTTACACTTCACTGAAAGAACCGAGTTCTGTGAACAGGACCCCCAGCTCCCCCTCTCCCCTACACACACCTTTAATAAACATTCCACCTTTCTTCCAGAATCTAGACCAGGGATCAGCAAAAATGGCACATGAGCCAAATCCCGTCTCCCACCTGTTTTTGTATGGGCCACCAGCTTAGGATATTTTTTACATTTTAAGATAATTAAAAATAAAAAGATGAATCATATTTCATAGCATGTGTAAATTACACGAAATTCAAATTTCAGTGTCCGTAAAGGAAGTCTTTTTGGAACATAGCCACAGTCATTTGTTTACTTATTGTCTACGGCTGCTCTCTGCTGTAATGGAGTGTTGAGTACTTGCAGTAGAGACCATATGGCGTGAAAAGGCTAACGTATTTACTCTCCGGCCCTTTATAGGTTTGCTGACCCCTGATCTCGACGAATCCCCTTTCTCCCTCCTAGCAAAACAATGGGAGGCCCTCTCCCCCCTTCAAAGGCCAATCCCCCCGCGTGTGCCCCCTTCTGAACAAGCACCTCTCTTGAACTGATCCTCTGATCCCTCGAGCCCTTTCTCTGCTCCCTTCACAGCCAGACTCTATTGACACCACACAACTCATTTTCTTCCTGACTTTCTGGTCAATCACTTCCAGCCTCCTTGTTCTTTTCCTTAATGTCAAATGCTAAGATTCCTCAGGAATCAGTCTAGACTCTTTCCTCCCTTCTCTCTACTCTCTCTGATTAGGTAATCGCCTCAATCACCAGGACTTTAAATAATATTCACTTGCTGAAGCCTCCCAATGTTATCTTCAGCTCTTCAGCCCTGACCTCTCCCCCAACATGCAATGTCACATGTCCAAATGTTAACTTAGTGTCCAAAAGCTCAGTTTTAGCATGTCCTAAACTGAATGTTGGTTTTCCTTCATAAATCCATGCCTCTCCAGGTCTCTCTCATCTCCCCAGTTGCCTCAGCCAGCTACCTAAGAGGTCATCTGGACGCTTCCCTCTCTAATACTCTCCACATCCAGAAAGTCTTGTTGGCTCAACTTCCAAGATCCCTCTTAACTCTTTCTTGGATATTCTAATTCATGCCACCTCATTGTCCCTGGACTGTACCTAGCTTCTAGCTGGCTGTGCTATTCATCCTCTTGCCCCCCTGAAATCCATACAGCATCATGGATAGCTCCCCCCCTAACATTCTCTTTATTACTTGTTTGATCTAGAGGAGAAACTGAGTGCAGGAGCTGAGAGGTTGGGAGGGGGCAGTGGACTTCCTTGCCTTGCACAGCCAAGCCCTCTTGTACACCCTTGGATCACCAGGCTGTTTCGTGAGTTGAGGGAGAGGGGGCAGAGGGGAGAGAGGGTCTGAGGCTAGAGACCACAGACACCTTCTTGAGACCCACAGGTTAGACTTGCAGCTGAGCCTGAGCTGGGAGTGGAGGTGATGAGTAGGTGGGGGAGGGGGGATCATCGTAAATCCAAAGAATGAAGTAATAAAATAAAAAACAAAGCCCATGACTAAAAAATGCACAACTCATGTGAGAGTGAGGCCATCTTGTGTACAACTCCCTCTAGCAGTTTCTCAAGAAAAGAAATACCATAGAAGTAAATGGAGAGATGCTATGCAGTCCCCAGCCAAGTTCCCACCCACTTCCACATGGCCATGGGGGTGAGCCAGCTGGAGCCACTTGGCTCTGTCTGTCCCCACCCTGTGGAGGGGCAACAATGCCAGGAAAAGAAGGCAAGGCTGAGAGATGAGAGAGGAGGGTGGGGAGTTGGGGGATGTCACCTCTGTAGAATTAGCTGGTGCCCAGATTAGTGCCGATGACTGATCAAGGGGAAGCAGTGGGAGGAGAAACAGTGTGTGTAGCAGAAGAGTGCTTCCCAAGGGTCCCTGTCACGAGGGAGACAGCTGACCCTGTCCTGTAGTCCTCTCCCTACTCCCAGTCACCTCCTTCTACTCAGGAGTGGGGTACGGGGAGAGATGGCACCCACTTTTGAGGAAGGGAACAGATGTCTCACAGCAGCTTGTGGAAAAGAATGTCCAGCTCTGGGGAAGGAGGAATGGCAGTGACCCCACCCTCACCTCGGCAACCCAGAGCAGCCCCACGGCTCCCAGCCCCAGCTGCCCAGGCCTCAAGCCCCTGAAGGCCGCCTGTCATGGTTGGCCTGGAAGGGAGGAGGGGACGAGAGGGTAGGAACCTGAAGTGGACTTGGTCAAGGCACTGATGCGGAACTCACTGCCCTTGTCTGAGAATGTTGTAGTCCCAGCCACCCTCCTGAGAAACCCACAGACCCAGACTTGACTGTCCCAATGAGCAGAGAGGAAGGGTGTCCCAGGGGACTGTTTCCTTTTTTTTGTTCATTTTGGTGATAAACAAAGTCTTAGTTTAGGTGACATACTCCTTGCAACCAGAGCACCGAGGGGGAGCGCTGACCCCTCCCTCCCTTTCCTGTGCCTCCTCTCAGGAGAAGAGGAAGAGGGAATTTCCAGATGTGGGAAAAACCTATCTCATGCGCCTCACAACACAGAAGAAAAATCAGAGAAGGGCCAGGGAGAGGAGAAGGGCCAGCAACAGTGACACCAGGTTCAAACCAGTCTCTGCAGTCTCATCCAGGTGGGGCCAAGGCGCCTGTCTCCCTCTCCTCCCCTGGCTCCTGGCAGCCTGTTAAGCTTCAGCTAGTTGGTTAGTTTGGAGGCAATGATTTCCAAGGCCAGGGAGGTGCCCAATGTCCCCTGAGAGACCTCCACACCAGGCGGCCACACACGCTGGTGTCCATAACTCATGGACCTCCAACATCATCCCCTTGGGCTCCATGGAGTGAATGGTCTTCCACTTCCATGGGAAGCATAGTGAATATGGCCTCCTTTTCTTCATCATCTCCTCTGCTGTCCACCACAGGAGGCCTGGGCATCTCCACTGGGTCTTTGCTTTCAGGTTCATCCAGGTTCCTTCTAGCATACCTAAAAGACAGATTGTTGTAGGCAAACTTAAAGGTGACCTTGCCAGAGATACCCCCCGGTGCCTCCAGCTGGCCCTGACTGTAGGCAGAGGGAGAGGACAGGGTCATGCCTTAGAGAAAATTCTGTTGGTTCCACACTTGCCAGAGTTATCCAGTATGGAAGATGTTGCAACTGGAATGAGGAGGAAATTCGTTCAGCTGAGACTCCATGACTGTCCTGATGTTGAGGATCGTGGGAAGAGACAGAGACTCACTTGAAGGCCATGCTGGGCTGTGGCACCTCTCAGCCACTTTCCCTTGGGGGGATCCAAAGTCCTAATTGCAGTGCACCACAGCCCACATAGATTTCTGCTGAGGGGAGGCCCGCAGGATACAGCAGTGCAAGGAGAAGGTGTACAGACAGAGGTCCCCTGGCATGGTTAGGCTGTCTTGGCTATTCTGGGTGGATGCCTGGCCAAGGCAGGTTTGTAAGAGCAGTTCTCCACAGTGGGGAATTCCTGCTTTGATTTGTGTTGGTTGAGAGAACAGTGTTTGTGGAGGGGACAGAGGTGATCCTCCTCTCCAGGAGGAAGGCATTTTTTCACCCTGACTCTGGTCCTCTTCAGGCTGTTCATTTTCTGTGCCGTTACTCTGAGTCTTCTTAGAGCAGAGCTTATGGGAATGGCAGGGCAGCGTGAGTGCTGAAGTGCTGCTGCTTGAGGTTGGCAGACATGCTGTGCTGAACTTTGTAGGATGGGGAAAATGCTATAGGTCAGCCCAGCTGAAGACGGGCTTCAAGATAATGATGTTGCTCTCCAGCTTCAAGCTCTTAAAGCCCAGGAGCAGACAGGTAGCTGTTATCCTGTTTTTCTGGCCCACCCACCAGCAAGTCCTGGATCTCTTCCCATGTATAACACATGGACACCATCAACTCTGTCCACAAAGGGTCCTTGTAGTCAGGGAGTTGCTCCACATAAGGCTTCATTCATCATCTTCGTGAAGCGCATCCCTCTGTCAGTTTCATGATTTGCCTTAACGTGCTGGGATTGAGAAGGAGAAATTTCTTGTGTAGGTTTTTATGGTGCCCTCAGTATCTTCCCCCATAGCTCCTTGAGGTTCTGTCCATCAAAAGGCATGGCTCTGCTGACCAGTGTATACAGCAGGACTCCCATGCTCCGGCCCTCAGGTCCACCACATTTTCACCCTGCAGGAGTTCTGGGGCAGCAAAAGGGGGACTACCACAGAAGGTGGTAAAAAACCAGCTTTTTACCAAAGACGAGTTTGTTGCTGAAGCCAAAGGCTGCCATCCTGATATTCACCTCAGCACCCAAGAGCAGGTTTTCTGCCTTTAAGTCTCTCTGAACAATAAATTTCTGCTGCCAGTACTGCACAGCAGACCCTATCTGGTAGAATTTGACTCCAGCCTCTTTTTGTTTCATGCTTCCATGAGGCACCAGGTACTCAAACAGCTCTACTCCATTGGCATACTCCACGACAAGATGGAGTATTCTCTCAGTCTCAGTCATTTCAAAGACTTTGACCATGTTGGGCTGATTCACTGCTTTCATAATTTTTATTTCTCTCAATGACCTTCATGTCTATCCCTTTTCTTGTCAGAATGTTTGAGGCCAGCTTCATCCTGGCTAGTTGACCTGTGCTGATGGTGTCAGGAACTGCCCGTCAGCAGAGGTGGCTGCGTTGCGGCCCCACAGCGCATAGGGCTTACTGCTGGGCTTGAGTCAATGTGTCCCAGGGTGGGCTTAAAATGGGAAAAGCTGGTAAGAGGCTTGGTCCAAATCACCTCAAAAGAGAATCACTTTCAAAGGAAGTTCACTTCATGAACTTATCTTTGTAATGACTTCAAAACACAAAAGCAGACAAAAATAAAAGTGCCAAAACAATTCTATCAAACTATGTAAAAAAGAGAAAATGAGAAAAATTAAGAAAGGAAAATGAGAAAATAGAATAAAGGAAATGAAAAAATGAGAATGAAAAGGAGGGAATGAAGTATGAGAAAAAAGAAAAGAAACAAAAAGTTAAGAAATTAAAAAATAAAAGAACGACCTAAAAAAGAAAAGGCATAAAGAAGAAGAAAAAGGGGCCAGCCCCGGTGACCTCGTGGTTAAGTTCAGTGCACTCCACTTTGGCAGCCCGGGTTCAGTTCCTGGGCGCAGACCTACACCGTTCTGTTAGCAGCCATGCTGTGCTGGCAGCCCACATAGTGAAAAATAGAGGAAGATTGGTACAGATGTTAGTTCAGGGGGAATCTTCCTAAGCAAAAACAAAAAAAAAAAAAAGAAAAGAAAAATGTGAAATAAAATGGAGAGAGAAGAAAAATGAGAAATAAAAAGTATAAATGAAAAAATTGAGAAAAATAAAAGAATAAAGACAGACAAAAATTAGAAAAGAAAGAATAAAGAAAACAATTAAAAAATAAAAAACAGACTAAACCCCCACCCCTACCCCCAATGTCAACATGATGTAGTCAAAGGAAGAAACAAGTGAACTTTGGTAAAATCCTTCAGATAAGTGACAACCAGCTTCTTGAGCTAGAAGGATGCACAGCTAGGCAGTGGCTCCTTCCTGAAGCCCAACCAAGCAATGACTCCTTATGAGGTGATATCAAAAATTCAACTAAATAGGACTGAGGACAATCAACCCAGTTTTATCTACAATAGTGGTTTTCTCTCACTTTTTGACCTCAAGAACCATTTACACTCTTAAAAATTATTGAGGAACCCAGCGAGTTTTTTGGGTTTGTTGTTGTTTTGTTTTACATAATAGCTAACAACATCTATCTTAAAAATTAAAACCTGTAGGATGCTTCAATGGCTTTTTTATTTCTAATTTGAACAGCCATAACGATTTTTGGCTTTAAAAGAGCTCATCACGACTACACTTAAATTATTCAATTACTTTTTCTTTAAATTCTAAATGATTGGTCTCAAAATTACACTGCAACTTAACTAGCACCATAATAGTATACAAACAGGTTGTTGCATAAGGCTCAATAAGGTACATAGTTAACATTTATAAAGCTGAAGGGAACATAGCTTTTGGCATATTTTCATTTCTTATTTGCAGTTTGGCCCAGTTTCTTTGGCATAAATTCTTCCCTTCCACAGGTCAGAGAACTCGCTGATATGTCAGTTAAATGTGGAGGTTGCAGCTGTGGTTTGAGAAAGTCTTCTCATCTCCGCTTTTTTAAGCCAGCAACCTGTCAAATGAAAAACAAATTTGGATTTAGGTAAGGAGGGACTCTATTCAAAAGACGATTGCGGTAGGGGGAGAGGACTGTTGCAATATAAAATCTCGAAGTATCTTGAAGGTCAGGCTGAAAGGGCTTGCCTTTTACATGGAGGAGTCAACAAGTCTAGAAAGAATGGGGTGTGGGCAAGTGAGATGAGCTCATGGAGTGATGGGACTCACGTAGGAACCATTTTCCTTCATGGCCAGCTGATTCTCAGGAGAAGCTGTTAAGAAGGGACTGCTCTGCATTCTAACACTTGCTGAAACTCAGGGTGAGTCAAAAGCCCACAAAACCTAATATATTTATTATCTGGCCTTTTAGAGAAAAAGTTTGGTGACCCCTCTTCTAGAAAATATTAAATTCACTGAATATTTTTCTATCTCTGATAAAGCTATGGAAACACAATTAACCAGAATATAAGTTTCATGATGGCAAGGATTTTTGTCAGTTTCATACACTGTTTTATCCTTAACCCTAGAATACTGCGTGGCACACGCACACATATGGTAGGTGTGCACTAAATGTTGAATGAGTGAGTTACTGTACAATAGAGCAATTTTAATGGTAAAATTCTATCTATTTCATCTCTGTTTTAGCTATTAGGGACAAATGATAACTTGTTTCATTTAGTATTCCACGGCCTAAAGTAATGAACTTTTTATTTGATTTTTGGCAGCATATTGATACAGCTAAAAGTTATACCAAAAAGGAGAAGAAATGATGTACATAACAAATCGAAATAAGAACATGAACAAATGCAAACAATGGATTTAAGTTGGGAGATATAGTAACCTGAAAAATTTCAACTCTGACTCGGTGTCTTGAAATTTTTTAAAAGTACACACACTTTGGGGTTCATACGTCCCATTCATTTTAGCCCAAAGAGAGTGATTTTTTTTTTTAATGAGTTGGATTTAGCACAGGGGTAGAATATTTGGAGTAAACTAGAAAAGCCACTATGAAGTCATAGAAGAATAAAACTAATAGACTTTTTTCCTTCCATTTGCCCATTTCTTTAACATATTTTAACATACGTTTGCAATGTCTTTAGCTGCAAGATCCGCTTTGGCTAATAATTTGGAATGAGAAAGTAATCAATACAATTTTGCAGAAAGTATTATCTTTTGAAAGATATCTTTATATTCATTGAATGACAAATAATATTTTTTCAGCCACCTACCATGTGCCTGGTACTTTTCTAGCCAACGGGGCATAGCAGTGAACAAAACTCTCAAAGTCTTTACTATCATGCAGCTTATCGTCTATATCTAAAATAATATCCATATCTATATCTAAAATGAATACAACAATTTTACCTCAAATCTCAAACACTACAAGGGTTACTCTCAGAAGTAGATTAATTTCATACAATTTGTGGAGCCAGAAACCCTCTTAAACAAACAAATAGAAGCTAAAAATAACAAGTGAAGTGTGGAAGAAAGAATCTTGGACTTGGAACAAGGACACTTGGAATTTCATTCCTCACTGCCCACTAATTGGCCATCTAATGATGGGCAAGCCACCTGGTCTCACTGATGCACATCCTATCCTCACCTATGTCTGTTCTGAGATGGCCTGAACTGCTGACTAGACCACAGTTCTCTATTACAGTGTGCTGGTGTTCAGTTTTTTAACGTGCAGTGCTGAATTCAGATACTCAAGCACGTAGTCTAGATGGGCCCCATGCTAGAACATATGCACCTACAGGTGAAATGCCATGGCTTGTCAGTGAAACGTATCATGAAGAATCCTTAAGTGCAGCAGAAGGGACCAATTCCTTCAACACATCCCTTCCCACACTCCAACACCCATATACAAAAAGAGGAATATAATATTAAAGTTCAGATGCCTGCACGCTCCCCATGCTCCATTAAAAATACTCTCTGGCTTGAGTACTTTCTGTGGACTTCATCTGACCCTCATCATTATGGGGTCTGCTGTGCATCACCCACCCAGGTGCCCATCATCATCATGGAGGTTTACTGTGCATCACCCACCCCGGTTCCCATCACTATCAAGGGGTCTGCTGTGCATCATCCACCCAGGTTCCCATCATCATCATCATGGGGTCCACTGTGCATCACCCAGCCAGGTGCCCATCATCATCATAGGGTCCACTGTGCAGCACCCACCCAGGTTCCCATCATCATCATCATGGGGTCCACTGCGCCTCACTCACCCCAGTTTCCCATTATCATCGTGGTGTCTGCTGTGCATCACCCAACTCAAGTTCTTATTATCCATATTGCCACACTATGTGGCCAGCATTCTTTCTCATTTTCATCCCTATTCTCTGAGTCTTATTTCTTACTGTCCTTTTTGTTTTTAGTCAGTTCTACACAACTTGGCTTTTCAGAAAAGCAGATTGTTTCATCAGCCTATTGTGAATCAAGGTGGCTAGGGCCGATGAATATCATAATGCAGTCCCCGCAGGGGCTGCTTCTGTGGACCAGACCTAAGACAATGTGTGTCATCAGAGTCTCCTGGTGCCTCTTTCTGCTCTTTAGAATTCTACTCCCCAGATCCCTCATTCCTTACTGCCCAAGACCATTTCCTTAGCCTAACTACAGGATCCAAACAGTTTTCAGATTTTCTCCTCAAACAAAACTTTCCTGTCCTTTTGTCTCAGGCCTTTTGTGGCTGAGAGATTTACAAAAGTACAAAGGAATGCACAAAAGATGATAAAAGAAGTACAAAAGATGATACTTCCCTCTCTCACCCTGCGTGAGACGTCCTATGCACTCTTTCCTGAAACTAGAAGACACATCTCCCTCTCTCTTGTGTCTGAGCTCAGTGCTACAGGATTACTACAGAATATGTCTATGAGTTGGTTTAACCCTTTGCAAGTCAAACACTGCTCTATCCTAGGCAGGAAAGAGGTGAAAAATAACTGGGTGCCAGATATCTAAAATATCATAACTCTACCATTTGGGAATAGTACCGAGAATTACCTAACAAGAAAAAGAAAAATGGCACATTCCCCATGAGACTGCAGAATTATTAGCTGAACATCAGATTTGAAGCAAACTAGTACAGAACACATATTGCTTTGTAACAACCCTATCATTTTTTTTCTGCACTTCTTCAGCCTCAGCTTTCTCCACCCCAAAGTGAGCCTACCAAAAATGGAGAAAACATTCCAGATGCTATTGTGCTATTGTTCAGTAAAATGCCACTTTCATCTGGTCTGTGTTATTTGGTATCCATTTTTAAATACGAATAAGCATCTTATTTGTTTTTTTGACGACTGTTGAGCACTTGGCAGCTGCCAGCATTGTTCTACACGAAGTAATTCTGACAACACCCTTGCTCAACAGAACCCAGCAGAGGTTATGGGAAAATCAGACTAGTTTGTTTGAGAAAGTGTGAAATACCCAATCCAAGTGAATTTTTATTTATAACACAGCCCAAATCCTCTAATCCCTCTACGTTTATCCAGTTGTTTTTTAAAGTATTAATGATGTTAAGAACTCAAGCCCATTGGATCCAAATTGGAAAGGAAGAAGTGAAACAGTCACTATTTGTAGATGACATGATTTTATATATAGAAAACCCTAAAGAACCCACCAGAAAACTTTTAGAAGTAATAAACGAACATGGTAAAGTTGCAGGATACAAAATCAACATACAAAAATCAGTTGCATTTTTGTACACTAACAACGAAGTAGCAGAAAGAGAAATTAAGAATACCATCCCATTTACAATTGCAACAAAAAGAATAAAATACCGAGGAATAAACTTAACCAAAGAGGTGAAAGATCTGTACACCAAAAACTACAAAACATTTCTGAAAGAAATTGAAGAAGACACAAAGAAATGGAAAGATGTTCCGGGCTCTTGGATTGGAAGAATTAACATAGTTAAGATGTCCATACTTCCTAAAGCAATCTATAGATTCAATGCAACCCCTATCAAAGTTCCAACAACATTTTTCACAGAAATAGAACAAAGAATCCTAAAATTTGTGTGGAACAACAAAAGACCCTGAATAGCTAAAGGAATCCTGAGAAAAAAGAACAAAGCTGGAGGTATCACACTCCCTGATTTCAAAATATACTACAAAGCTATAGTAACCAAAACAGCATGGTACTGGCACAAAAACAGACAGACAGATCAATGGAATAGAATCAAAAGCCCAGAAATAAACCCACACATCTATGGACAGCTAATCTTGGACAAAGGAGCCAAGAACATACAATGGGGAAAAGAAAGTCTCTTCAACAAATGGTGTTGGGAAAACTGGATAGCCACATGCAAAAAAATGAAAGTAGACCCTTACCTTACACCATACACAAAAATTAACTCCAAATGGATTAAAGACTTGAATGTAAGACGTGAAACTGTGAAAATTCTAGAAGCAAACATAGGCAGTACGCTCTTCGACATCGGTCTTAGCAACATCTTTTCAAGCACCATGTCTGACCGGGCAAGAGAAACAATAGAAAAAATAAACAAATGGGACTACATCAAACTAAAAAGCTTCTGCACAGCAAAGGAAACTATCAACAAAACAAAAAGACAACCTAACAATTGGGAGAAGATATTTGCAAACCATACTTCTGATAAGGGGTTAATCTCCAAAATATATAAAGAACTCATGCATCTCAACAACAAAAAAACTACCAATCCAATTAAAAAATGGGCAAAAGACCTGAACAGACATTTCTCCAAAGAAGATATACAGATGGCCAACAGACACATGAAAAGATGTTCAAAATCACTAACTATCAGGGAAATGCAAATCAAAACTACAATGAGATATCACCTCACGCCCATCAGAATGGCTATAATTAACAAGACAAGAAACAACATGTGTTGGAGAGGATGTGGAGAGAAGGGAACTCTCATACACTGTTGGTGGGAGTGCAAACTGGAGCAGCCACTATGGAAAACAGTATGGAGATTCCTCAAAAAATCAAGGATAGAACTACCATATGATCCAGCTATTCCACTGTTGGGTATTTATCCATAGAAATTGAAAACACCAATTTGTAAAGGTACATGCACCCCTGTGTTCATTGCAGCATTATTCACAATAGCCAAGACTTGGAAGCAACCTAAGTGCCCATCAAGGGACGAATGGATAAAGAAGATGTCATATATATACACAATGGAATACTACTCAGCCATAAGAAACGATGAAATCCAGCCATTTGTGACAACATGGATGGACACTGAGGGTATAATGCAAAGTGAAATAAGTCAGAGGGAGAAGGTCAAATACCGTATGATTTCCTTCATTAAGTAGTAGATAATAACAACAATAAACAAACACATAGGGACAGAGATTTGATTGGTGGTTACCAGAGGGGAAGGGGGAAGGGAGGAGGGTGGAAGGGATAATTCGGTACATGTGTGTGGTGATGGGTTGTAATTAGTATTTTGGTGGTGAACATGATGTAATCTATGCAGAAATAGAAGTATAATGATGTACACCTGAAATTTTTACAATGTTATAAACCAATGTTACTGCAATAAACAAAAAATTTTAAATAAATAAATAAATAATGCAATGAAAAAAAAGAAAATAAAACAATCAGTTAGTGAGGTTTAAAAAAAAAAAAAAAAGTGTCTTTGATGTTAAGCAATCCTGGGATTAAATACCTATTTCAACTGTTTCCTAAATGTGAGACCTTGGGAAAGTTTTTTAATATCTCTGAGCCTCAGTTATCTTTTCTGTAAAATGGGAATGTCAATAGTAGTATCTACATCATGGGGTTATTGTTAGGACTAAAGAACATGGATAATCATTAAACATACTGCCTGACAAGCAGTTTAAACCAAAAAAAAAAAAAAGAACTCAAGCCCATTGTCTACTAATCATACATTAGAAACAAATATGGGTCAGCAAATATTTTGATTCAATTAACTGTCCGTCATATTCCAACTTGGAAATAACTACAAGGGCAACCTCTGTTAGCAATGACAAGATATGGACATATTTTCCCTGTTCTTCTTTTTTCATAATGAAAAACCATCACCACAATGAACATTTGGAATCTTTGTACAGTAAATGCCATGAACTTACTTATCTGTTTGCAGGCGGACTAGAGAATTGCAAAATTAAGAAGAGAGGATTACATAGGGGAAGCATTTGTTTTTATCAAAAGTTTTGCTTCTTTTTCTTTTCCATGTCACTCTGCACCAGTAAAATGATAGAAATTTCTGGATCACTGGCATCTCAGTCGGAGCCCTTTAAATGGAAACAGCAACCATGAACTATGCTAATAGGTTTCCCATTTCCAAGAACAGTTGATGTTTTGAGGTCAGAGCACAGGCTTTTGTATAAGCTAGAACTGTTCCAGACGTGAGGAGAGCTACAGATTGTATGGAGATTCAATTCTCCAAGCCCATTAATTTTTTTCCTTCCTGATGAAGCCTCTCTTTATTTGTCACTTAGACACATTGTGATCAAGTAATTTGGGGTATGGGTAAATAAGAGAAAGCAGTGAAGTGTCGTGGAGTCTAGAAACTGTCAAACAAATAACCATCAGAGCAGTACCACTCAAGGACATTCTCTGTCTGTTAATGCTTTTCCCACCAGGCCTTGACTCTACAACCCCCTGCTGAAAGGCATGGTATGGTGTAAATAAGAAGTATTTCTTTAACCAGCTACTTTACTCCTGTTCTTTGGAACAGTCCATAAAATGGCGAATTAATACCCTGAATCAGTCTCATACCTACCGGTTCAGAATTCCATCACTCACTGGTTTTATGGCTGTATTATAGAAGTCAATTAAAGCCAGCTTTCCTTTTAGACCGATTATTGATCCATCATTTATTAACATTTTTAGGACAAATGTTTTCTAGAAATAGTATGGAATCATAGAATTTCAGAGTTGGGAGGAGCTTAGAGATCATAGCTCAACTCCCGGACTTCACAGATGAAGAATCTGAGATCAGAAGTGGACAAATGACTTAAATGGGGATAGCAGAGTCCCAACAGTAATTTAACCTGTATTTTCTTTTCCTTTCTTCTTCAGCAAGGAAGGTGCCAGAAAACCACGTTGGATTGCAGAGAACAGCTCCAGCTCCCCTTGGAAGCTAGGGAGGAGAGAGTGCCCAGAGGTCACAGGCACAGAGGTCTGCAGTACAAGCACTGACCAGGCAGAATGGACATTGGCCACACACCTGGAGCAGGGTTCTGGACACCTGCTGTGCTGGGCACTAAATTTTAGCTACTGAATAATGGGCAGCTCTGAAGGGAATGAGGGGGCCTGGAGCAGCCAGGGATAGGGAAACATGAGGCAGAAGCCACATGGACTAACCAACGTGGAAGTATTCCAGTGTTTAAACAAATGGTATTCCACATCACCATATGCCAGCCCAACTTGGAAGAGTAAATACAGAGTGCGTAGCCCACTACTTGAGGAAAAGAATACAACCAACCGTTTTGTGTTCTAAGGACTCAATGTGAAAACTCTATGGTGTCTAGGGATATTGCCAGGGAAAAGTAAAAGGAAGTGATTCTAGGTCTGTTGGTGACACCAATTCTGATATCTTGTCCCACTCTGCATGTTGGAACATGGCTGTGCAGGTGAATCGAACAAAGAAATGCTACAAGCAGGTGTTGCTTTGGGGGACACTCAGAAAAGAAGACCCAGTGTCTACCACAGGGTTCTGCTCCCCATCTGAAGGTCAACAATGCCAGCCCTCCCCATGGGCACTGCGAGAGAGAAATGTCCCAACTCTGCCCACTGCAAGGGTTGGAGAGAAATTTATATAGACACAACTTGTCAGCATAGAGTCTACCAAGCTGCCTGAACTCTTCTCCATGGTTAGCAAAGAGAGTTAAGACAGAGCTAGGACAGATTCTGGCCTCATTCCATCAGAAGCCCCTGAAAACTCCTGGACCCACTGCAGGAAAGGTAGTACTGTGGCTCTGCTGCTAGAACTTACAGGTGGGAGGTCTCAGGTATGCTTGCTCTGGGTATGGACTGAGACCCATCCATTGACTTGTGAGGACAGTGGAGGACAACTGGCTTTCTCAAGGTGGCATGACTAGAAATGCGTGTAACTAGATCCCTCGTCACCTGTCTTCCAGTGATGTGTTCTCTTCTCCAATACATGACAATGATAATGTATCACACTGGGACATTCCCAAGAAATAAGATACAGAACTTGACTCTCCATGCATAGAAGACTACAGGAAATCCATCATTAATAATGGCTGGTTTCAGGAATTTTCCATTCATTCCATCATTTACTCCTTTCCAATGGCTCTGGTTCCTATACTGCCTGAAGATAGTGCTAAGTTTAGGATCTATGTTTTGATCACTCACTAATTTATTCACCTACCACTTTTATGTGTTCGGATCTGAGCTAGACCCTGAGAATACAAAGATGCTGTGACAGGTTCTCCCTGTCTGTCTCTAAGCTGTGAGCCAACAGACTCCAAGCTTTAGCAACCTGAGGGGGCACAATGCCCTTTAGTTGTTCCATTTAACCAGTTTCTCAAATGTCATTACAAAAATTTTAATGATTAATTAAATCAGTATACAGCTTGTTTTTATTAAATATCCTATACTTCTGACCAATGTCCTGAGGCCAAACTTAGAAGCTTGAATTATTCTTTTCCATAGGATGAGTTATTCCCCACAAGGATCTCTGCTCCCTGTAGAGGGTTGAATGGTGGGCCCCTGAAAGACATGTTCACATCCTAACCTCCAGAACCGTGAATGTGACCTTATTTGAAAAAAGATCTTTGCAGATGTAATTACATTACCATCCCAAGATGAGATCATGATCGATTATCTAGGTGTGTCCCAAATCCAATGACAAGCATCTTTGTAAGAAGCAGAAGAGGAGACACACAGAGGAGAGGGCCATGTGAAGACGGAGGCAGAGATTAGAGTTACCCAGCCACTACCCAAGGAATGCCGACAGCCACTAGAAGTTGGAAGAGCAAAGAAAGATTCTCCCCTAGAGCCTCTGGAGAATGTAGTCCTACCCACACCTTGATTTCAGACTTCTGGCCTCCAGAATGGTGACAAAATAAACTTCTGTTGTTTTAAGCCATCAACTTTGTGGTAATTTGTTACAGCAGCCACAGGAAAGTAATACAGTCTCTCCTAGACCTACATTCCTGTAGGTCCCCTCACCTATTCTCCATTTAGATATGACTTCAGATACCAATGGTGGTTGAAATATTTAGTGAACCAAGCTGCTTTTGGTAATAATTCATTTCCACCTTATATGGCTCTCCTTGGATCTGCTGATCAGCATGAGATAACCAGTGTTATTTCCCAAACTTGATTAGACTCCAAGCAAAGCAAAGCTTATCTGTGAAGACCTGTGGTGGTAGATACATGTACAATCCCTTTTAGACATTTTGAAATACAGAAAATCAATATCAGACCACCATTCCTGATTTTTTCAGGCTTTAAAACAGGGGGGAGGGCCGGCCCTGTGGCATAGCGGTTAAGTGCGCGCACTCCGCTGCTGGCAGCCCAGGTTCGGATCCTGGGCGTGCACCGACGCACTGCTTCTCCGGCCATGCTGAGGCCGTGTCCCACATGCAGCAACTAGAAGGATGTGCAGCTATGACATACAGCTATCTACTGGGGCTTTGGGGGGGAAATTAAATAAATAAAATTATAAAAAAAAAAAAAGACAGTGGGGATCTCAGCCTGGAAGAGTCATCCTGAGGCTTCCATGGTACAGTAAGGTCTTAGCCCTGGTAGAAAGGAAACTCTACTTTCTCTTTATAGAACGAATACTGTCTGCCATCTACTCATATTCCCATTTCTAATTTGGGATTCATTCAAGTTACATTTTATTAGAAGGCTATATCACAGGATGCCCAAAGAAACTCTTGTACTCAGAGCCTGGGGCAGTGCCTGATTATCAAAACATTGATAAATGTTTTGTTAAACTAAAATTGATGATATTTATTTCTGAATCTATTTTCAGTATTTTCCACACATTTGTCCTCTGTTACATGAGGCCATCGCCGTTACTTCTCTTCCAAGTCAAGAGTTCTAAGACAGGCAGAGTGCTCTGGGAATTTAGAAGAGAGTGGAATTTTGCCCGGAGAGACTAAAACTTTCCTGAATTCACACAGCACTGGGTTTTTCCTTCATCTATGTCTCTGAATGGGCTCTGTTTTATAGTAACTACTTGTGTGTGTGTATGTGTGAGTGTGCGCGTGCGTGTGTGTGTGTGTGTACATGTCTGGTCTTATAAATTCCTTGAGAGTAAGCACCGTGTCTCATACGCACGTTCAGAACCTCACTTTCCACACCCAGAAGATCCACCAAAGTTCCTTCCACACAGAAGAGGCTGAAAAACCGTTTGCTGAGTAAAAGCTTCCAGGTTATTCTGACATTCCCATCTAGAGATGGTTCAAGGGCTCTGGCTGCCAGCTGGATATGGTGGTAGATGATGGCGGGGAAAGCAACAAATAACTGTGGCCACATCATGTTACATTTCTCTTTTATAAACTTTCCGTTTCTGTCAGCATTATTCTTGGAGGCTTTCCTCCTCAGTGGTTACAAACTAAGATGCTGCTGCCTGACCTGGGCTGCTGCGTGGATCATTTGAGATCTCCTCCCAAGAACAAATTGGAACTCCCAGCATTTTGTCTGCTTGGACTCAACCGTGAATTATTTAAACCCAGCCTCTTGTAGTTTATACAGCTCAGTTGGCCCATTCTGTGGGATGCACGCCCCTGTGTGTTCCTGCTCTGTTTTCAGTCTCACAGGCAAGTATGTTTAGCAATTGAATTTATCATTCTTTAAAACTGGAGCCCTGCCTTTGTCAGGAACTGATGCTTTTCAGCTATGGTTGGACTAGATTGCTTACAGTATTTAGGGGGAACAGCATACTTTTTACATACATTTATTTTTACATTGGTATTTCACTCCTGAATTTTGAGGGGGTTTGTCAATTTCTGGGAAACAAAGTTTGGGTTTCCTTTTTCTTTCTTTCTTTTTTTTTTTTTTTTGTCATTCATGGACTGCATTCCATCACACTATTATTTCAGGATTTTTCTGAGACTGCTTTATTCTTTTTCCTTGAGGAGTGCTCTGCATCTCTTCGTACACAATAAAAATACAGGCATTTTGGGGGTAATATGCGCCAGGAAGTTATTTTGTTGTGAGAAAACTGCCCTCTGGAGGGCGTTGCAAAGTTTACACGCGATGTGGCTATTTCCTTCTCTGGTACTTCAAATATTAGTGGTGGTTGGATTACATAGCAAATGCTTCATTCAGTTGTTAATGTGGGTGTGCCTAGGCTCCCAAAACATATGTGAGCATTGCAATTTGAAAATAGGAAATGAGACAGGTCTAGCTAGACCATTAGGTTTTTTTTACAGAAGGCTGATCCATGCAAGGAGAGGCAAAAGTGACCTTGACCTCATCTTGGCTTCTCAGCTTTAAAGTGGCCTTAGCTAGGGAAACGCACAGCCCAGGTGAAATACGCTATGTTTGCACAGCCTGGCTGTGATCAACTTAAAACAAATTGAGAAAAAAACCACTTTTTACTTTTGAGTACTCAATAGATATTTACTCAATTCAATTAAATAAATCAAGACCTGGGAATTTGAATATTACTTTAAAAAAATAAAATATTTGCCAATATTTCTTTATTTTTAGAGGAGATGACAAGTGTGCATTTAAATCATGCATGAGAAAAACTATTCAAGCTACACTCTACAGTTTAAATATTTGTACCATGCAAACATGTCTGTAACCCTGATGTAACGAAGTCTCAGCATTTTATTATAGCCTCCAAAGAGAAACCTAAATCCAAAATCCATTCATGAGTAGCACAGATTTTACTCAAGATTTCATGGGGCAGCAAATACTACATAGCAAATTTTAAACTGATTTCCCACCGCCTCTTCTTCCACAAAACCCATTCCCAGACTTCTCATTCCCCCTCTTTCCTCAATCTCTTTCACAAACATCTCCCCAACTTTGTTCCAGGAACATCTGGGGGCGGGAGGGGGGTGTCAGGGTTTTGGTAGCCCTATGGGGTGAGGGTGAGGTCCCTAAGGGGAAATCAATGGTGCTATTTTCTTTGGAGTGATGTTTTGCTGAATAGGATAAACAAACTTTGACCTAGAGATAAATTTTTCAGAGTTCAGAGCAGATTTTGGAGACTCAGTGGTGGAAAGATGGGGGCTGGGCTTTGGGGGTGAACCTGGGGGGCTGGGCATGACTCATCATGGAAGCCAGTCTTGGTTTACAATTTCCATCTGCTGCTAGGTTGTTAATTCACTAGGTCATTGCCCACCTCCACAGGGCACCTCTCACAGACACAGCAGTGTCTGACCCGGTATGTGGAATTTCCCCAGACACCTCTCAGGATAGCTTTGTGGTGTTATACCTCTCTCTTCATGGGGCAGACCCTTCCCTGCAGTCTTCAACTCCAATTCTGGCTTCTTCAGCTCTGAAGGGCCCTGATTCCTGCTTAGATTTCTGTGATATTGAGAAAGTTTTTGATACGCCACACAAGACCTGAGGGTGAGCTTCTTCCTTGCACTTAAATATACCAATATTAGGATTTGGTTGTGCCCCACAGAGTAAGTTGGTGCCCAATGTGAGCCTCTGGCCTCTCTCCTTCTTAAGCAAGGGTCAGAGTTAGTCTGCAAGTGAAAGGCCCAATAACAGCCACTGGAGATGGGCAGCTTTTGCTCCTGTGGGGGGCCCCAACTCCTGCTGTAGGACTCAGGGCATCAGCAGTGGGGTTCATTTTGAATTCACCTAGACGTGGCCTAGTATAAGGGCGATGGGTATATGGACGTGGCCAGCCTCCCTCACTGCCAAGCTCTGATCACACAGTGGGCATCCTGATCTCTTCTACTCTGTGTTAATTTCCTATTACTGCTAACAAATTACCACAAACTTAGTAGCCTAAAACAACATAAATTTATTAACTTATAGTTCTGGAGGTCAGAAGTACTAAACGGGTCAGCAGGGCTGCATTTCACTTTGGAGACTCTAGGATATAATCCATTTTCTTGCCTTTTCCAGCTTCTAGAGGCTGCTCATACACCTTGGCTCATGGCCCCGCATCAATCTGACCCCTCCTTCCACTGTCACATCTCCTTCTCTGACTCTGACTCTCCTGCCTCCCTATAATAAGGACCCTTGCAGTTACATTGGGCCCACCAAGATAATCTCCCTTTCTCATGATCTTTAACTTGATCATATCTGTCAAGTCCCTTTTGTCATGTAAGGTAACATTCACAGGTTCTGGGGATTATGAGGTGGACATCTTTGAGGCCATCATTCTGCCTAACACACACCCCTGCTTCAGCTTCCTGTGGTCTGTGTGATGAGAGTTCCTCGGCATTGCTGAGCCTAGTCATTTGCAAAACCAAGGTGTCTCTGCTAGCGTCCTTCTCCCTTCCTGAAGCTTTTAGGCTTACCTAACCTTTGCTATCATTAGCAGTGGAATCTCCCAGGTCAAGCCTACAAGAAAATAACCATCTTCCTCAAAAGAAAACAAGATGGGCATTTTGGTTTCCCTACATCCCCAGAAATTATCTAGAAACTCTTCTCTTTTGTGGCAGGCCAGCCAGTCTGCTAATTATTAAGAACCTTTTAAGTGCGTGAGTGAACAATGCTCAGAGTTGCTAAGCCACAGCCAAGTTGACTCCCAAATTACAGATAATAGTCTAAGAAATTCTTTCAACTCTGGGAAGCTCAGGAGCTAGTCTTGCTGCCTAAACTTGCACAACAGCATTTCACTGAGAAGTCCAATGAGGAACAATCTGCACCCTGCCCTGTGAGGGCAACACTTTCTAAAACTTTCAGAGCCAAGCGTTTGACAGGCCATTGCCTTCTTCCCTCTTTGACAATTCTTAAAATACTTAGCCAGCATATTCTGTGGCTGAACTATGTAAGTGTTGCCTGGCTGGGGAAACTTGCTGACCTCCAGCGCAGACCATGTGAGGTTCCACTAGTCCCTATCATTCTCTCATTCCTCCCACTGCCACTCTCGCAGATTTCTGTTAGGTTGGGTCAGCCAAGGTTCAAATGTCTTTTCTCCCAAGATTGACATTCTATTGCTTGAAAACACCTTGATGCATCGGTTTCTGGTGCATCATCTTTCCTGTACAGACATGACCTTTTCTATCTCCTGTCTCTGCGTGTTAGCCATGTTTCTGATGGACATTCCAGGGTTGGGGTGATTATCTAGAATAAGAGTGTTAAAAATAATTCTCCATGCATCCCTTTTCTTCATTATCTCCCGGGAAGTGTTGATGAGAGAAATTATTTTCAACAACTCAAATAAGTTCTTTATCCTTCTTTTCCAACCACTTTTTATCTTCTAAGGACTTTGTGTCACTCACGCGTAACATCATCCAACGGTATTTGAAAATCTACACCGTAGGGGCCGGCCCCGGTGGCACAGTGGTTAAGTTCATGTGCTCCACTTTGGCAGCCTGGGCTTCGCGGGTTTGGATCCTGTGCATGGACCTACACACTGCTCATCAAGCCATGCTGTGGCAGCGACCCACATACAAAATAGAGGAATATGAGCATAGATGTTAGCTCAGCGACAATCTTCCTCAAGCAAAAAAAGGAAGATTGGCAATAGATGTTAGCTCAGGGCCAATCTTCCTCACCAAAAAAACCCAAAAATCTACACTGTATAGCCATTGTTTCAAACTCAAATGACTCTCACTTCAGAGATTTTAATTAGTCAATGACAGAGCCATACCGCACGAGGATCCCTAAATCCGGGTCTTGGGCTCTGACACAGAACTTCTATGAACTGCTTCCCTATTCAGGCTGCAAAAACATTTTCCTCTCTTTCGTTTGTTCAATGAAATGCTGGGCACTCACTTGCTTTTTTAGTGGGAAAGCCGTTGTCCCTTTCGAGTCATCTCACACAAACCTGTCTGCAATTCCCTGGTGGGTAAGGGGTCGGTCAAATGGCCAGTCCTAGTGAGCAAAGAACTAGGGCCTGATTAGCTCAGCAAGCTTGTCACATCCCAAGGCTGCAACTGGTGTCTGAGTGGCAATGATTCCTTGCCAGCCCAAACGCCATCACAGACCTCTACATGTTCAGAGGAAACGAGGACCTCTCTGCAGTGCCAAACTTTGCCATGATATCCCCGGGCTTGGGATTCTGCAATTGGCATGTGGTGCTCAGCTCCTCACTCCCCAGGCCTTCAGCCATCCCCAGGAGGGTGGGGTCTCCTCAGAAACTCATAGTTACCACCATCCTTCTTTCTAGGGGGTCATCCAAGGAGAAGGGCAGCTTGTGATTTCCAAATCCTGATCTGGTTACACTCTCTTTCCACCAGACAGTTGGCTTCCTGCCCAATCTCTTAAGGGAAGTTACCCCCAGGGATTCTAAGCGGTGCTTCACCTATCCCAAGAAAGGCTACCTAAGTGATTTAATGTGTCTGCACCTACCTATCTAGGTGAGCTACTCTTCGAGACTCTAAATGGACATCCCAACAACTCTCTTATAGAGAAAAAAGTTCTGACACATGTAAATCTGTTTAATGAGGAGACTCGACTTGTTCGGTTTGCTTGAGCCCTGTTTGCTCCACATCTTTCCTGCTCGATACTGGGTCCCCTTAGTGAGAGATATGTGCTCAGTTCTATAACTTTCTGGTAACTCTGAATTATCAGGAAGTCTACTTCCAGTTTTTAAGACTCAGTCTTGATCACTGAGAAAGTTCAGTCTCATATTTTGTTTAAAATTCTCCTTCCTCTCCATTATCACACTTAGAGGTGCTGGTCTACCGATGCTGGAGGGTTGGGGCAGAGAAGGAGGGTGGGGTCTGCTCTCAAACACCCACCTGCCCTTTCTCTGAGTTTCCCTGCAGAGTACAGAGGAAATGATGCTTCTTATCTGACTGTAAAGAGGCTACAAGACTCTGCTTGGTTGATTCTAATTCCTGCTCTAACTCATTGTCTGTTTGTTCAATGAGGGAAAGTGGTGGCCAGGTCTCCTATGCATTGGAGGCTCCTGGGAAGACTCAGCAGTCTCTAACTGATCACTAGCTAGCAGCATCATCCTACAGACCTCTTAGCAGTGAGTCTTTTTGTCCTACTTTAGGCTGCCCTCATTCCTAGCAAGCCTGTAGCACACTATATACCACCCTCCACAATCTTATCTAACCATGTCAATCTATAGCTCTGTACCTATCAGCAATTTGCAGAATCCATCTTCCATATCTCTCAAGAACGAGGAATGGAAGAACCACCTTGCTCCCTCTCCCCGTGGTCATACCTCCACACCATTTCTCCCTAATGCAGGTTCTCCTTCAGGAGTCACACAGATGAAAGTTAGCAAGCATAACGACCAAGCAGACATTCGACTATGGAATTAAATGTTTACCTTTTTGCAGATAACTCTTACATTTTTTTATAAGTGAATCTTTTGCAGTCTTTCTCCCTAGACTATAGAAAGGGGAGGAAATAGCTTCTCTCCATGAACACTGCATGAAGGTGCTAAAATTACATAAAGTTAACTTTAATAACTCTTCCTCTCTACTAGCCTGCTCTACTGATTTTTATTTGTTGTGTCCTTAACTGCATAGTGGTATTTATTTATCCTTTCATGTGATTAAGTATCTTAGTCTTTATTTGGGATTCTGGATTCTCTGTCTCTCTGAGATCTTTACCACCTTCAAATTATAAAAGAATATTCTTATAGTCTATTCCTAACTTAAATTTCTTAACTGAAAATTCAGATATTTAATCCAAGTGGAATTTATTTTTCTATATAATATGAGGTAGTGATTGAATCATATTTTCTCCAGCACCACTTTCATTGACTTCATGAAATCCTGAATCTTTTGCAAGATTTGCTATTTTCACTAAAATCGATTTAATTTTTATATTTTTATTTTGAACAATGTACAGAAGGCTACCAGTGACGGAGCAATTGGCATAATTGGAAGAAGAGTGGCTTCAAAAAAGGAGAGATATAAGAGAGTGTATTTCTTGGTCTCTGTACTTTAGTCAATACTTTTTGGTTATGATGATATCTTTCTTGTAGATGTAATCTTTTAACTGCATACTTGGGTAAGGAAGACCTGTCCCACAGCACATGAGTGATGAAACAGGTGAAATCTGCAAAGTGAAAAATGCTGTCATCTCTGAGCAGCTCCACCTCCACTCAGTTCCTTGGGGTGAAAAGCAGTGCAGAGTTGTGCCTCTGGAGTAATGTGGGTGCCATGAAACCTTCCCAATATTTAAAGCAGAGGAGACAGGCATGTGGAGCAGTCTGGTCATAAGACTCTCTAAAATCTCTATTATTCAGTGACCTCCCCAGGGGAAAAGAAATATGAGGGCTTTTTAACCACAGGCAGTAAAATGAATCATACAGACAAAAAACATATATCTTGACAGAGAAGAAACTTTGGTTTATAAACACTGTGTTAAAGAAATTATGTTAAAGTTCCAGCTACTACATTTTTACATTCAATCAATAAATACCAATTGAGTTTATCTCCCTACCACCAATTTGCAAAGCTAAGTGGACAGGGGAATTCAGAGGTAAATAATAGTCATCATTTTATAGGGTTATCTTTCCACAAAGAGCTTTTTCTAGATATGAAAACAAAGCACCTATTTGTGAAACGTTAAATGACTATGCAGTAAAATAAATGCTGTGAGAGTGATGGATCACTAAAGGCCGTGATTACAAAGAGCACTTTATAGAAGAGGTGAAAAGTCAGCGAGCTCTAAAGAACCTGGATGCATAGAAAAACAAAGGGGAGAGTATTTTAGGAGGGAGAAACACAAGCAAAACAAGAAGGTGGAAATTCACAGGTGTCATCTTTTTATTTGATTTTATTTTTCAAAAGTCCAATGTGAGGTAAAAACGCCATATTTTGCTGGAAAATGTCCATGAAAAATTTCAACTTTATTTTTTGTTCTATAAATATTAATGAATAATCTATGAAGATTCATTTTTTTTTTTTTTTGCCAAATTTGCTCTAAAGAGTCTTTATTCTCCAAACAGAAGCTGTCTGATTTGGTTATCATTGTAACAGATTCTCATATGCTGCATTTTTAGTACCTTCTCCAGCTTTACAGAGAAGGAAAATTATTTGGAAATGCACAAAATATAATCTAAAAGACACGGTTCTTAGAAATCTAAAATAGTTACGAACCGCTCCAATGAATAGATCATCTCTGAATACATTGTTTGACAGACAAGTCTATTGAACATCAGGTATTAGTAAAAGAGGCTTAAACAGAAAGTGACAGAGTTGAAATAATGACAGAGTCAGCAGTTAATAAAAAGAGACTCCATGTTTATTCACCATGCATAACGATGCTTTGAATGGACACCCGAGTTTGTCTCCTACCTCCATCGGCATAGTTCCTCTCAGTTTTGAATTGCATGCTTTCTTTGCTCCTAGCATCTAAGTGATTTTCTACCTTGGTGATGCATCCTTCTCCCACTTTCAGAGCTCCTTAAAACTAACCAAACCCTTCGCGACATCCTGGCTCTTATACTCTCCTTTCTTCCCCCTAGCTGCCCAGGCGTCTCCCCACCTACCCTTTGTCTCCTCCAACACCCTGGGACTGCATGCCAATTCTGGTTCTTAGTACCACTTCCCAATTAATGTACAGCAACTTTCCCCACCCCCAACTCCGTTTAGAGTCTCTTGGGGAATAAAAGCTCTGTAAAGCATTCCAGACCCAACAGCATTGCACGGCAGCCCTCCTTTTGCACTGGTTTATGCCATGAGGCTGAAATGATCAGGGAGGCATGCATAATTCTTTTTCCCGGGTGCCCTAGGAACACTTAAGGTGCCGTGTAATTCATGCAAAATTACCATGGGAGAATTCTCTCTCCTGAGCTGTTTTGTCCTATACCCCTGGGGCTATGTCAGATCTGAGAATGGCTCTGTGCCTCACAAATTCAGCATCAGTTCTCCCTTTGGATGTACCTGCTTTGTTGAGTTTTCTAAAACCAGCAGCTTCTTATTATTTTTCCCTTCAAGTGCAGTTCCAGGCGCAAAGATTAATGGTAGGAGTTTATGGTTGTTTGTAGGGCTCATCCCAGAGTACGTATGCATACAAAGCATCCATGGGCATTAATGAGATGACTGGAGGCCTGTGCCATTATTTCAAGTAAACCTTTTGTGAGGTTTGGCCTGCTGAGCTTGGTTTTTTAAAATGTCCCCTCAAACCAAATTGAATCCATACAGTGCTGGCATTTACCAAAAAATGTCTTACCCTGGTCAGAAAGGTTCCAGGGGGCATAAAATGTATTGTAGAAATTCTCTGTGTCTTCATTAGGAGTGTAGAACTGTTCATGTTTTTCTTATTCGCAATGAGTGACTAGAAAGTCAAAAATACTTGCTTAAGCTATCCAAAAACACATTGGGTTCTTGTGATTTGTTTCTGTAAGGCTTGAAAAGTTTTATAAGTGAATTGCAAATAACTAAATGATAAGTGAAGTGTTCCTGTGCTCTGCACTACCATTCTGCCCTTTTGGACAAGGACCAAAAAGGGAATGGAGGGAGGAGCTAGGGTTGTCATTTCTCTAGCAGCCTAGTGTCTCTTCCATATCATTATCGTCATACCTTCAATCAAGTGCCTCTGATCCTCTGAAACTCAGCCCATCCAGCTATAAATACCCTTTATCCTTCTTCGTCACTGTCCTCTCCTGATTTCCTGGTCAATTCTATTTACTTATTGAATACTTTAAGACATGATCCACTTTCTTCTTCTCTGACAATTCTTAAACTGCTTAGCCAGCATATTCTGTGGCTAGAGCTTTGTACGTATTGCCTGTCTCGGGAAACTTGGTGACCTCTGGATGACCTCTTTCTACTCCAGGATGGCAATGCCATGTAGAAAGTGCATCTGGAAAATTAGCTTTCTTTCCTTAATTCCGATGACCTTTCACTCTACGTTTTATCTCTGACCATTCCTAGGCTCACAATCTAGATCTGGTTATCACCAAATGGAATGTTGCCTCCATCCATAAATACTTGAAGTTTCTCTCTTCTTAAAGATAAAATCCCACCCTTGATTCTCTAGTTATCACTCAGATTTTACTTTGCATCCAAACCCATCTAGGAGAAGTCAAGATGGCGGCGTAGGCAGACTCGGAACTCACCTCCTTCTGCAGACACAGCCAATTTACAGCTACTCGTGGAAAAATGACCCCTGAGACAGAACTGAAAACTGGATAAGAGGAACTCGTGCAACAAAGGACAATCCTAATTGAGGTGGAAGAGGCAGAAACTCCCTTCTGGAGAGGAAAAACGCCGCCTTCACAAGCTGCAGCGCCTCACGGCCGCCCAGCCGCCCGGGGGGCAGCCCAAAGGTACACAGCCCTCCCTGGAGGAGTGGGACCCTGAGCTGGGGAGCGCCCCTGCTGTAGGCATTTTGTGGACCCAGCACAAACGAGGCGAGTGGCAGAATATCTGACTTTCCCTGCTACTAAAATATTGGGGAGTACCCCCAGAAAACCTGGTTCACAAAGAAATTAAAACCGGCTCTTAAAGGGCCCGCAAGCAAACACACCCATTTTAGAAAGCATCCTAAAATCATCAAAAAGAAAGGTGCATAGTACTTTGGGGAAAGGAAACTCACCTGATAGGCCCTGAGTGCATCTCGGTGAGAGGTGAGACCTCTCCAGGGACTGGGACATTGGCGGCGGCCATTGTTGTGGCCTGGTGTGGGCGTGCTGACAGAGACGCCATTGGAGCTCTCCCTGGGGCCTGCTAGCCCAGGTCTGCCCCACTCACTAGAGCACTGACTTAATCCAGCTCAGCCAGGGCAGGCAGCCCACCTTAGAGACCGGCCCCACCCAACAACAAGCCCTCAGGCAACTTGTGGGCCTGCATAGATTGATGACTGGATTCTCTGCAGCCTGGCAACTGAGCCCACTTCAGTGGGGCAGGGCTTGCACAAGGAGTGGGTGGAGAGTGTGGGGCAGTGGTGGAGTGTGTGGGGCTCCCGTCGTAGAGAGACTGGGTCTGCTTCGGGAGGTTGGGGTGCGCACACGTGGCAGGACTGTGTTGACTGTGTGTGTGGACCTGTGGGTGGCAGGGCTTGTCAGCTGCAGAAGACTTGTGTTTCTCAAAGACCCACATAGGGGGTTTGCCTCACCTTCCAAAGTCTGAAAGAATTGGGTGCTCCTGTGCCTGAGGCCAGCCCCACACAGCTGCAATCCTCAGAGAGCTGACAAGAGATCTAAAGGCTGGAAGCTTATAGCAATTGAAGGCCCCTGAGCCTAACAACCTGCGATGCTGGGGGCCAACTCACTTAAAAGAAATACTGCAACACAAATGTAGTATTAGAACTTGCAACCAATTGTGCTGGGGTTCCCCACATCTGATAAAGAGACTAAAGGGCCCACAACAACTACAAACAGCTGAGCATTACAACAGCTGACCAGGAGCAAAACTCGGCCTACCTGGGCACATACAAGGAGAGCAAACAGGCCACAACAGAAGGACACATGTAGCCAACATAGGGGTCACCCCTGGAACATTGAGAACTGAGGGAAGCACACTGCAGACCTCCTAAGCCATCACTGGTATAAGCTTACCTATCCAAGAGCAGGAGACGTAGCTGACCTACCTAATACATAGACACAAGCGCAGGGAAAGAGGCAAAATGAGGAGGCAAAGGAATACATTCCAAGCAAAGGAACAGGACAAAACCCCAGAAAAGGAACTAAGTGAAACAGAAATGAGCAACCTACCTGACAGAGAGTTGAAACTAAGAGTGTTAAGGATGCTCACTGATCTGGGGAGAAGAATAGATGAACTCAGTGAGAATGTCAACAAAGAAATGGAAGATATAAAAAAGAACCAACCAGAAATGAAGAATACGACACTGGAAATGAAAAATTCACTAGAGGGACTCAAAAGCAGAGTAGAGGATACAGAAGAACGGATCTGCGAGCTGGATGAAAGACTAGAAGAAATTACCCAAGCTGAACAGGTAAAAGAGAAAAGAATTAAAAAGAGTGACGACAGTCTAAGGGACATCTGGGACAACATCAAGCGTACTAACATCCATGTTATAGGTGTCCTGGAAGGAGAAGAGCGAGACAAAGGGGCAGAGAATCTATTTCAAGAAATAATAGATGAAAACTTCCCTAACCTAAGGAAGGAAACAGACATCCACGTACAGGAAGCACAGAGAGCCCCAAACAAGATAAACCCAAAGAGGCCCACACCAAGACACATCATAATCAAAATGTCTGGAATTAAAGATAAAGAGAGAATCCTAAAAGCCGCAAGAGAATGTCAAGTTACATACAAAGGAAACCCCATAAGGCTATCAGCTGACTTCTCAGCAGAAACCTTACAGGCTAGAAGAGAATGGCACGATATATTTAAAGTGATAAAAGGAAAAAACTTACAGCCAAGAATACTCTACACAGCAAGATTATCATTCAAAATGGAAGGAGAGATCAAAAATATCCCAGACAAGCAAAAATTAAAGGGGTTTGTCACCAAGAAACCAGTGCTACAAGAAATAATAAAGGGACTGATTTAAGGGGAAAAGAGAAGACCACAAATAGGAAAAATTATCTGTTTCCATGGTAAAAGGGCAATGGATACAAATGCACAAAAAAGAGGTTAGATATGATATCAAAAACATAAAATGAAGGAGGAGGGGAGTTAAAGAGTAGAGCTTTCAGACAGAGGACAAACTAAAGAGACCATCAATTCTGTATAGAATAAGGACGGAACAGAGAAGGACTACTAAAAGACTGAGAAAAAAAGTTTAAAAATGGCAGTAAGTACATACTTATCAATAGCTACTTTAAACGTCAATGGACTAAATGCCCCAATTAAAAGGCATAGGGTGGCTTATTGGATTAAACACCAAGACCCATATATATGCTGCATACAAGAGACACACTTCAGACCTAAAGACACTCACAAACTGAAAGTGAAGGGATGAAAAAGGATACTCCACGCAAATGGCAATGAAAAGAAAGCTGGAATAGCAGTAATCATATCAGAAAAAATAGACTTTAAAACAAAAACTGTAAAAAGAGACAAAGAAGGGCATTACATAATGATCAAGGGAACAATCCAACAAGAGGTTATAACACTTGTAAATATCTATGCACCTAATGTAGGTGCACCTAAATATATAAACCAATTGTTAACAAACATAAAAAGAGAAATAGACAGTAACACAATAATATTAGGGGACTTGAACACTCCACTTATACCAATGGATAGATCATCCAAACAGAAGATCAATAAGGAAACATTGGCCTTAAATGACACACTAGAACAGATGGACCTAGTAGATATATACAGAGCATTCCATCCAAAAACCGAAGAATACACGTTCTTTTCAAATGCACATGGAACATTCTCCAGGATTGATCACATATTAGGCCACAAAACAAGTCTCCATAAATTTAAGAAGATTGAAATAATACCAAACATCTTTTCTGACCACCACGGTATGAAACTGGAAATCAACTATAGGAAGAAAATCAGAAAAGCCACAAATATGTGGAGATTAAACAAAATGCTACTGAACAATGACTGGGTCAGTGAAGAAATCAAAGAAGAAATCAAAAAATACCTGGGGACAAATGAAAATGAAAATACGACATGCCAGAATTTATGGGATACAGCAAAAGCGGTTCTAAGAGGCAAGTTTATAGCAATACAGGCCTATCTCAACAAACAAGAAAAATCTCAAATAAACAATCTAACAATGCACCTAAAGGAACTGGAAAAAGAAGAACAAACAAAGCCCAAAATCAGTAGAAGAAGGCAAATAATAAAAATCAGAGCAGAAATAAATGAAATAGAGACTAAAAAAAAATAGAAAAAATTAATAAAACCAAGAGCTGGTTCTTTGGAAAGATCAACAAAATTGACAAACCTTTAGCTAGACTCACCAGGAAAAAAAGAGAGAAGGCACAAATAAGTAAAATCAGAAATGAAAGAGGAGAAATTACAACAGACACCTCAGAAATACAAAAGATTATAAGAGAATACTATGAAAAGCTATATGCCAACAAATTAGACAATCTGGTAGAAATGGATAAATTCTTAGAATCATACAACCTTCCAAAACTGGATCAAGACGAAGTAGAGAATTTGAATAGACCAATCCCCAGTAGGAGATCAAAACAGTAATCAAAAACCTCCCCCAAAATAAAAGTCCAGGACCAGACGGCGTCCCTGGTGAATTCTACCAAACATTCAAAGAAGACTTAATACCTATCCTTCTCAAACTTTTCCAAAAAATTGAGGAGCAGGGGAAGCTCCCTAACTCATTCTACAAAGCCGACGTTACCCTGATACCAAAACCAGAAAACGACAACACAAAAACAGAAAATTACAGGCCAATATCACTCATGAACATCGATGCAAAAATCCTCAACAAAATACTAGCAAATTGCATACAACAATACGTTAACAAGATTATACACCGTGATCAAGTGGGATTTATTCCAGGTATGCAGGGATGGTTCAACATTCACAAATCAATCAACATAATATACCACATTAATAAAATGAAGAATAAAAATCACTTGATTATCTCAATAGATGCAGAGAAAGCATTTGACAAGATACAGCATCCATTTATGCTAAAAACTCTGAATAAAATGGGTATAGCAGGAAAGTACCTCAACATAATAAGGCCATATATGACAAACCCACAGCTAATATCATCCTCAATGGTGAAAAACTGAAAGCTATCCCTCTAAGAACAGGACCCACACAAGGATGCCCACTGTCACCACTCCTATTTAACATAGTACTGAAAGTCCTAGCCAGAGCAATCAGGCAAGAAAAAGAAATAAAAGGGATCCAAATTGGAAAGGAAGAAGTGAAACTGTCACTATTTGCAGATGACATGATTTTATATATAGAAAACCCTAAAGAATCCACCAGAAAACTTTTAGAAGTAATAAACGAATACGGTAAAGTTGCAGGATACAAAATCAACATACAAAAATCAGTTGCATTTCTATACACTGAGAATGAAGTAGCAGAAAGAGAAATTAAGAATACAATCCCATTTACAATTGCAACAAAAAGAATAAAATACCTAGGAATAAACTTAACTAAAGAGGTGAAAAATCTGTACACCGAAAACTATAAAACATTGCTGAACGAAATTGAAGAAGACACAAAGAAATGGAAAGATATTCCATGCTCTTGGATTGGAAGAATTAACATAGTTAAGATGTCCATACTTCCTCACGCAATCTATAGATTCAATGCAATCCCTATCCAAGTTCCAACAACATTTTTCACAGAAATAGAACAAAGAATCCTAAAATTTATATGGAACAACAAAAGACCCCGAATAGCTAAAGGAATCCTGAGAAAAAAGAACAAATCTGGAGGTATCACACTCCCTGATTTCAAAATATACTACTAAAGCTATAGTAACCAAAACAGCATGGTACTGGCACAAAAACAGACACACAGATCAATGGAATAGAATCGAAAGCCCATAAATAAACCCACACATCTATGGACAGCTAATCTTGACAAAGGAGCCAAGAACATACAATGGAGAAAAGAAAGTCTCTTCAACAAATGGTGTTGGCAAAACTGGATAGCCACATGCAAAAAAATGAAAGTAGACCCTTACCTTACACCATACACAAAAATTAACTCCAAATGGATTAAAGCCTTGAATGTAAGACCTGAAACTATGAAACTTCTAGAAGAAAACATAGGCAGTATGCTCTTCAAGTCGGTCTTAGCAACATCTTTTCAAGCACCATGTCTGACCGGGCAAGAGAAACAATAGAAAAAATAAACAAATGGGACTACATTAAACTAAAAAGCTTCTGTACAGCAAAGGAAACCATCAACAAAACAAAAAGACAACCTAACAATTGGGAGAAGATATTTGCAAACCATACATCTGATAAGGGGCTAATCTCCAAAATATATAAAGAACTCATGCAGCTCAACAACAAAAAAACTAACAACCCAATTAAAAAATGTGCCACAGACCTGAACAGACATTTCTCCAAAGAAGATATACAGATGGCCAACAGATACATGAAAAGATGTTCAAAATCATTAACTATCAGGGAAATGCAAATCAAAACTACAATGAGATATCACCTCACGCCCGTCAGAATGGCTATAATTAACAAGACAAGAAACAACATGTGTTGGAGAGGATGTGTAGAGAAGGGAACTCTCATACACTGCTGGTGGGAGTGCAAACTGGTGCAGCCACTATGGAAAACAGTATGGAGATTCCTCAAAAAATCAAGGATAGAACTACCATATGATCCAGCTATTCCACTGTTGGGTATTTATCCAAAGAACTTGAAAACACCAATGCGTAAAGATACATGCACCCCTGCGTTCATTGCAGCGTTATTCACAATAGCCGAGACTTGGAAGCAACATAAGTGTCCATCAAGGGACGAATGAATAAAGAAGATGTGGTATATATACACAATGGAATACTACTCAGCCATAAGAAATGATGAAATCCAGCCATTTGTGACAACATGGATAGTCATTGAGGGTATTATGCAAAGTGAAATAAGTCAGAGGGAGAAGGTCAAATACCGTATGATTTCCCTCATTTAGTAGTAGATAATAACAACAGTAAACAAACACATAGAGACAGAAAAAAAAAAAAAAAACAAACCGTGGAGTGGCCCAAGAAGAAACCTGATGTCTCCAAGAGAGGTTGAGAGGAGAGAACGGTGGCAGGTTCTCTAAGGGTCAGAGACCTGTAGCCCTCCTACCCAGCACCCTCAGAGTGGCAAAACCTCCGGTGGTGTATCCCTGGGGACAGAACACTGAACATAACTGTTTTGAGAACAAGGGAAGAAACCTTCTGTAGCCAAGCCTATGACAAGTCCAGTGCCATGAGGGGCATGTCTCTTCCCACCTCCAGACCTGCAGGCCTTGTCAATATCAAGGTGTACTTTGAGGGGCTGTGGCAACAGAGGCACCGACCGTGGTCTAAAGATAGGTGCCTTGTCCATTTCTTGTACCACATTAACCCTGGGATGTAGGAAGAGCTACTGGAAGGTGTGAAGGGGGTTGTGGGGACGGGGTGCAACAGTCCCGGACACTGTTTTCCTTTCAGCCGGGCAGGTTAGGATTCTAAGCTAGATTTCATCAAATTTAGAAAAATAAAGAAATGTGATAGTTCTTCCACCTATATGGAAGGAGCAAACTCATGCCTGATATACACGTGTTTTTAAAACACAGTAAGAATGTAATCACACTGTATAATGTATCATCATCGTTCTGTGCTGTTAAATATTCTTTTGCAAGACAATTTAAAATAGCTACATAGTAACTCATTTTGTAGCCAAAGTACAATCTGTCCACTTCCCCATAGCTGGATATTTAGGTGGTTTCTACCAGACTTATAAAAATTTCTGAGATAAACAATACCATTGCCATATGTCTTTACTCACATCCCTTATTTCATTGAGATAATTTCCAAAAGAATTCTTGGGTCAAGGATTTTACAGAATTCTAAAGTTCTTGAACTCTTGATATATGCTGACAAATTATCCCACAAAAAGGGAGCATCAGCTTACTTTTTACCAGTAAGACAAGAAATTGCCCATTTCCTGGCACCCTGTTTAATTCTGGAAAGTAATATTTTTCAAATCTTGGCAGTTGAATTGGTGAAAAATGGTATTGCCTTAACACCATTTTTTAAAATAAAAGTGCAATTACTTCTGTTAATCGTCAAAACAAACAAACAAACAAACCCCTCTAAAGAGTGTTCTACACTTGCTATGTCCCTGTCATCACTCCCTGTCATACCTAAACATGTGCCATATTTCTATGATATGGCATCCATCTCCACTAGTCTACTGAAATTGTTCCATTGGAGCCACCCGATGGCTTGATTCACAAAGCCAGTGTGTTTGGGGGTTTTTTTGGACAATTCTACAACAGTTTATTCTGCAGAACCCCTCTCCTTTCTCTTGCATATGTGGCAGCATATTTGTTTGTTTCTGCACATCTCTCTCTCAACTACCTTTCCCTGCATCCTTCATGGACTCTTCTCAAATATTGTTTTCCACAGGGTTCCATCTCAGATTTTCTTCATTTTATTTTCCACCATGATTTCTCCGGATAGTCTACTCTAATCCCAACTTTCATCTAATACATGTTTATATGCCAATAACTCCCAAACTGTATCTTTAGCCTCTTCTTCGAGTTTCAGAATCATAATAAATATTTCCATCTTCTAGATATCCCCACGCATCTGTTACACTAAGACCTAAATCTCAACATGTGCAAAACAGAACTCATCATCTTCCCTCAAAAGGGCCCTCATGCTCATCTATGTTCATAGTGGGTCAGTGATCACAGCCAGTAACAAAACCTAAAATAGGCTTATCTTTATTTCTTTCTCTTCCTCATTTCCAAGAAATATAAAGTCCTTAGCATGGTGCCTGGCTCATAGTAAGTGCTCAGTAAAATTTGTCAGTTGACCTTAAAAACAAATTTCTAATTTAGAATTTTTAAAGAAAACAAGATTAATTTGGAAGGCATAAATATGAATATGTGGTAGGCTTAGTAAATAGCTAACTTAATCATAAATTTACCCAAAACAAGTAACAAATAACATGTGTGGTACTAATATTAACTTACATCCTTCCTCTCTAGGGAAGTAATGAAACATTGTAATTCTAAGGAGTTTTGCTTTCTTCTAAGGTGTGCTTTTCCATAAAATGCCTCCTCCATTTGAGTGCCTGGAATTTACTTCAGACAGTGTGTGCTATGCTGTATTAGCTTCATGCCCCCCTCTATTCTGTAAGGTCTTTGCCAACCTGTGGCAGTGAGGAAGGGGGATTTTATATACTACTTGATTTTCCTCCTGAAAAAAGAGAAACTTTTAGATTGAGCATAGTTGTCTGTGACCTAAAAAAGACTTCTCCAGAATGTAGAAGTCATGGACTCCACATGTTTCTTAAGCTATACTACTAACATTCCCAATGGATACAGATGCTTGGTAAGAAGAGAGGGTTGCTATAAATGAATACATGCTCTCCACTAATCATTTTTTAAACTTTCTAATCTTAAGAAGTCCTTTTTTAACCCATTATCAATCACAGGATTAAATTATGAGGTCTTTACAGACAAAACCTACAGACAATACTTTAATACATTTGCACATTATGCACAGCACATTTAAGAAATTTAAGCAATAAGCTTGGAAGTCTCAATCTTAACTCTTTCTGACTAAAAACATTTTATAGATATTTGCGCATCTTGAGGAAAACTCTTCTTTTCAGTATGTTCCTACCAACTTACAAGGACTCAGTGGTTTCCACTGACCCTGGCAATGACACAGAATCAGAATGTTCAGCTGCTGTGCCTGAGTGATCATTTTCTGGTTAGTGATTTTGGTGGGTAATTGTTAACTTGTTCTACTGGTAATGATACTAGGTCTATATCTACACCTCTTTTTAATTTTACCCTCCCATGTTGATCAAGGACATATAAAAGCACTTGGCTGCAATGTGTATGACTCTGCACTGCCCTAACTTCACCACCTTCAGGGCTGGCCCCCTGCAGGTAAGCACTGCTGTGTTGGCTATCCAATGCCCACTCCCGTTGGCCTCTGTCCTCACCTACTGGTGTTAACATTTTGAATATCACCCCTGACCATCTCTGCTTTTGATCTGAACCTTGGTCACTAGCAAATTGGCACATCATTGCTTGATACCAATGTGTCTCTGACTCACATCTAATAGATGGACTCTACTTCCCATGGGCAGAATTTATTCATTAAAACTCAACCACGAGATTCTATATTTTCAACACACAAATTTCTTTACCTGGCTCCCTGACATTTAGGAATATTTGGCCTTACAGGCTTCCTCTGCTAGAAATAGATTGTTCCATTTAAGTCCTAGGTGTTAGGATGCCAAAAGTGGCACTCACCTCCCCGCTAATGTGTCCACTTTAAGCATCTGATCTTGCCTACAATTTTACGCCTGCTCTCTTAGTCAGCTCAGGATGCCACAACATAATACCATACACTGGATGGCTTAAACAACAGAAATATATTTCTCACAGTTCTTGAGGCTGCAAATCTGAGATCAGGGTGCCAGCATGGTCAGTTTCTGGTGAGAGCTCTCTTCCAAACTTGTGGATGGCTGCCTTCTCACTGTGTCTTCTCATGGCAGAGAGAGAGAATGAGCTCTCCGGTGTCTCTTCACATCAGGACACTAATCCTATCAGGCTAGGGCCCCACCCTAATGATTTCATTTAACCTTAATTAGTTCCTTGCTCCAAATGCAGTCACATTGGTAGTTAGGGCTTCGACACGTTAATTTGAGGAGACACAATTCAATCCACAGCACCTGCTTTGTGCTGATTACATGGGAAGTGAATTGTAAACAAATAAAAGGATTTCCAAAGAGTGGTGGGACCCAGACAACAGGTCAAGTGAGTTGTTAATGGGACCATCAGCCAGGTGGGATGGCTTCCTCATTGATTAGCAGAAGTTCTGGAGCAAAGTAGTGAAAGAAGAGAGGGCGTATTTTATCTAGAGCTGAAGGTGGACAAGGCAGTCAGGGTAAACAAACAAGAACTGTAAATTTTAACAGTAAAGATTAGCAAAAATGTCAGAGCCATTTATAACCAGCAGACCATAAAATCCATCTTGCTGAATTTCCTACAGGATTCAGGTAAAGAAACTGAGGCCCCAAGAGGTTCTAAGACAGGGAGTCCTTGGCAAACCAGGATAAGCTGGACATCCTGTTTTTCCAATATGACACAATATTATATGAATATAAAAAAGAAGACATTCCTCAAAGAATATTAAAGCCCCAAATACACCTGAATTGTGACCATGTGATGCTGTAATGACAAATACAGAACTGTATTTTCATAGAACATTGCTTTGCAGAGACTGGCAAACTCCAAACTTCCAACAAGTTTCCCTCACACATGGGGTTTATTAGAGGCCCTGCATTTCCCTTGGCAAGGGAGACAAGTTGCATTTAAATACTAACACGAGCTGCTTTTCATAATGTATGCAGAGTGGGCTTCAACCATGTGTTGGAATGACATCAGCAATCCGCACATCCGGGCTGCAGAGGTTCAGAATCATTGCATGCCAGAAAGATGAGAAGAGTGGGGTTGTTATATGTCAGGGGAAAATGGACGAACTCATCCACTCCAGCTAACAGAGGACTCGAGAATTTGCCTCCAATTGATTGGAGTCTTAAAGAATCTCTGATCTTAGCTACAGTACTTATCTATATACATTATTTCCAATAGATATGAAAAGGAAGTGCTGGGAAATATGTCCTTTGTTTGCATTGTCAAATGGGTTCCATAAAAAAGCCATACTAAAGCACTGATAATTTGTGGATCTGCCTCTGGAACTCCAAAATGTATACCACACTGGAAATAGACTACAGTTGGACACCTTCCTTCAGGCTGTTCCCAGACACAAAACCTTCTTCACAGAACCCAAGTCTTCCAGCTTAATAATTAGAGATGTGTTTGTATTTAGAAGAGTGGACTAACACTGTGGCATCTCAACATTTTTTAAAAAATGATTTTTCAAGTTTTCATGAAATAAAATGGTTCCCACAATTTCTTTGGACTGGTAAGATTCAATCATTTTCTTTTTCTTGCTTGTGAGGGCAGTTCTGATACCTGCCCACATGCAGGTAGAAGCCAAGAGTCTGAAATTCTTGTGGACAGGGAAGAAGATAAATTGACCAGGCTGCTGCCGTTCTATCTGTGAGAAATATTCATGCAAAAAAATCATGGTGGACAAAATAAAGAGACTCATTCTTCCTGCTTGAACATATTATCTGCCATTAAGGCAAAGAAAATTTCACAGGAGTTTTAAGACGGAAGAAACAGTGTGTGGAGTTTTAAGTTTAAGCTTAAAAAAACTGGTTCACGACGCACCGACGCACCGCTTCTCTGGCCATGCTGAGGCCGCGTCCCACATACAGCAACTAGAGGGATGTGCAGCTATGACATACAGCTATCTACTGGGGGTTTGAGGGGAAAAATAAAAAAAAAAAAACTGCTTCAAACTTGTGGGTAAGAGTTGCTGGCTGTATGATTTGTGCAAAGAACTTCATCTCTCAGGTATGAAGTTTTCTAACCCAATTCCATGGGACGAGTGCATTGGCTCACCTCTTTGGTCCCTTCCACTACTAAATTTCTATGATGCTAAGATCCCTGAAACTATTTCAAAGCAATGGAAAAAACTGCTTTTCCTTCTTTTGAATAACACCAGCATGAAGACACACTTAAGCAGACCCAAAGGGATGACTCATATACTTTGTTACAGACTGAATGTTTATGTCTTCCAAAATTGATGTGTTGAAACCCTAGCCACCAGTGTGACTGTATTTGGAGATACAACCTACAGGGAAGTGATAAAGGTCTAGTGAGGTCATAAGAGTGGGACCCTAATCTAATAGGGCTGATGGCCTGAAGAAGAGGAAGAGACACCAGAGCTCATCGTCTCTCTCCCTCTCTGCCGTGTGAGGCCATGGCAAGAAGACAGTCACCTGCAACCCAAGGAGAGCCCTCTCATCAGACTCTGACCTGCTGGCACCTTGATCTTGGACTTCCAGGCTCCAGAACTGTGAGAAAAGAAACGTCTGTTGTTCAAGCCACCCAGTCTTGTTATGGCAGCCCAAGCAGACTAACACATACTTATATTTTTAAAAATTATTAAAGTCTCAATCCCTATTCTCATATCTTGACTCCTAATATTACATTCAGGCTCTGCCTAGACACATGCCCATTCTGTACCATGAACACTTTGGATTTGATTCTTCTAGGCAAATACTTAAAAATAAGACTTGTCTATGCATCTTACAAGCTGTGAACTCTTTTTAAAAAGTGAGCTAAAGTGGTCAATTGATTTTCAACAAGGATGCCAAGAACATTCAATGGAGAAAGGACAGTCTTTCCAGCAAATGGTCCCGGGAAAACTGGATATCCACATGCAAAAGAAGGGATTTGAACCCTTTTCTTACCTCATATACAAAAATTAACTCAAAATGTAGCAAAGACCTAAACTTGAGAGCTAAAACTATAAACTCTTAGAAGAAAACACAGAGGAAATCTTTATGACATTAGACATGGCAATGATTTTTATGAAACCAAAACCAGAGGCAACGAAAGAAAAATACGTAAATTGGACTTCATTTTAAGGAGCCAGCCTGGTGGCATAGTGGTTAAGTTCATGCGCTCCACTTCAGCGGCCTGGGTTCTCAGGTTCAGATCCTGGGTGTGGACCTACACACTGCTCATCAAGCCATGCTGTGGCGGGGTCCCACATACAAAATGGAGGAAGATGGACATGAATGTTAGCTCAAGGCCAATCTTCCCCAACAAAAAAAGAGGAAGACTGGCAACAAATGTTAGCTCAGGGCCAATCTTCCTCACCAAAAAAAAGAATTAAAAACTTTTAAAATTAAAAAAATTAAAAAACCTTCATTAAAATTAAAGTGCATCAAAGAATACTATCAAGAGAGTGAAAAGACAACCCACAGAATGGGAGAAAATGTTTGCAAATCATATATCTGATAAAGCACTAATATCAGGAACATATAAAGAACTGCTACAACTTAACACCAAAACAATGACAACAACAAAAACCAATTCCAAAATGGCCCAAAGAAGTTCAATAGACGTTTTTCTAAAGAAGATATACAAATGGCCAATAAGCACATGAAAAGATACTAACATCATTAGTCATTAGAAAAATGCAAATCAAAACCACAATGAGATACCACTTCACACCCATGAGGAAGTCTGTAATAAAAAAAAAAGATTGGGAAACAAAAACTGTTGGTGAGGATGTGGAGAAATTGGAAACTCGTTCACTGCTGGACGGAATGCAAGATGGTACAGCCACGGTGGAAAACAATTTGGTAGTTTCTCAAAAAGTTAAACATAGAATTATCACGTGATCCAGCAATTCTACTCCTAGGTATACACACAAAACAACTGAAAGCAAGGACTCAAACAGACACTTGCACACTGATGTTCATAGCAGTATTATTCACAATAGCCAAAAGGTAGACACAACCCAAGTGTGCATCAACAGATGAATGGATAAACAAAATGTGGTACATACAAAAAATGTAATATTTCTCAACCATAAAAAATAAAATTCTGATACGTTCTACAACACGGATGAATCTTGACAACATTATGCTAAGTGAAATAAACCAGACACAAAAAGACAAATATTGTATAATTCTGCTTATACGAGCCACCAAGAATAGGCAAATTCATAGATACAGAAGGGAAAATTGGGGTTACCAAGGGCTGGCTGAGGTGGAAATGGGGAGTTATTGTTTAATGGGTACAGAGTTTCTGTTTGGGATGCTGGAAAGTTGCGGTTATGTTTGTACGACTTTGTGAAGGTACTAAATGCCACTGAATTGAACACCTAAGAATGGCTAAAAGGGTAAATAGTACATGTATACTTTCTGACAATAAAAAAAATTGTTTTAAATACATCCTGAATTGACCCCACTCCAGCTCCTTACTATCAATCTAGCCCAAGTCACCGCACCTCTCCGTAGGACCCCAGTCATAGACTCCTAACCAGTGTTCCTCCCCTTCTCTAGCCTTCATGGCCATTGAATTTCTACACAGCAGCCACAATGGTCTTTTAAACATAAAAATCAAATTATGTCATTCAAAATTAAGTCTCCCAAAGGCTTCCTATCACAATTAAAATAAAATACAAATGCCCTCCCCACCCCTCGCTGCCGCGGCCGCCACGTCCTCCCAGGCCCACATCGTCTGACCTGCTGGACAGTCTTGCATCTCATCTCACACTCCGCCCTCTTGGCTCCCTCAATTGCCCCACATGGGCTGTCCAGCTGGCTCTCTCCTCTTTCCTCCATAGCATGACAACCTGGCTCCTCCTCATCTAATTCTCAGTTCAAATGTTACATCCATAGAGAAGTTTTCGCCAACTTCCATCTAAAGCAGCCCCCACCCTGTAGCCTTCTTTGTGTGATTATTCTGTTTTATTTTCCTCATAGAAATTATCATTGTCACTAGCTGGAACTATCTTGATTATTCATATATTTAAAAATTTATCCGTCTTCCTTTAGACTACAAACCCCACAAAAGCAGGGACATTGTCTATTTTGTTCACTGCTGTCTCTTCATTGCCAGAGGCTGTCACATAATAGATGCTCAATAAATATTCGTGAAATAAATAAGTAATATTTTAAAGTGGGCGAAAGCTCTCCCTATTCTATAACTATAGTTTACCAGAAAACAGCTCACAAATTTACCATTTCTGTCACACATTAGAAGTGAGTAAATTTTTTTGGTTCTCATATTTTTCTTGATTCTTGCTTGTTAATATGTTTCAATGAACTCTTAGCAATGTCCAAGTGTACTACTTTATTCTTTAGGATTCCTAAGTTCTAAGGAATGGAGATGTCAAAGCAATAAACATAATCCATTTATATTTTACACATAGAAAGTATCTAAAATTGCTGTATATAAAAATATTCTGTTCATCAAGATAAATTTTCAATATAAATACTATTTTTTTCATACTTTCATAAAAGTTACTTAAGAATAGTAGATTGGGGAAACTGTAAGAATAAGTCTTTTATAAAAATAGGTACAACCGATAAAGCCTTTAAACTCACTAAACTGTACAATGGAACATTCCCACAAAAGCTATGTTACAAGGCCCCAATTACTTCAGAATTAAAATCTTCCATTGCAGGAAAAATATGTACTCTTTCTTCAGAAAAATAGTACAGATTTAAGGTCCCTGGGAAAAAAATAATCACACTGGTTTCCTTGGGAATGTGTAGGATGCAAGAGAACTTGTTGCCAAGTGAAAGATAAAAATTCCTACAGCTCTACCCAGAAGATATAGCAAGCAAGCAGGAAGTGACCAGACCAAGAATCCATTAAATCATTCAACATTTCTTGAGCTTCTACTATATTGAGGAATCGGGAGCAACAAATGTAAGAGTTCTATAGGATTCTCTACACTTTGCACCTGGAGTTGCCACACATGCTGGATAGACTGTCAACAGTAGAACTTTAATCAGTTTCAAGCAGAACTGTGAATCCAGCTAAGCCCCATACCACCGTCCCCAGCGCATCCTTGAACATCATCCCAAATATAAGTGTCTTGGTTGTGCTGTTCTATCCTCTGCTCCCTCTGCCTGTCTTTTCACCCAAGCTGCCATTTCCTCAACATTGTGTTGTGTCCTCTGCAGTTCCCATCCCTCAGCCTTGTCTCAGGAGGCATCCATCTCCATCTCCGTCCCTTAGGCCCTCTTAAGTACCTGCTTTTACTACTCCCATGAATCTCAGGATGGTGGTGGGAGGTTTCTTGGTCCACGTAGCTGCTTTCACACTATTTTATCCTCATTTAAAAGCATCTTTGGCTCAGAATGGCCCTATCCAATGTTCTCTTATTAGTCTACATTACGGCCATATGCCAATCTCTTGTCTTGCCCACTTTTCGTTGAGGCCCTTGGCACTTGCCACATACCTTTCCTTTCAAAACTGAAAGCCACCAGTATCCCAGGGGACTGCAACATCTAAGTGGATCAACACTTCAACTTCATTCTCCTTTAGTAAACTATTTCCAGGGCCAAGTCCTGGACTGGATTGTTATGCAAAACTACTTTATCTCTGAAGTCATAAATCTCTTAGCTCATCAACCATAAATATCTTGTAAAACTCCAATTTCAGATTAATCTAAACAGCAGACTTTTTGCTGCCACAACTAAGCCACTGAACACTGCTTGGAAAAACCATTTGTCTGGGTGGAAAAATATGTTTTGCTTGATCTTTAGCTCTGCCCAATAATCCCTTTAAGTGTCCTTAGTCACCAACATCTCCTTTGCTTCTCAAGAACTACTCTGTGCTTCCATCTCTCTCTTCATCCCTTCGCCCCCTTCCTGACACATAGCAGGTGCTCCACTTCTTGCTTCATTGTGGCAATGGAGACTTCCCAGCCAGTAACTCCCTCAATGCCCCTACCCACCTAGCTTATCAGTTTTCATGTATCCACATATATCCATATCGCTGATCCCTTTGTTCAGGATAAGAGTAGCCATCCCTCAGTCTGCTCTCTGGATCCCATCCCTACCTGCTTCCTCTGGGATTTTGTTCCATTAACTCTTCCCATTTTCTACAGGATCTTCAAACTCTGTCTTCTGATGGCCCCTCCATCTCAGCATATAAAAAAATCTCAAACCGTATCCCTGTCTTTAACCTTTCCTTCATAGGCAAGTTTGGCGAAAGAGTAGCCATTGCTTGTAGTCTCATGTCCTCTTTTGCCATTTTACTCCCCAATCCAACTGATGGGGTGGTGAAAGCAGAGACATGCAAGCTATATAAAAGGGAGCATGGTATAGTAAGAAGTACCAGGCACAAAAGATCTTGGTTCTAGTCCTGGCTTGACCACTGTGTGTCTTGGGCAAAACACTTCTCTCTCTGTGCCTCAGACAAAGCACATGAACATATTTTATACACCATAAAATTAGCATTCAAGCACTTATGTGTGTGAAAGTGTTTATTATTTATAAAAGGATATTTCGATATTAATTTCTAATTATTCTTTCCTAATATTATTCACATTTTAGCGGGGATCTGGCTTTTCCTGGTGATAAATCTCTTTAGCAAAAAAGAGTGCTTATAATGGTGAAATTTCAGACATTGGGGTGGGTCAGCCCAAAGGGTATTTTGGACAAGTGGTCATCATTTCAGTACACTCTACTCACCTTGATAGCAACTCACCCTTGACTTAGGTTCGGCTAGATACGTGCAAAAGGGAGTTTAGACCTGAGCTATGGTAACAGTCTGTTGAAGATCACAAACTACTTTCCAAATGTTTGGGGTTCAATAAAATTCCAGATGTATTTGGCCCTGAGTAATTTTATTTTGTTTTTAGACCCATGTGTGTTTTAAAGAAAATTTTATCCATGTGTTTTTGATTCATTTATATTTCATTCACTAAAATTTGGTTTATTTCATAGTTACCTAACATCCAAGAAGGTTTTTTTAAAAAACAACTGTTTAAACTACTTTCCTTAAAAAAAAAAAAAAAAGACACTCTAAAGAAAAGGTCAAATAACAGGAAGCTGTGGTTTTCCAAGAGTAAATAAATTTTACACACCCAAAGTTTCCATTTTGAGTCCAAACTCCAAACCTGTCATCTCCGTGTTGTGTCTAAAGAAACCTTAAGAAAACAAGTTATATTCTCCAAAATAAGCAGAAAAGTGCCAGGTGAACACAAACTTAAAATTACTAACAAAACATGGCATTCATACCCACAAGTGCGAACATCTACCAGCTGATTTGCAAATAGATATTGGCTATGTAGCACAGAATCAGAAAGAGTACTTAGGCTTTCTATTATTAAGTGACTGTGGATCAATCACTTAATTTAACAGGGTCTCAGTTTCCCCTTAAGAATATGGAGTTAATAAGATCTGCCCTACCTATATCAAAGGGTTGAAGAAAGAGTCAAGGAGTATAAGGGATATTACGGCCACTTTGGAAAATATAAAATGCCATGTAATTACATTGTATCTAAAGAACAGTAGTAAAAAATGTACAATCATTACTGTGGAACAAAGAATTTTGCAAAAATGTCAATTTTTGATAATTGCAATGGAACACTATTAGTGGAAAAAATAAAGAAATTCGAATTCTAGTTTCTGTCTTCTTTAATTTATAATCATCAATTTTATAATGCTGTGGCATTTATTCTTTATCCAAATTCTTGATCCCTTATTTTTTTTTTGATCCAGGGGTATTTGAGAACAAATTCTAAGAATTTTAAAATTACAGGGTTGTAGTAAATATCCATTAAATATTTACAATTTGCCAGTCCCTTTAATGTACATTGTTTTTTTAATCCTCACTTAATTCTGTGAAATAGATATCGTGATCTTCAATTTACAGGTGAAGACATGAAAATAAACTAGTTGAAGGTCACATAGCAAGTGGGCAACACAATACCTGAACAAACACAGCCTTTATTTCCAATAATGAAGTTGTTTCTAATTTCTCAAAATATAAAGAAAAAATTTCTAGTTTGAAAAAAAAAGTAATACTCTTCCTGGAAATGTAAAAGTAATAAAAATAAGTAAAATAACCATCTTTAGTGCTTTCCTGGCTCAATCTTTACTTGCCTTGGACGAGTAGCTATTTATATTGTATCCTTAAGTATTAAGTTCAACATTTAAGTATTCAGTTAAACATCATCATGATTTGATTAACAAGGGAAATTTCATTGTTTCTGTAATGTTGGGGTTTATACCCTGTTCATTACCTGAGCACACATATGCTATTTTAGTTTCTTCAGTTTTAAAATGTACTATCGTGCTATTCGGTATTTCTTGAAATCCACACCAAAAAAGCCTCTCATAGGCTTTTCTAGAACAGACGGGGACCTCAAGAAATATTTTTAATGCAGTCCTAGAGTATAGAACATGGTTATCAGGCTTCCTTCCATGCTGCCCAATCGTTGCAATGTTTGTGTGTCTCCAGCCTGCGTATGGTTTCTACAGCTTCTGCAATTCACCAGGCTTTTTAAAAAAGAACCCTGTATCAGTTAGCTTTTCTGGCATAAAAACCACCTCACAATCTAACAGCGTAAAACAACATTTATTTAGTCCATGGCTCTGTGGATCGGCCCAGTGACTCTTCTGATCAGGGCTGGCTTGCTGATGTCTGCTGGGCTACCACATGGCATGCAGTCAGTTGGCCGGTTAGCTGGCTGGCTGGTCTAGGATGGCTTCACTGAGCTGTCTGGCACTTGGCACTGGTGGTTCAGAGTGACAGGAGTGACCAGGCTGTGTGAGTCTCTCATTGTCCAGCAAGCTAGCCCCAGCTTCTTCTTATAGTAGTCTCAGGGCCCCAAAAGAGGAAACCAAGAGCCTCTTGAGGCCTTGGCTTGATGTATGGAAGCCAAGTCAGGGAAGCGATGAGTTCAAAATCCCGAGAGGTCCCTCTGAGTGGAGCTGCCTCCCTTTACTAGGTGGCAGAATCATCAGTCACACAGACTTGTAGCTTCAAAGGATCATTAGCGTTGTGCGGCCCTGAAGGTAAAGAGCTTGCCACAGCTGGCTGGATAATTTCTGCAGTCTGTTGGTTTGGCTGCCACTCACAGCAGGCTGATTGGGGATTGGCAGCTATAAAGGACTAAGCAGAATGGCCCAAGTGAGACACACATTCCCCAGTCCCTAAAGAATCCAAGAAGGTGCTGGGACTCCTTTTGGTGCTAGAGAGATTGAAGAAATAGCAGTATTTTCTTGACTGCCAGAAGGATTGAGTATTGTGAATTTGTCTACGTAGTTCCAAGAGTCAACTTGGCAAGGAGGACCCTGAGTTTTGTCAGGGTTTATCAGCCGCCCCAGCTGATTGAGATGTTATAACATCAGAGTCAGGGTAGTTTCACCTGAGGCTTCTGACTTGCCAGCCAACATCAGAGGTTTGAGGCGCTTACTCTAAATCTTGACCCCTCACTTGTGGCAAGAAGCAGGGCTTTTGTCCCAGTAGCACTTCTCTACATGTCATGCTCGCTGAGAGCAATCCCTTATTGCACTTATGGGACATATCAACAAAGCAATTGCTATTATACATTCAGATGTATAACAGCAACAGTAACATTAAATTAGCCCAAGAGGTCCCACCCACAGCATTCTTTCCCCTCCCAACATTTTCCTGTATACTTGGGTGGTTGCACATGGCCTTCAGTCCCATTTGGAGACCAAGAGTCCTCAGCCTCACCTCTTCTTTCTCTTAAAGCATTTGAGATTAGGTAGAGAGAGAGGGAGGGATCAGGGCACAAAAGGAGAGAGCAGCTTCATGCCAGTAAGGAAGGTGGATTTACTTTCTGTTTTGTGCAACCTGGAGGCTGCTTAAGACTTAATCAAATGAACTTCTAATGTTTTTGATCTACCCAAACCTCTTTATTCTTGTTGCTGACACTGATTACTTCCACTTTGGAGATTCCTTGACTCAGCAGCTACAGTCACATTGCCTTTTGTCTGGAGTCTCAGGACTTGCTGCCCCATCGTCATGATAAATATTCCTTCCTTCTCTGCCCAGAGGAGAGTCAGCAAACTCCAGAGCCCCATTCAGGAGACTTGTTTTAATTGTTGTCCTCAACTTCTAAACATTCATCAACAGGTTGTATAATGGAGGACCCTTATTCCACACCCCTCCTGGCACCTGGTGGAGAACATTTGCTACTGGATCATAGGAGGTCTTCTCAGATTCCCTAACCAAGCCTAGAAGGCCCTCATCCTTTCTCTTCCAGAAAGCTATGTCTCTGTCAGCATTTCATCCTCATCTCCAAATGTTTTCAGTGACTGTGAAGGGTCTGAGATTATACCATACTTGCAAGCTGAGAAATCAGCCTGCCATAGTTTCATGGTTGCTGGCAGAAGACATGAGATTCCTGAGTCAAAGACAAAAACATTTATTACTAACAGCACAGCAAGCAGCATGAGCTTCATGTGTGCATCAATCTTTCTTGGCCTCAGGTCCCACTAGGGCACTGGGAAGCAGCTTGGGTGGATGCTGCACACGTATTGAGTTTGCATCACAGCTGAGCAATCTCAAGTTTGGAGAACCCAAGTATTTTATAATGGATGGCAAGCAAACCTGCCTGACTGCCCTGGAGGGAGACATGACTTTTATTTTACTGGACAGTGTTAGGAGACAATTCTCATGCATTTCTGCATACCTTGCTATCAGAGACACTGACAGCCTTTCTTCTGGAATATCTTTTCAAGGATGCTCCATACAACATCCCTGTGTGCTACAGACATAGTGACAGAAAAGCTTTCACAGTGACCTGGACATATTACAGGGCATTCTCTTATTTTGGCCCCACTCAAACTTTGTAGCTTTTTTGGTTCCTGGGTCAGAGCACACTCCCAAATTAGGTCTATGTTGCCTCAAAAATTCAAAGAGGCCCGCTAGGTCCTTTGTCTCCTTCTTAGTATTGGAAAAGCCAGATGGAATAACTTGTCATTCACCTTGGAAAAGTTATCTTGATATTCCCCAAACTGCTGGATAACTAGAAATTCCACTGAGGTGGCAGACCCATGCATTTTCCTGGAACTTTTTTTCCTATTCTCAGGCAAACATGCATTTTACAAAGAGCAATTTTTACTTCCTGCTCTCTAAGTTGAATCAGTATGATATCATTCATGTAAAGGATCACTGTTAAATCCTATGGAATAGAGAGGTGATTTAGCTTTCTATGGACTAGGCTATAACATTGGGCTGGAGAGTTGATGCAGTTGGAGCTTGGATGGTATTGATATATTGCTGGATGTGTTCAGTGAAAGTAAATTGCTTCTCATGCTCTTTACTAAGAGATGTAGAAAAGAAAGATTATTTTCCAGATCAATAACTGCATGCAAGGTACCAGGAGATGTGTTTATTTGCTCTAGAACAGTGCTTATCAAGGGGAGGAAGGTTTTTTATCCAGAGACATTGGCAATACCTGGAGGTGTTTTTGGTGGTCACATTTTAAGTAGAGGGTGCTACTGGCATCCTGCTGGTAAAGGCCAGGGATGCTGCTAAACATCCCACAATGCATAGAACAGGTCCTCACAACAAAGAATTATCTGGTCCAAAACATCAACAGTGCCAAGTTTGAGAAACTCTGATCTAGAGTAAAATTAGAACAGGAACAGAGCTGCAGTTGGAGTCAATGCCTGGTTAAGTTTACAATAATCCACTGTCATCTTCCAAGATCCAGCATCTTCTGAACAGGACAAATAGATGATTTGAATGGGACTATGGTAATAATCACCACCCTTGAATCTTTCAAGTCCTTGGTGGGGGTGCTGATCTCAGCAATGCCTCCAGAAATGTGTTACTTCTTCTGGTTTATTGTTTAATGAGGTAGAAGCAGTTCCATATGCTTCCCCTTGGCCTTTCCTACCACAATAGTCATCACTCCAGAGATCCAGGAACCCAAATGGGGATTCTGTGTGTTGTTGACTGTGCTTATTCCAATTTTGCATTCCAGAGCTGGGGAGATAACCTCAGAATGGACTCAGGGATCCACTGGATGATTTGTTAAACATAATCTTTATATTGAATAGATGGAATACTAGAGTGGATTTATAATGTAAGATCTATTTATTGATCCTCTAAATATGTCCCCCGGGAAGTTCAGAGAACATTCTCATTAACAAGACTGCGAGAAATATATTTGTGTGGGGAGCCTTGGCATCCTTGAAAAGCTCTGTGGCTTCTATTTTTTATAGGCTAAAAATGACAGCAGGAATGACTGTTCTCAAACTAGGCTCCCTGTAATCAGTGCAGATTAAGGAGTCCTGGAGAATCTCCAAGACTGACACAAGCCCAAACTCTATTGTTTATGCAACCTCCCTGAGCTGCTATTTTGGTGAAGAAGTAATTTTGAAAATGAGAAAAAATGTCCTTTGTGTGACACTTTTGCTGCCAAAAAGTGATGTGTAGGTGTCACCTATAAAGACTTTCATATTTGCACATTAAAGAAGGAAACAAAACTTCTAAACTACTTAAAAATCATCCCAAGATTTATAGGGAGTTTTAAAACCACTTGATAAATATTTAACACTTTTCTATTACATTGACAATAAGTGATGGACACCTTGATAGATGGCTATTTACTAGTTAAACTGTAACAATAAATTACAAATTGGAGATGGACTGAAAAATATCGGCCAATAATTGACTAGCGAAGTATAGCAGAATTTTCTGACAATGCCTACCTGAAATTTGCAGTCGTAAATTTTGTCTCTTATCTTTATGGAGTATGTTTAAAATATGTCAGTCTTTAAAACTGAGTAACATCATGAACTGAATTTAAAACAAGTCCTTTGAATTATTGTATCAAAAGTGTTAAGATAAGATTTTCTGAAAATCACATTAGTTTCACCAAAAATATATAAAAGCAGATGGTTGGTCAGCGTCATGGAGGAGTGAGCTTTCCCCGTGAACTCTTCCCCCAATAGGATACAACAAAAAGAACAGTCACAGACCAACAACGGAATCCCAGACAGTGAAAAGCTAGATCGGAAAGATCCACACTGCCGCACATCTGATAGTGGAACGTGCTGGCCCCCAGAGGAAGTGGGGAGAGGTAAGGAGAACTCCTCTCCCTCCCCATCAGATCAGTGATCCTGGTCTGCGTGGCTCCCAGAGAGAGGGGAGGGGTGGCCCTCTGCGGGGAAACTGTAGCTCTTTGGGCTCACTCAGCCAGTGGGAAACTCCCACACAGAGGACTCAGAAGAGCCACAGGGCTACCATCAACATCTGAGCACCCCAGAGAGCAGATAACGAGGGGTGAACGAGAAGCCCCCTGTGCCAGCAACCCAGAGGGCAAAAGAGAGAGCCCCCCCACCCCCACAAACCGGACCCTGCAGCTCAGCCAACCAGACCAGACCAAACCATCCGACCTGCGGATGGCAGCGGAAAAACCATGGCAGAGGGCAGGGGGCTTAGATTACACAGCCCTTTACCACCACACAGTGGTGGCAGGTGGAAATTGCAGCCAGAGATTTCCAGGATGAGGAAAACAAAGCCAACACAGGAACCACAATGCTAAGATACATGAAATCACCAGACCAGAAGGAAAATGACAAGCACCCAGAAACCAACCCTGAAGACACAGAAATCCATAATCTAAATGGCAGAGATTTCAAAATAGCTATCATAAAAACACTCAATGAAATACAAGACAACACAGACAAACAATTCAATGAGATTAAGAGTTTCTTCACAAAAGAGATTGAAATCATAAAGAAAAACCAATCAGTGCTGATGGAGATGAAGAACACAATGGAGGAGATAAAGGAGAATCTGGAATCTTTAAAGAACAGAGCTGACAATATGGAGGAAAGAATTAGCATTTTAGAGGATAGGAATACAGATATGCTCCAGATGGAAGAGGAGAGAGAGCTAAGACTAAAAAGAAATGAAGAAAGTCTCCGAGAAATATCTGACTCTATTAGGAAATGTAACATAAGAATTATAGGTATTCCTGAGGGAGAAGAGAGGGAAAGAGGAACAGAGAGCCTATTCCAGGAAATAATAGGTGAGAATTTCCCAAATCTGGGGAAGGAGCAGGAAATACGAGTAAGCGAAGCCAACAGGTCACACAAATATATCAACAGGCAAAGGCCCTCTCCACGATACCTAGTGGTAAGGCTAGCCAGAGTCAATGACAAAGAAACAATATTAAGGGCAGCTAGACAAAAACAAAAAATAACGTACAAAGGAACTCCCATCAGGCTCTCAGCAGATTTCTCAACAGAATCTTTACAGGCTAGGAGAGACTGGAATGATATATTCAAAATACTGAAAGACAAAAACTTCCAGCCAAAAATACTTTATCCAGCAAAAATATCCTTCAAATATGATGGAGAAATAGTAACTCTCCCAGATAAACAAAAGCTAAGGGAGTTCATGGCCACGAGACCCCCACTACAAGAAATACTCAAGAAGGCCCTCAGGTCTGAAAAAAATAAGAGAAAGGGAATACAAAGCTTGGAGCAAGGAGAAAAATAGGTAGATAAACTCAGTAAAACAGTAGATCTTTGCTGGACTAGGTTAACAACCACTTAAATACTAAAATCAAAGATCAAAGGAAGGAATTCATCAAAAATAAATTTAACCTCATCACTATAAACACACAGCCACAACACAAGATAGAATAAGGTATAACAAGAACGACTTAGAAGGGGAAGAGGAAAGTGATTGAATGGACTTAGTATAAGGAAATAGGAGGTCATCAGATAATGGAACATCTCATACACAAGATTTTTTACACAAACCTCAAGGTAACCACTAAACAAATAATCAAAACAAAACCACATATGATAAACAAAGAGAAAACTAGAAGAGTCATAAGACAGAACAACCAAACTGAATTGGCAGTCCAAAACAAATGGGACAAAAAACAAAGGAAATGCAAAAGAACCAGAAAATAAGTGACAAAACAGCAACATTAAGCCCTCATATATCAATAATTACCCTAAATGTAAATGGATTAAACTCTCCAATCAAAAGATACAGAGTGGCAGGATGAATTAAAAAGCAAGACCCAACAATATGCTGCCTCCAGGAAACACTTCTCAGCACTAAAGAGAAGCACAGGCTCAGAGTGAAAGGATGGAAGACAATACTCCAAGCTAATGGCAAACGAAAGAAAGCAGGTGTTGCCATACTCATATCAGACAAAGTAGACTTCAAGATAAAACAGGTTAAGAAAGACAAAGAAGGGAAATATATAATGATAAAAGGGACACTCCACCAAGAAGACATATCACTTATAAATATATATGCACCCAACATAGGAGCACCAATGTACATAAAGCAACTATTAACAAACCTAAAAGGAGACATTAACAACAACACAATAATAGTAGGGGATCTTAATACCCCACTTACATCAATGGATAGATCATCCAGACAAAAAGTCAATAAAGAAATAGTAGACTTAAATGAAAAACTGGACGAGATGGACCTAGTAGACATATACAGAGCTCTACATCCAAAAACAGCTGACCACACCTTCTTCTCAAGCGCTCACGGAACATTCTCAAGGATAGACCATATGTTGGGAAACAAAGCAAGCCTCAATAAATTTAAGAAGATTGAAATCATAACAAGCATATTTTCAGACCATAATGCTATGAAACTGGAAATGAACCATGAAAAAAAAACTGGGAAAGTAACAAAAATGTGGAGATTAAACAACATGCTACTGAACAACCAATGGATCATTGATGAAATTAAAGGAGAAATCAAAAACTATCTGGAAACAAACAAAAATGAAAATATGCCATACCAAACCATATGGGATGCAGCAAAAGCTGTCCTGAGAGGGAAACTCATAGCGATACAAGCCCACCTTAAAAAACAAGAAAAAGCCCAAATAAACAACCTTAAATTACATGTGACAGAACTAGAAAAAGAAGAACAAACAAAGCCCAAAGTCAGCAGAAGGAGAGAAATAATAAAAATCAGAGCAGAAATAAATGAAATTGAGACCAAAAAAACAGTAGAAAGGATTAATGAAACAAAGAGTTGGTTCTTTGAGAAGATAAACAAAATCGGCAAACCCTTAGCCAGGCTTACTAAGAAAAAAAGAGAAAAGGCTCAAGTAAATAAAATTAGAAATGAAAGAGGAGATCCTTCTCAAACTCTTCCAAAAAATTGAGGAGGGGGGGAAGCTCCCTAACTCATTCTACAAAGCTGACATTACCCTGATACCAAAACCAGACAAGGACAACACAAAAAAAGAACATTACAGGCCAATATCACTGATGAACATTGATGCAAAAATCCTCAACAAAATACTAGCAATTCGCATACGACAATACGTTAAAAAGATTATACACCATGATCAAGTGGGATTTATTCCAGGGATGCAGGGATGGTTTAACATTCGCAAATCAATCAACGGAATACACCACATTAATAAAATGAAGAATAAAAATCACATGATCATCTCAATAGATGCAGAGAAAGCATTTGACAAGATACAGCATCCATTTCTGATAAAAACTCTGAATAAAATGGGTATAGAAGGAAAGTATCTCAACATAATAAAGACCATATATGAAAAACCCACAGCTAATATCATCCTCAATGGTGAAAAACTGAAAGCTATCCCTCTAAGAACAGGAACCAGACAAGGATGCCCACTGTCACCACTCCTATTTAACATAGTACTGGAAGTCCTAGCCAGAGCAATCAGGCAAGAGAAAGAAATAAAAGGGATCCAAATTGGAAAGGAAGAAGTGAAACTGTCACTATTTGCAGATGACATGATTATATATATAGAAAACCCAAAGAATCCACCAGAAAACTTTGAGAAGTAATAAACGAATATGGTAAAGTTGCAGGATACAAAATCAGCATACAAAAATCAGTTGCATTTCTGTACACTAACAAAGAAGCAGCAGAAAGAGAAATTAAGAATACCACCCCATTTACAATTGCAACAAAAAGAATAAAATACCTAGGAATAAACTTAACCAAAGAGGTGAAAGATCTGTACACCAAAAACTACAAAACATTTCTGAAAGAAATTGAAGAAGACACAAAGAAATGGAAAGATATTCCATGCTCTTGGATTGGAAGAATTAACATAGTTAAGATGTCCATACTTCCTAAAGCCATCTATAGATTCAATGCAATCCCTATCAAAGTTCCAACAACATTTTTCACAGAAATAGAACAAAGAATCCTAAAATTTATATGGAACTACAAAAGATCCCGAATAGCTAAAGGAATCCTGAAAAAAAGGACAAAGCTGGAGGCATCACACTCCCTGATTTCAAAATATACTACAAAGCTATAGTAACCAAAACAGCATGGTACTGGCACAAAAACAGACACACAGATCAATGGAATAGAATCAAAAGCCCAGAAATAAACCCACACATCTATGGACAGCTAATCTTGGACAAAGGAGCCAAGAACATACAATGGGGAAAAGAAAGTCTCTTCAACAAATGGTGTTGGGAAAACTGGATAGCCACATGCAAAAAAATGAAAGTAGACCTTTACCTTACACCATACACAAAAATTAACTCCAAATGGATTAAAGACTTGAATGTAAGACCTGAAACTATGAAACTTCTAGAAGTAAACATAGGCAGTACGCTCTTCGACATCGGTCTTAGCAACATCTTTTCAAACACCATGTCTGACCGGGCAAGAGAAACAATAGAAAAAATAAACAAATGGGACTACATCAAACTAAAAAGCTTCTGCACAGCAAAGGAAACCATCAACAAAACGAAAAGACAACCTAACAATTGGGAGAAGATATTTGCAAACCATACTTCTGATAAGGGCTTAATCTCCAAAATATATAAAGAACTCATGCATCTCAACAACAAAAAAGCTACCAACCCAATTAAAAAATGGGCAAAAGACCTGAACAGACAGTTCTCCAAAGAAGATATACAGATGGCCAACAGACACATGAAAAGATGTTCAAAATCACTAACTATCAGGGAAATGCAAATCAAAACTACAATGAGATATCACCTCACGCCTGTCAGAATGGCTATAATTAACAAGACAGGAAACAACATGTGTTGGAGAGGATGTGGAGAGAAGGGAACTCTCATACACTGCTGGTGGGAGTGCAAACTGGTGCAGCCACTATGGAAAACAGTATGGAGATTCCTCAAAAAATCAAGGATAGAACTACCATATGATCCAGCTATTCCACTGTTGGGTATTTATCCAAAGAACTTGAAAACACCAATTTGTAAAGGTACATGCACCCCTGTGTTCATTGCAGCGTTATTCACAATAGCCAAGACTTGGAAGCAACCTAAGTGCCCATCAAGGGACGAATGGATAAAGAAGCTGTGGTATATATACACAATGGAATACTACTCAGCCATAAGAAACGATGAAATCCAGGCATTTGTGACAACATGGATGGACATTGAGGGTATAATGCAAAGTGAAATAAGTCAGAGGGAGAAGGTCATATACCGTATGATTTCCTTCATTAAGTAGTAGATAATAACAACAATAAACAAACACATAGGGACAGATATTGTATTGGTGGTTACCAGAGGGGAAGGGGGGAGGGAGGAGGGTGAAAGGGATAATTCAGCACATGTGTGTGGTGATGGGTTGTAATTAGTATTTTGGTGGTGAACATGATGTAATCTATGTAGAAATAGAAGTACAATGATGTACACCTGAAATTTTTACAATGTTATAAACCAATGTTACTGCAATAAACAAAAAATTTTAAAAAAAAAAAGAAATGAAAGAGGAGAAATTACAATGGATACCATGGAAATACAGAGGAGGATAAGAGAATACTATGAGAAATTACATGCCAACAAATTGGACAATCTAGAAGAAATGGATAAATTCTTAGACTCATACAACCTCCCAAAACTGAACCAAGAAAAAATGGAGAATCTGAATAGACGAATCACAAGTAAAGAGATTGAAATAGTAATCAAAAACCTCCCAAAAAATAAAAGCCCAGGACCAGATGGCTTCTCCGGTGAATTTTACCAAACATTCAAAGAAGATTTAATACCCATCCTTCTCAAACTATTCCAAAAAATAGAGGAAGATGGAACACTTCCTAAATCGTTCTATGAGGCCAACATCACCCTGATACCAAAGCCAGACAAAGACAATACAAAGAAAGAAAATTACAGGCCAATATCACTGATGAACATAGAAGCAAAAATCCTCAACAAAATATTGGCAAACCAAATACAACAATACATTAAAAAGATCATACACCATGATCAAGTGGGATTTATACCAGGGATGCAGGGATGGTTCAACATCCACAAATCAATCAATGTGTTACATCACATCAACAAAACAAAGAATAAAAACTATGTGGTCATCTCAATAGACACAGAGAAGGTGTTTGACAATATACAACATCCATCTATGATAAAAATTCTCAACAAAATGGGAATAGAAGGAAAGTACCTCAACATAATAAAGGCTATTTATGACAAACCCACAGCCAACATCATACTCAACGGGGAAAGACTGAAAGCCATTCCTCTGAGAACAGGAATGAGGCAGGGCTGCCCACTCTCACCTCTCCTGTTCAACATAGTACTGGAGGTTTTGGCCAGAGCAATTAGGCAAGAAAAAGGAATAAAAGGAATCCAAATAAGTAATGAAGAAGTGAAACTCTCACTATTTGCAGATGACATGATTTTATATATAGAAAACCCTAAAGAATCCATTGGAAAACTATTAGAAATAATCAACAACTACAGCAAAGTTACAGGGTATAAAATCAATCTACAAAAATCAGTTGCATTTCTGTATCCTAATAACGAACTAACAGAAAGAGAGCTCAAAAAGATAATACCATCTACAATTGCCTCAAAAAGAATAAAATACCTAGGAATAAATCTTACCAAGGAGGTGAATGACCTATACAACGAGAACTACAAGACATTATTGAAAGAAATCGATGATGACATAAAGAAATGGAAAGATATCCCATGCACGTGGATTGGAAGAATAAACATAGTTAAAACGTCTATATTACCTAAAGCAATCTACAGATTCAATGCAATCCCAATCAGAATCCCAATGACATTCTTCACGGAAATAGAAAAAAGAATACTAAAATTTATATGGGGCAACAAAAGACCCCAAATAGCTAAAGCAATCCTAAGGAAAAAGAACAAAGCAGGAGGCATCACAATCCCTGACTTCAAAACATACTACAAAGCAATAGTAATCAAAACAGCATGGTACTGGTACAAAAACAGACACAGAGATCAATGGAACAGAATTGAAAGCCCAGAAATAAAACCACACATATACGGACAGCTAATTTTCGACAAAGGTGCTAAGAACATACAATGGAGAAAGGGAAGTCTCTTCAATAAATGGTGCTGGGAAAACTGGACAGCCACATGCAAAAGAATGAAAGTGGACCATCTGCTATCGCCATTCACAAAAATTAACTCAAAATGGATCAAAGACCTGACGGTGAGACCTGAAACTATAAAACTCATAGAAGAAAATATAGGCAACACACTATTTGACATTGGTCATAAAGGAAACTTTTCGGATGACATGCCTACCCAGACTAGGGAAACTAAAGAAAAAATAAACAAGTGGGAATTTATCAGGTTAAAGAGCTTCTATAAGACAAATGAAACCAGAATCAAGATGAACAGACAACCCAGCAGCTGGGAGAGTATATTTGCAAAACATACATCTGACGAGGGGATGATCTCCATAATATATAAAGAACTCACACAACTGAACAACAAAAAAACAAGCAACCTGATCAAAAAATGGGCAAAGGAAATGAACAGGTACTTCTCCAAAGAAGATATACAGATGGCCAATAGGCACATGAAAAGATGTTTAACATCACTAATCATCAGGGAAATGCAAATCAAAGCAACAACACTAAGATATCACCTCATGCCCATTAGAATGGCTATAATCATCAAGACAAAAAACAACAAGTGTTGGAGAGGATGTGGAGAAACAGGAACCCTCATACACAGCTGGTGGGAATGCAAATTGGTGCAGCCTCTATGGAAAACGGTATGGAGATTCCTCAAAGAATTAAAAATAGAGATGCCCTATGACCCAGCCATCCCACTACTGGGAATCTATCCAACAAACCTGAAATCAACAATCCAAGGAGGCTTATGCACCCCTGTGTTCATTGCAGCATTATTCACCATAGCCAAGAATTGGAAGCAACCTGTGTCCCTCCACTGACGATTGGATTAAGAAAATGTGGTATATACATACAATGGAATACTACTCAGCCATAAAAAAAGACAAAATCGTCCCATTTGCAACAACATGGATGGGCCTGGAGGGTATTATGTTAAGTGAAGTAAGCCAGAAAGAGAAAGACAAATACTGTATGATCTCACTCCTATGTGGAATATAAACCAACACATGGACAGAGAAAACTGTATTGTGGTTACCAGGGGCAATGGGGGTGGGGGGGTGGGCACAAGGGGTGAAGGGAGTCATATATATGGTGATAGACAAACAAAACTGTACAACCCAAAATTTCACAATGTTAAAAAACTATTAAAACATCAATTAAAAATATACATATATAAAAGCAAAATTTGTAGTTTTGTTCATTTATTACAAGTTATATGACATACAAATATGATTATAAATGTATACATCTTATAAATACATAAATATCTTTAGAGGCAATTCATGTATTGGAGGTGTATGTATTAGTTTCTTAGGGCAGTTGTAACAAAGTATCACAAACTGAGTGGCTTAAAACAACAGAAACTTATTGTCTCACAGATCTGACGGCTGGAAGTTGGAAATCAGGGTGTTGGCAGGGCTATGCTCCCTCTGAAACCTGAAGGAGAAAATCTTTTCTAGCCTCTTCCTAGCTTCTGGCGCTTTGCTGGCAATCCTTGGTGTTCCTCTGCTTGCAGCTGCAACATTTCAATATGTGTCTCCATCATCACATTGCATTTTTGCCTCGTGTTTGTATTTCTTCTCCTCTTCTTATAGAGACACTAATCATATTGGATTAAGGGCCCACCTACTCCAATATGACCTCATCTTAACTAATGACATCTGCAATGACCTTACTTTCAAATAAGATCACATTATGAGGTACTGGAAGTTAATACTTCAACCTATCTTTTGGGGGACAAATTCAACCCATAGCAGTATGTATGGTCAAAACTTTGGGAAACCACTGTCCCAGATTTTGTTATTTCTGAGACTGCTCCATCTCTGAAAGCTCTCTTGTAAATACCCCTTGTCTTATTCCCTCCTACTCTTTACTCATGCTGGCATTCCTACCATCAAAATATTCAACATTATCAAGAGGTTCAATCCATAGACCTATCATTTATTCATTACCCATCGGAACTCTTGTGGTTTTGCTTCCCTCCTTATTCAGCATACACTAAAATTACAACCTCACTATTGCAAAAAGTCCTTTCTTCTTCTCTTCCTTTAACAAGCTCATATAGCAGAACCCGAGCCTATTTAATACTAGTACCCTCTACTCAGCACTCATATCTGAGTAGGTAAATATTGATGGACAGGAATCAAAATTTACAAAATCAAATTCACTGGACATGTTTCAAATATATGACCACAAATCTCAAATGGGCACTGTCAGACAATCCTGATACATTTCCTTAATCAATTTTCTCTCACACATTCTGAGACAATTTCACTCTTTCTCCTTTTTTACTTGAACCTCCACTATTCCCTCCGCCCTAATCTGATGACCATATGTGTTATTTCACTGGTAAAATAGAAGCAGTCAGAAGAAATCTTCTTCATCTTTGCAACACCTCATTCACCAACATATCTATCTCTGTACCCACGTGTGCCAACTTCCAACCTATTCAGATGAGTGAATTTTCAGTGCTTTTATCTAGGGCCAACTGGTGCAGTGGACGCAATTTCCTCTCATGATCACCTTTGCGATCACACTCTTGGTCATCTTTCTCATCAATTTTACCTACTCCACTGCATCATTTCCATCAATATCTAAGCATTTAAAAATACTGCCTTGACTCATATCTCCTTTTACTTGATGTCCCATTTCTCTGTATCCATTAAGAGGAAAGATTTTCAAAAATATTATCTAAGCTTTCTGTCTCCACTATTCCATTCTTTCCTCCACTTACTTTTCACTCGAGTCAGGCTTTCTTGCCCAGCCTTTCACTAAAATAGCTTTATCAAGGACACCACTAACTGATACTTTGATATACCACAAAAAATATTCAACATTATCACACACTTCAATCCATAGAACTCTCATTTTTCATTGGGACTCTTATGGTTTTATCTCCCTGTTTATTCAGCATGTTCTAAAATGAAAACCACACTCTTGCAAAAACTCCTTTCTCTCTCTCTCCCTTTGATACACTCATGCAGCAGAACATAACCTATTTAAAATGATGAAATCCAGCCATTTGTGATAACATGGATGGACACTGAGGGTATTATGCAAAGTGAAATAAGTCAGAGGGAGAAGGTCAAATACCACATGATCTCATCCATTAAGTAGTAGATAATAACAACAACAAACAAACATATAGAGACAGAGATTGGATTGGTGGTTACCAGAGAGGAAGGGGGCGGAGAGGAGGGCAAAGGGATAATTAGGCACACGTGTGTGGTGACGGATTGTAATTAGTATTTAGGTGGAGAACATGAGAACATGATGTAATCCTGGCAGAAATAGAAGTATAATGATGTACACCTGAAATTTATACAATGTTATAAACCAATGTTACCACAATAAACAAAAAATAAATAAATAAATAAATAAATAAATAAATAAATAAATAAAACTATCCTCCTATGTGGCACCTGTATCTGAGTAGACAAATGTTGATAAAAAAATGACAAAATCAAATTTACTAGATTACCTCATATTCATGACCATGATTATCAATGGGAATTGTATTCAATTGCCTGTACTCATCATGCTTAAATCTCTGCAACATTGGACATTGTTGAGTCCTCCCTCTTTGAAACATGCTTATCTAAGCATATCCCCAGATTTGTATATTTAATTGTTTACTCAGTCTTTCAAACTTAATTTGTCCAAAAAAGAGCCATTATTTCCACTCCCACTCAAATCTTCCTGTGCCCTAATCTTTGTCCATATTAATAACAGCACCACCATCAACCCAGTTGTTTCAGCTTTACATCTAGGAATCATCCGTGGTTCTTCTCTCTCCCAAACATCCCAGTTCTTATAATTTCCATAAATCATATTGCTTTATCCCTAAAACATACTCAGAATTTGGTCACCTTTCACATCCCCCCTGCTCTAGTCTAATAAAACATCGTCTCTTGCGAGGACTGTTGTAATAGCCTCTTGACTTGAGCACTTAAGGCTAATAAAACAAAGAAAGAGTTTTATTTATAAAAGTCTGGACTACATATATTCTCTTTTGTTCCCTCTCCGAAGACAACGGAAAGTTCTGAGCCCGTAAGCCCCGAGATATTTAAAGAATACTGTTGACTGTCTGTTGTCACATTCACTTACCCACCCCCATTTGGTATTTCATATATCTTACCTAGAATGTCTTATCAAATATAGAATCACATGATCTCAAAAAGTTGGGAGTGACTTTAAAGATAACTTTAACTATGGCCTCGTCTTTCAGATTCTGTTGTCAGGCTCAGAGTGTTTAAGAGCTGCTTTCAGGGCCACAGAGCTAGTTAGACCTACTGCTCAACTAGAGACCGTGTATCAGGACCCTTAGCTCAAGGCTCTTTCTACTACTTCAAAAAGTGATATTTCGTCATATGTTTGTGTATATGTGACCTCACGATCATGATATACTCTTTTCTAACCGCTCTAGGCTGATTGTTATGGCTCTTTGGTTGTATTTTGTGCATGAAAATGGCATGAGGTGAAAGACAAGCAATTTAGGTGTAATGTAATATAAAAATTTCTAGTTAATGTCATTCTTGTCTCTCAGTATACTCAGAAGCGTCCTCTGAGCTGTTAGAACTCTATGTAAATAAAGACATCCTGCAATGTAGGACATTCACCATTCCTTACTCAAGGTCTGGCCAGCAATCAATTGAATTCCAAACTGCGCTGGAACCTTTCCTTTCAAAATGCTAGACACACTCCCCAAATGGTAGGTGATAAGTTTTTTTTTTTTAATTTTTTGTTTATTGCGGTAACATTGGTTTATAACATTGTATAAATTTCAGTGTACATCATTATATTTCTATTTCAGATTACATCATATTCACCACCCTAATACTAATTACAACCCATCACCACACACATGTGCCGAATTATCCCTTTCGCCCTCCTCCCTCCCTCCTTCCCCTCTGGTAACCACCAATCCAATCTCTGTCTCTATGTGTTTGTTTGTTGTAGTAGGTGATAAGTTTTAAAAGCATTTCATTTGGACCCTTGTAAGTGACTCTGGGCCCCTTTCTTATTTGTGTGAAGTTTCTGACTGTCTGCTTATTTTATCCCAACACATGGGCTAAATTACACCTTCCTTTACATATGTAATTTGAATCACCTTTTCTGCCCAGCAGCTGTCAGGATTTGGCCACCTGTAGGGGCCTGAAGAGACTACATGCTGAAAATATTGAGCTCTATGCTGATCCCCACTTCTGCTCTTGAGCCTGAGGCTAGGTAATTCCACAACTCAACATTTCAACAAACATTTATTGACTATTTCAAAAGTACTGTGTAAGTTACTCTGGGGGGTGCAGAGACGAATTCTTACCTACATCCTCCTGAGGTTCAGTGAACCACCTGGAGAACGCATATGTGTTTGACACAACATGAGGCTGACTGTGATACAAGCCATGGTAGAAGCACAATTTGGGGGGTGGAATTTGGATGAGGTCCGAAAGACCCACAATATGTCAAATGTGATAATGGGGCCAGGAGGGCTGCAGGGTGTGTTAGAGGAAATGGAAGAATTACCAATGTCATTGTAATGAAGGTTTGCATGGGTGTTGAGGTGGTACAAGGCTGGAAAATAATTTGGGAAACAAATTACAAAGTGCTTTGAACTTCAGTGTTTAGGTTGTGGCCCATATTCTGATCGCAAATGTGACTCAAACAAGTTTCAAGCAGAAGTGTGATACCACCAGGTGTTTTATGAAGACAGGGTGCATGTGGGGGACAATTTAAAGTAAAGAAAGCCTGGAGACAAGAATGCTAATCAGTTGGTGTAAAGATCTGTTGTCTTTTGCCTTCATCACAACACCAAGCACTTGTGACCTTTTCCCTTGAAAACAGTTCCTCAGGTTCCCTTTGGGAACAACAATTCTCCCAACTAATGCCCTTCAAGAGGCATTGACTCCACTCCTGATTCTAGGTGTGGGCATGAGGCTGATGTGACACCAATCAAAACAGTGTGGTCCCTTAGCTAAAATGATTGGTTTTATAATGAGTGTGCTGGGGTTCCTAAAAGGAAAACAGAAGATTATTCATATTGGAATTGCACTTGGGAGTTAGAATTGACTGCCACAAAGTATGTGCTCAGTGACAAAATTTTTTAATAAATGAAGGCAACCATTTGCATCTCAAAAAAATAAAGCTTGAGAATGATGCTTAACCTGGGATGGAGCAAGAGAAACTGCGACCTGACAAGATTGTTTGAGCCCTGAATCAAGCCTTAAAGCTGTCTCTACTCTAAGACTTTTGTCAATGAAAGACTCAGAACTGATAAAATAGAACATCATAAAACCCCAAGAAAGGGGTGCTGCTTCAGGGATATAGCTTCAAAGAAGGGTCTCCTTGTATCAGTCAGCTGATGTCACAATAATTCTGTGTAATAAACCATTCCAAAACTCAATGACTTAAAATAATAATTATTTATTCTTGTTCACAGGTCTAGGCGTTGGTTGGAGGATAGCTGAAATAGACCAAGATCAGCAATGCAACTTTGCCTCAGTCTATGTATTTGACTCTTCCTGACTCCTCACTGTAGATTTGACCCAGGTCTGCTCCAGGTTTGTTTATTCTGGAGTCTATAATTGGACAGTAGCTATGCAGGGCAAGTTTTCATAGTGATGGCGTAAATGTAAGATGACAAACCCAAACATGCAAGTACAGGTCAAGCCTCTGCTGCTGTCACAACTGCTAACTTCCTTTTGGCCAAAAGCAAGACACATGGCTGAGTCCAAAGTCATGGTTCAGGGAAGCACATTCCACCTACATGAGTCAAAGTGAAACTCACATGGCAAAGCCCAGCATCAATGGAAGAGGTAAGTAAACCCTGCATAAGAATGTGAGAAGGGGAGTAAATATTTTTGAAAAAAAATTCTGACATACTATTCTCACTAAGCAGATAGGAGTTTATCAAGATCTAGAAAATAGCTCAGAGAATGTAGAGGAGGTTCTTTCAGAGGCCAGCACAGGACAAGTGCATATAGACTGCTACTGCTTCAGTCTTGATCACAAAATAAACCCTCAAATGGGCGTATTAAAGTCAAGTGGGATGTACAACCGAGTGATGATGTCTATTAGAAAGTGGGAAATAACGAGCTATCATTTTCTAGGAGAAAATTTGTTCATGGAGAAAGAAAGGAGCCAAGGACCAAAACTTGTGGGAACACTATGTTTAAGCTGAGATAGAGAAGCCAACCAAGAAGAGAGAGAAACAGTGACTAGAGGGACAAGAGACCCAAAAGAAGGAACTGACGAAAGAAAAAAACAACTTTGAGATATTTGAAGTAGTTGTTGTAGATTAAAGTGTTCAAGACTTTCAAAAAGCTCAAAAAGAATAAAAACTCAGACAATGGCATCCTTAGTATCTGAAGAATAGATTATCAATGTCCTTTAAGAGAATAGCTTTGTAGCAAATTGGGGTCAGAAACCAAATTATAAAGCACAGGAGAGAAAATTGGAGCAGAGGAAGTGAATAGCCGTTGATAATATTTTAGAGCATTTTCTTTAGACATTTTCTTCTCTTACCAAAAATTCTGCATTTTGCTTTAAAAAATTATACTATAAATATGTTTATGTCATTTAAGTTTCTTTGAAAATACTATTTCTGTTTCGAATATGTGTCTCTTTACATATGTCATAAAACTCATGTAAGCGTTTCCTTATGGTAGGGCATTTAATTCTCCTCTTTGTCCCACTAGTGGATAAAATACTATCATATATCCCATATGAAAAAGTAGCCCATATTTCTGTCGTTGCTTTAGAAAAGATTCATGGAAAATAAATTATTTGATCAAAGTTTATGAACTTGTTAAAGACATCATACATTGTAAAATTTCTGAGCCAATTTAAACTCTCACAGTAGAATGCTGCAAATATCACCCTCATTAGTACTGAGCACTTTTTATTCTAAATCTTGGGTTATTTGATATGTAAAAATCAAGATCATTTTTTGTAACTCATTTTGATTGTATTTCTTTTTTAATTTTATATAAATTTTTGTTTATTTATTGGCTTTTAAAATTTCTTCTTTTTAAATGTCTATATTTTTTATCCATTTTTCCTTGAGGAGGAAGGAGGGTTTTTTAAATGATTTATAAGATAAATAGTATAAATACTAAAAATATTTACTGGTCATATTCCCTACAAATCTTTGATCAAGTGTATGGACCAGCTATGGTTGAAATAATGATGAATACTAGATTGTTCCAACACTCATTAGCTTACTACAAGCATTTATTTCCTGTGTACAGTTCTGCAGGTAGTCTGTGTCTCTGCTGAGCTGAATTGGGATTAGCTGGACTTTTCCAGGCTGAAAGTTGGATTAAGATCTGCTCCACTTGTCTCCTCATTCTCCTTAGACAAGCGGTAGTGAAGAACATCTTCTCACGGGAAATGAGAGGAATACAAAAGACAAAGCCAAACTATGCAAGCACATTTAAAGACCTCTTTGTCATTTGCCTACAAACCTTAGGTCAAATGTATTCATCAGCTGTTGCTGCAATAATGCTGCATAACAAACAACCCTGATACTCAGTGGCCTACCTATTCCTTGTGTATAGGACTGCTGGTAGGTTGTAGCACTGTTTATTTCACATCTGCTAGAATTCTATCTGCAAAATAAAATTAAAGGAAAGTTCAACATCAATGAGGCAAGGAAATATACTCTGCCTAGTCTAGTGGGAGGTACTGCAAAGTCACATGGCAAAGGGTACAGATATTTAATTCTATGATGAGAAGGGCAAGAGAAATTGGGAAGATTTGATTGGCCACATTGAGGTTTTCAAATTTGCATTTGAAGTCACAATTCTTCAATGTTAACATTTCTTTTTTTTTTTTTAATTTTTTGTTTATTGCAGTAACATTGGTTTATAACATTGTAAAAATTTCAGGTGTACATCATTATACTTCTATTTCTGCATAGATTACATCATGTTCACCACCAAAATACTAATTACACCACATACATGTACCAAATTATCCCTTTCACCCTCCTCCCTCCCCCCTTCCCCTCTGGTAACCACCAATACAATATCTGTCTCTATGTGTTTGTTTATTGTTGTTATTATCTACTACTTAATGAAGGAAATCATACGGTATTTGACCTTCTCCCTCTGACTTATTTCACTTTGCATTATACCCTCAATGTCCATCCATGTTGTCACAAATGCCTGGATTTCAATGTTTCTTATGGCTGAGTAGTATTCCATTGTGTATATATACCACAGCTTCTTTATCCATTCGTCCCTTGATGGGCACTTAGGTTGCTTCCAAGTCTTGGCTATTGTGAATAACGCTGCAACGAACACAGGGGTGCATGTACCTTTACAAATTGGTGTTTTCAAATTCTTTGTATAAATACCCAACAGTGGAATACCTGGATCATATGGTAGTTCTATCCTTGATTTTTTGAGGAATCTCCATACTGTTTTCCATAGTGGCTGCACCAGTTTGCACTCCCACCAGCAGTGTATGAGAGTTCCCTTCTCTCCACATCCTCTCCAACACATGTTGTTTCCTGTCTTGTTAGTTATAGCCATTCTGACGGGCGTGAGGCGATATCTCATTGTAGTTTTGATTTGCATTTCCCTGATAGTTAGTGCTTTTGAACATCTTTTCATGTGTCTGTTGCCCATTTGTATATCTTCTTTGCAGAAATGTCTGTTCAGGTCTTTTGCCTATTTTTTAATTGGGTTGTTAGTTTTTTTGTTGTTGAGATGCATGAGTTCTTTATATACTTTGGAGATTAAGCCCTTATCAGATGTATGGTTTGCAAATATCTTCTCCCAATTGTTAGCTTGTCTTTTCGTTTTGTTGATGGTTTCCTTTGCTGTACAGAAGATTTTAGGTTGATGTAGTCCCATTTGTTTATTTTTTCTATTGTTTCTCTTGCCCGGTCAGACATGGTGCTTGAACAGATGTTGCTAAGACCGATGTCGAAGGGCGTACTGCCTATGTTTTCTTCTAGAAGTTTCATAGTTTCAGGTCTTACTTTCAAGGCTTTAATCCATTTGGAGTTAATTTTTGTGCATGGTGTAAGGTAAGGGTCTACTTTCATTTTTTTGCATGTGGCTATCCAGTTTTACCAACACCATTTGTTGAAGAGACTTTCTTTTCCCCATTGTATGTTCTTGGCTCCTTTGTCAAAGATTAGCTGTTAATAGATGTGCGGGTTTATTTCTGGGCTTTCGATTCTATTCCATTGATCTGTGTGTCTGTTTTTGTGCCAGTACCATGCTGTTTTGGTTACTATAGCTTTGTAGTATATTTTGAAATCAGGGAGTGTGATACCTCCAGCTTTGTTCTTTTTTCTCAGGATTCCTTTAGCTATTCGGGGTCTTTTGTTTTTCCATATAAATTTTAGGATTCTTTGTTCTATTTCTGTGAAAAATGTTGTTGGAACTTTGATAGGGATTGCATTGAATCTATAGATGGCTTTAGGAGGTATGGACATCTTAAATATGTTAATTCTTCCAATCCAAGAGCACGGAATATCTTTCCATTTCTTTGTGTCTTCTTCAATTTCTTTCAGCAATGTTTTATAGTTTTCGGTGTACAGATCTTTCACCTCTTTGGTTAAGTTTATTCCTAGGTATTTTATTCTTTTTGTTGCAATTGTAAATGGGATAGTATTCTTAATTTCTCTTTCTGCTACTTAGTTGTTAGTGTACAGAAATGCAACTGATTTTTGTATGTTGATTTTGTATTCTGCAACTTTACCGTATTCGTTTATTACTCCTAAAAGTTTTCTGGTGGATTCTTTAGGGTTTTCTTTAAATAAAATCATGTCATCTGCAAATAGTGACAATTTCACTTCTTCCTTTCCAATTTGGATCCCTTTTATTTCTTTCTCTTGCCTGATTGCTCTGGCTAGGACTTCCAGTACCATGTGAAATAGGAGTGGTGTCGGTGGGCATCCTTGTCTGGTTCCTCTTCTTAGAGGGATAACTTTCAGTTTTTCACCATTGAGGATGATATTAGGTATGGGTTTGTCATATATGGTCTTTATTATGTTGAGGTACTTTCCTTCTATACCCATTTTATTCAGAGCTTTTTTCATAAATGGATGCTGTATCTTGTCAAATGCTTTCTCTGCATCTATTGAGATGATCGTGTGATTTTTATACTTCATTTTATTAATGTGGTGCATTACGTTGATTGATTTGCGAATGTTAAACCATCCCTGCATACCTGGAATAAATCCCACTTGATCATGGTGTACAATCCTTTTAACGTATTGTTGTATGCTATTTGCCAGTATTTTGTTGAGGATTTTTGCATCAATGTTCATCAGTGATATTGGCCTGTAATGTTCTTTTTTTGTGTTGTCCTTGTCTGGTTTTGGTATGAGGGTAATGTCAGCTTCATAGAATGAGTTAGGGAGCTTCCCCCCCCCCAATTTTTTGGAAGAGTGTGAGAAGGATAGGTATTAAATCTTCTTTGAATGTTTGGTAGAATTCACCAGGGAAGCTGTCTGGTCCTGGACTTTTATTTTTGGGGACGTTTTTGATTACTGTTTTGATCTCCTTACTGGGGATTTGTCTATTCAAATTCTCTACTTCTTCTTGATCCAGTTTTGGAAGGTTGTATGATTCTAAGAATTTATCCATTTCTTCCAGCTTGTCAAATTTGTTGGCATATAGCTTTTTATAGTATTGTCTTATAATCTTCTGTATTTCTGAGGTGTCTGTTGTAACCTCTCCTCTTTCATTTCTGATTTTATTTATTTGTGCCTTCTCTCTTTTTTTCTTGGTGAGTATAGCTAAAGGTTTGTCAATTTTGTTGATCTTTTCACAGAACCAGTGCTTGGTTTTATTAATTTTTTCTATTGTTTTTTTGGTCTCTATTTCATTTATTTCTGCTCTGATTTTTATGATTTCCCTTCTTCTACTGATTTGGGGCTTTGTTTGTTCTTCTTTTTCCAGTTCCTTTAGGTGCATTTTTAGATTGTTTATTTGAGATTTTTCTTGTTTGTTGAGATAGGCCTGTATTGCTATAAACTTCCGTCTTAGAACCGCTTTGCTGTATCCCATAAGTTCTGGCATGTCATATTTTCATTTTCATTTGTCTCCAGGTATTTTTTGATTTCTTCTTTGATTTCTTCGTTAACCCAGTCGTTGTTCAGTAGCATTTTGTTTAATCTCCACATATTTGTGGCTTTTCTGATTTTCTTCCTATAGTTGATTTCTAGTTTCATACCGTTGTGGTCAGAAAAGATGCTTGGTATTATTTCAATCTTCTTAAATTTATGGAGCCTTGTTTTGTGGCCTAATATGTGATCAATCCTGGAGAATGTTCCATGTGCATTTGAAAAGAATGTGTATTCTTCGGTTTTTGGATGGAATGCTCTGTATATACCTACTAGGTCCATCTGTTCTAGTGTGTCGTTTAAGGCCAATCTTTCCTTATTGATCTTCTGTTTGGATGATCTATCCGTTGGTGTAAGTGGAGTGTTAACGTCCCCTACTATTATTGTGTTACTGTCTATTTCTGTTTTTATGTCTGTTAATGATTGCTTTATATATTTAGGTGCACCTACATTGGGTGTGGAGATATTTACAAGTGTTATATCCTCTTGTTGGATTGTTCCCTTGATCATTATGTAATGCCCTTCTTTGTCTCTTTTTACAGCTTTCGTTGTAAAGTCTATTTTGTCTGATATGAGTACTGCTACCCCAGCTTTCTTTTCATTGCCATTTGCGTGGAGTATCTTTTTCCATCCCTTCACTTTCAGTTTGTGAGTGTCTTTAGGTCTGAAGTGTGTCTCTTGTATGCAGCATATATATGGGTCTTGGTGTTTAATCCAATAAGCCACCCTATGCCTTTTAATTGGGGCATTTAGTCCATTGACGTTTAAAGTAGCTATTGGTAAGTATGTACTTACTGCCATTTTTAAACTTTTTTTCTCAGTGTTTTAGTAGTCCTTCTCTGTTTCTTCCTTACTCTATACAGAATTGATGGTCACTTTAGTTTGACCTCTGTCTGAAAGCTGTACTCTTTAACACCCCTCCTCCCTCCTTTTATGTTTTTGATATCATATCTAACCTCTTTTTTGTGCATTTGTATCCATTGCCCTCTTACCATGGAAATAGATAATTTTTCCTATTTGTGGTCTTCTCTTTTCCCCTTAAATCAGTCCCTTTAACATTTCTTGTAGCACTGGTTTCTTGGTGACAAACTCCTTTAATTTTTGCTTATCTGGGAAAATTTTGATCTCTCCTTCCATTTTGAATGATAACCTTGCTGGGTAGAGTATTCTTGGCTGTAAGTTTTTTCCTTTTAGCACTTTAAATATATCGTGCCCCTCTCTTCTAGCCTGTAAGGTTTCTGCTGAGAAGTCAGCTGATAGCCTTATGGGGTTTCCTTTGTATGTAACTTGACATTCTCTTGCGGCTTTTAGGATTCTCTCTTTATCTTTAATTCCAGACATTTTGATTATGATGTGTCTTGGTGTGGGCCTCTTTGGGTTTATCTTGTTTGGGGCTCTCTGTGATTCCTGTACGTGGATGTCTGTTTCCTTCCTTAGGTTAGGGAAGTTTTCATCTATTATTTCTTGAAATAGATTCTCTGCCCATTGTCTCGCTCTACTCCTTTCAGGACACCTATAACATGGATGTTAGTGCGCTTAATGTTGTCCCAGAGGTCTCTTAGACTGTTCTCACTCTTTTTAATTCTTTTCTCTTTTACCTGTTCAGCTTGGGTAATTTCTTCTAGTCTTTTATCCAGCTCACAGATCCGTTCTTCTGTATCCTCTACTCTGGTTTTGAGTCCCTCTAATGAATTTTTCATTTCCAGTATTGTATTCTTCATTTCTGATTGGTTCTTTTTTATATCTTCCATTTCTTTGTTGACATTCTCACTGAGTTCATCTATTCTTCTCCCCAGATCAGTGAGCATCCTTAACACTCTTAGTTTTAACTCTCTGTTGTGTAGGTTGCTCATTTCTGTTTCACTTAGTTCCTTTTCTGGGGTTTTGTCCTGTTCCCTTACTTGGAATGTATTCTTTTGTCTCCTCATTTTGCCTCTTTCCCTGTGCTTGTGTCTATGTATTAGGTAGGTCAGCTACGTCTCCTGCTCTTGGGTAGGTGACCTTAAGTAAGTGATGCCTTAGGAGGCGTCCAGTGTGCTTCCCTCAGTTCTCAATGTTCCAGGGGTGACCCCTATGTTGGCTATGTGTGTCCTTCTGTTGTGGCCTGTTTGCTCTCCCTGTAGGTGCCCAGGGAGGCCGAGTTATGCTCCTGGCCAGGTGTTGTAATGCTCAGCTGCTTGTAGTTGTTGTGAGCCCTTCAGTCTCTTTATCAGGTGTGGGGAGCCCCAGCACAGTTGGCTGCAAGTTCTAATACCACATTAGTGTTGCAGTATCTCTTTTAAGCGAGTAGGCCCCTAGCTTGGCAGGTTGTTAGGCTCAGGGCCTTACAATTGCTGTAAGCCTCTAGCCTATTAGGTCTCTTGTCAGCTCTCTGAGGATTGCAGCTGGGTGGGGCTGGCCTCAGGCACAGGAGCAACCAATTGTTTCAGGCTTTGGAAGGTGGGGCAAACCCACTATGTGGGTCTTTGAGAAACACAAGTCTTCTGTAACTGACAAGCCCTGCCACCCACAGGTCCACACACACAGTCAACACAGTCCTGCCCCATGTGCACAACCCCACCTCCCGAAGTGGACCCAGTCTCTCCAAGACGGGGGGAGCCCCACACACTCCGCCGCCACCCCACACTCTCCACCTGCACCTTGTGCACGCCCTGCCCCATTGAAGTGGGCTCTGTTGCCAGGCTGCAGATAATCCAGTCACCAATCTACTCAGGCCCACAAGTTGCCTGAGGGCTTGTTGTTGGGTGGGGCCAGTCTCTATGGTGGGCTGCCTGCCCTGGCTGAGCTGGATTAAATCGGTGCTCTAGCGGATGGGGCAGACCTGGGCTAGCAGGCCCCAGGGAGAACTCCAATGGCGTCTGTGTCAGCACACCCACACCAGGCCACAACAATGGCCGCCGCCAATGTCCCAGTCCCTGGAGAGGTCTCACCCCTCACCGAGATGCACTCAGGGCCTATCAAGTGAGTCTCTTTTCACCACAGCACTGTGCACCTTTCTTTCTGGTGATTTTAGGATGCTTTCTGAAACGGGTGAGTTTGCGTGCGGGCCCTTTAAGAGCTGGTTTTAGTTTCTTTGTGAACCAGCTTTTCCTGGGGTGCTCCCCGGTGTTTTAGTAGCAGGCAAAGTCAGATATTATGCCACTAGTCTCGATTGTGCTGGGTCCACAAAATGCCCACGGCGGGGGCACTCCCCGGCTCAGGGCCCCGCGCCTCCAGGGAGGCTGCAGACCTTTGGGCTGCTCCCGGGTGGCCGTGACGCTGGCGGCTTGTGCAGGCGGCATTTTTCTCTCCAGAAGGGAGTCTCTGCCTCTTCCACCTCAATTAGGATTGTCCCTTGTTGCAGGAGTTCCTCTCATCCAGTTTTCAGTTCTGTCTCAGGGGTAATTTTTCCACAAGTAGTTGTAAATTGGCTGTGTCCACGGGAGGAGGTGAGTTCCAAGTCTGCTTACGCCGCCATCTTGAGTTCGCCCCCAATGTTAACATTTCAATAGATGAATCTGTTATCATTTCTTTTGTGAATTCATTTATGATATTTATCCATGAATATTTTAAAATAAAATGTTTTTCCCTAATGTTCTAAAAATAAAGTTTATAGATTTAATTTCCCTTTAAAATAATATTTAAGTGAAGAAGTCACATAGAAATTTCCAAGTTGGTGGGTATTTTTATTAATTTCTGTTGTTAATGTTTTCCAGTCTGTGTACATATTATACATAATTCGTGCTTTGTAGAATTATTTACTATTAAGATTTTATTTGTAGAGTAGTATATTAAAAATTTTTATAATTTATTGTATATATTTGAAGAAAATAAGTAATTCCTGCAGGATAAAATGTTACATCTATGCTTCTCTCTTTTACTCTATAAATAACACTTCAAATCTCATATTCTTGTTTGATTCCCTTGAACATATCTATAAAATTTTTTGTTTTTCTGAGTGTGTCCTTGTAATCCTAATATATTTTTGTTTCTATATTTTTTTTTTTTTAAATCAAACAATCATGCTGGCTAAAGTCATTTCAAATCCATGACCACACATGGCACAGGCACACTACACTAAGTGCCATCTGACTGTCCCTGCCAAGCATATTCAATTTCTCACTCTCTGTAATGACTCCTTAAACCTCTACTTCCCTTCCCTGTTCACTCACATGTTATGATTTCACGACCATTTAATTTTCCTTCCACTAATTCTAAGAGCCCACCATATTCATACAGACTCGCCAAGTCTCTTTGCCCCTCTCTGAGGCCATTCCCTTGTGATATACTCTGGATCCCACCCCATGCTACCTTCCTGAAGACTTCACTCCTCCAATTACCCTCTTCTTTTTCGCAGTCATCAGTTTATCTCTCTCCACTGGATAGTATCTGACAGCATTCAAGCAATGACTTAATGCACCAACCTTGAGCACCTGTTGCTATCTCGGGATGTTTGCATGTTATAGTTGCCATTGCTTCTGCTTGGGCTCTTTGCTCAGATCTACAGGTGACTGCCTCATTATTCTGGTCTCAGCTCAATTTCTCTTCTTGTAGCCTTTAATGACCTTCTTAGCTCAAATTAGCTTTCCCATCCACCACTTTTCAGGCAGACACTGTATGTCACATTACACAATTTTATTTCTTTCATAGTACATATTATCTTATTTTTTTTTTCAGGTGTACATCATTGTACTTCTATTTCTGCATGGACTACATCATGTTCACCACCAAAATACTAATTACAACCCATCACCACACACACGTACCGAATTATCCCTTTCACCCTCCTGCCTCCCCCCTTCCCCTCTGGTAACCACCAATCTGTTTCTATATTTTGATGCTGGATTTACTACAATGATTTCTCACTATTACGTCTTCATTTTGTTAATCACTATAAATGACCTTTTGAGTTTCCTGAATTTTGCTTTGACATCTACTTTGAAACTAATTGTTGTTCACCCCAACTTATTCCTACTGCTTGTGCTTGGCAGTGCCCCACACTGTAGATCGCCTTTTGCAGTGCCCCCTCAGCCCCCTTCTAACATGCTTTCTTATAATCAGATTCACTTTTGCAAAACTTGGAACATGGAAATAAGCCATATGTGACTCCAGCTACGTGGGAAATTCACTCTTCTGAAATGCAATTGAGAAAGAGTTTTATTCTTCTAGTTAGCCATAGAGAAGATCTGCAGAATCTTAGGTGCACGCAGTGTGGAGCAGTGAGATGCTTCCAGAAGAGTCTTGTGGTGGTGTTCGATGATTCTGCAGGTTGTGTTTGCACCTGGACAAAAGGTTGATCGATATAAAATTCTTCAGTCACAATGTGCTTCCTCCAATTCTCTGTAGATAATGTTCCATCATCCTCAATACTTAGGGTTGCCAAGAAAAAGTATAAGCCCAGTTTGCTTTTTATTTATTTTTTCCATTTTTAGGTAAGTCAGATATTTCAGAGTGAGTGGATAGATAGATGTTCACAGGATTCTTTTTCTTTATTTGAAAGAGTGTTTCTATGGGAATGTGAGAAACGGTGGGAAAAGCTGGGTCGCCGCTGCCACAACTTGGAATTCAAACAGTTTACTTTTTAAGTAAAGTTCTATTTTCCATATAGTCCATGTAGTTTGTCTCTGTCTCTGTGGGAAAGGTATTAGTCTTTGAAAATTCTTTTTGGAATATGAAATTACTCGTGTGTTACCAGGCAATCTCCATATCATTTCTCTTGCTCTCTCTCTCATGATTCTAATGATTTGTTTTTACTCTTATGTACTGTTAATAAAAGAGATTCGTGTGGGTTTTGTCTTCTAGTTGCAGAATGTGTTTTATCAGAGCGACTCAGAGAAGTGTTGAAATATTTTACCTCAGGTAAAATAAATTACAATTTTATGAACTACAAGTTTTGCCCAAATGGTGCTTACCTGTGAAATAAAAGTTTACTCAGCACTAGAGCACATTAAGCTGTACCAACAGGTAAATTAACTTTTTCCTCTTTTTTTTTTCTCTTGGATAATTGTTGTGTGCTTTATTCAGTGCTGTTACAGGAGGTAGAAACCTGCCTACCTTGCCTCCTCCTATTAACATACTAAAGTTCTGGAGAGAACAGATATAGTTGGTGTAGTTAGTCTGAAGCCGACAACCATAGACATACCCCTTTTCTTGATCCTTATATACGTTCCCCATTTGGTTTGGGGGTCACTTTAATTTTGCAAATTCAACACATCCTTTAGGAGCATCTATGGGGTACCAGGCACTGTGCTAGGCACTGGAGACAGAAAGGTGAATGAGAAAGACACAGTCCCCTCCCCACATGGAGATTTCATTCAACACAAAATTAAAATGGAGCAAGGGAATCACTTTAACAGTGTAGCCAGAGGTGATATCTCTAAAGAGGTGACATTTGTGTTGACATTAGCCAGGCAGGCTAAAATCGGTGGTCTCTGTAATGTTTCCTTTCATTACAGTTAGAAATTGTCTGAGCCGAATGGCAGGATTTACAGTTATGGCCAGTTCCCAGGTTACATTTGTGGCAGATATCCCCTCAGTAAGTACTGATACTTAAGGAGAGAAACTGACTTCTTAAGGGTGCTGGGTGGGAAGAGGTGAATGGCAATGTATGTTCAAGGGCTGGAATAAAATAGGATTACTTAAAGCACTGAAAAAGTATCGTTCCACATCACTCTTTTATAGACTCTAATTTTGGAAAATTCTATATTGGTTGGACCACAGAGGTAGATGACTGTAAGGGATTTTCCAAACTTAAAATTCTACAGTTCTACGGAACAAAAATAAATATTACTCAGGTTGGCAGAAGCAATGAGGAATCGCCCTCAGTATTTTATAGTTTACATTATACCATATGGATTGCATATTTTTTCACTATAAAACATCGCATTTATTCCCATTTAATATCTTTCGCTCATGTGGGTCACTTGAAATTTCTGATAATCTCAGGGGATCAGTATGATTATGTATATATTACAGATGAGAAAATTAAGGCTCAGAGGAATAAGTGACTTAGTCAAAATTTCAAGTTAGGAGTAGCAGAATCAAGACTGGAACAAAAGTGCCTTGATACTGTATGTGCTGCTCTCCCTATGATATCATATACCAATCTGCTCTTACCAGCTATTTGAGATGAGCTGTGTCACTCTTGGGCGCTTGATTTGTCTCAAATATATGATAAACAACAAATGAGCAAGCAGAACCCATGGAATTTTCCATTATTCATTGCATGACAAAGGGAAGAAATTCAAACACTTTGCAGAGACCTACCTTTCCCCAGGACCTAAATTAAAGAAAAGGTGGATTCCTTTTTAAGGGATGCCAAATGACATAATAGATAGTAACTTTACAGATTTGCAAAATATGCAGAAAAACTGCTTAAATGCATGATTCTCAATTTGTTATTTTCATAGGCTGAGCACATATTTATTTAATTTTTACTCAGAAGAAGTGTTTATTGAGGAGTCTAAGATAATATGATCTACATATTTGCCTTTAATGATTTCTCTGTATACAGGAATGGCACTTGGGCAATCTAACTTCCTCAAATATCAGGTTTTCTAAGTGAACAACTCGCAGAAGTTGATCGAACCTATTATGATGGAATTTTCTAGCATGTATTTATAGCATCCATGTGGTTTAAGTGAGGACACTCTAAGCTTTAGACATCACAGGTAGTGGAGGAGAGTTTCCACAGCTCTGAAACTATACGTGCTAGGCTTGTGTTTTCATTGCCACCCAACTCACACCAGCATCCAACCCACATCCACCCAACCCACATCAGCACTCAATCCACAACCATGCAACACACATCAGCAGCAGTATTAGCACCTGGTGAAAGTTGTTAGCCAGCTGGAATTTAGAATCAGAAGGTAGAACATTGCAATAGGAGATCTTGGTTCATGGCAAAATTACTCCTTTCACATGGGAAATCTGGTGCCTAAAGTAGAAACTGAACAAAAAATTGCCATTTTCTCTCACAAAATAAAGAGGACATTTTAACTAGTCTATATCAGTTGCAAAGATGCCACAGACAAAATCCTCCTTTAAAAGTTATATTATCTTTGGCAGTCTTAACATTTCTATTCCAAATTAAGTGTCTGTATGGGGCAATATTACACATACATTGAAATGTTTTCTAAATATGAAGTGTTATTATATTGATTTGACATTTTATCAGCAATATGTTTAACATATATTCAAGTAAGAGAAGTTTTTTAAGTCAATTCACATAAGTCATATCACTAATAACATTTTTTCAGCATTTAGCATGTCTGGAGATTATCAATTCCAACAAACTTTGTCAACTGAAATAATAAATAAAGCTTACCCATTGTAGTGATACTATGCTAACTAAAGATTTTGACTCTTATTTGTTTATACTGCATTAAACTTACTCTCTTACAGTTGGGGATCTTCCTCCTTTAATGGCCCAACTTTGATTGTAGAACTTGTTTGGATCATTTTACTATCTCTCTCCTCGCAAATTTCCAAATTCCTGAATTAAAGTTACATTCTTTAAAATTCTCAGAAATATGCATCCCTCTCAGATATCTCCTCTTGTGTACAAAGGTGAGACAAGCTTGATTTACACAGAAGGAATGAGAAGAGTTTATAGTCAATGGCACTGTCTACTGGAATTTTATTGTATACTATTTAGTACTGTTGTGGTCTTTCCTAGCATAGGACGTTACTAGTAATAGTTAATTGACTATAATAGCACAAATTTGTGGTATTCAGGTTAGATATAGACCAGATGTAAACTAGATATATAAATATTAAATAATCCATAAATAAGTTGTAAAATATCTTAAAAGGAGGAGGGACAAGAATTCTACTTCTGGCTATGAAGGAGAAGTGTTATAAGATTTACCTTCTGCTGTGGACTGAATGTTTGTGTCCCCCTCAAATTCAGAGGTTGAAATCCTAACCCCCAATGTGATGGTATTAGGAGGTGGGGCCTTTGGGAGGTGCTTAAATCATGAGGGTGGAACCCTCAGGAATGGGATTAGTGCCCTTATAAAAGAGGTTCCAGAGAGATCTCTAGCCCCCTTCCACCAGGTGAGGATACAACGAGAAGTCTGCACTCCAAAAGAGGGCCCTCACCTGACCATGAGGGAACCCTGGTCTCAGACTTCCAGCCTCCATTACTGTGAGAAATAATTTTCTGTTATTTACAAGCTATTCAGACTGTGATATTTTGTATAGCAGTCCAAATGGACTGAGACAAGTATCTTCCTGGGATGGGCAGGTCACCAGCATTTCTCATCATGTCCACATGTATGTTGCAGAGACTGAATTCCAGATGAGTGCAACTGAGAGGAGATTCCTTCTTACACCAACATCCCACTAACTAGACAGAGGCTCAGTCTCAAGCATGGCATGCTGAGAATACTGGGACCCTCATTGCTCTCACCCCATCTCATTTGCAGGGTGAGGGTTCAATGCCTTGGAGGGGCAATCTAAGAATATAGAGGTTACTCTACTCACCCAGCACCATGCTTTTAATGCAGGACTGTGAGAGCAGTAAGCAACTGTCCCTGCCCCCAGATCCAGAGCCATGGCTCAGAAGTTTTGCTCAGAAGGAGCAGCAGCCATAGAACAGAAAGCTCCAAAAGTCTCCCCAAATGAACTGACCCTTTTTGGAACAGAGTATGTGAGAAAGTTCAAGCCTAACAGTGTTCTCAAAAGCAATGGTGGTGTTGGTGCTAACCAATTAAGAGGAGGCTGGTATCTTCATGAAAGGTACAAGCTAAACCACAAGCCAATTAGTATAACAGTGAGAAGCAGGAAAAGAGACAGCTAAGAAGAGCCCTCTAAGGGCCAGGAGCTCAAACGTTGACCTCAAAAACTACCCCCCTAAGGAGCCCAAATTTAATTGGATCAGTCTGTGAAGCAATGTATTCTCCAGGGTATTGCCAAAAACAAAATGACCATCATCTGGAATTTAGTGGAGCTTAACAGCTGGGTGCAATCAGGGAAAGAGAGAGGCAAAGAGAGACTTGCTAAAACCACTGTCATCCCAGGGTGACTGTGCATGTCCCAAGGCTGCACTTTTTGAACAGCAACATCAGAAGCTTCCACTGCAGAGTAAATAGAATTCACTAAAATAGTCCAGCCAGTCACTAAACAAATGTTAGTTCTAAAAGTTTTTAGTAGATTCTGTAGGAATTTTCATATAAGAGATATGTCTTCTAGAGATAGTTTTACTTGTTCATACATGAACAGATAAAAAGTAGAAAACCATGCAATTATCTCAATAGAAAAAGAAAAAACGTTTGACAAAATGCCACATCCTTTCATGGTAAAAACTCTTAGCAATGTAGGAACAGAAGGGAAGTGCCACAACCTGATTAAAAGATGTATGAATAACCCTCAACATACATCATAATTAATTGTAAAATATGGAGCTTTTTCCCCCCTAATATTAGGAACAAAGCCAGTGCAGTATTACAAAAAAAAAAAAAAGTATAAGTGGGAGAAGAAAAATTAAAACAATTTTTATTCACAGATGATCTGTTGGTTTATGTGAAAATACTAAGGGATCTAAAGATTTAACTACTAGAAATAAAACTTAGCAAGGTAATAGGATAGAAGGTTAATATACAAATATCAATTGTGTTTCTAGATACTAGCAAAAAGTAATTCAAAAATTAATTTTAAAATGCCATTTAAAAGAGCACCACAAAGATTTTCCAGGAGTACCAAGCGGAGTGCATAGGCTTCACAAATGGGTTTTCACAGGTGCAGCAAGATGCTACTGTCATTTAACCTGCAGGAGCAGACAGCGTTTGCAAGGTAGGTGGTGAGATCCCCCAGCACACACCCAGCAAGGAAAACTTACTCCTAAAGTAGTCTCTGGGAGGGTTTTTGAATCCCAGATTCCAGTCTGGCACTGTTACAACACTCAGACTGTCCAGAAGTCAAATAGACTGGAAATTGCAAAGGCTGTGCCTTCTTTGAGTTCGAGTCTGAAGACACTGCCAAGATAGTGACTAAAACAATGAACAATTACGTTTTTGGCAAAAAATCTTGAAGTGTCAGTTTATATCATCTGAAAAAGTACCCAAAGAAATTTTTAAGGAGTGGGATGTTCCATGTTCAAAGACATCATATACTATCAGTGGAATTTTATAAGAAGAAATGGATACTTAAAAGCTCAGATGGAAAAGGCATTTAAAAACAAAGAAAAATTAGGAAGACAATAGCTAAAGTAGGAATAGATTGTGACTTTCCTACATTAGTCTTATGGAAAAAGAAAAAATATATCTCAAGCACAGATCATCAGAACTCCATGAATTGCAAGGTTTCATCAAATAAGGAAAAAGAGGTTTTAGGTACTCTAGCTCTCCTAAGACAACTACGGATAGGCCTGGCCACACAGCAGTATGTACACTAATATTTTTGGAGAAGTAAAAATTGCTGGGGCCGGCCCTTTGGCGTGGTGGTTGGGTGCACGCACTCCGCTGCTGGTTGTCCGGGTTCGGATGCCAGGTGCGCACCGACACACCACTTGTCTGGCATGCTGGGATGGCATCCCACATACAGCCACTAGAAGGATGTGCAACTATGACATACAGCTATCTACTGGGGCTTTGGGGAGAAAAAGGGGAAAAAAAGGAGGAGGATTGGCAATAGATGTTAGCTCAGGGCCAGTCTTCCTCAGCAAAAAGGGGAGGATTGGCATGGATGTTAGCTCAGGGCTGATCTTCCTCACAAAAAAAAAAAAAATTGCTGAGTGGCTGGAATGGATAGTGATGATAAAATAGTGTTCAAACAGCTCATATCTGATGTAAAAAAAGGAATACCAGAGACTCAAGCACCTGCACATTTATGAGAATGAAAGACGCAGAAAAAGCCATCTATATATATTAATAAGTATTCTGAATATATTACGTATCGTATTTCTTCTGAAGATGTGGTGGTTTTATTATTAGGACTGATTCTTTACATTTTGATAGGTGCAATGAAATGCAACCATTAGCAAGATTTCTGGAATAGAAATATGTTGTTCTGAGTAAATAAGAGAAGCAGTAAGTAATTTATATTTTGCCCAACCTTGCTGAAATGCAAGGATGCATACCAACTCACAGTGGGTAGGCTCACGCTGCTTCTTGGTGCTACTGGTCTCCTCTAGCTTCTTTTGCAGATTTCATAGCTGTCCTTAGTTACTCTACCTAGATAGAAAAGCCACACTGTCAACTGTAGGCTTAAGTACTAAACTGCAGCTTCTGCTGTCATCACCAATCCTGCTTGACATACATATGTCATGTGTTAGGCCTATTAAGCAGTGCACATTTAACCATCAAGGGTACTTAAGAGTTCAACATCAGATGCTTAATTTAGAAAGCTAAATTAACCTGGAGAGTGAGAAGGCATTTCAAATATTAACAGAGATTCATTTATGAGTATATGATTCACTCTTACCAATACTGTCAAATTCATTTTTGATGGGCTAGCATGGATCAATAACTATCATTTTGTAATAGTTACATCAGTGTGGAATTACATTCCAAGATTCAAACACTGTCCAAGTAAACTTTTTCTACGATTTATTGTAATGCAAATGGGACCTAGAAGCCTTGAAATAAAATAGTAGGATTTTGTTTTCTCAACTAAAAAATATAGCATCAAAAATAAAATACTTAGGAATAGATTTAATGAAAAAGATGCATAATTTCTTAACTGAAAACTATAAAGCATCACTGAGACAAATAAAGATTTAAATGAAGGGAGAGAAAAATCCACATTCATAGATTGGAAAACAATATTGTTCAATTGTCTATAGTCCTGAAATTGATCTATAGATTCAAAGAATAGCACGGTATAATTTGACAGGCAGATTCTGAAATTTATATGGAAATGAAAAATACCGAAGATAGCAAAAATTACCTTGAAAGAGAACACAATTGCAGGATTTAAGCCCTCTGATTTAAAGACTTACCGTAAAGCTACAAGAATCAAGTCAGAGTGGGTTTGGCAAGATGATAGACAAATAGATCAATGAGACAGAATAGAGAGTTCAGAAATAGACCTACGTGTATAACACGAATTGATTTTCAAGAATAACATCAAATCTACTAAATAGGGACAGAAAATCTTTTCAATAAATAACATTGGAACAATTGAATGAATATATGAAAAAACAACTAAGGTCAAGTCCTGCCTCACATCACTCAAAAAATTAATTTAAGATGAAAATAGGCCTAAATTTCAGAGCAAGAACTATATAACTTCTCAGGGTAAGCATCAGAAAATATTTTCATGATGTTGGGATAGGCAAAAATTTCTTAGGGGCACCAAAAGCATGAACATAAAATTTTAAAATGGATAAATAAGACTTTTTCAAAAGTGAATATATCTAATCTTCGAGAAATACTGGGAAGACAACTCTTCAAGAAATGCTAGGAAGATAATGAAAAGACAACCACATTTCCAGGGGAAATCTCTTTCTCTGTCTCCCCCTCCCTCCCTCCCTCCCTCTCCCTCTCCCTCTCTCTCTCTCTCATCTATCTATCTGACAAAGAACTTGTATCCAGAAGTTATAAAGAACTCCTACAACTCAGTAATAAAAAGTCAAATAGAAACATAGAATACAGAATCTATACCCAGTATAGATTCTAAAGTACTTTATAAGTAATTGCCACAATGGTACTGCTGTTTTATGAAAGTGATGAAATGCTACACAGGCAAGGAGCCAGCTGAAACACTAGAAGGCTACTGTAGCTATTTGAATGCCTGAAGTTATAGGTACTTTTCTTCAATTATTTTTAGAGTGTGAATGATGTCCCCAAGGATGTTGGGGTATTACAGAGCAAATATTTAGAAAACGAACCACAATCCCTCCAAGCAAAATTCCAAATTAGCCAGGAATGAAACAGTAGAAAGACCTCTGAATGGAAAGCTGAAACACCTGTGTTCTAGGACCAGCAGTATTACCACATTACTGTGTAAATTTGGCCAAAACAAAGCTCCACTGAGCCTCATTTTCCTGTTGTAAAACATAGCATTTGGACAGTAGAACCTTAATATTCCTTGCAAATCTAAAATCCTATGATATATTCATCCATTCATTCATTTTATGTATTTGTCAATCACCTGTTGGTGTCTACTATCTATATGTGCTAAGCACCATTAATACACAGCTGAATAAAATAATTTCTACACTTACTGAACTCAATCCAGTTGAAAAGACACATAAACAACTAAAGACATTTACAAACCACTAAGAGAATTCAGATCCAAGGATCACCCAAGCAGGATCTTAAACTGTTGATAGGTCCAGAAGCAGCAAATGGTCCCACGTGGAAGCACTGTGGTGTACGTCAGTGCATGGGGTAGTGGAGGATCAATGGAGCAGAGGAATGACCTAGAAGTATGTGGGCTATGCCAAAGAACTTGGACTTTATTCTCTAAAGTCTTTTGAAAATCTTCAATTTTTCTTTTCCTCTTCTTTTTTAAAACAAACATCTGTTTTAGAAAAATTTGTCTGGAAATAGACTAGGTTGATTATAAATTATTTGCTAGTTTTTTTGAGCCAATATAGTCTTTAAAATGTTATTTTTTAAAACCAAGAGCTGGTTCTTTGAAAAGATCAACAAAATTGACAAATCTTTAGCTAGACTCACCAAGAAAAAAAGAGAGAAGGCACAAATAAGTAAAATCAGAAATGAAAGAGGAGAGTTACAACAGACACCTCAGAAATACAAAAGATTATAAGAGAATACTATGAAAAGCGATATGCCAACCAATTCGACAATCTGGAAGAAATGGATAAACTCAGAATCATATAACCTTCCAAAACTGGATCAAGAAGAAGTAGAGAATTTGAATAGACCAATCACCAGTAAGGAGATCGAAACAGTAATCACAAACCTCCCCAAAAATAAAAGTCCAGGACCAGACGGCTTCCCTGGTGAATTCTACCAAACATTCAAAGAAGACTTAATACCTATCCTTCTCAAACTCTTCCAAAAAATTGAGGAGCGGGGGAAGATCCCTAACTCATTCTACGAAGCCAAAATTACCCTGATACCAAAACCGGACAAGGACAACACAAAAAAAGAACATTACAGGCCAATATCACTGATGAACATGGATGCAAAACTCCTCAACAAAATACTAGCAAATCGCATACAACAATACGTTAAAAAGATTATACACCATGATCAAGTGGGATTTATTCCAGGTATGCAGGGATGGTTTAACATTCGCAAATCAATCAACGGAATACAACACATTAATAAAATGAAGAATAAAAATCACATGATCATCTCAATAGATGCAGAGAAAGCATTTGACAAGATACAGCATCCATTTATGATAAAAACTCTGAATAAAATGGGCATAGAAAGAAAGTATCTCAACATAATAAACACCATAAATGAGAAACCTACAGCTAATATCATCCTCAATGGCACAAAACTGAAAGCTATCCCTCTAAGAACAGGAACCAGACAAGGATGCCCACTGTCACCACTCCTATTTAACATAGTACTGGAAGTCCTAGCCAGAGCAATCAGGCAAGAGAAAGAAATAAAAGGGATCCAAATTGGAAAGGAAGCAGTGAAACTGTCACTATTTGCAGATGACATGATTATATATATAGAAAACCCTAAAGAATCCACCAGAAAACTTTTAGAAGTAATAAACCAATATGGTAAAGTTGCAGGATACAAAATCAGCATACAAAAATCAGTTGCATTTCTGTATACTAACAACGAAGTAGCAGAAAGAGAAATTAAGAATACCATCCCATTTACAATTGCAACAAAAAGAATAAAATACCTAGGAATAAACTTAACCAAAGAGGTGAAAGATCTGTACACCAAAAACTATAAAACATTGCTGAAAGAAATTGAAGAAGACACAAAGAAATGGAAAGATATTCCGTGCTCTTGGATTGGAGGAATTGACATAGTTAACATGTCCATACTTCCTAAAGCCATCTATAGATTCAATGCAATCCCTATCAAAGTTCCAACAACATTTTTCAAAGAAATAGAACAAAGAATCCTAAAATTTATATGGAACAACAAAAGATCCCGAATAGCTAAAGGAATCCTGAGAAAAAAGAACAAAGCTGGAGGTATCACACTCCCTGATTTCAAAATATACTACAAAGCTATAGTAACCAAAACAGCATGGTACTGGCACAAAAACAGACACACAGATCAATGGAATAGAATCGAAAGCCCATAAATAAACCCACACATCTATGGACAGCTAATCTTTGACAAAGGATCCAAGAATATACAATGGGGAAAAGAAAGTCTCTTCAACAAATGGTGTTGGGAAAACTGGATAGCCATATGCAAAAAAATGAAAGTAGACCCTTACCTTACACCATACACAAAAATTAACTCCAAATGGATTAAAGACTTGAATGTAAGACCTGAAACTGTGAAAGTTCTAGAAGAAAACATAGGCAGTACACTCTTCGACATCGGTCTTAGCAACATCTTTTCAAACACCATGTCTGACCGGGCAAGAGAAACAATAGAAAAAATAAACAAATGGGACTACATCAAACTAAAAAGCTTCTGCACAGCAAAGGAAACCATCAACAAAACGAAAAGACAAGCTAACAATTGGGAGAAGATAATTGCAAACCATACTTCTGATAAGGGCTTAATCTCCAAAATATATAAAGAACTCATGCATCTCAACAACAAAAAAACTACCGACCCAATTAAAAAATGGGCAAAAGACCTGAACAGACATTTCTCCAAAGAAGATATACAGATGGCCAACAGACACATGAAAAGATGTTCAAAATCACTAACTATCAGGGAAATGCAAATCAAAACTACAAGGAGATATCACCTCACGCCCGTCAGAATGGCTGTAATTAACAAGACAGGAAACAACATGTGTTGGAGAGGATGTGGAGAGAAGGGAACTCTCATACACTGCTGGTGGGAGTGCAAACTGGTGCAGCCACTATGGAAAACAGTATGGAGATTCCTCAAAAAATCAAGGATAGAACTACCATATGATCCAGCTATTCCACTGTTGGGTATTTATCCAAACAACTTGAAAACACCAATTTGTAAAGGTACATGCACCCCTGTGTTCATTGCAGCATTATTCACAATAGCCAAGACTTGGAAGCAACCTAAGTGCCCATCAAGGGACAAGTGGATAAAGAAGCTGTGGTATATATACACAAAGGAATACTACTCAGCCATAAGAAACGATGAAATCCAGGCATTTGTGACAACATGGATGGACATTGAGGGTATAATGCAAAGTGAAATAAGTCAGAGGGAGAAGGTCAAATACCGTATGATTTCCTTCATTAAGTAGTAGATAATAACAACAATAAACAAACACAAAGGGACAGAGATTGGATTGGTGGTTACCAGAGGGGAAGGGGAGAGGGAGGAGGGTGAAAGGGATAATTCGGTACATGTGTGTGGTGATGGGTTGTAATTAGTATTTTGGTGGTGAACATGATGTAATCTATGCAGAAATAGAAGTACAATGATGTACACCAGAAATTTTTACAATGTCATAAACCAATGTTACTGCAATAAACAAAAGATTAAAAAAAATAATAAAAAAAATAAATAAAAAATAAAATTGATTACGGTGATGGTTGCAGAATTCTGTGAATATACTAAAACCCACTGGATGGTACCTTTAAACAGGGTAACTGTATGGTGTGTAATTACATCTCAATAAAGCTGTTTTAAACCAAAAAAATAAAATAAAATAAAATAAAATGTTATTTTTAAAAATTTTCCAGAATGAATCTACCTCATTTTGAGATATTTGGTTTCTATCCTAGAAATAACTCTTTTCTGTTCTTTTAAATCTACATAGTGTCACTCAAAGAACACTGACACACCATTAGAAATCCAAAGTTTTTCCAGGCAGCTTGACTAAAGGACATGGAGGAGAGTTAGCTTGCTTAACTAAAAGAAAAAATAAATATAGTCTTCCCTGCTTAAAGTAGCCATCACTCTCATTTCCTCCCCCTTTGTAACACAGAAGAAGATGGAGTTCCAGTAAGCTAGAAATAAATTTAAAATAATGATGTTATCAAAAGGCATATGATTGGATCCGTGATGAGTTTCACACAATGAAACCTGTTCTTCTATTCCCATTTGTGTTGGCAAACTCACAGTAAGTTAAACTGGGAGAAAATTCAGCAATGTAACATTTTTGAATGCCAACATAATAAATATGAGTTGGCTAAATATTCAGGCAAGCTAGTTAAATCTATTCTGTTTTGATTATGGCTCAACCACTTGAGCTATATTTCAGTATATGTGCTATATTTACATGTACTCCATTTATGGACTATCTTTGTATTTTAAGACAATTACCCACATAAACATTTAGGCAGGAATTTTGAAATATGCTATGGGAATATGTTTTTAATGTTCACATCACACAGTCTTATGAAGTCTTCATAGTAGCCCATAGGCCAAGTATCGGAATAAAGATACAGTCTATGTACCAGTCGGGATTTGGTCAGAAGAAACTATACTAGGTATTTTAAGCAGGAAGGGGTATAATACAGGGAATTACAGTCTTGCACAATTATTGCAAGGTCAAGGAAGCTGAAAATAGCATCAAACAATCAGAAAGTGGAAAAATCCCAATAAACCTCCACTAAAGATCCGTGCTGCCTACAGCATTGCAGAAGGACACCTGAAAGCCACTGACAAAACCCCGTATCTGCCATCTGCAGATGCCCAGCTGCTCCTGGAGAATAATGGCTTCTCTGTATCTTCCACTTCCAAATCTCACACAAATGGCTTTCACTGGCAGAATTTAAACCAAATCCCTATTGGCTAGTAAATCTGGTTAATGTAGCTTCCAAACTGTCAAGCTCCATGTTACAAGATAGAGTTTAAAAGAACAAGGATCATACTACATATCAAGACACAGCATCTAGTTGGTTCTCCATAAATATGTGTTTAAATTTCCAAACAGCAACAATATTATGCTTTTGATTGACCTGTTGCAACTATCCCTCAATCTGATGAAGTTGTACTCACCCTCTCCCGCAAAAGGCAAGGCCTGAAAACTCCAATCTCACTGTACCCATCTCTGAATATTTTTTTTCCCGTTCATTCACAATCCTGATTTGATATCCTGTATTTTGAAGACTGAGATATAAGGTTAACCAGCATTAACACTCCTTATATAAACTGGTAGGAGAAGACGAAGGAGAAAACTAATTTAGCTAATGTAATATATACATAATATATCAAGGAAAAATATAAGTATAGCTACTATAGTCCTTTGTGTGACTGATCATAAAGCTATAACTGGTTTAGAACTTACATCTTCTATTACCCATTCCAAATTCACTTTGTCCTTAGCATCTCAAGTGGATGTGGGTTTTTGCCTGGCAGAACCACCCTTAATTTCATTTCTGAGTGGTCCAAGCCATTAGTAATCTTGTCTCTATTGGGCGGCTGTGATTTTCCATTAACAGTACTGGAAGTATTAAAAGGCACACGCAGACAATCCCCTGCATTTTCTGCATAATCTTCCTCCCTAATGGTAGCATCAGCCCTATTTCCCCTTGATATCAGGGTTAGTCACCCCAGTCAGTACAGTATTTCCCTTCTTTGTTGTTATTCCAATGGCATTGGAAGTCCAATGTGGCCATGTTGCAATCTGAACTTCAAGTTGAACGTGCCCCCTGGTAAAAACTCTCCTTTTTGGGGAACTAAGACCTCAGAATCTACAGAGCCCAAGGTTATGGGGACAGGAAGCATAACTTTTGACAGAAGTTCATAAAGTGAAAAGATTGAGAAGAATCACACCCACTTCCACTCCATGTTTCTCAGACCAATGACTTCCTACTACAGTTATGCACAGCATAACGATGTTTTGGTCAACAATGGACTGCATATACAATGGTGGTCCCATAAGATTAGTACCACAAAGCGTAGGTGTGTAGTAGTCTATACCATCTAAGGTTTGTGTGAGTACATTCTATGATGTTCATACATGATGAAATGGCCTAATGATCCATTTCTCAGAATGTATCCCTGTCGTTAAGCAATGAATGGCTGTAAAGGAGAAAGAGCATCATATCACGTTTACAGGTATAAGCATTTGGTTTAGCTTCTGAAACATATTGTCTCCCAGCTTGCATAAAACTGAGTCTTCAATGATTTTCAGTATTCAATTTTTTTAGCTTGCTTCTATTATTGTGAAATTAATTCCTTGGTCATGGGTGATAAATTCATTATCACTATGATAGTTAATAAAGTATCATTCTCTGCAAATCTAATCATAATCATAAATCATCATCGTTATAATAATCATAAATCTATAGATGATGGTACAGGCAGAATCACTCAGAGCAGGGAGGCTAATCTGTAGCAAGAAGGAAATATCTATTCCAGTGAGGACACATCACTACCTCCTCCATGATAAAAGAGTTCCGAAGTAATCAATCTGATAACAGATAATTGGCTAGTATCGTATCAGGGGTTCAGTGTTGGTCACTGCTGTTGGCAGGTTGGACACTCAGCAATGATCATGGCCAGATCATCCTTAGTTAGAAGAAGCCCATGTTTTTGATCCCAGTCATAACCTTGATCCCATTGCAACGGCTGTTTAGTTCATGGGCCCATAGACCAAACACTGAGGTGGCTGAGAAAAGATGCTCAGTGAGTAATCTTTGATTAGCATTCCATGGAAAACAAATATGTTCATACTTTCTGTGCATTCTGAGAGCTTTATTCTTACACCTTCACGTCATCTATCCACTAGAATAATTCCTTCCAAACCATGTGGCCAAATTATTTATATATCACGCGTGAATTAGTATAGAACTTTATCTCTGGTCCCTCTTTCCTCTCATGCACAATGAAAAACAAGATGCTGGGAGTTCTTTCCACTGAAAGTATTTCTTTTCCTAATTGCCCTTTAGGGCATCCCCTGAGGGAGCTATGAAGCTGCAACAGTCCAAATGTGACTAGTGTCAGCATATCTTGTGAAACCACCTTAAACCAAGAGCAATTGTTTTCTTCCTCAGTCAACTGGTTAGAGGAAACTACCCATGAGGGTATACTGTGAGTTGAGGAAGTGGTAGCAATACATTAGGAATGGTTTCTGAGAGTCTGAGTCGACTGCACATTAAATATTTTAGCCTTCAGAACCTACTTAAGGCTAATCTTGTATGTATGTCACTTCCATTCGAAGAAAAGTGTTTCCATACTGGCCCATCATTCTATGCATTCTGTGATATATCAAGTTATCTTGATATATCAAATACACCATTTCATAGTCATGTGATCATGTGCTGTCCCATGACCAGGGAATTAGTCCCTATCAGGGCCCAGTAGCAAACCAGGAGTCGTTTCTGAAAAGGAGAAAGTTATGTGCAAAAAAGAGTAAGGATTTGCTCTAAAACCCTAGAGGTCTTCACAGTAAATCTCTTACGGGAGCATGCCAGTGACTCCATATAGAGTTCCTGTCTGCACCATAGACAATTCAAGCTCCATTGGATCTATGGGTCATAAAGTGCAGTTGGCAGAGTGGCCTGGGCAATTTGGAAGGCTTAAGGAATGCTTAGTAAACGGATCAGAGCACCACACTCAGGTACACTCCAAAATCCAAAGAAGCTTCCAAGCATTTCATTTCTTACTTAGGGATAGGGAGCAAAAGGTTCAGCAACTTGTCTTTCACATCGAATGTGATGTCTCAACCAGGCTAGACCACTATGCCACTAAAAAATTCACTGAGATGGCAGGTCACTCAATTTTAATGGGGTTAATCCTATGATCCGTCGTGTGTGTCTCAGCAAGGCATCTAGGGTATTGTCGACATCCTGCTTGTCAGATTTTATCGTCATGATATCGTCAATATAGTAGACAACCTTGATGTTTTGTGGGAAAGTGGCACAACTAAGGTCTTGTGGATTAGAATATGACAGATAACTAGCAAATTGACATAGCTCTGAGATAGATTGGTTGACTGTACTGCTAATCTTATAAAATGAAAGAAAATTGCCTTTAATATTTTTATTAGTTAGTATAGACAAAAAGACATTTTCTAGATCAATAGCTGAATACCAGGTGCCAGAAGTTGCTGCAATTAGGGCGAATATCTGCTTCAGTTTACAATATCCCACTCATTTTCCAAGATCCATTTGTCTTTTCCATAGGCCAATAAGATGAATTAAATGATGGACTTAACAAGACTCAACTCTCTGGCGTTTTTCAATGCTTTGATGGTGATATTAACTTCTACAATCTCCCCAGAAATGTGTTGTTGACTTTTGTTTACTTTTTGATAGTGGTTGTAAGGCTTCCACTTGTCATTTCCTTCCCTCTTAGCCCTGTCTCCATGAGAGGATTCTGCCAGTTACTAACTGTCTAAATCAAGTATGTATTCAGGAACAGAGGAAATAACCTCTGTGGGTTTGCAGTTCCACTGAGATCTCCATAAGTCTTCTCTCTGACTGATGGGACAGAGTTGAATTTCAGTTTCCCATTTCATCTCAGTGTAACTGTCCAATAAATCTCCAAATGTCCAGGTAGCTCCATTTCTCCAGTACACAGTCACTATGTTAAAAAGCCAAATGTCTTGTGAGAAAGGCTAGAATGCAGATTTACCATAAATGTGGTATCACATGGTCTTCTCTCAAGGGAACACGGCCTTCCTTCAATCAAAGAACTCTTGGTCCTTGAATTGGTGCAGGTCTGGGAATTGAGTGGGGGGAGGGGTATCACTAACATTGTGTTAAGTTAAGACCTGGGTTTTTGGAGGTTGTATATTTTAAGTAATTCTCTAGCAGGCTTCTGATCTTTTTCAATCTTACCAGCACCATAATCAATTAGACACTGCCAAAAAAATTTGCAGATCAAACCATTCTGATTACCATCCCAACATTGCAGCCCATTTCAGAAACTGCCTCCACTTATTCCCGGTGTTTGAGTGCAGCCAGTGGCTTCTGTTACTCTGGGATGTCTTTATTTCTTTTTTAAGTATAGGGGCCTACTTTCTTGATGGTATCTCCCACTATCATCCCTGACTTGCAGAGAGCAGTCACTAAGAAGTTTCAAGACTGCTTTTGGTCTCCTCATCAATACATTTTTTTCAAAGTCTTTAGGAAAGAAGTAATCTCTAGATTCTCATGGGACACATGGTAAGAGAGCTGATGAATTGACTGCATGTGATAAATTCACTCCAACATTCTTATCTCCTTAAGCCTTTGGATTCCTTCCTCTCCATTGTGTCAAGGAAGTTCTAATATTTCAACGTCATTTAGTGAAGGATAACTCTGAGTCTTGGTTTCAATCAACCAAACAATGAAATTGTTAGAGTCATCCTTGGCTGTTTGACCCACATATTAAATCCAGAAACTCTGGTGTGTGCAAGGATATCAATAAATTTGATCTATTTCAATGTTAGGTTTCTTATTGCCCAGTCTTAATTGCTTAGAATCCATTCATCACACATAGTCCTTGAGTTTCTCTTAATATAAATTAGCAAAAAGCTTACAGTTCCTTTGCTGTGTATGCTGTCTCCTGTCGGGTCTGCATTTGTACTCAAATCTCTGTCACTGGGCTCTAATTATGAGCTAGAGACAAGAAGAGAAATTGGGAGTGTGCTGTGAGGAGGATCAGCCTCTTTCTGTATGTGATGGTCTCAGGCGAAGTCATTGTAGGATCATCCAGCAAGGGGAGCAATGATTGAGGAAGTGGCTCAGCAGTGGTTACTGCTTCTGGAGAAGCAGACTCAGTAACACCAGGGGATCAAAATATTCAAAGTCATTGGAATCCATCCAAAAGTTACCATTCCAGTTCTCAGGATCCCACTCTTGCCTAATCCCTAATTTTCACATAAGAGACCTGGTAAATCTGTGAAATCAGTTGGTGTTTAATTTCTACAACCTGTAAGATCAAACCTTGAGGCTGTTTTTTGGATACCTTGGTCCTCTGACTATAAGATCTAAGAAATATTTTGAGGGCATTTATAGAAGCTCCCTGCTTCTGTGAACCATAAACGTGTCATTATCTTACTCAAGCTATCCATTACAATAAGAAATAATCAAATCATTCCAAAGTTGATATAACAATCATTTCCACTATAACAAGGTATCGGAGCAGCCACTTGGTCTTCCAATGTCTTTTCTTTCAATAGTCACATAGTTGCGAGTGTCTTAAGATGTTTCTTTAAGAAAATGTTTTGTCTCTGTATGCTATGAACTACCAATAGCCCATTTTTTATTGGCAACAGGATCATTATTGCCTTCAAATTTAACCAGTCAGATAACCAATCCCAGACTCCAATCTATGAGGTTCTGTATCTGTATCAAACTGTGGTATCAAATTTTGTATCCAAGAGCTTGAGTCAGGAAATTGGAAACCACTGTTGATATGTGTAGGCATTAGAGGCATGCACAGTCGTTGGAAAGATTGGAGGAATGAAAATCGGGGAAGCTGCTACTAGCAAGAGGAGATCAGAAGTGCTGGGATCCCGGAAAACAGGCACGAGATGAGCTCAGATGCCTGTAGCATGGCAGAAGGGATTCTCAGAGGTCAAAGATGTCATTGGCAACATTCCATAGCCATTTGCCACTGTAAAATAGAAGCTTCTTTTCTTCTGCCTCCCAAATCTCACTGAGAACCTCTCAATGGCAGAATCTAAATGGAAGCCTGCCAGCATGGAAGTCTGAGGCTTTCCACCTTTGCAATATGGAGAAGTGCTTAGTAGGTAGGGATGGTACTGTGTTTCAACAAAGAGTATCCTACACAGTGACCATGGAGAGAAAATAACGTCTCAAGGACTGGACTTCTTTTCAGAATGTCTCAAACCAAATGAACTAATCATAATCAAATGTAAACTCTATTCTATAATTCTAGATGGGTGAATGTGAGCAATATTTTTAATCTTTAAACTTTTGTTTCCTCCTCTGTAGTTGGAGTTAATTATGATGAATTTTCTTAATTTTGTTGAGAAAATTAATATGCATATAAAGAGCCTCAAACAAATGTAAGCAATCACTATTGAATAATATGATATAATAATATTTCTCTTGTTTATACGAATGTTTAAACATTCTGTTTGAATTAAAAATTCATTTCTGTGCATGTTATGTTTAGTATCTTAACAAAAAGACACAATTTTAGGGGCTGGCCCGGTGGTGCAGTGGTTAAGTTCGCATGCTCTGCTTCAGCGGCCCAGGGTTCTCAGGTTCAGATCCCAGGCGCCACTTATCAAGCCACACTATGGCAGGCGTCCCACATATAAAGTAGAGGAAGGTGGGCATGGATGTTAGCCCAGGGCCAATCTTCCTCAGCAAAAAGAGGAGGATTGGTGACGGATGTTAGCTCAGACTCACACACAAAAAAGACACAATTTTAGAGCTAGGAATAATTTTCTTTAAATGATATAGGCAGAAAAACTAATACATATATAAGAAAATCCCAGGTACAGCAAGATTAAATAACAAATCTATAACAATGTAGCTAAACTCAGGCCATCTGCCTTGCAGTATCTTATTTTATTCACAAATATACCTTTGTGATGATTTCAGCACTATATTTTGTGCCCAGTTTGTATACATTCCTGGCTAAAGTAAAATCATTAATTTTGAATGCTTTGCCTTAGAAAATTGATACCACATGGATCATGGAAACATGATTTATGTTAGTTTTAAAGCTAGAAATTAAGTAGACATTAACTTTGATAACTCTGCTTCAAGATGTGATATTTATTCCAATTTAAGTCTCTTCAGGGATTCATTACAGAGTTAAATGGGCAAGTCACATAGCCTCTTCAGGCTGTGTTATTGAAAACAAGATTGATAGGTAAAATTTTATGTTTTCTACCTCTATAAAGAAGGCTTTAATTGATTTTAAATGGTTTGCTTTATTGGGAAACTTCCCATTTTATTACCCATCTGATAATCTGAATTAGTCATCATTGAGTTGTAAGCAGAACTACATGTTTTATAACTTTGTTCTTTTTTTTTCTTGTGTTTAAAGTTTTTCTAATTATAACAGTAGTCTAGAATGAAAAATGAGCAAATGTGTGCATATAATTGATTGCATAACAAACTTTTACAGTCAACTATGTAATTGTTCTCCTTTCCTATTTTAAGCTTATTATCTCTAGTTACATGCTCCAAATGTTGATTAGGGAAACTATGTTTCAGCATAATGGATTTTTTTTCTTTAAGAAAGAGGCAACAAAATACAAAAGACATTACTGTTTTATGAAGGTGACATTTTGAGTGGAGGAGATGTTACTTATTGATGTATAAATTGCCCCTTATTATTCTACTTTACAAATGTTGCATTCTTTCTCCAATGACATTAGTCCAGAATGTGTATTGGAAACATATCTATCAATATGAAATGCCAGATCAAGTTTTACAGAGATAAAGATGTAACTCTATAATTGATTTGTCCCAGGATCTAACATGTCTAAAATGTAGGTCATTAATGAGTTAGAAAGAGACATACACTCTTAGACAAGAAGAGGTCAGTGCTAATAACTGACAGATAAAACTCTTCATTTTAAGATAAAAGTCATCCCTATGAGGATCAGAATCTCTCTTTATACAACATAAACAGAAAATTAATGATACTGATGTGTCCTGACATAAGGGAAGGGTCCCTTGGCACCATCAATGATTTTTCTAATGATTCCAAGTTGATTGTGTCTTGTTTCTCCAATTAGTCCATATACTCTGGAATTATAGGTACCATCTTTTTTCTACTCCCTAGTATAACCTAAATCAGAGAGCCATTCTTGAGCCAAAATACACATTGTGCTTATCTCCAGTTCCTTACCCCTATCTGTTTAAAACTAATGAAAAAGGCAGCCTCCAAGTTGGCGGAGGGTGGGAATAGTTATAAAGACACTTTCTGAAGAGGTGTCTCAAAGAAGAAAGAGGCAATTCTATCCCATCACCTCAGCAATGATAGAGGTTGGGACTTGTATTTGTCCAGGTAACCGACCCCAACTGCCACAACAGATAAGTTTGAGGAACTTAACAAGTAAAAGGTTTATTTTTTTGCTTACATAAAGTCCAGTGCACGTGCAGTGGCCCATCCTGTCCCTATGCCATATTGATCCTCCAAAGTCACCACGGCTAGGAAAGAGACAGCTGGAGCATCTTGAGGGATGTATTGATGGGCCAGGCTTAGAAATGATTACATCACTTCTGCCCGCATCCCAGTGGCCAGAACCAAATCCAACTGCACAGGAGGCTGGGAAATGTGGAGGAGCAGAGGGCTATTTGGTGATCCCTGAGAAAAACACAGCAAATATCGTTCATCAATTACCCAATTCTCATGCCTAAGAATGAATATTATTACATCTAGTGTGATCTCTCTCCCTCCCTCTCTCTTTCTCTCTCTCTCTCTCTCTTTCAGGTAATCAAAGTATCAGATAATTATAATACAATTTTACTTTGGATTTATCCTTGGGAACCTTCATACCCATTAAGCCCTTTCCTCCCACTCAGGGGAGGTAGATGGGTGGGATTCCTCAGGTGTCTCACAAACTGCAATCAGTCACTATGTAATTACTAGGTATTTACTATATGTCTGCATACCTGGCTCTTCTGCTCCCCAAAGGTGTCTTTATGTCATCGTCTTCCCAGCCTAGCAGTAATGCCACTGGCTCACTGGTGCTTGTGACATAGTCTGTCCACCTTCATTTCTCCATAGCTGCTAAGAGGCTGCCGTTTTTTCAAGATGTCTCTGTGCCTGGAAAGGAAATCGAGCTGCAGGGAGCTATCTATATTTTTTCTTCCATGGCAATGGTGCATGAATGTATCCCACAATAGCCATGGCCCTATTTTGACGGCTGTTTAATTTCAGACCCCAAATCTGGGCAAGAACAAGGAATAAACTCGGTCCTCTTTCTCCCTCCCTTCTATGATGTAAGAGGTATAACACTCACTCTCCCTCAGTCTCATAAGCCAACCCTCTCTACTCTCTTCCTAGTCTAATAAGGCAACTCAACTGCTATCAAGAAAGCAGGATTTTTCATGTTCACTTATTCTCAACCACTTGTTACAGAATTTGACAGCAAACTTATCACGAATATTTCCTAGGGAATTTGCTACAGCAGCTACAAAAATTAGGTGCTTACTAAATTTATAGTATAGCCTGGGACTTTTATTTTACATTTGCTTGAAAGCGTTGATTTCGGCCACATTAAGAGGAGGTTTTCTCATTAACAAAACGAAAAGACAACCTAACAACTGGGAGAAGATATTTGCAAACCATACATCTGATAAGGGCTTAATCTCCAAAATATATAAAGAACTCATGCATCTCAACAACAAAAAAACTACCAACCCAATTAAAAAATGGGCAAAAGACCTGAACAGACATTTCTCCAAAGAAGATATACAGATGGCCAGCAGACACATGAAAAGATGTTCAAAATCACTAACTATCAGGGAAATGCAAATCAAAACTACAAGGAGATATCACCTCACGCCCGTCAGAATGGCTGTAATTAACAAGACAGGAAACAACATGTGTTGGAGAGGATGTGGAGAGAAGGGAACTCTCATACACTGCTGGTGGGAGTGCAAACTGGTGCAGCCACTATGGAAAACAGTATGGAGATTCCTCAAAAAATCAAGGATAGAACTACCATATGATCCAGCTATTCCACTGTTGGGTATTTATCCAAACAACTTGAAAACACCAATTTGTAAAGGTACATGCACCCCTGTGTTCATTGCAGCGTTATTCACAATAGCCAAGACTTGGAAGCAACCTAAGTGCCCATCAAGGGACGAATGGATAAAGAAGCTGTGGTATATATACACAAAGGAATACTACTCAGCCATAAGAAACGATGAAATCCAGGCATTTGTGACAACATGGATGGACATTGAGGGTATAATGCAAAGTGAAATAAGTCAGAGGGAGAAGGTCAAATACCGTATGATTTCCTTCATTAAGTAGTAGATAATAACAACAATAAACAAACACATAGGGACAGAGATTGGATTGGTGGTTACCAGGGGGAAGGGGGGAGGGAGGAGGGAGGAGGGTGAAAGGGATAACTCGGTACATTTGTGTGGTGATGGGTTGTAATTAGTATTTTGGTGGTGAACATGATGTAATCTATGCAGAAATAGAAGTACAATGATGTACACCTGAAATTTTTACAATGTCATAAACCAATGTTACTGCAATAAACAAAAAATAAAAAAAATAAAAAAAACAATTAAAGGGGCCAGCCCGGTGGCTCAGCAGTTAAAAAAAAAAAAAAAGAGGAGGTTTTCTACAAAAGAGACTTTTGGTGATGCTCAAAATGTTTTCCATTTCCTTTACTTTAGAATATTCTAGCTCTATGCAGGCTAATTACACAGATGAGAGTACAATGGAAGGAATGCAATTTGGAAACACTTGGTTTGTAAAGACCTCACCTGCACCACTGACGTTTAATTCTTAGTTTATCTCCATTATCTGGAATTGTCCAATCACTTTCATTAGATGGTAAAATCCTTAAGTGTAGGAATCATATCTTTATCTTCATATGACCCAACAGAACATACGTTCTTCCATGCAAATAATGGAAATTAGGTAAAAATCATTGATATAATTAGAAAAATAACTTCCCAACTGTTAACTACCTTCATGCCTTTTGCATTCATAAAAAGACCTAGTAGCACTGTGTGTGACAGAAAATAAATGTTTCTGACATTGAGATTAGAGATCTTGTCTCTATTGCTTACTATTGTATCTCCTTTACTCATACCAATGACTGGCATATAGTAAGCTCTCAATGGTTGAATGAATAAACAAAAGGCAAAGGTTTATTACTGAATAAGGACATTAATTACAAACATTTTATTTTGATTGAAGAATCTATTAACATTGCATCTAGCTATTTGCATTTCTTTGAGCCATGCTTGACAGAGTATCTTGATCTACATTTATTTAAAAACTAAAAGTGATATATAAGCTTAAAGATTTGTATAATTATTCTAAATTGACTTTTAGGAAAACATAATTATTGATATACCGTCTTTCTGTTTCTATTTTGATTCATATTTAAGGAGAAACTTCTTTTGAATTTTTGTTTATTTCAAACCTAAAGACATCAAGATGTAAAACAAAGGTATTGGGCTCAGTCACTCATTAACAGGAGTAAGAAATCACTCAGTCTTCCTTACTAGAGTGATGGAGAATATTTCCAAGAAAATAATTAAGCAGCCTTTCACAAATTATATCTTGCATTTACAAGTATAATATGCAAAATCAAATATCACACACTATTTTAATCATTTTACATATAAAAAACTAGAGCACAAGAAATTTCTACAATTTACTCTGGCTCTGTTTCCAGGCTTCCAAACTCATTTCTTGACTCTCGGCAATTCCATAGATAAGTCATTTGATCACATGTTCTGATAACTCAGAACTTCCCAATGGGCATTACATTTTCAGCAGCCCCTAATTAGTCTAGTCATGGCACAACCCAGCACCCAGCCAGCACCTTGTGTGGGAAACTCAGTAAATGGCTTTCACTTGAATTGAGCTGCTGTGATTACCAGATCATTGATGATACAGAGTAACTTCTATTTTCCTTCCTTTCCCTTCTGCTCACACTTTAAACAGGGAAGAATCAAGGAAGGTTGTTCACTTCATCCAGACAAATATATATGTGAAAAGATACACATATTTTAAAAATACAAAATAGAATGGAAGTGGGGGAACCAATTCCCTTTTCATCACTCAGAGATTTTTGAAAGTATAATGTTTCATGTTATAATGAATAACAGAATTGGTCCAAAGTGGAATTAAAATGGTTTCGATTTCAAGGAGACAAAATAGTTCTCAAATTATTTTTCTTCTGGCCATGTCAATCAACTGAAATCCAATTTATCCCTCCCTAGGTAATTTTTAAAATCAGGATGATAAGAAAGTGTAGATTCAGAAGTTATCTTAAACTTCTCACTCTCCCTAACCCTGTTATCCAATCAGTCCCCAGATCCTGTAAATCCTACTCCTTAATATCTCTTAAGCCTCTCCCACTGCCACCACCTTCTCAGAACCTTATCACATCTAAGTTGCTTTCTAACTCTTCTCCCTGAATTCAGTTTCATTTCTGCCCATTTTAGCCTCAAATTTATATCCAGAATAATTTTTCTAGAATCAGAATCAACCATGTCACTCTTCTGCTTAAAATTTCTCAGTGTCTCCAAGGAAACTGTGCAGTGACTCCCCTGGGAAGATGTTATGTTGGAGGAGATTCCATAAGCCCTGGATAGTGGTGCTGGCTGAGGCTCTGTGGGCAGGAAAGACAAAGGCAAAACTGTTATGATGCATGAAATACTAGAGCCAATACAACTTGCAGTGCCCCAATACAGGAGATTAGCTAAATAAATTGGGTATATCTCAAATATGGGATACCATGATGCAATTAAAAATAATTTTGAAGGTGAATATTTAATGACCTATGGAAATATTAAGGTAGTCTCATGAGAAAAAAAGTGGATTATTCAAATTATTTTCAAATTGAATTTATGAGCTTGATAGTACACAACTTGGTAATAGGTTATAGGTTTTAGAGAAAGGAGGAAAATTTCTGAATTGAGCAACTAGGTCATTACAAGTGCCATTTTGCTGAGAAAGAAAAAAGTAGCAAGTTTCTAAGGAAAATGTTAAGTTCCATTATGGAACCACTGACATGTCTTGTAAAAGTTCAAAGTTGGTCACAGAGAGACCACAGCTACAATATTCCCCTTTAAAACAATTGTGTCATTCAAAGGGCTAAAGCCACTAGCATCTTTCAGCTATACAAGCTGGGTAGAGTTCAGGCAGACTGGTCCAGACTGTCTAGTTCAAGTGCCAGCTCTGCTTCTTCTTAGTTTGCTGACCTTGGGCTACTCCTACTTCCTTAACCAGCCTGTACCTCACCATCCTCATCTATACTATGCAGATGATAATCGTACCTCCTTAGAGAATTGCTGCGGCAAAGCACTTAGACCAATGGTTCTCAACAGGGGTGATTATGCCCCTCAGGGTCATTTGGCAATGCCTGGTTACATTTTTGGTCGTCAAAACTGAAGTGGAACACGCTACTGCTATTTAGTGGGTAGAGGCCAAGGGATGCTGCTAAGCATCCAATAATGCACAGGACAGTTTCTCCTACTCCATCCAATGTCAATAGCGCTAAGACTGAGAAATCCTGGCTTAGACAGAACCTGTCATATAATAAGCTCAAACAATTTTAAGTATTATTATTATGTTCTCAGCCTATATACCTCTGGATTTTCTTTTCTCTGCTGACATTATCAAGGCAGAAGTCTTATAATGTAAGTACTGTCTTTGAAACGGTCTCCATTTTTGGTCACCAAAAAATTTCATTCTTCTTCCTACATATAAAGTGTACTCATCGCCAACTCCCTGAGCTCAATGTCCAGGATCTGTGGATAAAATGTGGTCCTACCCGTCAGTCCTACCCAGATGTGGCGCTAATCGGTCTGGTCCTCTCTACACTAAAGAGGCTAACCACCTGCCTCCCCCAATGCACAGCCCACGCCTGACACCTGACTCAGTGCTTATCTGCTATCTGTGAGGAGGGACTAGCTTTGCTTGCTGGTTTGTTAGTTTTTCCCCTAATCCATCATGGACTGATACTTAAAAGTTTTTAATTTAAATGAATTACTGGAAGAAATAAAAAAAACAAAAAAAACCATACAAAATACAAGTCTTGATCTTTTATTATTAGATTCAACAGTCAGAAATTTACATTTCAGTAGATACAATGATAATAAACTTAGCACAAAGAAACCAAAAAGCTTAAAAAATTATACCCATTGCTTATTGGAAGTGTATGCATAGGAGGTTAATATAGCTAATTACCCTTACACTGAGTGTGAGTAAAACAGTGATTTCTATATTAAATGACTTTATGCAAACTTTGAATGAACACAGCATGTATCAATATATAAAGTTTTAAATGTGAAAAATGAGCTTGTTTCTGGTTTGTTAATTCACATAATCTACGTTGGATTGACAACAACACCTCTTGAGGATAATGTGTATCTAAACCATTACTATGATTTGTTTTAATAATCTTCATAGTAGGGAAATCATTTTCCCAGTGGTATGATGATGGAAGCAGAAGAAGAGATCTTAAAGCATCTTCAGCAAGCTCAAGATATTCATTTTTTACTTTTATCTAAAATAAAACAAGTAATGTCCAATTTTCTTTCTTTTTTTTTTTTTGGTGAGGAAGATTGGCCGTGAGCTAACACCTACTGCCAATCCTCCTCTTTTTGTTTGAGGAAGATTGGCCCTGGACTAACATCTGTGCCAGTCTTCCTCTATTTTGTATGGGGGTCACTACCACAGCATGGCTTTTTGATGAGTGGTGTAGGTCCATGCCAGAGATCCAAACCTGTGAACCCCAGGCCCCTGAAGTGGAGCATGTCAGACTTAACCACTATGCCACCGGGCCAGCCCCAGTAATGTCCTATTTTTAACATTCATTTTCAATCCTTCACCAGTATCCAGTTCTAATAATTCATTCCATAAAGTTATAGTAAAAGTCAAATTATCTTTTGGTAAAAGAAATGGACTTTTTATGTGTGTATTTTCTTTTGATGGAAAGCAAAATTCAAAATGTTCTATCACTCAGACTATTCTCAACATGCAGCCTCTAAAGTCACTGAGGATAGAGGAAAAGAGAGAAGAATTGTATGTGGCGGGATTATGGGCCCGATTTGCAAAGTCGTATGTCAATTGCCCACATTCTGTTGGTGAGAATGAACCACATCGACCACCTAGGTAAGCACTGTGAGAAACTCTCAGTTATTCGGCCCCACTGTTATAAGCAATCTGATTAGAGGGAGATCCAGATTCTCTGGGATCACCTATAGGGAGACCACTAACCCAAATAAAGCGAGATGTCAGGAAAGGCTTAGGTCACATCTGGAAGAACTAGTTGCTGGTTGTTGTGGACTGAGTATTTGAGTCCCCCTCTCCCAACTCATATGTTGAAGCCCTAACCTGCAATGCAATGGTATTAGGAGGTGGAGCCATTGAGAGGTGATTAGGGTTAGGTGAGGCCACGAAGGTAGACCCTCCATGATGGGAGATTCTAAGAAGAGAAAGAGACACCAGAGCCCTTCCTCTCTCTGCCATGTGAGGACACAGTGAGAAGATGGCCATCTGCAAGCCAGGAAGAGGGTCTTCACCAGGAACAGAATCAGCAATATGTTAATCTTGGACTTGCAGCCTCCAGAACTGTGATAAATAAATGTCAATTGTTTAAGCTGCCTGGTCTACAGTATTTTGTTATGGCTGCCCAAGCTAACTATGACAGTGGTCTGGTGAAGGAAACAGGCAGAGGAATGTGGGGTGTAGTGTGAGTACCCAGTATCCGCTGTGGCCCTGAGCTCTGAGATTCCATTTCCACAGTCCCAAATGCCCTCTATGAATCAAATGAGAAAATGTATCTAATTCTCAAGAAGGAGAAGGCATAAAAATATAAGGATTATTAAAATAATGTTGTGACCTGTATCATTCCACATGCAATCAACATTCTGATTCTTGTTTCACCAAAGTAGACTGTGTATTTTTTTTTCCCCTGTGGCATAAAGGTGATTGACAGCTGCAAAACTGGGCAACCAACCACTTTATCCTCAAACTGAGTACATTCTCACTGCAAAATATTCAAACATTTGAGCCAAATGTCATTAAGCCCGTGTCCTAATTGGGGGACCTAGACTTGCAGAAAGGATTAAGCCTCATGTCTTTTATCTAAGATGCTTATATAACTTTGCAGATGCAAATCTTTAAGCTGCCTCTGGTAAGCAGCCCATGGCTTACTGGGTTATTTGGCAGTTTGTCCTCAAGGAGGTAAGAGCTGAACATTAACCACATCAAGATAAATCGTGTGCCTGTCAACCCTTTTGAAACGTGGTGAACAGTTTCAGTAAGTCTAAACTCTGTTTGACTTTTGTTGCTTTTTCATTTCACTGAAGTTTCTATTGGCTTTCTCTTCTAACACTATTTCCAATTCTAGAAACCACCTTTTGTTAAGGGAATTTGTAAGAAGAATGAGAAAATCCTGCAAGACAGATTTGAACTGGAAACAGAGAACTCTTTAAATGCTTTTTCTGTTAGGAAAAAAAGGTTATTTTACTCAAAATCTGGAGTTTTCTGGAATTGGTAATATTTCAGTTGCCACATTAAAATTATGTTTACCGAGAAGTAAAAAATGAGTTGCCAAGTACCTAAACAACTGATTTCTCAGTAATACACAAACTCAATATTAAGTTTTTTAGTTTTCAGATTCATTGTTTAATTGGGTCACATTAAAAGATCAAGATGCGTTAACTACAGAGAGAGGAATCTTTCTTTTTACGGTTTAAAATTTGGGCTTAGATTGTTGTTTCCCAGTAATTCACTTTAGACTTGACTTCCAAAGCTATATTTGAATAGGTTTAAATATTAGATACCTAGCAAATTCCATTTATGTTTCAAGTTGTGTCCATGAACTGATATCAAATTTAGCTCCCCAAGAGAGAATTCTGCCAAAGGTAGTGCTCATATGGTTATGTTTCCTACCGTAGACACAAGAATCTTAATTCCAACATACAGAATCCACCAAGACAAGGAATATTTATATTGATAATACCATATAGGTTGCCTAAACCTAGAACTTTATGAAGATGAATAATGGGAAGCACTGAAAATGACCAAACTCACATTCTGTGAAAACTATAATCAGTTTGTTAAATGTAGATTTGAGGTATGCTGACATTTTTAAATGATGACTAATGTATTGTTGATTGCTGATATTTCCTCCACCCCTCAGCCCTTCTTGCATTCGGACAGCTAGGCATCCTGCACTGTTGCCTCCCAGAAGAGGAGCTGCAGCAGGAAGCAGGGAAATCAGAAGCTGTTCCCAGTTTCAAGAAAGAAACTCCGCGCTCAGAGAAAAGGCACACACAGTAGATTTGAGAGAATGTCTGCTGAATAAAAGCACATCTTCTGCTCTATATTCTCCCCCATCCTTTACTACAAACTAGGGGAAAAAAATCTTCCTAATCCTTGAGGGTAAGAGAGACCCAAAGGGACAGCAATGAGATGCTTGTGCGTCTCTAGGGAGGGGTGTAGACTCTGCCACTCCCCAGTTATGGGGAACAGAAAGGCGTCACACGGCCATTCCCAGAGAGATCTGAGGAAGCAGAAAGACATTGAGGTAATAATGGCTGTAGGGGAATCTCAGCAATGGGGCCCTAGAAAAACACAAGGTGCCCATGGCCCAGGGTGGAGCATGAACAGCTGAAAAATTCCCAAGGGGGCCTTGCAGGTAGCCTCAGATGATGTCCAACACTGTAGCATGCCTAGGAACAGCCCTGAAATAACAGAGAGAAGGACAGAGCTGAGGGACCTTGAGATGGGCTTGAGGGGTCAGTCAGTGGTACCCTTGGATGGATCTCCATGGACCAGACAAGAGAGCAGGGCAGATAGTAGGACACCAGATGAGCGGCTAACCAGTTCCTTCCTCCCCAGTCTAGTGAAGAACACAGCACAATCCTCTTGGTAGGTAGACATAGATTTGGAGAAAAAAGAGGTAGAGGTGGTGAGATAAACTCGAATAGTCTGAGATTAAATTTCCACTCCCTGATGGAATCAGGGCTCCAAATAGAATTAAATTCATTTTTTAAAAAATAATGGAATTATATTATGGAACACTTGAGTTTGTGATCTAAAATTCACACCTAGCTACTTAAGAATATATTTTAAGCCTTCTGAAATCAGTCTGTAGTTCCTCTTCATGATGGAGCATAGCATAACTTTTACTAGGGCTAAAGAAATCATGTTAGTTGAGTCTGGATCCTATTCAAATAGCCCTGAGGTGTTCTCATCGCACATGAGATGGTATGGGATGGCCTATCTAGCTTTGAGCCCGTGTGACTAAACCTTAGTAAATATATCCCAATATATATATACTCAAAGTACATCATTTAAGGAGTGACTCTTTGCCAATTAATTCAGTGGAAGGCTTTGCTTTCATCCAAAATTCTATCCAAAATCCTAGCTCTGGCTGTGTTTCTTCATTGCATTTCTCTCTGACCTTAGGGTTCTGTGTCTGCCAGCAGCTTCATTCAGTCTCTTTGTGGGAACCAGTGCTCTCTCTCTCTCTGGCAGCTGTGTTCTCTCTGTAGGGTCATCAGTCTTCTGCAGGCTGTGGTGATAGGATGGATTTATAAACTCTTTTGGCAGAAAAAGTCACTTCCTGCTCAGAAAGAAAGATGAAAGTGAACCCCACACTGTGCAGAAACGTGGACACCATGACACTTCCTGCACAGCATGGTTCAGCTCCCGCCACCCCACCACACTTACTCAGAACTTAACTGCCTTGGCCCTTCTTGACCTGGACCATATGAGCTACATCCACTTCTCAGCTGGTGTCACATCCATTCAAGTAAAGGCTATTTCCAAATACTCAGATATTCAGCTTTAGAGCCTTGAAAGTTCAGATTAATCACTGCATTTTCCACTGTTATCTGCATACGTTTTAATATAAGACACCCTCAGTAATTGAAATGTGTGCACCATACATTAAAAAGTAACCACCATAAAATTTCTAGTGAAAATCATTCCCTGTGGCTACACTGCAGAAAAAGGTGTTAAGTTATAGTCACTGACTATTGGAATGCAAAGAAGATGTCTATATTCCTGATTCCTTTCTATGACTTGACTTTAAGTCAATACAAATTATAGGAGCCGTTCAGAATCTGTCTGCTGTTGTCTCTTATATAGAAAACAGCCCATGGAAGATCTTTGGCATGGTTTGAATAATCAAAAGAAACTGAACTTTGGCTGTGAAAAGAGTCCTAGGGAGAAATAAGGACACCTAAGCCTCATGCCAGAGCCGCCCTTGTAGATCTTTCTTTCTCCTGTTTTTTTATGTGCTAACTGCCCACAGGGATTTGGGAGTTATCACTAGATAGTTTCACTTCTTTGGAGACTTCATCCAATTCCTCCCAAAGCCGGGACGTTGCAGGGAGCATGAAAAGACCCTACTCCCAGATCGCTAGCTCTCTTTACTCAGAGAGCACTCAGACTGGCAGAGGGAAGAACCCTAGATATTAAGGACTTGACCTTTAACCAGTGGATATGATATATCTCTCTGATGGTTAGAATATCCCACGCTAATGGATAGCAGACGCCACCAGCCACTACCTGTCATTCCTTATGACACCCCTTGACGGTCTAGGAGGACCAGGAAGATAGATTCATGACTCAAAGTGGAAGATGAGAGGAAAGAACAAACAGCTGGTATCCACTGAAAGTAGTCCCTCCATTTAGACTCAGTTCGTTTCTGAGGCTCCCAGCTTAAACTAGACAACTACAAGGTGGACAATATGGATGCAACTAAAGCCAGATTCAGAGGCAGCCAAGCGGCGGGTGCTGGAACCATAAACCTAAAAGAAATGTAGCCAGATGGAGAAAATAAGACCTAGCCATCCCTTCTCAGAGAACGTGAGATTAAAAGGAAACATTACTAATCTCTAGAGTAGATCCAGTTCACTTCAGAGAGTCATACCGCCTAGAGACCAGGGCTGGATTGGTCCAGACCACAGAAAAGAAATCGAGTGAAGCTTCCCTTCTTCTCCCATGGAGAGTTTGACCTCTATTCCAAATAAACATTAACAATTATTTTTTTATTCTGTTTAAAAGGCACCAATGTCAGCCTCTATGGAAAACGGTATGGAGATTCCTCAAAGAATTAAAAATAGAGATGCCCTATGATCCAGCCATCTCACTACTGGGAATCTATCCAACGCACCTGAAATCAACAATCCAAAGAGGCTTATGCACCCCTATGTTCATTGCAGCATTATTCACCATAGCCAAGAAGTGGAAGCAACCTAAGTGTCCCTCAACTGACGATTGGATTAAGAAAATGTGGTACATATATACAATGGAATACTACTCAGCCATAAAAAAAGACAAAATCGTCCCATTTGCAACAACATGGATGGGCCTGGAGCATATTATGTTAAGTGAAATAAGCCAGAAAGAGAAAGACAAACACTGTATGATCTCACTCATATGTGGAATATAAACCAACACATGGACAGAGAAAACTGGACTGTGGTTACCAGGGGCAGTGGGAGTGAGGGGTGGGCACAAGGGGTGAAGGGAGTCATATATATGGTGATGGACAAACAAAAATGTACAACCCAAAATTTCACAATGTTAGAAACCATTAAAACATCAATTAAAAAAAAAAAAAAGGCACCAATGTGTTACCCTACTGGGTTCAGCCTACCCAGAGCACCCACGTGCCCATCCCTGTCATGACCTCACAGATGTTATGATATCGTGCATTGTCTTTTTTTCACATTCATTTTGATTTTTTAAACTATGACATCGAAATATTGTTTATTTTTATTAGTGAGTTTTCTAGCACCTTCTTTAATTTTGCACCTGTATTCGTTTCTCAGGGTTGCTGTAACAAATTACCACAAACCAGGAGGCTTAAAACAGTAGAAACTTATCCCTGACCGTTCTGGAGGCCAGAAGTCCAAAATCATGGTGTCGGCAGGGCCACGCTCCCTCTGAAACCTCTTGGGGAGAATCCTTCCTTGCTTCCTCCAGTTTCTGGTAGCTCTAGATGTTCCGTGTCTTGTGTTAGCATAATTCTGCCTCTGTTTTCACATGTCCTTCTTCCCTGTGTCTCTATGTGTCACATTGCCCTCTGTGTTCTCTGATAGGGACACTTGTCACTGGATTTAGAGTGGGCCCTAAATTTCATCGGGAGAACCTTAACTTAATTACACTTGCAAAGAGACTTCATCCAAATAAAATCACATTTACAGGTTCCAGGGGTCAGGACTTGGACATATATTTTGGGGGCCACTATTCAACTCTCTACAGCACCCAAGGCAAGTGCCTCACTTGCCTCCCCTAGTCTCAACCCCGCCACAAAGATGCGTGTCCCGAATCTTTTACAATGTTATAAACCAATGTTACTGCAATAAACAAAAAATTAAAAAAAAAAAAAAAAAAGATGCGTGTCCCTTATGGATTCTATCTCATCATTAGAGAGTCACAGCTGGTCCTTTTAGGTAATATGGAATGATGAGTGGATGAGACAATGTAAAACAGTGAACAGCACACATGAGAAGAGTGGGAACTTTCTGTGGCCCATCTCATCTACACAGAATATGGCAAGGAAGAGAGAAATGACATTGTTCTGCGCTGACGTTTTTCATAAGAGTCTTGAAAGTAAGTTGCAGAGAAATCATCAAACTTCTGTCATTACAACATACCTTTTGGGATTTGTTTCACATAATTTTATTTGTCCTTTGTCTTATTTTCATTCAATATTTACTTCATATATATATATACACAAAACCTTTGATTTTTTTTAAACCACAGCTGCATGGCTGTTGTAAACTGAAATTCTTAGAGCATGATCTTCTTCCTATGATCGTGGGAAAGAGCAAGCTACTTTAAAAACACACATACACACATGCTTCTTGAAGCCATATGGAGATTTTATTCATGCAAATAGAAGCTAGGTTACTCCCAATTTCCCACAAGGCACTCATTAGCATTGGGAAGATCTTTGCCCTTCAGTAGGACCTGTTAGGACCCCCTCTGGTAAAATCTGTCCCATCCCTTGCCTTGGCTGTTAAATACGTACACCCCTCATTACCACCACAATGGCAGCAAGAAGCTATAAAATATGAAAAAGGACCAGTCAGTTCTGTTGAGCAACTTACATTTTTTACCTAACATATAATTTCAGATGAATCTGTTTGTAAATTTCATTATTAGACAAGCCATGAGTGTTATCTCAAAAAAGTGTACAAATTCAGTGTGTTTGGGTAAACTTCTCGTATTTAATACGTTTAAAAATTGGCATCATGTGAGCAAATTATTTGCAGATTTCTAGACATGATGAATAATCTGACACCATATGGAGACTATTTATGAACCACAGCAATTTCCACACTGTTGATCATGTGTCAGATAAACAATGTAAACAAAATGAATTATTACTTTTCCATTATTTTCTTGTTATATTACAGTTAATGTTTAAATTGAAAGAAGTTTTTGAGAGATTCTCTTATTTACTTCTTACTCTTTGTTAGTTAAGGAGGAATGGTGTCTGTTTGCTCTTTTGTGACTTTAACATAAAACATACTTTTCTCTTCCCAACGGCCAACTGATACTTCATAGAGAAAAGGGTTAAATAACAGAACGTTAAGTAAAGAGACACTTTCACTCATATAACATAAATCTTAGAGAACTCATCATGAAGGAATAGGATGTCAAATACAGGGTATTGTGAGAATGGGTGGATGGGTGGATGGCAGTTACGGAAAATGAGAATCCTGATTTAGCGTGCAATCTTTCACTCTGATGCCTCCCCCAACCTAGATCCTCCTGAGTGCTATGGATGGGAGGGGAGAGTGTCAGTGAACACTGAAAGAGCCTTTAGGGTACAACACAATGAGCCCTAGCTACTGAACCACTTAAATATCTTCTTTTTTTTTTTCTGCGAGGAAGATCAGCCCTGAGCTAACATCCATGTTAATCCTCCTCTTTTTGCTGAGGAAGACCGGCCCTGAGCTAACATCTATTGCCAACCCCCCCCTTTTTTCTCTTTTCCTCCCCAAAGCCCCAGTAGATAGTTGTACGTCATAGTTGCACATCCTTCTAGTTGCTGCATGTGGGACGCGGCCTCAGCATGGCCGGACAAGCGGTGCGTCGGTGCGCGTCCGGGATCCGAACCCCCGGCCGCCAGTAGCGGAGCATGCGCACTTAACCGCTAAGCCACAGGCCAGCCCCTTAAATATCTTTTGAACCTGTCCTCATCCAGCTTCAGTGCTACATTGTAGCCTGCACTGGATTGTTTCAGTCCCATCCTAACTGCTCTCTGCTGGGTTAACTCCTTCTAACTCAGCCTTCCTAATGCAGATCTGACCATGTTATGCCCCTGATCAAAATGTTTCAACAGCTCCCTACAGAGTAAATTTCTAGTTCCATAGCATGGCTAACAGGCCGTTCATGGTCTGACTCAACCCACCTTTCTGATGTGTCCCCTACTTCTCTGGATACGTTGTATAGTCAACACTTCCACAGTAGAATGGAACCATAATGGTTTGAAAGTGGCGATAAGAAGTGAGAAGGAAGAGCAGTCCTCCAAACGCTGAGGTACCTGGAGCACAAGAAAATAGCAGCATCTACCTGAGTGCTTCATGAGTTGGGGAGCAGGGGCATCCAATAAGGCCAGGTCTCAATTGAGTCTGGAGTTTCCATGGCAAATATTTAACCCTTTCAGTGACTTATTCTATACTTTAACGTCACACAAATGCTTTATTGCTTTCCTTAACTGTATATTTGAAAACGATTGCAGGTGTCAATTGCTCTTCTCATAGGGAACAAAACCAAAATTCATTGATTGAGCTCCCCTAAGTTGCAGGTACTGATATAGGAACTGAGATGAATTAAGGTATAGTCCCTACACTTAAGGAGCTCACGGTTAGGATTTAAAAACTTTGGATTTTCAAAGAGAAATTCACTTACTGCAGGAAATTGTGGCTCAATATCTCCTGTCATTCTCATATAACCAAAATCCATGCCAAGGAGAGAAAGAGACTGGATATGATGAAAAGGAACATGTTCTGTTAGAGAAAGTTTAATGAATGAGGCCTGGAAAGCAGAGGACAGGCAAGGCTGGGAGTTTCTGGAAGATGGATGAGAGACAGGAGTATAGAGCAGGCAATCAGTGTTGGTTTTTCAGCACAACAAAGGTGCTGGCAAGCAGCATGCATCGTCATTTTTACCTCTTGGAGCTCGTCTTACGTAAGTTTCCACTTTAGAGTAAAAGGCAGTTTGAAGCGTTTAATTGGCCCTACATCTCTGAAACCCTTACAATCAGACCCACAGCTTGATTCTCACTACATCTGACCAAGTCTGTAGGAGATGAGGGACAACTTAAAAGCCGTCTTTGGAGCCTTCTGGTTGTCTATACATGTTCTTAAGTAAATATTTTTTCTTATGTAATGCAATAAGAAAAAGCCAGATGTTGTAGTCACTTGTCAACTAATGCCATGTAATAACCTATCCCCAGTCTCAGTGTCTTATGACACACCATTGACTTTTCTTGATCCTGGGCCTAATGATTGGCTCAAGTAGCTTTGCTTTGGGCTGAAGTTCAGCTGAGTTTGGCCCCAGGTCAGGTTCATCTCTGTCCCATTTGTCTCAGTCTGAGAACCAGGCTGAAGAATCAGTAGCTGGTAGGGACAGCAACCACAATGCACACAAGTGAGAAACACTGCACAACTTATTTAATGTCTCTGTTTCTATCACATTTGCTCACATTCCACTGGCCAAAGCAAGACATGTGGCCAAGCACAAAGTCAGGGGGTAGGAAATACACTTCATCCCAGTGGGAGGTGTAGCCTACGTGCCTGACATTAAGCTTTTGATTGTTGAGGGAACCATTTAAAGACATATTACCAGCTGTATGACACAGCTGCCAGCAAAACAACTAGATAAGAAGCCAGGCTGCCCCACCCATGAAATTCCCCTTTTAGAAAACCCTGTGTAACCTAGACAACTGACCACATGTGTGACCCTACTTTTCCTTCCTCGTGCCCTAATTCCCACCCTTATGTTTTAAATTCACCAAGCAAGAGTGAACCTATGAAACCCTAGGCACCAAACCCTCGACCCCAATAAAGGCAAGGACCCAGGTCTGCGGCTCTTTCTCTTTCTCTGCCTGCGACCTCACAGTGTGGCCCTTGGGCGTGCTATGTACTCTCCAAGATTTGTGAGTAATAAATCTTTTTTTTTTTTTTTCCAAAGTTCCCTGGTGGTTGTTGACGAGGTGCATCTTGCAGTCACAATAAGAACCACAAGGGCCCATCTAGCACAACATTTGTTCCTATCTGGGCAGTGTCTGTGGAGGCTGCCACAAAGGAGCATGAGCCCAGGTGAGTGCCGCAGGCATTCTTAGCCAATAGCATCATTATCAATAGACTGAGACCAACACAAAACAGAAACGGAGGTTAATGAAGAGGTATGGAGCAATGCTCCATTCTATCATACTGGGTGAGGCTACTACCTTTGTAATTACTAGGGTTGCCATAGTGACTAAATGCCAGAGCTACTGGATCTCCATTTTCCTGCCCTACACATGTACTTCATCCCCTGTTACCACTGGTGATGCTATGAATGACCACTATGCTACCACATGCCATAAATTACCAGTGTCCTATTTCCCCCAGCAACAATGTATTCAAGCCCTCACCCAATATTAAGGGCTACCCCAGCCCAGAAACACATTTTGAGGGTCTGTTTCCTGAAGCTACTCCTGGTACCAAGTAGGATGTCAGACACAGAAAATAATGTTATACCTGATTTATGTTCATAATACCTTATGAGAGATCAAACTGAATATCCAGATTTTATACATCCCATTGATAGGAAAGAACTGATATCTTAAAAAATACATCCAGCCCTTCTATAAATTTTACTATTAAAAAATACATTTAAAATTCTTGGTATTATTTTCTTCTCAGGATCTTTGTAACCAATATTGAAAATGCCCAAGATTGTTAAGAGTTTTAAAGACACAAGGATTATATTATATAAATTCTATAGATTTAGTGCTAGTCAAAAATTATGCCCTTGAGGAACTACAAAATGGAATAGAACATAAAAGCATAGGAATAACTGAAAAAACTGGTCTATTAATGTCAGTTGTAGTGGAGACTCACAAATCTCCTAGGAAATGTTATCAATATATTATCCTTATGAAAAGAAACAATAGACTATACAGAAGACTTTGCTGATGAAAATGAGGATTTAGGAAAGAGACCTGCAAAAACACTAACGGAGACCCTGATCACTTGTTGCTTTAGAAAAAAAATCGAGGCTCAAAAAAATCCTTTGAATTGTCAGCCAATTAGTTTGTTTTATATCATATCTTAGATTTTTTTTTAAGTACAAATATAGGTGTCTCATCTATAAACTTAAAGCGTAAGAATCCATGAAAAGTACGCTTTCTCAGATCAAGAAACTATTAATCAGAAGTATTTGTTTCCTACCCAAAGAGGTGTATGGGGAGTGACAACCAAGATTATTTGCTGATGAAAATGTGATTACCACCTTTGGTGATAAGGAGACACCTGTATCCAACTTTAATTCACCATCTGTTCTTTCTTACAGACTGGACGCCTTAAAAGTGTTACAAACACACACATACAAATAAAAGAAATTATGTTATCATCTGCATGGTGATAAACTCATTATTTGCACCTGGTGCTGAAATGTCTCCTTAAGGAAAAGGATTAGAGGGCTGTGGAGCATGAATTGGTGTTAACCAACACTGACGGGCAGGGAGATCAGCATTCTGCTTCACACAGTTATACTGCCTGGTACGTCTGGGAGAGCCTGTGGACTCCTGAAAGGTCCTGTTCAGTCCTAACTCTACGTTCAGGTAAAGATAGATACACTTATATTCCCCACGGGATTGAAGGGACTGGGTGAGAAAGGAGTTTGATGACTGTGTACGCTCAGGTATGATGGATGGGGTGATGCTCTCTGGCAAGAGAGTGGGACTACAGACCATGGCTGGGATGACCCTGTGCCACTATTAGCACACTTGCAACTTTCTTCAACAGCTTTCCTCTTCCCTCCCAACAAATATATCCCTTTGGGGATCAACTATAAGACTCTTACAAGGGAAACGACTTATATAGTAGATCTACTTGCAGTTCGGAGACTTTTTCTCGTATATCTCAACTTAGTTTCTATTTTGAACCTGGCTTCAGCAGGATACCAGGAAGAAAACCCATCTTCCTTAGGGTTAATTAATGCTGAGTGACCATAGGTTTTGATTTGCCTGGGAAAGATCTGGCTTATGCTGGTTATATTTATAACCAGCATAATTATAAGTACTCTCAAATGTGTCCTGGTGTCCATATGTGGTCACCCTGATGAATCACCTCCCCAATCCCCAAGTCATCTCAGAGTTCATAGAGGCTGACATGCTTCAGTGTAGGAGGAGGGTACAGGGGTCTGATCATTAAACTACACAGGTTTCCTCAGAAATGTCCATCATTTTGGCCTGTGTAGGCAATCAGGTCTGGGGGCTGGGACTTTCTGCTACCTCTCTGCCACGCTTGGGGAGTGGAGCCTTTCCAAATCTGTCCATGTCTTGATGTAGAGATGCTGACATTCCCCTCTAGGGTCTGGCAGCTTCCCTGATATGATGCCAGGAAGTTGACCTCTTGTCCATGTGGGAGGCAGCCTAATATGGCAAACTGATATTCATGCTCCTCTCGAATGTGGGAGAGACCTAGTGACATGCTTCTAATAGATACAATACCTCAAAGTGATGGGATGTCACTTTCGATATTAGGTTACAGAAAGAGTCTGGCTTCCATCTTGTTTATCCTCTTTGGCTCTCTTGCTTGATCGTTGATGGAAGCCAGCTGCCATGTTGTGAGCTTCCCTATGGAGAGGCTCACGTGGCAAGGAACAACCAGAAAAGACTTGAGGCTCTCGGTCCATCATCCCACAATGAGCTGAATGCTTCCAGCAATCACGTGAGTGAGTTTGGAAGCAAATCATCCCCTAGTCAAGACATGAGTCGACTGCAGCCATGACCACCAACTTGATTGAAGCCTTGTGAGAGACCCTGAACAGAGGACCCTGTGTAGGTAAATTTAGATCCTGACCCACAGAAACTGTGAGATAATAAACCTTTGTTGGTTTAACTTGCTGAATCTTGGCGTAATTTGTTACACAGCAATATGTAACTAATATAGCACTTTCTGTTCTGGGGCCCTAGGTACCTGTCTTAGTTCTTATTGATGCCAGGAATTAGGGAGAAAATCCCTCCTTGTAACCATCATGTATTGTATTTTCAGGATTCTGATACCATGGCATCTGGGGCCTTGCTGACCCTGGAGGGACTGCGCCTCCCAGAGCGAACCAATACCTGGAGATAGTAAATAACTCACCAGCAAGCGTGCTTTTCAAATACAAACCAACCAATCCAGAGGCCGTACCCCAACCACTTCCTCTCTCAGGCTCTTATACTATAAGCCATTATCCACCTATTGTAATCACCCCAGGGCCAGGTACTAGACAACAAGGGACAGCCCCTATGATCGAGAGCCCATGAAAATCATTCAAATTAGCCATCCTAAGCCTACTTACCCTACCTTACCCATTCTTTCCTGCAGAAACCACAATAAAGACTCTCACCTCATTTTCCCCCACTCCCTCCACCTCCAGACTAACCCTGGTGCTTCTCGTGTGCCACCCCCCCATGGCGTGGTATGCCCCCTCCCCTTGGGAACTGTGAGTAACAAGCTGTCTTTTCAATGGCCTTTATCTCCTGATCTGTTGGCCTTACTAAATCTCAAATTTTCTATTAATACACTAGATTTTAAAACACTCTTCCTTTCCTTGTCCCTCCAATCAGGGGCATCTTTTGTAGTTTTGTAGATTTAGAAGGAAGCTTCACTTTCCTTCCTGCTTCTGATCAGACGTTTTGTCTGAATACCATCCCTTCTAGTTTACTTAACCCAACCACTAAATGTCAAAAACCGTAGATCTTTCTTGCTCTCAGCCCTGTCTATGGGCCTAATCTTCTTTGAAAGTAAAGGGAAAAAAAGAAAATGCTAGATGAAAAATACAGACGTTAGTACCACAAAATATTCTGCCACAACTGTGCATTTGCTTTCAGGAACACGAAGCTTTACCAAAGACAGTCCTGCAAGGGCAGGACCCCAGGAAAGAGCTGGACAGGAGATGGACATAGGGTGAATCTTTAAGTTTCATAAGAAAGAAAATAAAGGCTTACAGGAAGCAGGCTATGGCTGAAGGTGACCCTAAGGATTTACATGTTAAAGACCATCAAAAGTTCAGTAAATTGATCAAAATGCACGAATAATGAGATTTCTGCATGTCGACTATTTTAAAAAGAACTAGTTTCTCCTATGCCCCAGCTCCAGGAAGAAGTCTGTGATTAAAAGTAAATTCTGCCACTAATGTTGGCTTCTCAATACCAAAAGGTTTTTTTTTTTTTTTTAAAGCCTTTGGGTATAAAAGAAGAAGAAAGAAACACAAAAAGGGCTATTCTAAGTAAGTGTGTATTTTTCCATCACCAACTCCCATCCCCAGTAAACTTATATTGAGTAGCTCATTTAATAGAAGCCTTCTTGAAAACCACAACCCATGTGGCAAGGTTTGTTTTACATGGGTCACTAATGTGGAAGGCTTTGATACCTTATATTGAAAGTAGAGCAGTCAATTAATTCCATGAGTGTGAACTTGGCATCATATCCAATCTATCCTTAGGGGAAAGCTGCCAGGTTTCCAAATACTGTTTCTAAATAAAATAAAATATTTAGTTCTCTGACTTGAAGTCAAAGCATGTTGCTTTAATTCATGAAGCATGAGCTGAAAATTCTGTCTATTTTCTGTCCTCTTGTTTCCCCTAAAGGAATCCTGGGCAAAATTTGACTTCAGAAGGGTAGGAATTCTGCTTCCTACCCCTCTGTAGAGAGATACACTCTCATATTGCTCAGACTTTATGTTAGTCAGGATATGATGAGTTATGCTGCAGTAACAAACAAACAAAATCTTAGTAGCCCAGAGCAATAAAAGATTTATTTTTCCTTCATACAATATACTCATCAGGAATTGGCTGTAGTGTTCTATTTCACATAATCTCTCAATGATCCATGCTGATGGAACAGCCACATTTCAAATCTTGCTTCTTTTTATGCCAGAGGGAAAGAATATTCTGGAGGATCTTGAACTTCAAGTACATGTTCCAGTCCACACCTCATTGGCCAGTGCTAGTCTCATAGCCCCACTAAAGCATGACAGGGCCAGAAATTCAATCTTTATGAGCCCAGAAGGAAAAGATAACTAGATTTTGGGGAATTGTCCCAATGACTACCACAGGTCTCTTTAAGAAAACCAACTTGAACTATGCGAATGCACACCAAGCCCTGACGTCTTGCCTGTGGGGTGGATTCCATAGCTCTGCAAAGGCTCCAGGCCACTTTTCTTTCACCCTCCTTAGTTAATCCTTATTTCCTCTTTTCTTCATTTTAGAATCTTCTCTTTAAGCGTTGAATTTTGGATGCTTCTGTCCTATTAATATAGAAATTTGCACACTTGAGTGCACATTATAATCACCCAGGAAACTTTTAAAAATAGTAATACCCAAGTGCCATCCAAAACCAGTGACATCAGAACGTTTGGGATATGGAAACAGCACAGAGTCATCAGTACTTTTAAAAACCCCTAGATGAGTCAAATGTGCACAGAGGTGAGAAGCACTGTTCTAACGCCTTGAATTAATGGCCTCTGTGGCTGTCTCAGCATCAACCCTTCAGAGGCCTCAAGGGTGAAACACTGAACTCAGTGTTTACATGTTTGAGCAAAAGGAACTCTGCCCTCAGACCCTACAGTGCATTCCTCAGCAGAGGAAGATCACACATTTAAAACATATTCCATCAGATGACAACTCTTGCTCTTCTTCTTGCCACAATCCCAAGTTACACAAGAAGTGACATAAGAGAGCCAACTACTTGAATTTAGAAACTTTGTCATCTGATTCCAGTTAACTATTGTTGTGTCAACTACGAGCCCAAAATTTAGAAACTTAAAATAACAACAATCATTTATTTTGCTGACAAATCTGCATATGACCCTGCTGTAGGCGGTGTCATCTGGGGTAGCTCATCTGGGGCTGTATTAACACATGTAAGATGGCTCTCTTACACAGATGGCAAGTTGGTGCTGGCTGTTGATTCCTCTCCATATGGGCCTCTCCATGAGGCAGCTTTGGGCTTCCTCACAACATGACCAGATTCCAAGAGAAAGAATCTCAAGGAAGAGAATCCCAAGAGAATCAGACCAAAGCTGTATTGCCTTTTATGACCTAGAAGTCACTTTTCAGTCACAGTCCACCCAGATTCAAGTGGAGGGAACAGAGATCCCACCTCTCAAGGGGACGAGTTTCTAAGTCACATTGTAAGCATAGCACATGGATGGGATATATTATTGCAGCCATTTCTGAAGATACATTCTGCCTCATACTCTCAATCATCCTCCAAATGAGAGGCAGAATTCTATAGATGATTCAAAACACTAGCTCTAGCAAAACTTATAAGCTCTTGTTACTGGATGCACGAACTTGGTTGAGTTTCTTACCCACCTCCTACCCCCACAGCCCATGGCTTAATTTTCCATTGTAAAATGGAGATGAAGATAATACAAATAGCATCTACCTCATACACAAGTGGTTTACCTGTTACATTCCCACTTTATACCTATTGTCTGGAATCCTATACAGTTTAGCATTTGCCTTGAGTTTTCACGTTTTAACTAAATTTTATTATTGATATTTATATTAGAATAAGCCAGAATATATTAGTAGACGTCTACTTCATACTTTCAATTTCTTCTATGGTCTTGTCTAGTAGTATGTGATGCACATGTATAATGAATAGGGTTTTCACTATAATGTGTGTTTAAGTCTGTAGCTTGACCACCAATATCCCATTCCTTTTTGCTAAACCTTTCCTATCACTAACATCTGCCTTTCAAATGTAGCGCAAGAGATATAATGGGCAAAATGATGCCCCCCCCAAGGATGTGCATGTCCTAATCCCCAGAACCTGTGAATATGTTATCTCACAAGGCAAAGGGGAATGAAGGCTGCAGATGGAATTAAGGTTGTTAATCAGCTGACCTAAAAATAGGGAGATTATCCTGGATAATCCAGATGGATCCAAGGTAATCACAAGGATCCTTAAAGATGGAATTGGGAAGTTGAGGAAGAATCAGTGTCAGAGTGATGCCATGTGAGAAAGACTCAATCAGCTCTGAAAATGGAAAGGGACCACCAGCCAAGGAATGTGGGTGGCCTCCAGAAGCTGGAAAAGGCAAGGAATGGATTTTCCTATAGACCCTCCAGAAGGAATGTAGCCCTGCCAACATCTTGACTATAGTCCCATAAAACCCACATTGAACATCTGACTTCCAGAACTGTAAGATAATAAATGTGTGTTGTTATAAGCCAATAAGTTTGTGCTAATTTATTACAGCAGCAATAAGGAACTAATGCCATGATTTGCTTTTGATATTTTATCATTGAACTTTAGAATAACTTGATTTTGGATTTTCTGTGTTTTGATAGAGTTCTTATTTTTAATTATATAAGTGTATATTCTGTATCAAAATGGAGTAAAATTGAGAAGGCTTATGATTTTTCAGCATCTACATATAATAAAACATTCAAAAAATCATAGAAAAAATTTAGACGTTTCGTTTTGTTAAAAAAAAAATCTATCAAGTAAAAGTATTATGAATGAATACAAAAAGACAGCACTTGAAAATTTGGGGGCTGAAATATTTTAGACTTCAATATGAAAAAAGTGAGAATTGATAATTCCTACTTTTAGCAACTTTGCCTGAATTACCAGATATCTTAACATTTGAAGGGAGAGAGATCTTAAACTAACAATATTCAAGTCTAAGAAGAGTACCAATTGAATGTATCAACATTTATGTATTTATTAGTCATAAAATACAACCTTAAAAAAGATAGTATGCAATTTTATAGAAAAAAGTAAGACTGCATTGAAATTTAAAATTCTTTAGAAAAATACCAGTGACGTGGCATTGGAGAGAGAATGCCTAAAACACTGATTGAAGTATGGGAATGTGTTCCACGAACAACTATTCTACTCATATTACTTTAATCTTCAGATGATCAATATAAAGTTTTCTTTTAATATAATGCACATGGTTATATGTTACTTTTTTCCTTTGAATAATTTTATTTTTAAAAATATTTTTGTGAATAGGACTGTATATCCGTCCACCAATATAAAATCAACTTGTAGTTCAATAAAAAAGTACTTCAAAAAGTTATGATTTAGATTATTTTAGTATTTCCTTTTAACTTACAAAATGTCTCTGTTTGTATGATAAATTACATGGTCACATGGTTAGTGATTAGTAATTGTAATTTCTTATCTTTTTTAAATTAGTGACCAAATCCTGTCAATTGGAATTGTGTGATACATGCATAATTAATAACTGCATCCAAATAAGCTGTGATATTCTATCATTCAAGAGGGAAGCTTCAGTTGCCAAAATGTATATTTTATATATTACAGTCGGAGAAACTGAACTACCAGGATATTTCCTCTCTGTTCAAAAAAACTTCAATTCTTTTTATCTTCCTAATTTTAGACTCTCTACTCTCTCAGCTGGCCCTACACTCAGCCTCCCAATTCTCAGGGCTCAGAGTGCATCCGAATGGCCTGAAGTATTTGCAAAAATGCGGATTCCTGAGCCCTACCCAGGAGGCTTCCAGTTCAATAAGTTTGGAATGGAACCTAGGAATCTGCAGTTTTCATAGCTCCCTTAGGCGATTCTGATGCAGTTCCATCATTGTAGGATGAGGGACCAGAATTTGAGGAATATAAAATCAGTTTCACACCTTTTCCCCAGTTCCACATGACTACGAGAGTTATTCTTCCAAAATCAAAGTAGCATCTCACTGACTGCTGGGTTTAGTCCAAAGTCTTTAGTGGTACCTACAAGAACCTCCAGTGAGGTGGCCAGTGACTGGCTTCTCCAGCCTCCTCTGAACTTGTGTTCAGGCTCCATCTGCTGGGATGTGTGGCATGGTGGCGTGGGCTGCTAGCACCTCCACTGTGCATGCACCTAGCTTCCAGACCACCCAGGATACAGCAGAGCTTAGCCAACTTCCAAGGCTGTCTCACTTCCTGGAAATTCCTGCTAATCTCTGGCTAGCCTGCCTGAATACTGCTTGCCCCAAATAGGTCCACGCGCTCTAGTGAACAGAGCTGCTTGCCCTCCCAGTTGGCTTGTTGCTGAGTTGCTCCTTTAACTGACGATGCTCCAAATCAAGTGAACCCCTCTCTGCAGGGACAGTTAAGCTGGTAGGCTCTATGGCTGCCCTGCCTGTCCTGGATGAGCTTCCACAAGGACCGAACTGGGGGGTTAGCAACATCCCCTCGGGACGAGGCCACAGGCTCACGCCGTTTTTAACCAAGATTCAGTTGTTTTCATGAATAAACCCTTCTCAGTTTGTTGCATGCTTTTGATCAGATTCTAGAGTACTGAAAAATGGTTGGTTTTGACCATTTTGTTCAGCTTTAGAATTGCTTTTGGCGGGGGGATTTGCATTGCCAGAGTCAGAACCACTCCCATAGTAGATCTTAACCCCTGTGAACTGTGTAGAACAGCTTTCACACACACCCTGCACTCCCTTGTGTATGACTCCCTTGTGTATGATCAATAATACTATTGATCACCAGTGGAGCATGTGTTCAGAATTAACGTTTCCCCTGGTAGAGGGGATGGGCCACACAAGAACATTCACCCTCTTCTCCTTGCAACCACCAGAACCCGTTTGCATGGTGGCTGGCCGGAGTAAGAAGCATCATCTCTCCAGGCATCTAATTTTTCAGAACAAAATTCAAAGGCCCCTTGGCCCTCCACTTTGTTATAATTAGTAGCACATTCTAAATGCCTGAGCTAAAGAGTGCCTCCAGCCCACATGTGAGTTTAAGGGTGCTGAAGCCTTACCTGATAAAAGTGGAAGAGAACCCACTGCAACACTGCTAGAGTTTCCAGTGTGCTTTGAAACATTTTCCCTCTGAAAAATTTTATGAGCTCACACTGACAACATTCGGAGAAAGCTTCGATAACAACAACAGAAAGATAAAGGATTGTTTAGCTGTAAAATGCTCAAATCTTTTTCATGTATAGTCTAAGCTGATCTGATTAGCTCATGAGAATAACTCCAAGCCCTTGCCAGAACATAACAGGTTTTCTACACAGGTCTAGTTGGAAAGAGAAAGAAAAACTACATACAGCTGTTCCAAGGCTGGGAAATGCTGTGCAGATCTGACAGCAGCTGTTTGTATGCCAAATAGTTCCAGCAATTTCTAATTAAATCCAGCTCAGGAGAAATTTTATGATCTGCATCACATGATTTCTGTCTGTATCTGGGGATGTTGTCCCTCCCCATTTTGAAAGCCTCTCCGGCGAAGTCTGCCTATTTTCTTCATCTTAAAGGGCTAACTTTAATCCAGAGGCAAAAATATCATTTTATTCTCTGGGGTCAGAACACCCTCAGGAGTCAACCACCAAAGTCGTAAGGAAGGGGGATCCCCAATCTCTTAACACTAAACAATGAGCAATGGGGGTGATTGGGGTGAAATCTCCTGGGGCACCCCCTTCCTACAGCTCCTCTATAGGATCTCCACGTCTGCTAAGTGAATGGCATGCAGGTTCGTGCTTTTTTTTTGACTTTGGTTCATGACTCCCTAATTAAGAATTCTAAGTTAATTACAATAGTACATTGATATAACACTTTATAAAGCACTTTCATACATATTATCTCATTTATAACTTAAAACAACCATGTGAAATAAGCTGGGCAGATATGATCTCCATTTTACATAATAAAACACTGAAGCTCTCAAATCCTAAATGATTCCTGATAAATGTTAAGGTCACAGCCAGTAATTGTCAGAAAAGAACTTGGCAGCAGACTTTCTAGCCCCAAGGCCATTGCTTCTTCCAGTTGGCCCACTCCCTTCCTCACCTCATTAGCTGGACAGACATATCAATCTGTTCCCAGATTCGAAAGTGCCATTTTGTCCAAGAGTGTCTATTTATTCTGTAGGAAAATTACCCCATATTTTTGATAACCTGTATGTGATTCCAAATTACATTTTTCCATCTCTCAACAGAAATGCGACGTATAGATTAACCCTACATGAGGCTGGCTGAAATGGAAGTATGAGGCAGATCTGAGTATGCATTTACTTAAAGTTAAGTATTCCTGCCTGAATTGTACAAGATGCTCATCTCTCTGGGACACAATTCCCAGAAATCAACCTATCATGTACATTTGCAGAATCCCTGAGGCCGAAGACCGAAAAGACTTTATTTCACTCTGAAATAGAAATCTGGCTGTGAGTAAGAGTTCCGTTACAGTAAACAAAATAACAGCCCACAGCCCTTTTACATGTTTATTCAGGCTATTAATGCTTGTTTCCATGTGATACGCATTCCTAGACTATTGGTAAGCGTTGGAGGGGACTGTGAATACTTTTGCCCCATTATTAATGAGTTCAACCAACATGAAAATACGTAAGGGGACAAAATTTGATGGAAGTACTTGACTGCCACCTGATTTGACTATTTTCTGAGTTTATTAGTCAGGATAGTTGGTGCTAGTTATTGCGACAGATAAACCCCCAAATCAGTGACGTAATACAAAAACGTCTTTTCTCACTCACACGAAGTGTGGTGGAATTTGAGCAGCTCTAGATGGTTGGTTCTGGGAATTGTGTCCCAGATTGATGAGAATCTTGTAAAATTCAGGCAAGAATACTTAATTTTAAGTAGACTTCATATTCACTAATGTAACTGGTTGAATTCCTCTCACGGGACGTTTTCAAACGCCAGACCTGGAAGTAGCATACATCACTTCAATGCACATTACATTGGCCGGTTGCGTAGCCCCAACCCCACAGCACGAGATTTTGAGGAAGGTAATCTTCCTGTATTTCCATGGGAAGAAAATGCTATGGGAAGCACAAAGCTTCATCTCTGCCCACATGGAAACAGAAATTTCTATGCAATGGGGCTTTCTCTGCAACCACTTCACTCTAGAAGCACCAAATACTCTAATTTAGAGAAATAATCTAAGAAGAAGAACTTTGTAACTCTGTCAACAGGAAGGGATACTAACCTTAGAGCGGTTTCTCTGTTGAAGAGTTACTCTCAAAGCCCCAAAGGATCCTGCTTACAAGGACCAGGAGGAGGGAGGAGACGTGCAGGGAGGAGGGTGTACTGAGGAGCGGAGATGGAGCTGGGGGAGGCTTAGCTCTCCAGACGTGTCATTTCAATTTCATAATCCAATAAAGGTTTCCTGCCTGGCATCATATATATATATATCTATGTATATACATGCATATAATGAAGTTATATATAATTATATAATTAAATATAATGTATAATTAATATATATTTAGTTGTATATAAATATAGTGTTCATAAATGATATATAAATATAATATAATTAAATATACAATTATGTATAATTAATTATGTATCATTAAGTATATCTGCTGAACTGACCAGGGGAAGCTTTGCCATATAATTCGGATGACCATCTCGGAGTCATAATTGTCCAGGGATCTCTGGATTCCCACAAAGGACTCATGTTCAACAGCATCCAAAACCTTTAAATGGCCCAAGAAACTCTCTCTTATAGAGTTGTCCATGGTTTTTTGTCAAACAGTGACAGTGGATACACTCATGTTCTTATATGTCATATGCAGTTATATATCTCTAACGGCTTTTCTCAAGATTGAACAAGAAAAGATATCAGTGGGATAATTTACTTGTCCCTTGGTTAATTTAGATGCTTTTCCGTAGTGTCTATGCAGTAATCGCTCCATAGACGATAGAATTCGTAATCTCATAAATTCAATTTTTTTCAAAGTTTAGGAAATCAAGCTGCCAAGTTAGTTCCACACCTTATACAGTCAAATTATTTTGTGTATTTTCTTAACCTTTCTTGGAGAAAACAAAGTAAGGCTTAGACATCAATATCCTGCCCTGTGTTATTCTCGTTTCCATAAAAAAACTGAGACCTAAAATAATTATACTAACTTTCCAGAACACATCTAAGAGAGGAGCATGGATAAAACATGTGACACTAAATTCCCAGGCATACACATTTTTCTGTTTAGGTGCTCAACTTTTAAAATTTGGGTATATCAGACTCTTTAGGAATATAGTATGCATTTTGATTTGGAAACAAATTAAATAAGGCCTGTCAGTTCTCAACAGCTCTGTTCATATGTTTACTATACATATTTCTTTCCTCAAGAGTGGAACAATGTATGTGAACCTAATAGAAACAGTCTCAGTTTCTTATAAAGTGCAGTCTATACCACGTTGACATAGACAATATCAAATTTTCTCTGATCTCAAAAAAATTTCATATTCTGTGGCATGTAAGCATGTCAGAAGACAATTTTCTGCCAATATCAGAGGGTTGTACATTTCATGTTCAAAGTAGAATTAGTTCTATATGAAGACGCTGCAGTATACCATTGGGAATTTTGAATTTATCACAGACTAAATGAAAATAGTCACTAAAGTGGGTGGCTGCGTCTATTTCCCCACTTTCCAAGGAGGATCTTTTTTGGCTTAGAAAAATATATGTTAGTAACCAAAGAACCCTGTTAGGTCATTTAACCACTCCTCGTATGTTTTCGCATACTTTAGAGGTTATTGTATATTTTAAAGAAACAAAGAGAACTCTTACAAGCAGCAGAAAGGAAATGATGTCCAAATTTCTTTTTCATGATTGTTCAGTTTGATTTAGAATATATTAAGAATTAGCACAACCTTATACATATAGGGTGGAGCAGCATTTTCTAAGCCATTTGTATGGAACACAATATCATTAAAAATAGATCTGGTGGTCAAAAAAAATGAGAGTGCTTGAATAAATGACATTGAACAGATTTTCTTTTATTGAAGGAATTTTCAGAGCCCTTAGTAAACTGATATACATGCAGACTCTCCCAGATGTATGGTCTCCAAATGCTGTGTTTCTTAAACTTACCTAGTCACCATAAACTTTTTTTGACCCCTATGGGCATCTTGAGTCATATTCCCCAGAACAGAGTTAGAGAAAGTTGCAGTAGGAACTAACGCCCCCTCTTGGATTTTCTAGAAAATACATTCTTGCAATGTCTACACAGTGTTGAAGGAATTCAGCATCTAAGTGGAAAAAAATCAGAACAAGCTAGTTCAATGTGGAATAGCTGTGTCGACACCGCAAAAATTTATTGAGTGACTACAATGAGGTACCAGTGCCATCTAAAAACATGTACTTAGTTAAGAAAATAGTCTAATTGAGGCATAACTAAACTTTAAAAAGTAACAAAATGGTTATATGCAAACTAACGTAGATGTCTCAGACATACCTCCCATTTATTCATTTTACAAATAATTAGGGAGTCCTCGGTATAAGCCAGGCATTGGGCTAGTCACCGAGGACATAGGAGCGAACAGAGACCCATAGTCCCACCTGCACAAAGGTAGGACTTTGGAGATCCCTGGTAGTACCATCCAGGGGTTATCTATATCTTTGCTCCTGGTGATGTATATCAGTCTTACTTGAGGTTTACCACAACAGGGAGGCAGTTATAACCACCTACAATAAGAGATTACTAGAAATATGTTAAAGCTGAGCATTTCCTATTAAAACGTTACAGATATAATTGAGTACACAGATGATTAAATATTTTATTCTTAAATGTTTTTAAATACACATATGGTACTCTCTAAGCAATTATTGCAGTTAGAGCCAAAAATGACATTTTTATCTCAAGTTTCTGTTGAGTTTACAAAACAAGTTTTTACAGGTTTCCTCCAGAGACTTTCCATCCCAAGAAACCATGAGGCTATTATGTTTAGGAAATGTCACAATATTCCCCCCACACCATAAAGGAACTGCATTACTATACTATCTCCAGGCAGAGTCATACATTTTCCAAACAAAACATGAGCTAATCTAAAAGTCTTTTTTTCAATATGTAAACTTTCCATGTTTTCCATGCTTGCCAGGTTAGAGATGAGGCCAAGGAGATTACAATATTAACAGAATGTAACTTACTTTGTAATATAGGAAACTGCCATCCTTTTCATTGGGTCTAAGGGCGGGGTAAAGTGGGGAAAGAGATGAAATTGGATTGAATTCTCTTTTTTCTTTTCTGTTTGAACCACTCCCCTTTGTCTATCCTCCACATCAGACTTTGGTACCAAGGAATGGAGAGGAAGCAAAGGGCTGTAGCGGTAATGGAGGAAGATGTCTAGATGTGTTTGGAGTGGGCAGAGTGTGAGCGTGTTCAAGAGTGCCTGGGCACGCATGTGCCGGGACAAGAGGGAGACAGAAAGGAGAAGCACCTTTAGAAGATGAAGGACGACATTGGCTTTCTTCTTACTTCCACTGATATCTTCATTTACAGCAATTGTAAAAATCCACCTTCAGAGCAACAACGAAGTCAGATAGTTCATAGTCTACTGACCTCTGACCGTGTGTCCCTGTGTATGTGTTTGCCTTACTAGTTCAGTGACTGATGCTTCCTTGACCAAACTCATACGATATCTATTTCCTGCTTCAGGATCTCTATCATATTCAGAGCTCCACTCTCTCATCTCATGGTGTAGGTTGCAATCTAGTGGTCCACGGGCCAAGTCTGGCATGCAGATGGGTTCTTGTTGGGCTTGGCTTTTCTTCCCCCCTAAACTGTGGACCAAAATAAAAATCAGGATATTTCACATCAAGTTCAAGCTTCTGGCTTCTTTTGAATAACTGGAATGTCTCACAACTCTGGTCTTAATATTCCTACAAGGTACAACCTGGTGGGGCTGAGGAGCCTGAGAGCTCCAATTCCATCTAAATCCCACCACTCACATAACATCTGCAGATGTGCTTAAGGCAGGCCAGCGCCATTCCTGTAAACCACCTGCTTGACCCCTGGAGGCAGCAACCACTCATCTCAGTGAAAACTGAAACGCAGCATATGGAGATGACCTAATCAAGATAATTCCTCCATCCCTGCTGATTTAGGTTCTCTCCAAAGCTCATCCAGCCCAAATGCTCTGGTCCTCATGTCCCCAGCAGCCTTCTGGACCTCAATCCGTCAGGTATTTCTTCTTTCCTGTTCGTCACCATATTCCTCTCCTTTGATTCTCTCCTACCCACACAAAAAACAGATTCTACCATCTTAAAGGAAAAATAAAGCACTTGCCTTGACATGTTGTCTCCCTCAAGCTATTCCCCTTCTCTTTACAGCAAAAAGATTCCTGAAAGAGTAAGTGTGTCTTGCTGTTTGCAATTCTTCACCCGCCATTCAGTTTTCAAACTACTGCAAGCTAGCCCCAGCAGACTTGGAAACTACTTTCACTGAAGTCACCAATGGCCTATCTCCCAATCCAACAGACAGTTTTCATTCCTCATTATATTATCCTTGCTGCAACGCCTGCCATGGATGACTACTGACTCCTATCTTGATATTCTGTTCTTTCTTAGATTCCAGAGCAGGCCTGTCTCCTTGTATTTATTTTCATCTTTAAGCTCTCATTTTCCAATTTCGTTGAAGATTTAAAATGTTTTTCATTTTTTTAACATAAAATGCTAAGTGCCTTGTAGCTTTCAAACATTATTTCCCTAATTCTTTCAATACCCCATTAGAGTCAGACCTCATAACATCACACCCATTTTTCAGATGATAAAATATCCTCAAAGAGGTCGAATAAGTTTTACAATGTCATTCATCTAGTGGAGACAGAATTGAGACTCAAATCCTGGTCTTTCTTGCAACAAACCCCATGCTCTTAAGTGCTTCTCTGTCTTGCCTCCCTTTTCTCAAGCTTCCTGGTGATTCCCAGGTTCAGACTTCAGTTCTCTTTTCGTCTTACACGTTTCCGTGTGCAATTCCAATGATGCCCATGGGTTCACCAACCACCTTCACAGTAATGTTCTCAAACAATGTGCCTCCATTCCAGGCTTTCCTTGCAAGAATTGAATTCATTTATTATCCCCAATGTTCTGTATTTACTTTTATCTTAACATGTATAATGGTTTCATTCAACTAACATGGGTATATAACTGTTTTCTTATGGGGCAATATAAAGGAATCATGTCTTATCATCTTACATCCCCTGTGCCCAGCCTGGTGCCTGGCCCTTAGGTGGTCAACGAATGTTAAATAACTGAGTGAATGAAAGGATATCTAATGGCTGTCTGAACATCTCAACTTAGATCATCCAGAATGCCCTCTCCTACTTTGTCTATATTTCCAATTCAGTATGTTTCAAACTTTACTCTTGACACCCTGCCCCCCCGCCTCTGACTCTTTCTTTTAAATTCTCTATCTTAGAGAATGATACTAACGTCCACCCAATCATCTTAAGCCGAAAATATGGGTATTGGTCAATTTCCTCCCTTCCCCTTCCCATATAACTGATCAAAATATGCAGTTACTTTACCTCCTAAATATATCTCCAACCCACCCACCCACTCACTCCCAGGCATATTCATACTGTAAGTTCTGTTACTCCATGTAGGACAACAGCAATGGGCCGCACATTGGCTTCCCAGCCTCTTCCAATCCATTCTGCACAATGTAATGGGAACATTCACTTTCTCTTTCTTTTTCCTTCTCTCTGTTCTTTATCTTCCTCAAAGTTTTTCACTCTCCTTATGTTCCACACAATGAAATTTGCCTCCTTTGCATATAAGGTTTTCTATGATCTGGCCTTTGCTAACTTGCCCACCTTTCTATCCTTCACATCTCTCCTAATATATTGCATTTGGTAATTCTGAACCAATAGTGGTTCTTGGCTCCTCCCCTTCTACCCAAAATTCCCTCATATATCTTATCCTCCTGCAAGATGTCATATGTTCTTAAAAGTCTCAGTTCAAAGGTTGCATTCTCTGAGCTGCCCTTCCTATCTCACTACACAGATTTAGATACTCTTTAGAACTACTCTTTCACCTGTGTATACATATATTTCCCTTTTAGCAATGATCATATTATAAAGTAATTATTTCTTTCCCTATTTCTCCATGAGATTGGTAGAATGCTGAAAGTTAATTTTCTGTAAGTATAGCACAGTTTTATGACGAATTTCTTCTCATCGATTCTTAGAACAGTCGTGTGGTGTGGGTAGTGATGTTCTCTTTCTTGTTTTGACAGATAATAAAATTGATGAGATTCATAGAGACAAGCACCAGAATCCAGATCTTATGATCCTTAATTTTATACACTTTTTATTACATCACACCATATTTAAAGCATTAAGCAGTCAGACTAGTGTTATACCTTAAACATGAAGAGCCAAGTGCACAAGAAAGGGTATATATGTGTGTGTGTATATATATATATATATATGGCATTTATATATGTATAAAATGCTAACAGAGAATTCATTTATAACCACTTTCACCTATGCAAAGAGCAGTTCACAGGGTAAAGTCAATTGATTAACAACATGCATTCCATTGTATATAATTAAAAGCTGTGTGATCATCATCAAATAAATGTCATTGTAGCTTGAGAACAGAAAGTAACCATATTAACTCCCTATTCAATCTCTCTCTCTCCCTCTCTATTGTAAGATCATATTTATGTATTAGAACAGAGGTGATGGAAAATACCTTGCTTTTATCTCCAGAGAACATCTGGCATGACTATGATGAAGAACAAAGAAAACACAGATTTCATTCAAAAGCACACCCATCCAGTTAATCTTTACGTTCCCTTGTTGAATTTTGTCTTGTTTGCTTTTATTATGATTGGAAATTTTTTCTTATCCCATGGTTCCTTATATATAAGTCATTATTTTTTTACAAAGGCAAGATGGGTAATGACCATTTAAAATTTAATTATATGTTAGCTTCCTCTACTAGAGAGGCTGAAAACACTCAATTTTTCATGGCTACTAATATAGAAATAATCATGTGACACAGTTCTGGACAATTACGTGTTCATGGAAGTCAGTGGAGGAAATTTCCAAGAAAGATTTTTAAAAAGGGACAGACTTATAGCTATGGCCCATTTAGCCTCTTCATCTTTTTCCTCCTTCCCCTTTTTGCTACTTGAAGCGGAGACACAATGCTCCTAGGAATGGCTGCCATCTTGCAACAATGAGAACAAATGCTTCTTGAAATGATGCCAAAGCAAAGAGGTAAAAGGAGACTAGATCCTTGGTGACATACGTAAGCAGCTATACCAACCCTGAACTTACCTATTTAGGATTTATTATCATGTGCGAAGATAGGCTCCTGCTGTTTAAGCCACCAAGTTGGGTTTTCTGTCCTTGCAGATGAAGTCATTCCCAATGCAAATGTTCTTATGCAAGAAACACTCTTCATCTCTACAATTGAATAGGATAGGATGAACTTCAGGACTCATCACCAATGTGCCCACTTTATTCTGCTTTGGAAAATGAAGTATAGAAGTAGAAGAACCTAAATCATTGGAACCACTTTATTTTAGAATATAGGAAATTAGAATCCAGATGGTTTAGGAACTTGTTCAAGATCACTCTGTTGTCGAAGCTTGAACGAGAGTCCTGGTATCCTGAATTCTACTCTGGATGCTTCCCTGTATCTCTGAAATTAAAGAAAACTTTTACATATGAGGCCACTGAAATCCTGATTAGAGCCTTGCACAGAGTCACCATTAACATGTTTGAGAGACTCAAGATTACAAAATAAGTGTTAAGGAGCCTTAGCAGAAAAATTAGAATTTTTAAGAGGTAGAAAATTAACCACACCAGGAAAATGGCAAATGATATCAATATTTTTAAAGCCTACAGAAGGACGAGGCAGAACATAATCATCTAAAGTAGAAGATAAGCTCCGTTAGAGCATGTGCCTTCTCTGTTTTCTTTGCTCCTCTATTTGTGGTACCCAGAACAATCCAGGCTTGTAGAGGGTATTCAATTAATGCTAATTAATGCAATCATTAATAAAGGAATGGTGAATAACAATATATAATATAATTTTCATAGGAATAAGACTAAGGAAAATGATCTTTCTAACACATTAAAGTTTTAGTCTAGTTATAAAGGAACACATTTATGGCAGTGAGCAATTACGTATATTGATCACAAGAAGATAACAGAAAAGAGTCAGAGAGAAAAGGGAGATTAATCACAAAGGATCAATAATTAAACAGGCAGTTGATTTCTCAACAGTAACAATGGAAGGTAGAACACAGTGGATTAATGTGTTCAACATGCTGTGAGAAAATAACTGTTAACTAAGAATTCCATACATGGCTCAGCTATCGTTCAAGAATGAAGACAAAATAAATATATTTTCAAACAAAAACAAGAGCGTATGCCATAACACACAGTACACTGAGAGAAGTACGTCATGAACAAATATAATGATCTCAGATGGGAGGGTGGAGATCCACTAAGGAGGGGTGAGCCAAGAAAATGATGGTTTGATCTAAACAAACATGGACTGTTTCAAGCAATGATAATAACGTTTGATTTTAGAACTTTAAAGAGACTGAAATAACTCGTCAGATAGAAATAACAATCAACAGAGAATCAGTTGGTTTTAAACTGTTCTAAGGTCCCTGTGTTATGTGAGAAGAGAATAAAGATAATGATTAATTTTAGACTGTGTTAAATCAATGATTCATGCTAATATTTTAAGGGTAATCACTAAAATGATATGAATACAATGTATAACCTCCAGGAAACTAAAGAGAAAAAATGAATTTAAAAAATCAATCATCTGGGGCCGGCCGGTGGCGCAAGCAGTTAAGTGCACACGCTCCGCTGCGGCGGCCCGGGGTTCGCAGTTTCGGATCTCGGCTGCGCACTGACGCACTGCTTGTTAAGCCGTGCTGTGGCGGCGTCCCATATAAAGTAGAGGAAGATGGCCACGGATGTTAGCTCAGGGCCAATCTTCCTCAAGAAAAAAGCGGAGGATTGGCATCACATGTTAGCTCAGGGCTAGTCCTCCTCACAAAAAAAAAAAAAATCAATCATCTGGACTGGCCCAGTGGCAAAGCAATTAAGTTCACGTGTTCCATTTTGGCGGCCTGGGGTTCACCAGTTCGGATCCTGGGCGCAGACATACGCACTGCTCATCAAACCATGCTGAGGCAGTGTCCCGTATAGAAGAGCTACAACTCTACAGCTATGACACACAACCATGTACTGGGGCTTTGGGGAGAAAGAAAAAAAGAGGAAGATTGACAACAGATGTTAGCGCAAGGCCAATCTTCCTCAAAAATAATAAAACAAAATAAAAAAATAAATAAAGAGCAATGATTAGGAGGACTCTGAAACTCCCTGAGTTTATATATATATATATATATATATATAATAATCAGTCAATTGAAAAGGTAGGAAAAGAGAAAAACAAAATCTGGGTGTATGTGTTGTAGTGGACAAACTTAACATATTAAGACACAGACAGGTTGAAGACAAGGCACAGGGAAAAGATACACCAGACAAAACCAACCAAATGAAAGACAGTATGGCTATTTTAGTAACCAACAAAATAGACTTTATACCACGAAGCATTATTAGTGATAATGTCTTTCCATGTAGATACGATATAAATATACATATACTATTGTATGCACTTAATGACATAAGCTCAACATATATACAAAAATTAAGAAACTCACAAGGAAAATATAATACAAGCATAGTGGGAGAATTTAACACACTTCTCAGTAATTAATAAATAAAACAGACAAAACTAAATACAGATATAGAAGAACTGAACAATATAAGGAAATAACAATAAAAAGATAAGGCTTGAACTAAAGGGCAACCCCTATAGAGCACACATATGCTTCTTATGCACACACGAGCTTTTATGAAAGCTCACCATGCATTCGGCCATAAATCAAGTGCTAATGAATTTCAAAACATAAATTTCTTACTGACCACAGTTTTAGACAATGATGAAATTAAATTAGAAACTAGTATTCAACATAAAATTAATCTAAACTCTACCTCTATATTTGAAAATTTTAAGAAACATAATTCTGAATAACTCATGACTCAAAGAAAAAATGAAAATGGAAATATTTGGATATGTAAAACTCTGTAATCATGAATATACAAAACAACAGAACTTGTCGGATGGGGCTAACCTGTTAAGTACAATGTATATTCTTAACTGTTGATATTAGATAAGAAAAAGAAAGACTGAAATAAGAAGCTATGCATTCACAACTTGGAGATGTTAGAAAAAAAAGAATGAATCCAAGGAACTTAGAAGAAAGAAAACAATAAAGATAGGAGAAATCTTTGTAATAGTAAATAAGAATTTAGTACAGACAATCATAAAGCCAACATGAGTTCTCTGAAAAGACTGACAAAATAGTCAAAATTTGGTAAGATTCACAAATAATAGAGAGAAGTTACAAATAAAAAGTTCAAATAAAAGGTGGTACATAACTACTGTACAGAATAGTTTTTTTTTTTAATTTTTTTTTAAATTTATTTAATTTTCCCCCAAAGCCCCAGTAGATAGTTGTATGTCATAGCTGCACATCCTTCTAGTTGCTGTATGTGGAACGCCGCCTCAGCATGGCCGGAGAAGCAGTGCGTCGGTGCGCGCCCGGGATCCGAACCCGGGCCGCCAGTAGCGGAGTGCCCGCACTTAACCGCTAAGCCACGGGGCCGGCCCCAGAATAGTTTTAAAAATAGAAATTGTGAATGTATATTGGCCTATACATTTGAATACTTGATAAAAATACACAGATTGGGAAAATATGACTTTTAAACCTGAATCAAGACAAAAAAGAAAACCTGACTGGCCTTTACATAAATTGAATCAATGGTAAGAAATATACCTGTCAAAATTCCAACAGGCCCAGAAGCAAGCAAGAGCTATCAAATATTCAAAGAAAATAATTCTAGGGGCCGGCCCCGTGGCTTAGCAGCTAAGTGCATGCTCTCTGCTACCGGAGGCCCAGGTTCGGATCCCGGTGCGCACTGACGCACCGCTTCTCCGGCCATGCTGAGGCCGCATCCCACATACAGCAACTAGAAGGATGTGCAGCTATGACGTACAACTATCTACTGGGGCTTTGGGGGGAAAAAAAAAAAGAAAAAGAAAATAATTCTAGTCTTATAATAACTCTTCCAAAGAACAGAAAATTAGAAAATGCTCAATTTATTTAATGAGGTTCATAAAACCTTGACACCAAAACTATATAGGAAAAAAGTAAGCCACAAAATTATAGACTGAAAGTCAAATTCGTGAACAAAATATTAGAAGCTGTATCAACAGTGTGTTACAAGTGCATATTGGTATTCTCTAATCCAGCCAAGCCAGAAGCAGACAGCCAAGATTTCACCTGTGCCAGGTGGAGTGTGTGTGGTGGGCGAGGCTGAGTGAGCCTGACTCAGGAACCCCAGTCGCTTCTATGTGTTTTATCTCAAGGTACTTTGTGATGGGTTTCCTCCCTCTCACTTTAAAGTTCAGGAAATTGAGACTTGGAAATATGAAATGATCTTCCGGAATTAAATAACTGGTAAGTAGTAGACCTGGGATTCAAATTTAAATCCTCCGATTCCAAATTTAGTTCTATTTCCCTTACACAGTCATGTACTGGTAAATATTTAATAACCAGCTATCCAGGGAAAAAAGCCCTCATTTGTAGCATTTGCTGATTTCTGTGGTGTAAATGCTCCCATCGCTGATTTCAAGCTACCACATGATGTCAGGGAACACAGAGCTGGGAAGAGATGCTCACAGTTGGCTCTGTGAGCTGGTGCTCACTGGCTCCAGGACAGTACCACCACAATCGAACTTAGTCCTGGTACCTTTAACGCCTCTATTTATTCATTCCTGTTTGTCCCTTGAACACAACTTTCTGCTTCTTTTCCACATAATAATCCACAAACATCATTCATTTCATAGGTATTTATCGATCATCTACAATATGCTGGTTGTTTTTATCAGCACTAGGAATAGAGCAGTTAAAAAAAAAAAAAAAAAGACTTGAGCCAGCCCTGATGGCCTAGCAGTTAAAAGTTTGGCACACTCTGCTTTAACGGCTGGGTTCCGTTTCTGGTCCTCCGCGCAGAACCACACCACTTGTCTGTCAGTAGACATGCTGTGGCAGCGGCTCACGTAGAAGAACTAGAAGGACTTACAACTACAATATACAACTATGTACTGGGGCTTTGGGGAGGAAAAAAAAAAGAGGAAGATTGGCGGCAGATGTTAGCTCAGAGTGAATCTTTTCCAGGTAAAAAAAAGGCTGGCTCTCAGGGCACATACATAGTACAGGAGAAACAAAAACTAAAGTAAAAAATGAATTACCGGGGGCGGCCAGCGGTTAAGTGCGCACGCTCCGCTTCAGCTGCCAGGGGTTCGCAGGTTCGGATCCCGGGTGCGCACTGTGGTACCACTTGTCAAGCCTGGCTGTGGTGGCGTTGCATATAAAGTAGAGGAAGACGGGCACAGATGTTAGCCCAAGGCCAATCTTCCTCGGTAAAAAGAGGAGGATTGGCATCGGACGTTATCTCACGGCTGATCTTCCTCACACACACACAAAAAAAAGGGAATTACATAATATATTAGAAGTTGGTAATTGCTATGGAGAAAATCAAGCAGGAAAATTGTATAGGAAGAGCTGGATCTTATGTGTCAATTTTAACAAGGTAGGCAGGGTAAGCATTATTGGGAAAGTGATATTTGAACGAGGACTTCATGAGAGTAAAGAATCCACACATTTGGATATCTGGCAGGGAGTCTTCCAGACATAAAGAAGAATGGGCGCAAAGATCATGAGACATTAGCATACCGTGGTGTAGTCCATGACTACCAGGAAGCAAGTATGGCCAGTGCAGAGAAGGCGCTGCCAAGAATATGTAGGAGATGCGGTCAGAGAAGTAATGGAGATGAATGCCACCTAAAGCCTTGAGGAAACTGAAGGTCTTTGGCTTTTATTTGGAGTGAGGTTTCCACGTAAACTCTTCTTAATCAATTTTTCCTTGTATATTGCATGCCATTTCAATAGTTTATTTCTTCCTTCATTTAGGGCAAAGTTTTCTGCATTATACCTCTGTATACTTTTTTCTGTTCTATAGTTCAGTTCTGCAATTAAAGGAAACCAATTATTCTTACATTGATAAAATTTCATAAGATTTTGTTGATTATCATTCTTTTCTTGGTACTGCATATGGCTGTTGGTCTGGCTGTTGCTTAAACCTATGCAGAACCATTTTTAGTTCTTTCCTTGGCTACCACTTTTAGAAATTTTTACCATAAAATTATGTATTTTTCCTAATTTGATTGCTACTAAATTTTAGCTGTTTTTTTAACTTTTTAAATTTTGTTTTGATAGACATTGGAAAAATGTTGGTGATCCTGAATTATTCTGCCACCTTTACCCAGGTATTTCTTCTTAATTAATTTGTACTAAAAATATTTAGCCCTGAAATGATGATACTGTGATAAAATAACTGGCATGCATATCACTAGATAATCCAGTAATTGTTAGAGATGGTGCCTTCATAATTGTTTTTATTACCAATATAGAAGAATTTGAGTGATAAGATATAAAGCAATACCTCCAAATGCCTTGAATCCAAAGAAAAAAATCATGTTCTCCCAGAAGTCTATATCTTCTCTATTTGTTTCAGAAGAAGCTGTTCTGCTCAGAACTGGGGATATTCTGGGCTCCTGTAATCCACAAGAGAGTTAGGTAACTATTTAGCAGATAGACTCCACTCTTCTCTTCCGGTCTCCTTCAGTTGTAGTGTTTTGACACCCAGAGGACATTTGTCATGACAACAACCCTCATTTCCAAGAAGTGCAATATTACAACAGACATTGCCTATCTATCTTTGCTAGCCTATGGTCTCTAAGATCCACGGTCTAATGTATTGGTCTGTTCAATTTCTCAAACATTTCTCTTAACAGTTTACGAGAAGAGACAAAAGAAATAAGAATGTGTTAAGTAGGCTGCATCAAGAAAAAGGAAGTCTTTATTGAATTCAATTTATTCAATAATTTTTCTCAATATCACTCTAAAACATTGAGAGCTTTTCCATGGGGTTTTGGACTGCTTCTCCATTTGTCACCCTGCTGGTTAATAAGTGATCTCTGGGTGTCTTATTCTGAGCACATTCATCTTGAGTATGGGTCAATTGAACTTATATTATTTGGTGAATATCTATTTAGTATTCTTGGCATTATTAGTCATCTTTCTGAGGTAAGAGTTGTAAAGTGGGCAATTTTCTAATCAGAAACATACTGTGATAACTCTAGTTCTAAGAGCTCAATGTCATTTCAAGTCATGTTAAGTGACAGGGCTAAAACCTCTCCGTAGCATCTGATACAGGGTTGGATGGAGATCAGAAGTGCAAATCACACTGGGTTCCAGAAAGCTCTGAACTGTGCCATTCAAGGTGGGAGGATTTGCTTCTCTGGTAAGCAGTGGAAAGATCTTCTGTGGATTAAGACTTTTAGTTTCTCTTAAAGGATGAATGGATATTATAAGTCCCAAAGATTCAATAAAACCTTTATAGCTTTAAGCAGAGCACCCATCAGCCAATTCTGTGATTTTACTGTGTTTGTCTTTTGCAGAAATCCATGTGAAACCTCAGATGTTCATTTTATGAGTTCTTTTGTTACACACACATGTTTTTGGTTAAATTAGTGGTGGTTCAATCTGGAAAAGATATTTGTAATTAGAGTCTGATTTTTGAAGTTAAAAAAGAGAGGTTAGCACATTTTCTATCAACATTTCCTCACAAACAACTTGTCCTACCTTCAAGGACGGTGGCCCAACACAACAGCTCCTAGGACCCTCCAGAAGGAACATTTTCACTGTCATATTGCTAGAAAGTGAGGAGACTTCTGAAAATTTTAGTTTCGTTTCTCTCCTCAAAACTCAAGTGAGTACTCGTTATGTAATAGCTCATATCACTTTTATGGTGCATTAGCTTTCAAAAAGCCACATACATAATCAAATCTGATCCTCAAACCAGTAGTTTCACTTATGAAGGATAAGTATGAGTATTATCTTCATTTTTTTCTTAAAGAAGACTAGAAAAATTACGCTTTTTGTCAAACTAAGAGAGAGAAGGTGAAAACTTACCTCCTGATGTAGAAAACTAATTCCTATTTCTTTTCCTCTCTGTGATCTCAGTGTCAAAAGACACAACATGACAATGATTTAGCAGGCAGATGGCAGAAATGTCACAACTCTAGCAGTCCCTGAAATACTACTGGACTACATTGTTGTGTAGTTCGAATAAAGGATCAAGCTGCTCTATAGGCTGTCACGCACTTTGTTGAGAAGGAAGGTGCTAGAGAAGAAGGGGAATAGAGAGTAAACCCTTTGTCTGGTTTAAGAGTCTCGTCACAGTTTCTTCTCAGATGCCCAAACCATCCTACTACTTCTTTCCTGTCACCACAGGTCACCTAAGATTGATGAAGTAGCAAATGGATATCTTAGGTCTTAAGCAAAAATAGAGAGTATTATTCCCTACTTCTTTATCCTTAGCATGCCCTTTACATTTAATTCCTCAATTGCAAAATATTATTTGAACAATAAAAAATTAAGTACACTCATGGGAACATTTTATTCTATGATTATATTTCTTTTTTTTTTTTTTTTTTTTATTCATTCATTTTTTTCCCCCCAAAGCCCCAGTAGACAGTTGTATGTCGTAGGTTCACATCCTTCTAGTTGCTGTACGTGGGACTCGGCCTCGCGTTGGACGGAGAAGTGGTGCCTTGGGGCGCGCCCGGGATCCGAACCCGGGCCGCCAGCATCAGAGCGCACGCCCTTAACCGCTCATGGGAACATTTTATTCTATGATTATATTTCTAAAAGTTAAACACTGGCTATTAAAAACATTCATAGTATTTTTTTAAAACATATGCAAAATTGGGATCTGTTTGCCATTTTCTACGAAATATTAAACCAAATTTTTAAAGCAAGTGAAAGATTACTCTATTGAACTTATACCATAAGTTGAGATGTGCTATGAGGATAATAAAAAGGCACACTAGCATGGAAAAAAATCCTAGAAAAATTCTCAAAGCAAAGCTTTCAGAAATCTCCTAAGATGTCAGAGTTGTTTTGCAAATGAGATTTTGGCTCTATTTAAGTGATATTTATTTCACATTTCTGGTTATTATTAGTAGCACAAGCCTTTATTGGCCCAAATAGGTATTCTTGTAGATAATCTTTTGGATTTAAAGCAGGATTTCTCAACCTCATCGCTAATGACATTTAGACTGGATGATTCTTTGCTGTAGAATGTTGAGTAGCATCCCTGGCCTCTACTCACTAAACACCATAGCAGTCCCCTCAACCCACAGTTGTGACAGTGAAAAATGTCTTCATATATTACCAAATGTCCCCTTGGGGACAAAAATCACCCCCAGTTGAGAACCACTGGCTTACAGTGTACAAAAATGCAGTGGTTCTAATATTCATTAATTCCAATAATTTCATATAGGGTTACATATCCAATTTGCCAAATATTAAATGAGCTTCTGATGTATTCTTGGCAGTGTGGGGGTTGCAATGAGTAGGACATAGTCTCCAGCCCCAGGAACATACACTCCAATAGGCAAGAAGAGTCAAGTATATGAACAACAGTAACAAACACAAAATATGGTAAATGACATAAACATGTTTTTCCTGCCACTCCACAAAAATAAAGTAGCTGATCACACCTAGAAAGAGAATAGTCCATATAAAGACAAATTGTTCATTGACAGTGAACGAAGCTTGTTTACAAAATGCTATGATCTACAATGTCCTTTCACATACTTTTTTTCCTATTTATTTCTCACAAATTTATTAAGTGGTTTATTATTAAATTTCTTTTAAAAAAATTATATATCTTATCCATGGTCACACAATAGGCAAGGGGTCAAGCCAGAAATCTATGCTAGATTGATTGATTGTAAGTTCAGGCTTCGTTCAGTTACAGACGAGGTGTCCTCGGCATCTTCTATGGTGTTACAACAGAGGTATGGACAAAGAAGATTGAGAGACGGCATCAGCAAGGTACACATTTCATCTGGATTTTGTTGGACAGGTAGGCTTTAATCAGACTGAGAAAAGCGAGGTCTTTCCAAGTGGAGGACCTGCTAAGGAGTCAAAAACGATCCTGGCATGTTTGACGTGGTGTAGAGGAAGAACTTGCAGACACAAAGCTGGCCAAGTAAACTGGAACCAGAGTTTGAAAGTTTTTCTATGACAAGCTAAAAGTTTTGACATTATCTTAGGTTTTTGGGTGACTGAAGTCACTCTAAGATCTTTAGATATGGTAGTAATTTCATTTTTCTATTTTTAAAAACAAGGCTATTACTTGTTTGGAGGAGATTTGGAGAAGAAAGAAGATAGGGAGAAGGGGGTAGGCAAGAGATAATTTCAATGGCCTAGTGACAGGTGGTGAGTGGTAATGAGGTTAAGAGAAAATAGACTAAGCAGCTATTTAGAAAGTAGACCTGACAGGGGATTTGAGGATGATTGTATATGGAGGATGAGGGTGTCAAAGAAGACATTAACATGATTCCATTTTCTGGGGCAGTTTTTGTGGGAGGAGACACAAGTTTGGGAAAGTGGTTTATTTGGGAAAGGAAGGTAGAGAGGGAGTAAAAGACTAGTTAGAACCTTTAAGTATAAGGTGCCTGAGGGATATGCAAGCTGAGATTTGCCTTGGGAAGATGAAAACATGGGTCTTGAGCTCAGAGGAAGGGCCAGGTACGGAAGGAGTGACTGGGGGCTAATAGCATATGGGCAGTTGTTGAGGTATGACAGTGGCTGTGCTATGGCAGAGAGATAACTGAACACCAGGTACTGGAGAACTCTATCATTGAAAGGTGAGAGGAGACTAAATGAGATGAGAAGGAGACTGAGAAGGAGCAGGTGGAGAGCCACAAGGCTCTGCTGTAAGAAAGTCAGCAGGGGTGAGGAGAAATAGAAGGCTGCCAGAAGAAGATAGAGGACAAGAGTGTGAGAAGATGCAGAAATGCCAAATAAGATGAGATCTGAGAATATGCCATTGGATTATCACTTTCCACTGTCTCTCTTCCAAGCTCTGCCAAGGAGATCTAAGATTCTTCAATAAAATTGTGTTGTTTCTCTGCAATACCACTGCCGGTTCTCTAGGACGGAGGGAGTCCAAGACATGGAATTTTCTCTATTTTGCAGAAATTGCTTTCTTCCTTTAAAAAAAATTAAAAATGCATTTTCTCTTTAACTTGACATCAGTGAGAAGGCACTTGTTCAAAATTCAAAACAATTTAGCCACTAAGATCCATCTTAAAGGCGAGTAAAATGCAAACTTTTAAAAAATCTCTTTCTGGTTTTTGTTGTTTTTTTTCCCCAGGAATTGTATGTTGGTGGAAGAGTAAAAGGAGAAGTCAGACTACAATGGATTGAGAGTGAGTGGAGATGAGGAAGTAGACAGTTTTGAGTAATTTCATGAGTGAAAGGAAGGAGCAATACTATAAGGCAGTAGCTATGAAGTATGGCAGACTGGATAAGGTTCATGGTCATTAAGGCAAGGAGAAAAGGTGACAGAATGATACAAATGGTCATATCAAAAAAAGAGCCTTTTTAGAAACAAAAGCATCTGTAACACATCTCAAAGTTCAGAGTTCAGAACGTCCCCCTATAAGACCATTCTGACCCAGTTCCCATTTAACTTGACTAGATTTGTTGATCTACTTAGAAACTTTTCTTCCACCTTATAACTTATCCCACAGCAAAAAGATTGACCCCCTTCTATTTTCTTCACTTAGCTTTAACAAAAGATAATACTCTACTTAAGGGACTTCGTTTTGTGTAGAGAACTAAATTTAAGCCTTTTAGATTGAGATGTACTCTGTAGAAATATAATAAATTAAATCCCTAAGGCCACTCTGAGTACTCTAAAAAGAGTTGTTGCTTTTCCTAGGATGAGTCAATTAAGTTGCTTTCTAAAATGTGTTCCAATGACCTTCTCCAAAGAACTATAGATGATCTTTTTGCCAAGTCACAAACAGAACAGTGTTGAAGCAACTTTATCTTATAAAATAAAAAGTGCTTCTTTGATGAATATAAAGAGAAATTTGGGCCCAAAACTGGAGGAAATATGCAAATTCACCAAATCCACTGAGAAGGGTTGAGCTTGGTCTCCACTGCTGACTTATTCATACATTCCCTAGCTCGCTTACTCTTTGGGTTTTGGTTTAAACTTGAGGGCTACCTAGAAGTATTCATAAAGCACATTACTGGTGTTTATAAGACAGAGAGAGATTTTTCTCTTGTACCATCATCTTGGCTCCAACTCTGGAAATTCAAAACCTCATTTACCCATTGTTGCTATATTTTTCTACTCAGAAGATTAAAGACTGAACCTGTGGGAAATGTGAAAATTAATCTTACTTGAAAAACAGTGAATTAAAAAAACACTCTGCTAAGCATTTCTAATGTGTAAAAATCTATCTAGAACAATGAAACAAAAGTAGAAAGAATTGAACTCTTGAGAAATGTGGGTAATATAATGAAAATAGCTGAAAATAGATGGGGGATGGAAACAGAAGAATCACATAGTGCTTAACCTTCTGTCAAAACATTCTGAATTCAACATGTCCCAGCAACAAGCCTACGGGACAGCAGTTTATGATCTGCTGCCTTTTAACATTTTCTTGTGCGGAATTCATTCAACAAGCATCAGTTGAATACCCACCAAACATACTCCAGTTGCTTTGGGGAATTCAAAATAAGAATATGGGTTTTTTTGCTTTCAAAAATCTTCCAAGCTAGTTGCACACATTTCAAGATTCATCTGCATTTTCATTTTCCCCTTTGATTTCCTATGCTAATTCTTCTGGAATTAAGTATGTATTTCAAACTCTTTTATTGTTATTCATATATGTATTATAGTAAATCATTCATCAGCAAACTTATGAGAGAGCAGCCTCCTCAACAGTAGGGATAAGATGATCTTTGTTCTATCCAAGGGCAAGTTTGATTAATACATGAAAATGAATGAATGAATGAATGAATGAGCATGGTACACCAAGTACTGAGGGGATCTCAAAGACTATTCAAAAATTGATATTAGAAATTCTAAGACTGAAGCTAAACAATTAAGCATTGTTTACTGCCAGTGAAATTGACTTGGTAAATACAATCTTGCTACCAAAAAACTTTTCAGAAGCTGAACAATGTATGTTTAACAAATAGCTTTGCATGCATTCTTCTTTCCATGTAACCCTCTTGGGGTCTCTCAGCCCCTCTTAGCATACATTTTCTTGTATAGAAGAATTTCCAGAGTTGCAAAATCAACAGAGCCATGAATGTGTTCAAAAGATAACTAACTGAAGCTGTGGTTTCTAGAAATCAATGCAGTGGTGTACAACATTATTTTGAATATTCTGGGACTATTACTAATTTACACATTGAATTGAATATTCTGGGACTATTAGTAATTTACACAAATGAAAGCAAAGAGAAACCACCTTATCTCTATTTCCAAGATATCATTCATCTTAATGTGAGGTGGCCATCTTATCTTCTATTCTCTGATTTCCATAACTCTTCCTGGGCACTCGAAGTAATGAAAAATTCTCTCCTTTCCTTTTGGCAAGATTTCTGTCTCCACTTGGCCCCCATTAGCTGACTCAGGTCGCAACATCGAGAAAGCTCACTCCAAGTCAACCACATATAAACAAGAACTGAAGGTATTACTTGACCTATTGCAAAAAATTATTTCCTACCCTTATTTTGTATGAGTTCATGTAGCTTTAAGTATTACATTTCAGAGATATATTCTTGAGACAAATTTGAATTTTACAAATGGATAGATAGATGAATGAAGCTGTAGGTACTTGACAACATTTTCAAAGGCTTGATTGAGTCTAGTTTAAATATATTTAATTATTTATTACTATTTAAATACATTTACTATCACTAACTTTACCATTCTCTTTCATTGAGCTGTGGGGCTTTGCTCATCTTGGTTTGAATATCCTTCAGAAAACAGGCTCCAAGCTAGTAGTGTGGAAGTTTTACTAGGTTGTAGAGACAAGCAGTCTGGGTCTAAGATTTCTAGACTTTTCAGAGTCCACTCTTAGATGTCAAGCAAAATGCCTCCTCGATCTGCCGCCTGCTCCTTCACCCTCCCCATCACCAAACACACTACCTCTAGAGGCCAGAAACCACAGGTATCAAAATAGTGCTATGGCTGAGAACATAGCTGGGTCAGCAGGAGCTGGGAGCAGCCTCTCCTCCTGCTGAGCAGTGAGGAGAGAGATCAAAGACCATGCAACATCCAAGTAAAGATTCCCACTAGGGCGTTTCCTGCACATAAATTTCTTGTTTTAAAATAACTCACCTGGGACCTGTAAAATAGCATTGCTTTTCCTACACTATTTCTTTGAATAGAAGGAGCAAAACACTGATCTTCAAAGGTAGACACAGGAAAAATTCTTAGGGTAGATGGATCTGAGTATTGGTAAAAACTATGATAGTTTATTAATTAAAGACAAATTTCCTTTAACAGAGATACTTTGGGCAGTTAACAAGGCTTGGGAATCTTGTTACGAAAATTTCTTTTGGGAAGCAAATATGTGTTTGGATTACTAGTATTGTAAGTCTTCCTCATCCCCTGACTCCAAGAACCTGCCTGGGGAGGGGAGCTGGGAAAGATAAGTGGACCAGTATCCCAGCGCATATTTTCCCATGCTATCGTGGTCGGTCCACTTCTGGGTCTTCTGATGTCCCAGGTTTCAAGGCACTAGCTGACTTGAAGCACAGTTTCATTTTCTCACATACTACTTTATTCAAAACTAAAAGTTTATAAGATTGAGTGAAAGTAGTTACAATCAGGAGTGAAACACTCCCTACTAAAGGTCAGTGACTTCCCTTTCCAAGACAGAATAGTCTTACTGATCTTTGCAAGGAAATTGATGTTTATTTTTTCACTCTGACATGTTCCCTGCACATTTAACTATTGCGATGATGACTGCGCTCACCAATGAAAAGGGCTTGCTCTTTGGGATATAAAAATAAAGCAACTTTTCAAGAGATGGGTGGGATTAATATGGTTTGTCCTGAAACTGACACTCTTGACACTTTCTTTTTTTTTTTTTTATAATTTTATTTATTTATTTTTTCCCCCAAAGCCCCAGTAGATAGTTGTATGTCATAGTTGCACATCCTTCTAGTTGCTGCATGTGGCACGCGGCCTCAGCATGGCCGGAGAAGCGGTGCGTCGGTGCGCGCCCGGGATCCGAACCCGGGCCGCCAGCAGCGGAGCACGCGCACTTAACCGCTAAGCCACGGGGCCGGCCCAACTCTTGACACTTTCTATCTGCCAACATCTGCATGTGTTCAGAGTTTCTTTCAAACAAATATATTTCTGATTACATATAATCCTGAATTGTTATTGCCATGACTGATACAAAAAGATATTTATTTTTATCCATGTCATAGTTTTTTAAAAAAATTTTCCAAAGAAAACTCTATTTGTGATTCCTAATGTGCTCCACTATGACTAATAGACAGCATTTAGAAATTTCTAGTCTAAAAGCTCATTAAAAATAAAGAAATTATTTACTGTACTTCTTTCATCCCTATTGCATCAATCCTTCCCTTATCTAAGAAAATAAGTTTTAGTGAGAAGAAAAAAAATAATCCTATCTCAGTTTAGAAAGGTGTCAAAGCAAGATTGCCCCCATATGTATTTATGCATAGTATCTCCTTCAGAAAGGGTGTCTGTTTAATGAGTATATTTAAGTATCAACTGTTTCGTTTAGCAGGTTGTTCTCTTTGTTCCAATTTGTGTGTTCCTTTACTTTTTTTAGGTCACCCAGGGGGTCAGTATGAGAACATGATTAGAATTTAAATAATCCCATGCTGTTTAGCCTATTTCAAATGCAATAAACCCTCCTTCTTCCTTAATCGTGAACGGTCATTAGATGATGGTCCCACAACATGGGTGGTAACTATACAACAGTGTGCAAGATTTCTTTAAATCATATAAGAAAATAGTTCCACAACTTTATCATGATAACACATTCTTACTAAGTATCGTAGAAGAATAGAAAATGGGAAGGTAGAAACAGAAACAAAAATTTTAAATTAACATATCAATTTTCAAATGGGCTACATCACAGATGTCAGTTTTTACAGACTCCATGAACAGAAGAGGAAGAGGAGACCAATTGTCCAAAAGAAGAGAAACATAAGGCATATAAAAACTGTAATCAGGTGTTATCAACTGATTATAATTTCAAATGTGCCTGTGTCCACAATCATTTTATAATTTCCAGCAGTATAAGCTAATCTGTAATAAGGGAACTTCAAGGTCAACAGCTTAATTACTTAGATGTTCTATTAGTTAACAACACACAATGTTGTCTTCCTTTTCTGACATTCTTTAGCAGACTTATGACATTTTCAGTTCCCCTCACAAAAGCAAATTTAATTAGTGTCTTTTCTTTCTCAGAGGTGGATAAAAGCCTCAAAGGTGGGTAAAAAAAAGATTCTTGAACCTAACCACTTCTAGCGAATTGACATGAAAGGAAATTGGTCATTAAAAGCCCATTTGTTGGGTAAAAAGGTCTCTGCTGAAATAGCTTCCCTTTCTGGATCACCTCAATTAAAATTTAATTCCTCTGCAATACACCTAGTAGGCAATAATCCACTCTGGTTTGTAAGTTGACGTAAATCTGAACTGATGGTCCTACTTCCTGTGCTCAGAAAAAGGTCAGGGGGACAATTACAATGGCGGCCAACTTTGTCTAATCTTTCCATCTTTGGCAGGAAGTCTGAAATAAATGTTAATTGGGAAAACATAATGCCTGACATGTAGTCTTCTAAGACTACATGTAGTCTAAAGGAAGTCTTCTTGAAACTGGTTGCCTCTGCACTTCCAGGTCTCAGAGTCTTCTATGGGAATGCATATTAACAATTCAAAGTAGGAGTTGCAGTCCTTCTAATGTGCTGTGCATCCATTCCAGTTTCTAGCTCAGCTGAGATCTCACTTTGGAAAGAATACACATCAGTTCTCAGATATCACATGTTTTGGTTCAAGTTTCCTTATATTTTAAAAGGGTGGGTGGGTAATGTCAGCAAGATGATAGACTATGAAGTTCCAGGCCCTCATTCCCCGACAGAAACATCAAATAAACAACTAGAAGATGACTAACATAACTTTATAGGAGCTCTGCAAATCAGTCAAAGACCATAGACACCAAAGAAATACCCTATCAAGAAAAAGCCATATTCAAAATGGTATGAAATTTCATGGTATTTTACTGGCCCTTGCCCCATCATCTACCTGGCATAGCATAGCACTGTTTGGAGGAAGCAGTGGCTTGATCTCCAATTACCTTCTGCAAAACAGAGAGAGCAGAATGAAGTGAATTTGCAACATTCTAACCTGTCTGCAGGCTGCTTGAGGGATTAGCCTCCGAGTCACCTAACTTTGAGTTCATATACTCAAAAGCATTTGAAATCTCAAGCTAAGGGAAGCTGTGGGAAACATCAGGCATATCTTGTGAAAACTGCAAGAAGACTACTGATCCATAGATGTCTGTGGTAAGAGATTTCTGATTGAGGAATTAAATAGAACAGCTAAAACCCCAAGAAGAAGCAGGAATGAGATTCTAAAGGAAACCAAGACATTTAAAAGCAGCTTCACATATGGGAGAACTGGAAAAAAGCACACACACATAAGCCCAGGGAAGATGCACACACAAAAAGGCTTAAGAAGACCTTAAGTATTCATGCCAGGCTGATTAGTGAATGTTTTCCCCTACATAGAGCCTGTCTGCAAAGACTGAGAGAGGTGGCTGTTTTTTCAAAAGCCCAATTTTCAAAAAAGATTACAAGACATACAGAGAAACAGAAAAACATGGCCCATTCAAAGAACAAAATAAATCTATAGAAACCATTTCTGAAGAAACCTAGGTATTGGACTTACTTGACAAAGACTTTAAAACAACTATCTTGGGCCGGCCCCGTGGCTTAGCGGTTAAGTGCGTGCGCTCTGCTACTGGCGGCCCGGGTTCGGATCCCGGGCGCGCACCAACGCACTGCTTGCCTGGCCATGCTGAGGCCGTGTCCCACATACAGCACCTAGAAGGCTGTGCAACTATGACATACAACTATCTGCTGGGGCTTCGGGGTAAAAAAAAAGGAGGAGGATTGGCAATAGATGTTAGCTCAGGGCCAGTCTTCCTCAGCAAAAAGAGGAGGATGGGCATGGATGTTAGCTCAGGGCTGATCTTCCTCAAAAAAAATAAATAAATAAATAAATAAAATAAAACAACCATCTTAAATATCCCCAAAGAGCTAAAGGAAAACGTAGACAAAGAACTAAAGGAAATCATGAAGGTGATATATGAACAAAATGAAAATATCAACAGGGTTAGAAATTATAAAGAACCAAACAGAAATTCTGGAGTTAAAAAATTCTTTAGAGAGGTTCAACAACAGACTTATAAGCAGAAGAAAGAATCAATGAACTTAAAGACAGTCAATTTAAAAGTATTGAGTCTGAGGAGCAAAAAGAAAAAAAGAACGAAGAAAAGTGAAAAGAGCCCAAGAGATTTATGGGACTCCATCAGGCAGATCAATATACACGTTATGGGGTGGGTCCCAAGAGGAGAAGAGTGAAAGAGACAGAGAATTTATTTGAAGAAATAATGGCTAAAAACTTCCAAAATTTGAGGAAATACGTGGATATACAAATAAAAGAAGCTCAACAAACTCCAAGGAGGATAAACCCAAAGAGAGCCACACTATACATTATAGTAAAACTGTTGAATGCCAAAGACAAATAATCTTGAAAGCAACAAGAGAAAGGTGACTTGTCACATACAAGGAATCCTCAATTACATTATCAGTGGATAATTCAGCAAAAATCTTACAGGTCAGAAGGCAGTGGAATGATATATTTAAATAGCTGAAAGAAAAAAAACTGTCGGGGGCCGGCCCGGTGGCGCAACCAGTTAAGTGTGTGTGCTCCACTGCGGCGGCCCGGGGTTCGCTGGTTCGGATCCCGGGCACACACCAACGCACCGCTTGGCAAGCCATGCTGTGGTGGCGTCCCATATAAAGTGGAGGAAGACAGGCATGGATGTTAGCCCAGAGCCAGTCTTCCTCAGCAAAAAGAGGAGGATTGGCAGATGTTAGCTCATGGCCGATCTTCCTCACAAAAAAAAAAAAACTGTCAGCTGAGAAGTCTATATCACCAAAACTGTCCAAAAATCAGGAAGAAATTGATATCTCAGATAAACAAAAAACTGAGGTAGTTCATTACCACTAGACCTGCCCTACAAGAAATACTGAAGAGAATCCTTCAACTTGAAATTAAAGGACGCTAGATAGTAACTCAAAGCCATATGAAAATACAAATTTCCTCTAAAGGTAAATATGTGGACAAATATAAAAACCAGTATTATTTTAATTTGGTTTGTAACTCCACTTTTTATTCCTCTAAAGATTTAAAAGGTAAAAGCATAAAAAATAATTATAAATCTATGTTAATGGGTTCACAGTATATAAAGATGTAATTTGTGACATCAGTAACATTCAATAGTGTACAGAGCTGTAAAACAGTAGAGTTTTTGTATGCAATTGAAATTAAGTTGGTATCAGTTTAAAATAGATTGCTATAACATTATAATGTTATGTGTGATCCCCATAGTAACCACAAAGGAAATATCCATAGAGCATACACAAAAAGAAATGAAAAAGAAATAAAAAGTGTGACTATAAAATAATCAACTAAACACAAAGGAAGGTAGTAACAGGAAATGAGGGACAAAAACAGCTATGAGACAGACAGGAAAAAAAAACAAAATGGCAACAGTAAGTCCTTCTCTATTATAATTACTTTAAATGTAAATGAATGAAACTCTCCAATCAAAAGACATAGGTTGCAGAATGGATTTAAAAAAAAACACAGGATTCAATTTTATGCTATCTACAAGAGACTCACTTTAGATATAAAGACACACGTAGGTTAAAAGTGAAAAGATGTAAAAAAAACATTCCATACAAATAGTAACCAAAAGATAGAAGAGGTGGTTATACTAATATAAGACAAGCAGACTTTGCATTAAAAAAACTGTTATTAAATAAAATAGAGAATAGAAAACAATAAAGAAAATCAATGAAATAAAAAGTTGGTTCTTTGAAAAGATTAACAATATTGGCAAACTTTTAGCTATATTGACTAAGGAAAAAAGAGAAGACAAACTACTAAAATTGGAAATGAAAGTGGGGATATTACCACCGATTTTACAGAAATAAAAAGGATTATAAGAGAGTACTATGAACAGCTGTAAGCCAACAAATTGGATAACTTGGATAAAACGGACAAATTCGTAGAACACAATCTACCAAGACTGAATCATAAAGAAATAGAAACTCTGAATAGACCTATAATTATTAAGAGATTGAATTAGTAATCCAAAACCTCCCTACAAAGAAAAGCCCAGGACCAGACAGCTACACTAGTAAATCCTACCAAACATTTAAAGTAGAACTGATACCAATCTTTCTCAAACTATTCCAAAAAATTAGAGGGAACACTTACTTACTCACTATATGAGGCCAGAATTACACTGATATGAAAGCCAAACCAAGACACTATCAGAAAAGAAAACTATAGACCAATATTCCCGATGAGGATTGATGCAAAAATATTTAACAAAATACTAGCAACCAGAATTCAACAGCATAGAAAAAGGATTATGCACCATGACCACACGGGATTTATTCCTGGATTGCGAGGATGACTTAACATATGAAAATCAATCAATGTAATACACCACATTAACAGAAAAAATGGAAAAAACCACATGATCATCTCAATGGATACAGAAAATCATCTGACAAAATTCATCACCCTTTTGTAATAAAAAAAAATACTCAATAAACTAAGAATATAAGGGAACTACCTCAACATAATAAAAGACCACATATGAAAAACCCACAGATAACATCATAAAAAATGGTGAAAGACTGAAAGCTTTTCCTCTAAGATGACTAACAAGACAAGAATGCCCACTTTCACCACTTCTATTCAACATAGTATTGCAAGTTCTAGCCAGAGAAATTAGAAAAGAGAAAGAAAAAAAGGCAGCCAAACTAGAAACGAAGAAGTAAAATTATCTCTGTTCACAGATAACATGATCTTATATGTAAAATGCCCTAAAGATTCCACAATAAAACTGTTAAAGCCAATAAACAATTTCAGCAAAGTTGCAGGATACAAATCAACATACAAAAATCAGTTGCATTTCTAGACACTAACAACAAACAATCCAAAAAGAAAATTAAGAAAACAATTCCATTACAATAGCATCAAAAAGAATAAAATATTGAGTTATAAACTTAACCAAAAAGGCAAAAGACTTGCACACCGAAAACTGTAAAACATTACTGAACGAAATTTTAATAGACATAAATAAATGGAAAAACATCTGTGTTCGTGGATTGGAAGACGTAATATTGTTGAGATAACAATATTACCCAAAGAAATCTATAGATCAATGCAATCCCTATGAAATTTCTGCAGAAACACAAAAACCCATCTTAAAACGCATACAGAATCTCAAGGTACCCTGAACACCCAAAACAACCTTGAAAAAAAGAACAAAATTGGAGGTCTCATATTTCCTGACTTCAAAACTTACTACATATCTACAGTAATCAAAACAGTGTATTACTGGCATAAAGACAGACATATAGACTAATGGAATTGAATAGAGAGCCCAGAAATAAACCTTCACATATATGGTCAAATAATTTTTGAGAAAGGTGCTTCCTCATTCAATGGGAAAAGGACAGTCTTTTCAACAAACAGTGCTGAAAAAACTGGCTATCCACATGCAAAAGAATAAAGTTGGACCCTTACATTACATCACATACAAAAATTAACTCAAGAATGGATTAATGACTTAAATGTAAGACCTGAAACTGTGAAACTCCTAGAAGAACACATAGGAGAAAACAACAAAAAGCTTGTTAACATTGGTCTTGATGTTCCTTTCTTGGATATGACACCAAAAGCACAGATAACAAAAGAAAAAAAATAGATAAATTGAATTTCATCAAAATTAAAATCTTTTGTGTATTAAAGAATACTATCAAGAGAGTGAAAAGATAACCCACAGAATAGGAGAAAATATTTGCAAATTATATATCTGATAAGGGATTAATATCCTGAATATACAAAGAACTCTTACAACTCAACAACATAAAACAAACAACACAATTCAAAAATGGACAAAGGACTTGAATAGACATTTTTCCAAAAAATGTATACAAATGGCCAATAAGCACATAAAAATATGCCTGACATCACTGATCATAAAGAAAATGCATATCAAAACCACAATGAGATACTACTTTACACCCATTAGAATGGCTATTATAAAACAAACAAACAGAAAATAACAAACATTGGCAAAGACGTGGAGAAATTGGAATCTGTGCACTGCTAGTGGGGATGTGCAATGAAGCAACTGCTGTGGAAAACAGTTTGGTGTTTCCTCAAAGAGCTAAGCAGAATTATCATATGATACACCAATTCCACTTCAAGGTATATATCCAAAGGAATTGAAAGCACGGACTCAAACAAATATTTTTACACCAATGTTCATTGCAGCACTATTCACAATAGCCAAAAAGTGAAAACAATCCAAGTGTCCATCAACAGACGAATGGATAAACAAAACATGGTACATACATACATATTAGTCAGCCATAAAAAGGAATGAAGTTCTGATATATGCTACAACACTGATGAATCTGGAAAATATTATGCTAAGTAAAATAAGCCAGACACAAAAGAATAAATACTGTATGATGGCTCTTAGATGAGGTACCAAAAATAGACAAATTCATAGTGACAGAAAATAGGTTAAAGATTACTAGAGACTAAGGGAAGGAGAAATAGGAGTTATTGCTTAATGGTTACAGTGTTTCTGTTTGGGGTAACAAGAAGTTTTGGAAATAGGTAGTGGTGATGTTTTCATGACATTGTGAATGTAATTAGTTCCACGTAAATAATACATGTCCTGAGGACCATGTCCTAGAAAGACGCCAACTGCACACCCACTATAACAGGGCCTAAAATCAAACCCTAACACAATTTGCAAAGAGAGAAAGACTTTGAAGTTTGAGTCTCACCAAATTAAATTGGAAAAAAATTTTTTATAGGTCTTCCCTGATAAAGCATAATGCTAAGCCTATCCAAGTTCAAGGTTAACCAATCAGTAATTGATCCATTCAAGAGAACAAACATCAGTGACTTTCAGAGGACAAGAATGGACTCTGAAGTCCTACATTGTAGCATCAGTGTCTACTATACAATAAAAATTACTAAATATACAAAAAAAGGGGGGAAGGTAGGGTGAAATTACACTCGAAACAAAAGACAGAATAGAAACAAATGCGGATATTAGACTTAGCAGACAAAACTTAAAAGTGCCTATTATAACTATGTTTTAAAAATTAAAAGAAAATATACTCCAAGAATTGAAGAAAATGTGGTCTTAATGAGTCATCAAATAAAGAATCTCAGCAAAGAAATGGAAATTATGAAGAACCAAATAGAAATTCTAGAACAGAAAAAGTAAAATAAAAAAAAATTAAAACTTTTGCTAGATAGGCTCAACAGCAGATGGAGATAGCAGAAGAGTCAATGAATTTGAAGATAAAACTAAAAATTATACAGTCTGAAGGACATAGAAAATTGAAGAAAAGTAACAGCACCTTGGGACCTGAGGGACAGTATCTGTGATAGACACCAAGATTCACTGCCCAGATCCCCTTCCGAGGAAGGTCTTTCAATCCAACCATAAGTAACACAGTTGACATATAGCCTTCAGATATCAGCGCCTTCAGGACCTGCCTTAACTACAGAGAGGTGTCTTGTCCAATATTGTTTGGAGTAGCTTGCATCTGGTGACTGAGTAAAGCAGAGGCAGGAAGGCCCAGTCATTTCAGCCTGACATGACCAATATTAACTCCCAAGTTTCCTACCATTTGGGCCAAATTTTGTCAGCCTACATCACAGTTCAAGTTCTTCCTCTACTCAGTTGAGCTTCTTCTTTTCTTTCCTTTCACATGGGTCAATCCCTAACAAACATTTTGCATCTCAAAGTCTCTCAGCACCTGCTTTCAGAGAACTCAACCTGGGAGAATTCATACTGACAGTGTTCTGAGAAAGCAGTTGATAAGATGAGATTTTGGAGATGAACCACTCGTTGATCAGATGGCAATAAGGATCCTAAACTGGTGTTCAGTGGAGGACAAAGAGACCTGGACAAAAGAGGATGGTTCTAATGTTGAACCTTCTTCACCAGTAGTAAATTGGGATGGTCTACTCTTGGAAGGGAATGCATGAGAGGATGCAATGCATGCATCTGACTTATCAGCCTTTTCAGATTCATGGAGAAAATAGATATAAAAATATTGAGATCAGATGGCTTTTTTTAAGTGTCATTGACACTCTGCAGAAACATAATCAACAACTGAGGGATTATAGCAGAAAGTGAAGGCCTATTACAAAGAAGCTTTCATCTCCTGCAGCAGTAGAGCAGAGAACACAGAGGATCAAGGCCAGGAATTAAGAGTTCAAATGGCTGAATTCCAAAAAGTTTTAAACTGCCAGCTAAGGTACCTCTGATAAGCCAATGTTGGAGCTCTGGTTGTGAAAACTTGGGATCCTGACACGTGGGATGGACATATCTGGTGGATGCCCCCAAAGATTTTTATTCTCTCAACTCCTCTGAAGCTTCTGAATGTGCATAAATTATCCAGTGTTCCCTATTAAAATTTAGCCCTCTGTCCTATGCTGAAAGATGATGCAGAGACTTCTCCCCTTCAACAGGTTTTCCACTCAGAATCTCCCTCTACCTCACAGTTTGGCCATTAAGCCTATAGGGTTAAATCACAGGAAAGCTTAGCTGTGGATGGACTGAGGCTGATAAGGGAAGAAATGGACTATATTCAAAGGAGCTGAAAGATTTAACCAGTGTGTACTGGCAAGAGCTAGGGAGAATATGTGTGCTACTAGATTCTGAGGATGCTGATTATGACTATGAGGACTAGGATATGAAACCGGATAGGAAAGAATATATTGACCTGGGAGCACTCTCCCGAGATGCTGTATTTTACAACTTGGCGAGGACCATAGGAGATAATGCAAATTGGCAGGAAGGATGGTTCTTAGAAGCATAAAAGAAGCAATGGTCTTCACTGAGCAAAGTTTAAATGCCAGAATTGCCATGGAAGATGGTAGAAAGGGGATTAAGAGGCTCAGGAGAGCGGATATGCTGAAATGAATGCATATGTATAGTGGAAAAACTTGCCAGATGATTAGGCTCCACAGAAACACCAGAGGACTCACCATTCACCAAGGCCGTAGGAATGTGCCGTTAAGGTTAAAGGTCTTTGGCATTTCATTTTGTTGAAGCTGTTTGCTAGCTACCCTCCCCCCAAACTCCCAAAAGCAGTAGGAGAAATAAATTAAGGCAGATGTGGGGTGAGTCCAGCAACAAACAAGATTCATAAACAAGGTTTTTATAAAATTTTGTTGAGTAAAGTACAAAATAACTTTCCTCTTGATTATTCTAAGGAACCATCAGTAAAATCCATATTAACAATAAAAAGCCTTCAAAGTAGATTTGTAAGATTTTTTATTGTTAATGTGCCAAAGTGAAAGAATCCACAAGGCAGACCCCGGAAAATACGGAGCCTGGCCAAAGGAGATGCACGTTCATTTAGATGATGCATCAGAAGCCAAGCGATCTCCCAGTCTTATCCTTTGATTAGAGCCATTTAGGGTTTCCACTGCCATTTAAGGAATCACAGCTCATGCCTGTGTTTCAGTTCCTCCCTCTCTCTGGCCATCCTCTCCGACTTAGGATGCTCTCTCTCTCTTACTCCAACCACCCTATTCAGTGTCCTCTGATAGAAGCAGCTGAATCATCTAAGAACCTTCCATGTCTGAGAATAGAATAGAACTATATTTGGAGATAGAGCCTTTAGAGACATAATTAAGATTAAAAAGGTCATACGGTTGGGACCCTAATTCTATAGGACTGGTGTCCTTATAAGAAGAGAAAGAGACATCAGAGATGTGCACACAGAAGAAAGGCCAAGCAAGGGTGTAGCAAGAAGACAGCCATCTGCAAGCGTAGGAGAGGGGCCTCAGGAGAAACCAAACCTGCCAACACTTTGATCTTCGAGTTCCAGCCTCCAAAACCGTGAAAAAACAAATGTCTGTTGTTTAAGACACCCAGCCTGTGGTATTTTGTTATAACGGCCCTAGTAAACTAATAGAACACCCAACTCTATGGTTCATGTAGGAACGATCCTAACACAAATCCCTGCAGTTCCGATTGTGGGCAGGTGACTCATACTCACTCAATCATAAAATCCCACCCCAGGCCTCAGAGATCCGTTCAGGGTCGAGCATTCAACCCAAGCCAGGTCAATCAGATGGAGTCTCAGGTTGTTGCTGAAGCACTGGGCAAGGAGGCTCTTTTCTCTTCTGTGGTCGCGTAGCTGATAGAATGTAAGCCTGCAGCTGCTGGAATTCATCTTCTTCACCACAAAGGAAAGAGCTGTCTGAGAATGAAGCCAAGACAGAAAAGGCAGAGCCAGGAGATGGAGAAAGACAGGTTCCAGACATCATCGCATGAGCACCTGGCTTTGGCCTTGCCTGATATTATCTGCCCTAGACTTGGTGTCGTGTGAGCCAACAAATCCCTTCCCATGATTAAGACCCTTTGAGTTAAGTTTCTTTCACTCACAACTAAAAAAAATTCTGACGAAAGCAGGACCCTGAGTCTTATATTACTACCTAAATGTCTGAATATGATTTGATACTCTCTAGATAAGCAGCAATATGTCATTTAAATATTTGTAGCAATTACATGCCTTCAAGTAAAAAAATTTCTTTAAAATTTATTATAAACTTTTATTTTTAAAATCCATCATAAAATACCAAGAGTTTTGCCTAAACCCAGAGAATACAACTATCCTGTTCGTCAAAACACACCGCATTCCAAAGGTGAGGTGGTCAATTTCCCAGAAGTCTTACGATCACATGTCAGAGTTCATCAGGCACCAGCACCCCCTTCTTACAGCTGCTTCCTCCGAGAGTTGTGCAAAAGGGTGCGGCCACTCGGTTTTCTGAAAGGAAATGTCAAAGATAAGCTAAGACTGCAAAATAAAACCATCATCATTTCTCTCTTACTAGTGACATAACCAGCCAGGTGTTACCTCTTAGTGAAATGATGATGCTCTTTTTCTTATTTTTAGAAAAAGATCTTACTTTGGATTGACTCGAAACAAAGAAAGGCCCATTTTTGGTAAAATGCTTTAGGATGGCAGTTAGGTTTGTTTCTCCTGCTTCTTCCCACGGTGAGATGAACACATTTCTTGAATGAGGCAAATCTTTGTGGACACCTTTTACCCTCAACTCTACAGCATTCTGTGAGTATATTTGGAGTCTTCTCTGAATAGAGAGCAAACACTCCTTTGGCACACACTAACTGATTCCCCAGTCTTCCCCTAAAGGGACCTTTGACACAGGAGTACTTCATCTGGAAGAAAGTCTATAGAAGTATAGACTTTCTCAAACAAGGAGGAGATTGTGTTATTAAAAATTTTATTTGTGGGGCCGGCCTGGTGGCGCAGCGGCTAAGTTCACACGCTCTGCTTCAGCGGCCCAGGGTTTGCAGGTTCAGATCCCTGGCGCACACAGACGCACCGCTTGTCAAGCCACGCTGTGGCGGTGTCCCATATAAAGTAGAGGAAGATGGGAGCAGATGTTAGCCCAGGGCCAATCTTCCTCAGCAAAAAGAGGAGGATTGGCATCGGATGTTAGCTCAGGGCTGATCTTCCTCACACACAAAAAAATTTTATTTGTGCCAAAATATGTCAATCTTAAATACGTAAAGGATGCTGACAAGACCAGGTAATGTATTACCAATTGCAGGTTGAATCCCATAGGACCTAGGTCTATACTATTATATTTAAGTTCTGCTACATCATTCAAAACCAAACTCCAAACTCGACCAAGTCATAAGCCATGCTATTAAGCAAAAAAAAAAAAAAAAAGTCTGGAATAAAAGAATGGGGTATATCTAATTCATTTATATCCAAAAACCTATTCAATAACTCCACATGTATGTGTAATATCCATCTCAAACTTAACATGTCAAAAACTGAACGCCTGATTCTCTCTGGGAAAAAAAACAAACTTTACATTCTTTCTCATCTCAGTAAACGAAAAATAACATCCTTTCCCTTCTTCCTTCTTCCTTCCTTCCTTCTTCCATGTTCTTTTTCTTTCCTTACAACTAATTAGTAGATATTTGTTATAGAAAATATAAACAGGTATATATTTCAGATGTTGAAGTGTTGGGCTTGTGTGCTTTTAAATTTCTTGATTAGGTAGATCATTTTCCAATCTAATGTGCCACATTACACCCTCACCGTGATGCTTGATAGGGTCTATTTTTCACAACTCACAAGAGCACTGGATACTCATTTGTTTTACCTTTATTATCTCAATGAGAAAAAATTGAAACAAGCTTACTTTTAGATTTTCATTTCCTTGATTACCGGTGGGATACAATTTCCCTTGCTAAGAGGGACATTACACAACCTGCTCTCTCCTCTTGGAATTCTATTTTATGTTCACGGGGTGTTAGAACCGGAAAGAGGTCGTTCCTCTCATTTGATAGATGAGAAGACTGAGGCCAGAAAGGCAAAGTGTCTTTCTCTAAATCATTCTCCTAATGTGTAGCAGGACTGAGACAGAATGAGAAGTGACCTAAGTCCAAGCCCAGCTCTCTATCCACTACACCAATTTAAAAGGGGTTATTATTTTCAAGTTCCTATAATGGGAGAAGAGTTTAGAAAATACTTGCAGTGCTACTCAGGGTCCTTCCAAAGAGCAGCTCTTTGAGAAGCTGAACAAATTTGGATGGATCCTTTGAGCAGCAGCATCAAGAACTCAAAGACAGAGAGTTCCAGGATTATGCTCAGAGTCCTGGGGCGTGGCCTTTTCAGACACGCCCGACAATACAAGGTTTTCCTCTCCTGAAAATACACAGAAGAAAGTTTGCCCAGCTCTGCCACTTGGCGACGTGCCCCAGGACTGTCTGACTGGCAGTACATAAGCCACCCCAGCAATGTTACTGCCATTTTCAAGACCAACTCCTGCACTTTTGTAATTTCCCGTCCCTTACTATTCTTTAATTCTCCCAGACGGAGGAAGGAATTCTCCACCCAGAGATATCTTCCTGGCTGACTTGGCCTCCGCTTTTTTTCAACACATTCTCTCACTGATTCTTGTTGGTCTTGAGCAAAGAGTGATTTACCACGCCCGCCTTTACAACAGACAAAACAGACACAGCTTCTGTCTGACAGAGATTAAGATCTAAATAAACTTGACTGAAGAGGCCCATGTTTCCTGATGGAAAGGATCTCTGAGAGAGTGATATTACACAGGAGATTCTGGATTGAGATTATGCCAGTGCACCTTGGAGTGAGGACCTGGGTTTACGGCTCCGTGTGTGGAGATCTGGAGAGAGTAAAGCTCCGGAGATTCCTATTTCTCAATAACCCTTATCATTTGGTGCTCTGGAAACACTTAGAGGGAGAGAAGAAGATAGAGGCCATTTCAAAGCCACTTACTCCAGGTAAGACAGTCAATCCATGATCGTGACATCACTTTTCTGCAGGAGGCAAGAGACCCCACAGTCTTATGTTCTTGGTTGCCTAGGAGATCATCCTTCTGCAGAGCCTTACATCCATCTCACAGGCTGCCCCTGGAACATTACAGCCTGTGACCCCAGACCTTCCGGGTTGAGTGGATTACCTGCCTTCCCCCAGGGTCTCTGGACCAACCCCACCTGTATCTCATCATTCAGAGAAGCCTGAGCCCTCCAGATCCTCCTTTATCCTTTGGCCTCTGTATCTCCCTGAACCTGACCCATCTTGATAGCCTCCTCTTCTTTTGGCCCTTAAATTGTGCCCTCTGGGTGCTCTGTCATCCACAAACTCATATGTACCTTCAACTTCTTTCTGAAAATTTCCTTCACCTTCTTGCCCATCCCCTGATACTGATTTCTCTGTCACCCTCTTCGGTGGATGCCATTCCACAGCTGTTTGTGTCTTTCAACATGAACTGTTCAACATGGCTGTTCATGTCTTTCAAGGCCTGGAGGTGAGGTAAGTTTCCTCCATGCTCCCCACTGCTGCTTCCAAATCATCTCACTTCTTCTTATTTCAAACCTCGCACCTTCTGGGAGTTCACACCATCTGATTTTGCCACTCAAACTTTACTTTGCCAGTAAACCTTCTTCAGTCATCATCCACCAATATCCGAATCGCATCTTTCATTCTCTGATGGTGACTACAGCACCTGCATCACTGCCTTTATTTTCACTACTACTCCTTCATCATTTTATTTGGCTACAGCATCTATACAAATGATCCCCTGACAATTTGCTTCTCTGCCTTTTGAGCTCCCACTTCCAGGGATCTTATTCTCCACCTGGAACTCGCAATCTCACAGTCATCTCCTTGACCTCATCATCTATCATAATTGCATTATCTTGAAATCCTCAGTTTCAAGCTTCTCACTCAGCAATAACCACATTCTATTACTCCAGCTCATTACTTAATTCCATCATTTCATTCTTCTAAACAAAATGCAAAATCTTTTGACCATATGACCTTTTCCCTATACATACTCATCTGCAAGTCTTCACCTCTCCTTTTACCCAATTTAAACTCCATGGGCCATCATTATAATCTTTTTCTTGCAAATATATTTAACTCCCCTGAGCTGTCTCCTCCATTCATACTCACCTGGAAAAACCCCAAACTCTGCTGATTCTTTCCCTGAACCTGAGTAACTGAATGTTAACTACAGAAAACTTCAAAACTGTGCTGTCTGGTCTCACTTTAAATTTATTACCACAAATCTCAAGAAGCAATTTACGATGACTCATCATTCCTACTACATTTGCCTAATATGCTTGCTTTCTCACTTTCCAAAATGGCTATTTCTCACTTTCTTCTTCCTCTTAAAACACCCTTTGCCACTCATCCCCATTGATACCTCTCAGCTGATGACCATACTTAATATTGCACAGAGAAACTATAAAAAAACAGACAGAAACTTCCTCGTCTCTCCTTCCAAATGGTCTAATCTTCTATGACATGTACTTGACTTGTTGCTTTCTCTCTTGTTACCGTGGAAGGAATGTTTCCATTTTTATCCCAGGCCAACCCCTCCACCTACACTATGGATTCCATTATCTCTCACCTTCCCAAGGACTTCAATTCTGCCGTATCAATTTTTGCCTAGCTCCTGAATAATTCTCATCTCATACAATCAAGCCCCAATATATCCAATCTGAAAAATAGATTTATTCTTTGTCTTTACATGCTTTTCCAATTATCCCATTTCTACCTACCATTTATCTGCTCCCTTTTAATCAAAACTTCTCAAAAGATTTGTCTATCATCACGGTTTCTAATCCTCATCTCCCATTCTCTCCTCAATCCACTGCAATATAGCTACTATCTTCACTACTTCAGTGACCTTGCTCTTATCAAGATCATCAACAACCTCACTGCTCCAAATCCAATGGTTGGTTATCCTTCCTCATTTTACTTAACATCTCAGCAACGTTCATCACAATTGACCCACACCATTGGTCGTGAAATGTTTTCTTCTTTTAATTTCTTGGCATCACACTCCCTTCATTTTCTGGTTTTCCCTCTACCAAAAAAAGTTGCTTTCTTTTCAGTCTTCTTTGATGGGTTCTCCTCCTCTAAAAGATCTAGAGATGCTGGAATGGCCGAGGGCCTGCTTCTGGAAACCTTTTTGTCGTCAATCTACCTTGTCCATATAGGTAATATAATTTCCTTTCATGGCTCAAAATGCCATCTATATGTTAGGATGTCCCAAATTGAGCATTATATACATTTAAAATAGTCCATACACAATGGTAAATTAATGTAGAAGACACAAATTTGTAAAGGAAGTGAAGCAATCATCTGGGAATGTCGCTTACTCCTCAAGAGTATCAAATGAAATAATAAGAATAATTAACAATCCAGTGCACAATTTTTCTATCAGCTCAGGGTTATTAATCAAGGACATCTCTGATACTCTGTGATAATTTATTGAAGTTGTTCACTTGTGTGTGTTTGTGTGCTTGTGTGTATATGTTTATTTTCTCAGAGAATGTTTGTAGCTTTTATCAGATTCTCTTTGAAAGTTGGGGTAAGCCTGTTTTCTGAAGCAAATAGTTTAAGAACTAGTTTACTGATTAGAGCTGATGCTATTGTAAGTTTATTTTTATGGCTACTGTCTGTACCAAGTAAAAATTTCCTGAGTCAAATTTATCAGATCTAAATTTAACTCTGTGTGGTTTAGTATCTATATTTCATTTTTTGTGGCTATATCTACTAATTATTATTAATTACATAAATTGGATAAAAGACAAATGATTTTGTTACTGCTTAGCTAATATCATTCCAATGATTGAAAACCACTGATTGCATATTGATCTTATATCCAGACATCTTAAAAATTATTTTATTTGTTCTAATACATTTTCAATAACAGACAATTATTCTGTTTTTAAAAAATATTTCTTGCTGATATTTTTGCCCAAACTGATTTTAAAACTTCAGATAAATGTGTTAAAACACTTGGAAAAATATTTCCTAACTAAAATCAGAAAAATGGAAATTAAAACAATGAGATCATTCTTGCTCATAACTGGCATTTATTTTTAAACTCAATAGTTCATGCTGGCAATTGTGCAAACAGTCTTATGTACTTTTAGTGGGAATGTAAATTGGTCTAACCTTTTGTGAGGGCATTATGGCAGAGTAAATCAATATTGAAATGGACAACCCCTTTGATCCAATAATCATACTTAGAAGTATCTATTATATAGAATTTCTGGCAGATGTACATGAAATGACATATATGTTTTCGTAGAGGACATCACACCTGAGCAGAGACTTGAAGGACAATGCATAAAAATTTTGCAGGCTGACAAGACCTTAATTAATTAATTAATAGGGGTTTTTTTGCTTTGTTTTTCATTCGGATGAATTAGCATGTTTGAAAGTTTGAAAAATCTAAAAAGAACTAAAAAACTAAAAGAACGTGATACCTTTGGCTAAAAAAATCAAAAAGCAAATGTATAACTTATTACTGGTCATAAATTGTATATATATACATAAATTATTTATATTATGCAGAGACGCACACACACACACACGCACACTGCATTCTATTGATTGAAACAGTCACAAACTGACCCAGATTCAAGGGAATAAGAAAAAGCTATCTCTCTTGATTGGATGGAATGTCAAAGAATTTGGGGACATATTTTAAAATCATCACAGTACCTGTCCTCATGCTTCTAGTAGAAGAGACTGACAATAAACAAATACAGAATATATCCATAGTAGCTCATTTAATCCTGCCAACAACCCTACGGCTCCCATTTTACAGATGTAGAAACAGTTCAGAGAGATTAGGTAACTTGTAACAGGTCACAAGGTCAGTAAACAAAAGCTAGCATCATTCTATTCTTGAAAGGGGGAATGTATGTCAGGACATAGTTCAAATCAACTTAGGTAAAAAGGGGAATTGGCTGGCTCACCCCACTGGGAAAGACCAGGTAGTGTTGCAGATGGCCGGAATCAGTGACTTGAGGCTGTGAATCACCCCTGTAGCTGGTTTCTGCTTCATACTGACTGTCAGCTTTATTATCTCCTGCTGCAGACTAGCTTTCTCCAAAAGGCTGCTAGCAACTCCTGGACATACACCTTGGTTTTGCCACCTAAGAGTAAGGGCTACTCTTCTTTCCTAGAGGAAAGACTGACTGGCTGGGTTTGTGTTTGTGCCTTCCTTTGTGTCTTCAGCAGAGGAGGGGTAGTTTGGCAGACAGGGTACTATCACTGGCCAAGGAGTGAGTAGTTCCTCTAAGATAGCTGAGTTGTCCTCAAAAATGAAAAGAGTTGGGCAATTCAACCATAAGTGCCCACTTCAAAACTAGGAGAGGTGCTTTAGTCATATGGCACTTCCTCCATCCCACCAACAATAGGAATACCATAAGCTGCTTCCACAAAATTGCCTTCTAAGTACCTTGGGACTTTGAATTTGAAGATTTCTCCTTCACTGCTTCTCCTAGAGTGGTGCCAGACAACTTTCAAAAGTATGCTAAGTATTTTTGCTACATATGGGTCTTTTTATTGAAAGCAAAATATTTGCATAGAGCATAGAATGTGATAATAGTGCAGCAGTGTTGGGACTTCTTTTACAGGCGGCAGAGTTTGGCGGTAGTTAGCAGCTGCTATGGCATTAATTACATGTTTTCTTTTACCTCTGGTGTTTATTGGTATGTGGAAAGCGTTTAAAACCTTATACAATCACCACTAATTTCTGCTATAATATGCTCTTAATTTCATGAAAATTGAATCTAGTCTCTTCTGATCAGTTGTACCAGACCATGCAAATTTCATGAGACCGGAAGTGTCCACGAGACTAGAAGGGTTTTCAAGGCCACAACAACTGGAAGCCCACTCTCCCCATTGCAGGGTTCTCCTTTTGCTTTCCAAAATTAAAACAAGTTTTATTGATCTGATCATAAATAAGATCTTTGTGCTACAAAGTTCCATGAGGCATACACCTTCCAGGAAATATATATCCTTTACAATAAAGCCACGTGAAGAATTCTTTCTTTTTCAAGGATATTTCTTTACCCTCTGGAAGTTAATTTGGAATTATGTATTGAAACTTCTAGTTTTCGACATTCTAAAATTTGAATGGCAGTTAAATCAAATTACAAACAACTGGATTTTGTACCTGGTGCCATACAATGATTATTATTGCAAAATAAGGACCTTAAGGAATGACACTCATCCTTGTAGACTATTAGAAGTTGACTAAATCATGTTATTTTTGTTCGATGTATGCATTTTCAGTACATAATCTTCAAATAACCAAAATAATTGGTTTACCAGAACATCCTAAGTGTCATATTCTGGATAAGTGGAAGTTTTCTATACTTTTGTTTAAATACAATTAATATCATTCTTTTTGTGACAATACAATTAATATCATTCTTTTTGTGACACTTTCAGTTAAAGAAATGCTACTACATAACAACAAGTAAATGTCTTATCAAGGACCAAAATGATGGAAACATTTTATAGAGCATAGAGTGCAATGTCTACTCAACAGACTTTTTACTGGCCAACCTTGAGTGAGGTGCACATTTGATCCTACGGATCAGAAAAGGTAGATTTCATAGACACTATCCAAGTACTTGAGCACACCTGTTTAGTGGGAAGCAAGGCAGGATTCTATGTCATGTGCCATCATTAATTCAATTCCACGCATTTGCTATTTCTTGAGTGTCTATGTGTACTTAATTCATTACTTTTTCGTTCTATTGGATGAGCCACCCCTGTTAACTTACTCATGCCAATTCTTTTCAAAAAAAAGCACCTCTTTTTCTTAGCCAAGGGATTGTGTCAGTGTAGACTCACAGCCAGAGAGCTCTGCTCTCAGTCGCCACCCTCTTATTCAGGAGTCCATATCTAAAACCAAGGAAAAGATTTAATTAATTATCTAGAATCAATCAGATAAGAACCCCTGTCTGCTTGTTCTGAGGTATTTATAATCTTGTAGGATCACCACAAACACATGTCCTCAGAAAAATAAATCGTCAGGCAAAATTGTTCCAATTGTCCACTGTACATTAGCTGCGGGGGTTTGGTCTTGGTGGTTATGACGCCTTCTTCTTTTGTGTCGTGGGATTTGATCCCGTCCCAACCTAACAGCCAACTCTCCTTTTTTTGATTTGGGACACCTGTTTTATTTCCTGGCCAAGGTCAGTAGTCCCCACTGGGCTCACTTCTTCAGTGTCCTCCCCTGGGCACATGACTCCACTTCAGATGGTATTGAGACATCTGTCTCCTCCAATGTTCAGTGTTTCCCCAGCACTACCTCTGATTACTTTCCCTGCCAATGTGCCTATTTGTTCCTGCTCAGAATCCAAGTAGTGACACAATCCTAATTATTTTCAGATGATCTTTAATGATGTCATTTTATTTGATTACATGGCAAAGAATAAAAGTGAACCATCATATACTCACGCTTGAAATAAGTACCTAATGTGAATAAACTGCCAAATCCCTTTAACAACAAATTATATGTTGTATTTACTGCTGCTTTCAATAGTACAAACTTCCCAGTGTGCCCTTCACCCAAAGGAGACATTTTCAAAAGTAGTAGAGCTGCATTTAGTGAGCCAAAAATTCTCTGGAAATGAACCATTTAACCATTTCATGTATTAGATATTTCAGGTCTGAGATCTGGCCTCAGGAATAAGTTAATGTCTTGTGGAATTCAGTCATTTCTCATTCATGATGATTCCTTTTAAAAAAGGGATTTGCCTTGGAATTATTGTTTGTTGAGTTAACACAACTATAGCCCTTTATTCAACAAATCTAATCCAAAACAATAATTTGAAGTATTAAATCATTAATACTTTGGTTTCATCAGACTCGTACTGCTTGCTATAAAAGTCTAAAAGTCTTTTAACTATCATTATTCAAAATTGTTTGTATTTCCTACCAACGCACTAAAGCAAAGGGGGAAAAAGTATTATTCTTGGAAAGGAATTATTTGCAAATAATATGATTTATCCATCTAGAAAACCCATAAAAATAACTAAAACTGTTGGAACCTCTAAGATCTATTAAAAATTATGTGTCTAATATAAAATAAATATAACAAATTAATCTTAGCCACAATCAGTTAGATACTATAATGAAAACAAATATATTAGCAACAGTTAATGTAAAAAGTATAGAAATTAAAATTTATGAGAAATGTGCAAGGTTGATATAAAGAAAAAATTTTAAACTTTATTAAAGATCATAAGCGAAAAATTGAGAAGATAGAAAAATATATCATGTTCCAACCTGGATAATCTTAATAATATAAACCTGCCAACTCATCTAAAATGTTCTACAAATTTAATACAATATCAAAGTTCCAAAGGGTTTGTTCCATTGGCAAATTGACCTTAAAGTTCATCAGAAAGATTTAATGCTCAGATTCAATGGTAACTATAAGTAAATTGATCTGGGAACGTGATGACAGGGTTAGATTTTAACCGCTCCATGTAGTCATTTATGTGATAATTACATAAGGAAAAACAAAAACTTTAATGAGACGTTCGGGAGTAGAGGGAGAACAGATGTTTAAACCTAACTTTATCTTTGTCTCTTCTCAACTTCCCTCTCTTCTATTCCTCTAAGCAATCAATGAATCATTTTCAGTGATGTCTTCTAGTTTTGATACTCATACTGTGGACTGCTGGACCAGCCTCTTCAAAAGTCTCCAGGTCTCCATTTTCTCAATGCTCCAAAACATTGGAAAGACTGCTTTCTTAATCTTGCATAAAAGTTTCAGAATTTGCGAAGAATGCAGTCCACTATCACACCAAATTTAAATGACCACATACAGTTTTTAGGTGCTATAACCATGAAGTTAGACAGACCTCCCACTAACAAAGTAATGTGAGGTGTATTTCTAAAACCTCATTAAGCTTCAATATTCTCTTCCTTAATGGACATTACAATATTACCTCACAGGGTTGTTGTAACAATTAAATGTGCCAGGATAATCAATCGAGGTATCAATTTAGGTTTTTGTGCTCATAGATGTAGAGCACTAAAAGGAATAGAAGTCTTCTCTCATCCCAAGAAGCTAGGCTGATATTGTGTTTTGATTTCTGTGTTTCTTGCCTCGGGATTTTGAATCACAGAAATGAAAACAGAACTTTCCAAGCACCCCTAACATCCCAGGCCATTGGATTGTCTCATCCCCTCAGTGGGCGGAGGACATGAGAGATTTTGAGAGCCTTTCCATAGACTCAGAAGGTGGTTAACTGGGACATTCCAGGTTCATGAAGAGTGGGACCAGTGCCTGAATTCCCCAAGTGGCCAGAGGAAGCCTTTGAATCTTAAATGAGAAAAGCTACTAGGTACTTCTAAATTAACAAAGACTCTTATGCCCATGCTTGACACAGAGCCATTTGCCTTCAAGGAACCCCATGAACTTAGAAACTAAGCATATCAAGGTAAATTCAAGGCCAGTGGCCTCATCTCTAAATGTTCTGGCGTGGGATTCAGGCATGGTTAGAGAGAGATGAACAGTCCCCGTTAAATACAATGGAGAGAGAATTTCCCATCATAAGTGAGGAGGAATGGGGAACTAAATTGGGTGTTTTGGTACCAATTCCGATGTGTGTGTGGGAAGTGTCCCCCCACACCACCAAGAAATTCTCAGACACCAGCTGGGTGTCCTACAATTCAACTCAATTCTGACACTCTCTACACAGAGATAGTGTCAGATCCCACAGGTTAAGGGTTCACTCCTACGAGACTGCCCCTTCCCATACTTCAGATGCTGCTCAGCAGCCCAGGTTACCACCTGTGCTTCTGACCAACCAGCTATAGATTGGAGGCTCCAATGACTCCCTCCTTGAACTTCAGACGCCAGTCACAAGTCCAAGTTGTTACCTGTATTTCTGATCAACTGGCTAGGAATTGGAGATTCCCAAGACCCCCTCCTTGGGTTTGATTAATTTTCTAGAGTGGCTCACAGAACTCAGGGAAACATTTTACTTACTGGATTATCGGTTTATTATAAACGAGTATAACTCAGGAACAGCCAGATGGAACAGATACAGAGGGCAAGGTATAGGGAAAGGGTGCAAAGCTTCCATGCCCAATCCAGGAGCGCCTCTCTTCCCAAATCTCTACATGTTCACTAACCCAGAAGCTCTCTGAGCCCAGTCCTTTTGGGTTTTTATGGAGGCTTAATTACATAGACTTGACTGATTAAATCATTGGCCATTGGCAATTGATTCACCCTCCAGCTCCTCTCCCCTCTCCAGAAGTGGGGAGGAGGAGTGAGGCCGAAAGTTCCAACCCTCTAATCCCATAGTTGGTTCTCCTGGCAACCAGCCTCCATCCTTAAGTGCAGTCCAAAAGTCATCTCATTAACATAACAAAAGATACCTTTTGGGGCCAGCGTGGTGGCCTAGCGGTTGAGTTCTCGCGCTCAGCTTCAGTGGCCCGGGGTTCGAGGGTTTGGATCCCGGGCGCCAATGCACCACTCATCAAGCCATGCTGTGGCGGTATCCCATACACAAAATAGAGGAAAATGCGCACCGATGTTAGCTCAGAGCTAATCTTCCTCAGCAAAAAGAGGAGGATTGTCAATGGATGTTAGCTTAGAGCCAGTCTTCCTCACAAAAAAAAAAAAAAAAGATACCTTTATCACTCTCATCAGTTAGGAAATTCCAAGGGTTTTAGGAGCTCTGTGTCAGAAACAATGAAGACCAAATATATATTTCTTGTTATAAATCACAGTGTCACAGGAACAAATTTAAATTGATTTGGAGAAATTTTTTTAAATGTGCAATTTCTTATATCAGAATGTTATAGAATAAAGTTTCATGCATGTTACACAAAAAAGAAAACGAAAATGAAAATAAAGTGCTCAGTACAGTAATAGGCATATATAAATGCCTACTACATGTCAGTAGTTATTATCATATTTTATTACTTATGTTTCATTCGTGACATCTTCAATCAGTACTGAGCAAGCCCCACTTTGTTCCCCAATATGGCACCTCTATTTCAGGCAAGCTGCCCCTTTGTAGCTGCCACACATGTTTACTCACTACACTGTCTTTGTCCTTGCTGATTTCACTACCTCCACCTAGAGTGCTGGGCCCCCTTCTCACTGATGTTCTATTTGTACCCATCCTTTATAGCCCCATTCAAAATAAACTTCCTTGAGTAATGCCTGATATTCTCCCATCTCTAGAGTTTATTTATATTTATGGTTATTATCTAGGGTTATCTATGTATTTATATAGTACATGATATCAGCAGATACTCACCATGCCCCACCCATATCCTTTCATTCCTCACCATTTCTTTACACACCTTTGGCTTTATATTACAAGAACCTATGACTCTGCCTGAAGGCTTTCTCTCGTAAGCAGAACATGCTCACCAGCACATGTAGGGAGCGGGAGGAAGTGCTAGAATGCCCCAGAAACAAAGCAACCTTCAACCAGTAACATATGGAGGTTGGAGGATCTATACTCCTTGTTTCTCACCCTGTTGTGTGGGACAACTCAGTCCCTACACAATCTGAGGGATCAGGCGGGATTCATCTCAGTCTCCCACAACATAACCTGCTCACAAAGGCATTTGGTATTGGCATCTTTCCTTTCTCTACCTCGCATCCCCACTCCCCTAGAAGTACTTCCAGATCATTTCCCCATGATCTACCTCCATCTAAATTCTTGTCTATGGTCTGTTCACTCGGGACACAACAGAAACAACAGCACTCACACTTTGTTATATGCTGTCTTAGAAACAGTGACTTCCCTTCCTTAATTATTATCTTCCCAACAAGATGTTCGATCCCCGTGGTGCAGAGCACGTCTTTTCTTTCTTTGCTGCTGATTTGTGAACTATTTGTCACTGCAATGAGATACATACAGAAATCAAGAGTAAGCACCTAGAAATTTTTGTAGCAATTTTCTATTGCCAGATCATCCAAATGTATAATCAGCGGGCTTACCTTGTGAACAGGTATGGAGCATTTCAGGATGGTCAAACTCGTATGATGGATCCCATGTGACATGAGCCGCCTGCTAGTCATGTGCAGTACAACTGTGTATCAGACGTCTACAGGTTGGATATTTTTTTAAAAGGGCCTCTACTCCAGATAACTTCATAATCACTGTTCTAGAGCATCTCAAACAATTCTGGTTATGCAATTGATGTGCACAGTAATTTCATTTAACATTTTGTTTTCTTAGACATGTTAGGATAAATATGTAGTCAGCTCAGTAGACACACACCCATTTTTATTTGGCATTGATTCTTGCACAGATTAATCCCAGAATGGATCATATTCATATTTACTTTGGTTCAATTATGCACAAGGCTGTAGTAGTGTAAGCCTTACATGATGAGGCTAAAACAGAAACTGACAGAATTCTGAGGTGCTAAAAGAATCTGGAGACATTGACAATTTCCCCCATCCCTTCCTTTCTGATTTAAACTGTCTATACCATACAAGGCTTATTCAGATTTGAGCTCTGGGCAGATTTTAAAACAGTACCCCTGCTTGCTTACCCCTTTCCTTTACTACAAATCTCAGAAGGAAATAAAACATTTTGAAAGCCCAATCAGCTATCATGCTCATATCCCCAGGCCAGAGGTAAGGAAAAATGGAAATAAAGCCAATCAGGAAATCATTAAACTCATTTTTTAAGTCATCTATGCTGTCTCAGACCTGGTTATAACACAGTAGTTCTATGTAATAGAATAAGATTCATTCATCAATAGACTCAAACCTAAGCTGTCCTAAAATCCCAAAGGGTGCCTAACAATAATGAGGCAAAAAATTGCTACCTGCTTCCAACACTCAATTTTCCTTTTCTTCCTTCATGATAGAACACCTGTTTGGGGGAGTAAACTTTACTGTGCACAGCTATAAAAACTATACTTTTCAATCTTTCTTGCAGCTGGGTGTAACTAATGAGACATATAAGGGAACTATGGGGCGGTGCTCTTGAGAAAGCTCTTTTAACAGGAGCCCACTCACCTGGAAGTCTCCTTTTGCCTTTCTCCTCTTCCTCCTGTCTTGAATACAGATGTAATGGCTAGCACCCCAGCAGCCTTCTTGTAATTATGAGGATATAGCTCATATCATAGGAATTGTAGAGCAGTGAGCTGAAAGAGCCTTGGCCCTTGATGAACTAAAATAACTTAACTGTCCCCAAAACTTAGTGGCCTAAAACAAACTCACATATTTAGCTCCACTTCTGCATTTTGCCAGTTTGGGCTGGGGTAAACTAGATCATTCTTTTAATCTGGGCTAGTCTTGATTGATCTTGGTGGCATGCACTCATAGGTCTTTAGTCAGCTAGTAAGTCAACTGGGGTTAGCTGGTTTATGACAGCCTTGGCTGGGATAGCTAGCACAATTGGAACCTCTCCGCTTGTGGTCTCCCCTTCAGCAAGCAGCAGAGTCCCAAGAGAGGAAGCATGCAAAGTTGAGGCTCAGGCTTGGGACTTGCACAGAGTCACCTCTGCCACATGCTATTGGTAACAAGGCCAGCCTGGAATCATGGGGTAAAGAAATAGACTTCACCTCTTGATAGGAGGAGCTGTAAAAAATTGTCACCAATTTTGCAATCTACCACACATACCAACCTTGAATTGCCTAAAATTGGCTCTTCTCACTACTTAACAAAAACTAAACTCCCTGTGTTATCGAAGTCGTGATTTTTTGGACTTTGTTACTAATAGAGTTACGATAATTCCTAGCTGATACAAATACTGTAAGAAGCAGTCAGATACTTGCTCTTTTTCTGAGTGCAGGACCCAGGAAATTGGCCTGGCCTGCCTTGAAGAAATGTTTTATTCCAGCCTGAAAATAAATTCACAGACAGTAGTATACACACAGTGAAAGCAGAGCAGGAAATGCTAAGTTATCACTTAAGTTGCAATTTGAAAAAAGAAATACTAATCTCGCAGATACCCAACCCACCAACACCACAGATTATATGTAGTAGAAAAAATGATTTCTTCTGTGGAATAAAATGAATAGACTTTATATTGTATCCATTAGTCAGAGTTCAGACAGGAACATAATGACACTTTCATTGAGCGTAATTTGAAGAGAGTTTAATAAAAAGACTAATTTAAAAGGTGTAGGCAGGGGAAAGGAAATAATATTCATGCAGTGCTTTGGGCCCTGGGGCATGGAAGGGAAGTGCTTTGCTACCACCTTTAGGCCTGAATTGATAAAGGGAGCTGGCAGGTACCAGAACCCAAAGGCAGAGGTCTGGGTGGAGAGGACCACCTGCCAAGAATTGGAGCCTTCTTTAGCAACCAATCCATGGCGACCCTACAGGCAAGTTTCTGGGCAAATCAACACCCCGATCCCCTCTCCTTGCTCTCCCATCTCCTGCTGGTGCTCCCCATTGGTCAAACCCAACTAGAAGTCAGAAGGCAGGGGGACCTTTTTGATGTGGTTTATACAGGTCAGTGTCTGAAAATAAGATGGAGAAGTAGGAAGTGGCTCTGGAGGTGCAAACAGAAGACATCCGTGGGGCAAAGAAATAGACTTCACATCTTAATGGAAGGAGCTTCAAAAGAGTGTGGCCATTTTTGCAATCTATCATACCAATGGGCCTCTTATTTAAATACCTACTATTTCCTATGTTCTTTTTAAAGTCTTATTACTTGTATTAGTCTTCTAGGGCTGCCATAACAAAATACCACAGACTCGGTGCCTAAAACAACAGGAATTTATTTCTCACAGTTCTGGAGGCTGAAAGTCCAAGATCAATGTTTCAGCAGAGATGGTTTCTCCTCTCTCCTTGGCTTGCAGATGGCCGCCTTCTCACTGTGTCCTCACGTGGTCTTTCCTCTGTGCACATGCATCCCTGGTGAGTCTTCCTCTTCTTATAAGGACACCAGTCATATTGGCTTAGCGGCCTACCCTAAAGACCTCATTTAACCTTAATTACCTCCTTAAAGGCCCTATCTTCAAATACAGAAACATTGAGGGTTGGGGCTTCAACCTATGAACTTTGGGGGTAAACAATTCAGTCCATAACATTATTCTGTGTCCTTTATTTCTGGTTCAATCTGAGCAACAGAAATCCTCCATGTAGCTCTGAAACTGTAAGCTCTTCTAAACTGCGGTGGCTAGTTAATGTCATTCTGAAATGATAAGGAAGGGCTTTTTTGAAGGGGCAAGAGGGTATGGAATTCTAAATAGTCAAGTCATTTCAAATAACCTGTTAAAGTTTAAAGCTGAAAATCTGTGCAAGAATAAAATTCTTTTTCGCATTTAGTAACCAGGGAAGCGTCCTCACTAGGATGTCCCAGAAGCCCCCTTGGAACCCTGCGGGCTTCAAAGGTTTGACGTTATCTCCTCTGGAATGGGACCCCCGCCACATGTCAAAGCATTACATGGTAATTAAAAGCTGTATTCAAATTGGCATCTGTAACTCCAAAAGTTATATAAAGTTGGGACTCTTTTGTTTCAGCCAAGAGCCTCAAATTTTGTCTCTTCTTCCTCTGGATAAAGGAAAATATGATAAATGTAAGAGGATAATAGATTTCTTACCTTAAAGAATGGATGTCGAAGATTTTGTATCTTCCCTTGCTGATGTATAACATGGATAAAAATCACCCCAATGTGGAGAGAGGGAGAAGAATGCACCCAGTGTGGAGAGCAGCGTGGGTGATCTGGAAGGGTGCCCTGGGGTCGTCAGAGGTGAAACCTGCCATTCTGGCCCTCCCCCCTCTCCACAGAGGTGCCCCTGCAATCCAGGAGGGCATTGCAGGTAAAGGATTTCTTTCTCTGTAGTGTCCTTTTCTCTCCTGGGATCTCAGGTTTTTCTGAGCATCTGCAAATCAAAGCAGAAATATGCAGATCCTTGTCAGTTTACTTGGGGCTGTCCTAATTCCAACCTCGACTTGCTCATCCTAGGTTGGTTCCCAACAGGCTGCCATAAAATTTCTCATTTCTTCTGCTGCTCGAAATCCTTGACTTTCGCTTTTTTTCCTAAGCAAGAGATTCCTGAGTTGAGTGGCTTAAAGACTTTCATTATAAAATTACAGATTTGTCAAAACTCTTGAACAAAATATAAAGATGGCACTTCTAAAGCTTTAAATTTAATTCCCCTTTAAGGGGACTCTCAGTCATGGAAAAAAGGATCTCATTACATTTAACATGCAAGTTCTAAAGTCCATATAGAGTCTAAAATCATCAGAATACTTAAATCTCAATAAAATCCCTAATATTAAATATGCATAACATGTTTATATTATGCATACATATGTATGTGTATGTTCATATACTTTTAAGAAAGCTAGAAATCATTGACACATGTCATAACTAAATACAAGCAAATCTTTAATAATCTAAAACCTGCCGATATAAACTCAGAATCTCCAGAAAAGTTAAATTTTTATTAACCTCATCTCTTCTCATAGCCAAAGTGTACTGATCTTCATGAATCTTATAGGCAAGGATTTTTCTCAATAGAAAGTTGTTATTTAAACTTAGTATTCGGATTAAATATATTAAACACATTAGCAATCAGAAGACCTGGTACTAACATGATTTTCTACCTGGAAACTGTGCCTTCCAAATGAAAAATTAAAGAACCCAGTTGAAGGATGAAATATTTATTTAAAAAGTAAATACTGCAAATTCATGAAGTTGCCAGATGCACTACCCATAGCTTTGAGATCTTCAGCAAATAAAAGTTTGGAATTCTCCCCACATAAGATATTAATAGATAGGTTGTTGAGATTTTCCATTATTACATAGAGCCCTCCAGTGGCAGGACATTTGGGTATTGCATAATGTTGGGTTACAATGATTTTAAAGTATTATTGAAATATATCGAAGACAAGATTCCCTCTTTTCATTAATTTAAGAAATATTTATTGCAAAGCACCTATATAAAAGGCTTGGGTTTTAGCACTGAAAAAAACAATGATCCTTGCCCTTTTGGAGCTTATAATCGAGACAAACAATTAAAAAATAAATAAAATAAAGGATATAGTACATTAGTAGGCAATAAGTACTATGAAAAATAGAAGAAACAGTGCAGTATAAGGAGGCAGTTGGAGTATAGAGTGGGTGGAGAGAATCAGGTTGCAATTTTTGCATAGGGTAACCATTGAAAAGGTGACACTTAAGCAAAACCTTGAAAAAGATAAGACAATCATACAGATATCTGTGAGATGAGCATTTATGGTGCTTGGCAAAGAAAGATGTCTAAACTTGAACCCCACTTCCTGGGACATTATCAAAATTCACTGATCACTAGTGCTACTCTCAATGGCCAAGGCCTTCCACAAGGGTCCAGGCTGTCTACTCTAAGATGACATCACCAACAGCCATTTAACAACTTCTTAGCTCTTCAGTTCAGGAGCTGATAAACCACTGCTGTGCCAGTCCACAAGAATGTTTTGTTGATCCAAGCCACACAAACCTATCTGATGTCTTGAACTTCACCTATAATTTGTAGACAGTAAAATCTAACCCCTAGTTCAAGAGCTATCAATCAATGTCCTTGACTACTCCAAGGGGACTCTCATCCCCTGAAGATACAGAAAATAATCTCCAAAGAATCTCCACCCAACCTGCATCAACAAGAAAACATTTTATACCTTTAACTGTTGGTTTCCATCTAAGTCTGTATTTGCCTTATGTGTTTTAGGTTGAGCATTGTTATCTTAAAGCAATTTTAGCATTGGCTACCTTTAAACAAGTTCAAGGGACAGCAAATTTGGAGACAGAACAAATGTGTTGATATTCTATTCTCTGCAGGAACTGATTTAATCACTTTTGTCAATGGATGATCCATCCCCACTATGGGCCTGTCACACCACCCGTTGCTAGGCATTGTCACAGCACCATTGCTGGTTGTCTCTCATCCATTAAAGAAAGTACATCACTAAGGACAATGTGTGTAGCAGTAAGCAAACACCCGAGTAACCACTCATCATTCCCCTGTTCCCAATCTCTCTGATGTGGTCAAAAGTCTCAACTGTAGGGTGAGGAGGAGTCATTGTCATGGGCTAATTAAAAATGACACTTGCTGAAACTTATGGGCCTGTACTTTTCCTACTACTACATTTTGTCTATTGGAGCACAAGTACCTTAGAACAATATGGTCCTTCATCCCTTACTTTAAGATACAAAAGACATGCTGACGTTTTGTCACGTGCCACGCAATGCTGAAGGGATATCACTTCACCTGAATTGAAATGTATAACAATTAAACATCGAGGGGTGAAAATCTCCCTGAAAGTTCTGTATATGGCAATAACCTTAATTTAAAAAACTGATATTTCTCTACCCTATGATCCAGCTATCCCATTACTGGAATCTATCCAATGAACCTGAAATCAACAATCCAAAGAGGCTTATGCACCCCTATGTTCATTGCAGCATTATTCACTATAGCCAAGAAGTGGAAGCAACCTAAATGTCCCTCAACTGATGATTGGATCAAGAAGATGTGGTATATATATATACAATGGAATACTACTCAGCCATAAAAAAGACAAAATCGTCCCATTTGCAACAACATGGATGGGCCTGGAGGGTATTATGTTAAGTGAAATAAGCCAGAAAGAGAAAGACAAACACTGTATGATCTCACTCATATGTGGAATATAAACCAACACATGGACAGAGAAAACTGTATTGTGGTTACCAGGGGCAATGGGGGTCGGGGATGGGCACAAGGGGTGAAGGGAGACATGTATATGGTGATGGACAAACAAAAATGTACAACCCAAAATTTCACAATGTTATAAACTATTAAAACATCAATTAAAAACAAAAAAACTGATATTTCTCCACATCCTCACAATGGAAAAAACATAAAGACACCCATCCTTCAATTAGCAACCCTAGTCCTCAGATTATTATGTTCTGCTGATAATGATACTGGCATCTTGAAAACTAATTGTATCTTGGGCTGTGTTCAAAAAGTAACATTTCCAAGGTGTAATACAACTCTGTCTGGGGAAAATAAATGTAGCTTTACAAAAGAAGGTTTGATAGGTATGGTACCTATTGTGAAACCAAGAGATATAAGTTGCTTAAGGTATTGTGATAATACTGAGAATTAAAATCTTGTTAGATGTAAGAGTAATAATAAATGATGTTCAAGTTGCACCTTTTAAAAAATGGCAGATATCTCTCATAAGATATTAAACAAAATGTATGTATACAAATTTAGGGGAACAAAGATTTGAAAAGCTGCAAGTGGATCCTTTGCAGATCCAACTTTGAAATAATATGGTGCCAAAAGAAGCATCAAGAAGGATAACGATAGAAGAATATTAAACCCCCTTCTCTTTTCTTAAAGACTGATTCTTTAAGTCTTTCCTTAAGTGTCAGTTTTCTTTAGACCCTACATTTCTGATTCCATTCTTACCAAATGAAATCTTGTCTATAGCCATGAATATACAGGTCTTCCGAATAAGTAATATTCGTACAAGGAATTCTGAAAATATGGGGTGGAGTGTTTAAGTAAGTACAAGAAAGAGATAGAATTCCAAACAGTAAAACCATTAAGAAGAAATTTATTAGATAAAGTTGAAGCTGGGAATATTCACTAGAATTAAATTCCTTTCAGGGTTTAATAACCAAGAAAGCATTCTTTTAAGCTTGTCTATAAAAATCCCTCTTGAACCCAGATGGATTTCAAAGGTTCAATGTTGTCTCCCATTGAATATAAAGATATTACATGCTAATTTACTGTCATGGTATCTGTGTTGAAATTGGCATCTGTAACTCCAAAAAGTTTTGATTGGCAGAAGAGCCCAGACACATTCCATCTCTTCTCCATTTGACGGAAGGAAAAATTAATAAATCAATGACTCTGCAAGGTAATGCATAGAGAATTTGTATCACCACTTCCAAAGTAGAATTACCCTTCATAAAGTAATAAGAGAAGACTAAGCTAATATTCCAGATCTATGCCTCAGGTAAGGCAACAGCTAGACTGTTGTGTTCTTATCTTTAAAATGGACAGCATCACACATTACATTCCTGAAGGCAGGGGAGGCGTCAGAACTTCCCCCCAAATCCTGTACAGCTCTAGAACATTTGCTTCTATACTTTAAAAACTTCAAAATTCTCCTATTGACTTCATATAAGTCAAGATACTGCTGACTCTGGCAACAAGGACTCTTCACGATCTGGTTCCCTCTCTGCACCTCCCAGCTATCCTTTCTCTCAGTACATCTCAATATGAGACTCTAAACCAGCCGGAAAGCTTCCTCATTGCCCCGAAACATACTACGCTTATTCTTTTATGATTTGGAAGATGATTCTTCTGTAGCTGTCCTATTTCTACCCAGCTGTGGTAAGCAGAATAATGGCCCCAATTCCTGGAACCTGTGGCTACGTTACCTGACGTGGGTAAAGGGCTTTTGCAGGTGTGGTTAAGTTAATGATCTTGAGAGGGGACGATTATCCTGCATTATCTGGGTGGGCTCCATGTAATCACAAGGGCCCTTATTAGTGAGAGAGGGGTGTAGCAGAAGTAGAGTCAGAGAAAGAGATGTACAGACACAAGCAGAGGTCAGAGCAATGGGATTGCTGGCTGTGAAGATGGAAGGTGGCCAGGAGCCAAGGAATGCAGGCAGCGTCTAGAAGCTAGAAAAGGCAAGGAAATGGATTCTCCCCTAGAGCCACCAGAGAGGTACAGCCCTTGTAATACCTGATGTTAGCTCATTTTGGACTTCTGACCTCCAAAACAATAAATTTGTGTTTTAAGCCACTAAATTTGTGGTAATTTGTTACAGCAGCAATGTGAAACTGATACATAAAGCTTCAAGTCTCAGTACCTTGGAAGTTCTACCTGATGCTCTAACCTATCCTTCACAGTTTTCTTCAAAGTTACTTTGTATATCTACTTGTTTTACCATTATGCCTCTGTTTTACCATTAAGACATCTGGTAGCAATAAAATTGCCTTTCCATATACAAGTGAGCAGCTTGGGCTAAACATCCATATCATGCTGAGAGAAGGCAAGCCATAAAAAATGAATAAAACTGCTTAGAGCTTGTGGCATGAGATTAGAAGAAAGACATGTCCTTCACTTTCTGAAATGTTCTTGAATTATTTGTTATATGTGTTATCTTTCCCATCAGTGTTCTATTCTCCCTTTCTAGAAATACTTTTATTCAAATGGTAAACCTCCTTGACTTGTTCTCTCTTTTTCTTATGATTTCTCTATTGTACATTCCTTTGCTCTACTTTCTGTCCTTCAACCTCAATTTTTAACTCTCCCAAATATCTTTTATTTCTGGTGTCAAGTGTCCAATTCCCTAGAGCAATTTTTTGTTCTCTGATATTTTTTCTTACTCTTTTTGTTTTTGTTTTTATAGCATCGTGTTCTTGTTTTGTGGGTGCAATGTATTCGCTCATCTCTCTAAGAATGTTAATGTTAAAGTTGGTTTGAAAGTTTTCCTTTATATTTTCAGTTTCTCTAGGTTGCTTTTATTTCCTGTTTTTTTGTTTGGATAGCTATCTTCACTGGCTTTCCTTAGATGATGGATTGGTTGATGCCTATGATTCACAGTGGGGAAATATAAATGTATTTAGAAGCCCTGAACATGTAGATGGAGGCTGTCAACTTGGAGCATTATTGTAAAGTGATCTTGGTGGGCCTTTTGTTGGGAAACTACTGATGTCAGTAAATTTACATATTTTCTCTTCCCATTCTTTCACAATTATGTATAATGCATATGTATATGATCGTGTATTATGTATATGTACTATGTATAATGTCATCTATGGGCATAACATGTGTGTGCTTTATTGGATTAAGATAGTTCCCACCAATTCCTGCCTGTTGAGTGGGTTTTTTTTTTTTTGTCAATATGAAATGTGTTGTATTTCCTCACACTTTCACTGCATATATAGACGTTATTGTTTTATTTTCTCAATATTTATTAATGTGGTAAATTATATTTAATGGTTTTTCACATGTTAAACCAACCTTGCATTCCTGGGATAAACCCTACTTGGTCATGATGAATTATTTGTTAACTTTGCTGGATTTGACTTGTAACTTTTTGAGAATTTTTGAGTCTAAGTTCAAGAAAGAGATTGGTCTAAAATTTTGTTTCTCTGTAATGCAATTTTCAGGTTTTGGTATCAGGGATACACACCCTTATAAAAGGAGTTGAGGAAAGTTTTTTTTCTTCTATTTTCCGAAATAATTTGTGTAAGAAAAGTGTTATTTGTTCCTTAAATGTTTCATAGAATTAATCAGTGAGGTCATTTTTTTCAAGAATTTTTTAATTAAAAATTAGATTTCTTTTTTTTTGGTTAAGGTAAAATGAGTTCATAATATTATATTAGATGTACATCATTATATTTTGATTTCTGTGTAGACTACATCATGTTCACCAGCCAAAGACTAACTACCATTTCTTTAATAAACATAGAGCTACAAAATTTTCTATTTCTCCTTGTATTTGTTTCGGAAATTTTTCCATTTCATCTAAGTGGTTGAATTTATTTGCACAGAGTTATTCTAATACTCCTTTATTATTTTTGTATTGCTTATAAGATTAGTAGTGAGGTATCCTCTTTCATTCTTGATATTGGTAATTTGTGTTTTCACTCTGTTTTGTTTATGGGGTTTTTTGGCAGGGAGTGGTTAATGTAGCTAGGGGATTATAACTTTTTTTTATTATTTTCATGTGGAAATTTATTGATTTGCTTCATTGTTTTCTCTTTTATTTGTTTCTACACTTATGTCTATTATTTCTTTTCTTCTATAACTTTGGATTTAATTTTTTATTTTTTTATTCCTTTTCATAGCTTCTTTTTATAGTTTCTTAAATGTAAGTATTTATAGCCATGAATTTGCCTCTCAGCAGTGTTTTGGCTGCATCCCATAAATTTTGATGTGTTGTGCTTAAAAATCATTTAATTCAAAATATTTTCTAGTTCATCCTGTAATTTCTTCTTTAACCCATTAGTCATTTGGGGACATGTTGCTTATTTCCTAATATTTGGTGACTTTCTGGATATATTTTATTTTTGATTCCTAACTTAATTCTCTTATGTTAAGAGTAGCATGCTGTGTATTTCAATCCTTAGATATTTGACAAGATATGCATGATGGTCTGTCACATGATCTATCTTGATAAATGTTCCATGCATCTTTGGAAAGAATGTGTATTCTATAGTTGTTGGGTATAATATTCTAGATGATTGTGTTTTGGGAGTTACAATTTTTCAATCAACCTGAATTCACTTTTTTTTTGTATATGTGTTTTATTTATTATTGAGAATGTAATGTTAACATCTTCAATTATTATTGTGGACTTTTCTATTTCTCTCTTAGCTCTGTAATTTTTACTTCATATATTTTAAAACTCTGTTATAACATGTGTATACATTTAGTATTGTTCTTGATGAATTGACACTTTTATCACTCTGAAATCATCCTCTTCGCCTCCAGTAACACACTTTGCCTTGAAGTCTACTTTGTATGATAATATATGGCACATGAGCTTTCATGCTTAGAATTTGCATGGTATATCATTTTCCATTCAATCTATCTGTTTATATTTATTGGGAATCTCTTATAAACAGCTTGTGGCTGGATATTGCTTTTTTTATATAGTCTGAAAATCTGCCTTCTACGTAGAGATTTTAGCACATTTAGATTTAACACAATTATTGATAGAGTTGTATTTAATTCCATCATCTCGCTCTATGTTTGCTGGTCATTCCTTCTGTTTGTGTTGTTGTTTTATTATTTTGATCCTCATCTCTACTTTCTTTTGGATTTATCAGGTGCTTTTAGTATTCCATTCTATTTCCTCTATTGGCTTTTTATTTACACTTTCACACACAGGAAATGTTTTGGCTGGTGATTGCTCCCAGGATCATATTGTGCATCTTTAACTTATCACAGTCAACCTTGAATTAATGTTATATGACTTCTCACATAGTTTGAGAATCTTACAATAGTATAATTCTATTTACACCCTCTTCCATCTTTGTGCTATTATTGTTGTATATTTTATTTCTACACATATCACAAACCCCTCAGTACACTGTTAATATTTTTTGCTATAAAAAGTCAATTGACTTTAAAAGAATTTAAGAGTTGTTTGGTATTTAAAGTAACTGTAGTGAGTATATTAGAAGAAAACCAATATTCTTTTGATAAGTTGTAATTTTAAGTCAAAAATATTTTTTTCTTTCTTTTTTGTTTTTTCTTCTTTTTTCTTTTTTTCTTTTTTTCTTTTTAGTGAGTACAGTCTTAATCAAGAATGTAATAGAGGTAAAACAGGGAGTTAGCCTAAGAATGACCTAGGTGTAGATTCACATGTCATTTTTTACACCATTTGGTCTGTTGAGCAAGTGGATGCTTAGGATATCATTTTTACTGCAGAGTGTAAAGTTTACACTGATTTTGGGGCCAGCCCCGTGGTGTAGCGGTTAAGTGCATGCACTCTGCTGCTGGTGGCCCGGGGTCAGATCCCACGCACCAACGCACCACTTGTCAGGCCATGCTGTGGCAGTGTCCCACATTAAGTGGAGGAAGATAGGCACGATGTTAGCTCAGGACCAGTCTTCCTCAGAAAAAGAGGAGGATTGGCATGGATGTTAGCTCAGGGCTGATCTTCCTCACAAAAGAAAAAAAAGTTTATACCGATTTTAGAGAGATGTTCTATTCCTAAATATGATTTTAATGCAGTTTGTGATACGTTCCTGCCTTGTTTCCTATGAAGCTTGTTGGCCTCATTTCAATGCATCCTGTACACACAAGGGGGCAGAGTTAAACTAATGGTGAGAATACAGATCCTGAGCTTTCTGGTTTGCGAAGAGTTCAGATTTCATATTTGATTTACAACAATCATTTCCTATGTACAACGTTTTTCCTTTCCATTGAAACATATTTGTCTATAAGAAACATTCTAGTTAATGAAATAATGGCTGTGCCCTAGAAATAAGCAGTCTATATTTACAGGGTCATTCTGGCTCTTGAATGTTTCTCATTTAAATATTATCTAAATCTCATCAATCTGGGTCTCTAGGAAGAATGAGCACATAAGTGAAACATAATGACTTTTTAAATAAAATAAGCAACTAATGAGAATGTATACCTTGGTTCTTTTCTGTCAAAAGAAGGATAAAATTCAAAAGAGAACAAGACCTCCCATAATCTTGAGAACCGCAATCAGAACTAGATATGCTGATTTCTCAAAGATTTTCAAATACGCCTCTGTTTCTCAAAGGCAAAATTCTTCACATAACTCCTCTCTTTATTCCACAGGCATTTTTGAATAGGAGTGTTTATTCCTGTCCTGGTCATCATGACCCATCTTAAACATTAAAAATGTATGATCATCAAAGGACTAGATTTCCTTGTCTGCTTTAAAATATGCTGCTTCTGCCTATTAAGGATGTAAATGTAGGTTACCAGGAAGAAAACATTTTCTTCGATATTTATTGCTAAGACTTTAAATGCAAATGACCATGGGAGAATAATTCACTGGCTTCAATTCACATAGAGAAAGATTGAATGAAATCAGATCCCTTCCTTAGTCCATGTTTTGATAAAGCTGAGAGGGAGGAGAGACAGATAGGAAAGTTCCACCTGCCAAAGGAAACTTGAGGAAGAAACCAACAATATGGGAAACAACCCAGAAATAGAAATGGGCAGATGCCAAGATGACTTACTTATATCACAATTTAACCCAGGGAACAACCTACTAAGCAGCCAGCTTTATCTGTCATTTATTTCAGGCATCCTTTTAGAAGATATTTCATTGAAAACTAATACAGAAATATGATGTCTCTGATGTTTTACATGACAGAAAAAACTGATATTTACTCAAGTTAATTCAAACTTTTAAATGAAATTTTTTTGTTAGGCACCAGTACCCTAAGTTATAGGGCAATTAATTTTTTAAATTGTGAAGATCACATATAAAAATATAATGAACAGAGGCCGGCCCAGTGGCGCAAGCGGTTAGGTACGCACACTCCGCTGCCGCGGCCCAGGGTTCGCAGGTTTGGATCCCGGGCTGCACAGACACACTGCTTGGCAAGCCATGCTGTGGCGGCGTCCCATATAAAGTGGAGGAAGATGGGCACAGATGTTAGCCCAGGGCCAGTCTTCCTCAGCAAAAAAAGAGGAAGATTGGCAGCTGTTAGCACAGGGCTAATCTCCTCACACACACACAAAATATATATATATAATGAACATATCACTGAAAATAATACTATAAATATATAAAAATATATCATACTATATCTTGTATTTTGTAATTTCAAATGTGTTTTCTTCGCTCAATTAAAATATTATTTTCACAAGGGTAATAATCTCAAAACTGTTAATATTCTGTTACCGACTCAGGGAAACTGTTAGAAAGCAAGACTCATAATTCTGTATTGTGGGTAGAAGAGCTGAAAATCAACAGCACTATAAGAGACAGAATAAATGGGCCCTAAATGAAGAAAGTGCCTGGAGAAAATTCGAATGGAACTAAAAGACAAGCGTCATGGCTTCTGATTCCCAATTAGATAACAAAGATCATTTCCTGTCCCATTTTTGTATTCTAGAGTGTAACCATAAGGAAAAGTTTCACAATTACCAGAGTCTTTCAGAATGTTTAATTTTCACATTTTTTAAGATCCATCCAGCCATGTAAAAAAAGTAAGCCAATTAAACTTGTCAGTGTGCCAGGAAAACTACTTTAATGGGTACTTTTTGCTAATTATTTTAGGAAGATATCATTTGATATAAAATAATTTATGAGGTCACATTCTTTAGACTTCTAATATTTGGTCTTCAAGAGCATCTTTTTTCCTTTTCTTCCGTATCGAAACAAGCTGCCCTCTCTTAACTCTTTCCACTAATATGGTAACAAGCATGCTCACATTGAGATCAAAGATGTATTCAGATAAGGCATTTGAGAAAAGAATACAGACAAGACATGGAAATAGGAATTCGTAAATAGCAATTCTCACTCTCAGGACTCTTGTGCTTACAGTTCTCATTTAGTCTTCATGCTTGCCATCACCATATGGTTAGCAGACAAAGTATGATGACCCCATTTTATAGTGTAGAAACTGAGGGACAGAGAAGTTCAGTGACGTATCTGAGTCTACAAGGCTAGTGGAAGAGCTAGGGCATCAGCCTGAGTTCTCTGATTTTATTACTAAAAAAGGACTAATAATAATAACTAACGTTAATTAAGCTCTTACTATGTGTCAAGCACTATTTTAAACACTTTATGTGTGTTACTATGCTCAACCCCGATCAGCCCCATTATTTTTATCCCCATCTTACAGAAGAGGAAACAGAGGCATGGGGAGTTGAAATAATGGGTTAAGTGGTGAAGACAGGTTTTGCTTCTCATGCTTTGGGTGCGCAGCTCATTGAAACACTTTGCCACATACTGCAGAAAATTTTCTTTCTTCCTTTCGATCCTGATTTTCTGTTCTCCTCTAAATCTAGACTATCATGAAATGTTTGAGGTTATCAGTCATGGGCATTGACTTATCTTCCTTTACTTTTTCCTCAGTTCTTTCGTGTGGGGAGTAGGACCCCAACATTGGGAAACATAAGGCTGGAATTCCAGTCCTAGCTCACCACAGCCAGCTGTTGCCTTGGGTAGGTCATCCAAACTCCTCCAGGCGTTTGTTTTCTCTAAAATGTTCTAGTTAGCTCTAAAGGGAAGGGGTTAAAATCGGTGATCTATAAAGTCTCTTTCCATTCTAGGAAAAAGAGTTATGCTCTTGGAGTCCACTCTTTCCATTTTTGAAATAAGGATTGTTTTGTTTTGTTTTCAATTGTGCTGTAGTAGCATGCAGCTTTAAAAGCTACACAATTACTGTACCAAGCAGGAATGTGAAATGTATTTTATTCAACAAACCTTCACTGAGCACCTAACTGAAAATATTTTAGAATAACAACCACATAAGACAATATACAATAAGCCAACCATAAGTTATCCATTCTCAAAATGGAAATAAAAAGAACATCAACAAGATGCCATTAGATAAGACTTTCAAAGTATAACTTCATTTTAATTAAAGTCCAGAATTAAGTCTGTAACTAATGAAGTTTACTTCAGTTATCTCAAGTGCAAATTTATTGCTGATGTTCAATGTATGATTGAGGTGACAATGTAGGCTATTACGGAAGGTCAGAGGAAAAAGTCGTATGTCTGTAAAATAATTGAAAATTAAATTTATTTTTAGTTGTTACATCTTTCAAAGGGGCACAGTAAGAAAGAGAACAGGTTAAAGCTAGTTTTTATTGATCAAACTCTTCCTAATACAGGAAATTTTACGTCGAAGACACTACATATATTAGAAACAAAAAAGAATTTGGAAGTAGAAAAACTAATTTGAAATTCTAATAACTTCTCCTGGGGCAAGTTCCTTAATTTTTCTGAGTCTCAGTTTTTTTGTTTGTAATATGTGATACCTGTCTTGTCTACCTCACCAGGCTCAAGTCTGGGCTCACTTTTGTTTTTTTTGTATATTTGGCATCTGAGAGATCTCACTGAGTTTCATGCTTCTAAATGCCACCTATATGCTAACAACTCAAAACTCTACTCTCCCACCTGGAGTTTTCCCTGTCCTCCAAACACATACATCTGATTTTGTGTTTGGCATCTCCATTTTGATGTCCACTAGACATCTCAGACTTAAAAACCAAATCCCTGAATCAAGCCCCTCCCCGCCTCCTGGAAGATTCTTTATTTTAGTAAATAGTAACTCCAGTTGCTCCGACCAAAAACCTGGAGCCATCCTTGATTCCTGTCTTCTCACACTTCACATTCCATTCATCAGCAAATCCTATTGGTTCTGCCTTCAAAATACACACAGAATCCAACCACTTCTCACCAGCTCCATTTCTGGCACTCTGGTTGGAGCAACCAACCTCTCTCATGTGGCTCATTGCACGAGTCTGTGGATTGGTCTGCCCTCTTTCGCCCTTGCCAACTGTATTCATTTCCTGCGGCTGCCGTAACAAAGTACCACCCATTGGCTTGAAACAATAGAAATTTCTTTTTTCACAGTTCTGGAGGCCAGAAGTCCAAAATCAAGGTGCCAACAGGGCCATGCTCCCTCTGAGACTCTGAGTAGAATCCTTCTTTGCCTCTTTGTAGCTTCTGGCGGTTGCCTATAATCCTTGGCGTTCCTTGGTTTGCAGCTGCATCACTCCTGTCTCTGCCTCTGTCCTCACATGGAATTCTCCCTGTGAGTGTCCACGTATCCCTCTTCTTATAAAACACCAGTCATATTGGATGTAATCCAAGAGGGCTCAATCTAATGACATCATCTTAACTCGATTTCATCTGCAAAGACCCTATTTCCAAATAAGGTCACATTCACAAGTACTTGGGGTTAGGTCTTCAATATATTTTCAACCTATAACACTCACCCTCAGAGTATCCTCAATCTGTCAGTCAGAGTGACCCTTAAAAACCTAAGTCAGACCCACCCTTCGTCTGCTCAGAACCTTCTTATGGTGTCACTATCTCAGTGAGATCAAAAATCAAGATCCTCACAATGACCTGCAAGGACCACTCAGGCCCCACATGACCCGCCCCTCACATCTTTCTAAAGCCGCCCCCATGCCTCTCCACCTTGCTTACTACATCCAGCAGTACTGGATCTTTGGAGTTTCTCAGAAATGTCAGATATTTGTCCAGCCCAGGTGGGAGCAATTGCACTTGCAGATGTATGTCCTGGAATGCTCCTCCCGCAAGTACCTGTGGGGCTCTCACTCTCCCTGCCTTCAAGTCTTTGCTCAAATGTCCTGGATCAGTGAGGCCTTCCCTGCCCATCTATAAAAAGTAACAACCCCACCCTCTATCCAGGGGCGTGAGCTCCCGGTCACCCTCCTGATTAGTCTCCTTAGCTCTTATCATCACAATATATTCTCTATTTACCTGTTTATTTGTTTCCCTCACTTGACTATAAGATCAGAGACACTGTTCTATCAACTTTTATTTGCTTAAAACATAATAAGCACTCAATATAGATTTGTTGAATGTATAAATAAATGAATTTCAACAAGTATAAAGTGAGAATTTTTTCAAGTTCCTTAGCTTAGGGAAAGATTGACTTTTCTGTCATCATGATAAGTAGCCACCAGAATTGTTTTTAAGATGCTCAATTGATCGATGACTACTTATCTCTGTAAACACACTGATGCAAGTCAACCAATCACCATCAGCCCCTGGGTTCTGAAAAAGTTTAGCCAATCAGTGATAGTATCTGTCCAATAACCACACCCCTAAGTGCCCACCAATCAACAACGTCACCTGAGTAACCACGCTTCTGCGATGAGGTGAGCCCACTTACGCCTCTGAAAGTCACCTATCCCTGAAGGAGACACTGTCTCTGACTAGCATAGCTCTCTTTTTCTATAGTCAGCAATAAGCAATATGTCTTTTTATTTCATATACTAAGTGGTGATCTCATCATCCTTTGATAAATGTACATAAGAGAAAAATATATGAGATATCTTTGGGAAAATATAAGGTGCTTTATAAATGTCACTTCACACGTAGCATTATACCAGTATTATGCCTTAAAAATCACTAATTGTTAGAAAAAATAGACGTCTTGTCTGCATATTAAATTATTCAGAAACTACACTTCCGTCAAGTGATCTTATTTTATCCTCCATTTACTGCTATTAACTTAATCAGGCTAGTTATTCATTCGTTTAGTCCTTCATTTCTTCAACAACTTAAATATTCCACATCCACACTTACTGCTGCCACAAGTTTCATAGTGCGTCTGTTTCATTTTTCACAAAATGAACATCACTGTGGTGCGTTCATTTGAGGAGCATTTATTCTTTCTAACACTTCAATTACAGGGTGACTACTGTGTACCAGGTGCTATGCTGGGTCCTGGGTAAATGCAGTTTCTACCTCAAGGAACTCAGAGTCGAGTGAGGACATAGACCTTAGCGTGATGACACGATGCATCTGTATGTTCACACCATGTCCTAAGGAAGTGCACGTGCCCGAGAGAGGGTGTCGGGAGCCTGGACTGAATGAGAAGCAGGAAGCCTACCTGAGGATGTGACACTTAAGTGGCGAAGGAGGAGGAGTGTGCCAAATGAAGGTGTTTCTTTGGGTTACCAAAGCACTTTCACATAGAGTATCTGTTTTGATACTTATAACATCCTGGGTTTCAAGAGCAAATTGTCTCTTTTTAAAGATAGTTGACACTGAGGAAAGGTAAGCAGGCAAAGGCAAGCAACTGGTAAGTGATAGACCCTGAAGTAGATGCCAAGTCTTCCGATTGCTCTTTCAGTGTGTTCTCCGCATGCCTGACTACCTCAGCTTGAGGTCTTTATCACTAAAAACCAGCATACATTCCTCACTACCTGGGACTGTCTCAAATTTTGATTGTACACATGCATTCTCTAAAAACAAAAATGTTGCTTACTCTTCATGTATTGTGGGAATTAAACATACAAATACAAATGTACAAACCCCAAAAGATATATCCATGTCCTAATCCCTGGAACCTATGAATGTTATTTTATTTGGAAAAAGGGTCTTTGCAGATATAATTAGGTTAATCATTTTGAAATGAGGAGTCATCCCGGATTATCCAGGCTGGCCCTAAATCCAAAGACAAGTATCCTCTAAGAGACACACAGAGGACAAGACAGAGATGAGGAGGAGGGATGTGACCATGGAAGCAAAGATTAGAATGATGAGGCCACAAGCCAAGGAACACCTGAAGCCACCAGAAGCTGGAAGAGGCAAAGAACAGAATGTCCCCTAGGGCCTCACACGGGAGCATGGCTCTGTCGACACCTTGATTTCTGACTCCTGGCCTCCAGAACTCCAGAGTAAGTTTCTAATGTCATAAGCCACCCAGTTTGTGTAATTTGTTACAGGAGCCCTAGGAAATGAATATATATTTGTCTCACCAAGTAATCCCAACAGATTTCAAATTAGCAGGAAGATATCTAACCCAAATCAATGTAAATGCACTCACTTTTCCTTCTGTGTTTCTTTTCATAAGGTCAAAATTTTACTACCACTCTTAATAATTATAACAATACTAAATGTTATATTAGTAGTAGTAGTAGTAATAATGTTATTATTAATATTTTATAATGTATTTATTAAGCAACAGCTCTTCTAAGTACTCTACAGCTTTTAAATCATCTAATCCTTGAGACAATGCTATGGGTTAGGTGCTTTTATCAAGCTGTTTTTTTTCAGATAATTAGACTGAGTTTTTCCATGTAATTTCAGTTTAATCGCCCATGATTGCACAGTTAGTATGTGATGGAAATGGCATTTGGATTCAGATTTTACTCCCAGCTACTCTTATTATACCACAGCGCCTCTTTGGAAAGGGATCAACTGTTTAATTCCTTCAATTAGTTTACATTAATGATGGGGATGAGCCTCTTTCAATGTTCAACCACTTTCTTTCTGTGTCTCTGTCTCTGTTTGTCTAGGTCTCTGTCTCCTCTTCTTCCCTCCCTTCTTCCCTTCCTCCTTCTCCCTTTCTCTGTCTCCCTTACCTTCCTCACTCCTTTGAATTCTTGCCAGCTGAAGGAAGCCGTGTCTCCTGATGCTTTGTCCAGTTGAACTATTCAGAGCTCCAATCACGAGAAACTGGCAGGTTTGATACTATCCGAAACTGCCGAGTCCTCTAAGGGTTCGAGATTGGGCATTGCGGAGGAGAGTTCCTGGAAGAAATGTCACATGCATTATTTTCAGTTTTAGCTTTGGAAAGGTTGCCTGGAGAATGTCACTGAACACCAAATTTAACCTTTCGGTGACATTTGGTATGAGAATAAATGAAACAGTCTATAAAGGTTGGACCTCCCTAAATCAAAGAGGTTAAATATATCCAGCAAATGTGCTTGAGCTATTAGGGAGTTTTCATAACTAACTTAATGGGTTGGAAACATACTGTTCAACTGTTCCAACTACACAATTCACTGCTATGATATAGTTGTTAAATTTGTGGATGGAATAAATCTGGCTAAAGAGTGGTTAGAAAGAATTTTAGGTGACTTAAAAATAACCCTTGACCTTAAGCGAGCTGGTATAAGACAGCCTGGGAAACTCTTCCTTGGGGAATCAACTTAAGTGTGACTCTCCTTCCAGAAAGCCTTACTGACCTCTCCTCACTCCCTCCCAGGGATGAGTAATGGGTCTGTCCTTGGGGCTGCTTACTATGCTCATCTCATTGTGTTTAAATGTTCTGTTCTTTGGTCTGTCTTCCCTAAAGGACTGCAAATTTCTCAAGGAAGGAGTGATTCCATGTCTTTGCATCCCTGAAGCTTAACCCAGTACCACTGTGAGTTCTTCATAAAGATGTGTTCTTTATGCATCTCCTAAACCTACACCATTGACAGATAAGCAGGGAAGTATGCTCCTTGGAATAGACACAAGGCCTGGTGGTGCTCACCATGTGCTTTCTCAATCCTTCTCCATTTGGAAAGGGAAAAAAGGATGAAGGTAGAGGTTGGAGAAAAAGAAAATGAAAACAAACATCACAGTAAACAATCTGAGGAGCACTGACTTTTGCTAACCCTGACTGATTATCCCTTTTTGACTTGAAGTTTCCACAAGCTCTTCTCCTTTCAAGATCAGAGTCTTCTGGAATATTTTACTGCTCACCACCAAGAGTACTAGAGCGGCTGCTTTGAAGACAGACAAATCTAAATTAGAGAAAAATCCCAGCAAGTGAGCTGACCCTGAGAATACCTTTATGGGGAATATGATTTTTCCAGAGAGAAAATGCTAACATGTCAGGTACTAGAGATTTGGGGCATCCGAGCAGAGTAGAAACTAGGATTCAATGTATGGCACAGACTCACTGAAACTCAAGGACCACGTCAAAAGCATTTCTCTAAAGAAGTGGTTCTCCACCAGGCAGGATTTTGGAAATTATAGAAGGAATCTATGGTTGTGCAACCTTTCAGGGTGGAGATGCTACTGGCATTTAGTGGGTGGGGCAAGGATGCCGGATGGCCTGCAGTTCATGAGACAGCCTTGCACAACAAGAATTGTCCCAAATTGCACATGATTTTCGAAAGTCCTACCAGACGTTTTATGAGGTGAAATTCCTCTTTATTCTGATGACATCTCCATTTTAATATACAGTTAATTCTCATTATTTGCAGTAGTCATATTCTATAAAGTCACTGTAAACACTGAATTAGTGAAACTGAACCATTGCTTCTAGGGGAAACACTGGGTTAAGTTCTTGTGAGCCTCTGATCACAACATTTTTATCAACCCATCAACACATAACCTTGTTTTATGTGTGTTTCTGTTTAAAAACATCTTACTTAATATTTCTGAGTCATTAACATTAAACTCACGCCCAACGGCACTATAACTCATGCCTGAATGAAGCGTATCTAACACACGTCTTTTCTCTGTAAGGCACATCACAGCCTTCTTGCACTTAGGAACACTAGACAGCAGTTCAGCACTTTGTTTGGGGGCCATTTTAAATAGCAAAATTACCAAAAAAAAGCACAAAAATGTGAAAAACGTGGCCCTAAATAGACCGCAGAAAGCATGCTTGTTTACAGCATGAGAGCTGAAATAAGCAGGCAGAGCGTCACCTTATTCCACCCCAGCTAGGAATGTGCACGTTGGCAACTCAAATTTTTCGCTGCTCTGCACATGCCAGCGAATGTCTGCAAAGACACCGCAAGTATCAATTTTGGGGTTACAAATGAATTTTAGCAAGTAGGAAAATTCGTAAATATGAAATCCACAAATAATGAGGATTCACTGTATATACAAAGTCTTTTTTGCAGAGTTTTAATTTACACTGAATTTTTCAGAAATGTCAAAAAAACTCTGAAAACCAAGGAAAAGTTGTGCTTTTGCTTGGAATGTTACCAAAAATTAGTCAATATTTTGGAACTCATGTTACTGAAGGCTACACTGCTAATGATATTTGAGTCACCAGAACAACGTCCCCATCTCACTCTGCATTTGTAACAGTACCATTCATGTAATTCTCTGTGCAGGTGCAAGCAACTGTTTATTTATTTACGTTGTCTAGCACAGCTATAAATGAGCCTGCACGTATTGAAATACATTGAATCTAAGTATGTCGCTGTCCTTTCAATTAATTGGTATCTCTACTCTACTCCCCTAAAATCAAGACAATAAAACACAATTCAGGGCCGGCCCCGTGGCTTGGCGGTTGGGTGCGCGTGCTCCACTGCTGGCGGCCCTGGTTCGGGCCCCGGGCGCGTGCCGACACACCGCTTCTCCGGCCATGCTGAGGCCGTGTCCCACATGCAGCAACTGGAGGGATGTGCAACTGTGGCATACGACTATCTACTGGGGCTTTGGGGCTTTGGGGGAAAATAAATAAATAAATAAATAAAGACAATTCACTTAGTTACTGCATATCTGCCATCTTATTTTTTATATTGTATAGAACTCTTCTCTATCCCTTTTTAAACATAAAAATTAGTAGTTTTTTCCATAGTCAAAATTTAACTTGATTTACCTAAAATTTGGGGTTCACAGGTTTTTGTTGTTTTGTTTTGCATCCCACTTCTTTTCTCTGAGGTCCTTTATGCCCTGAATTAGTTCTTTCAGTGGGCACCTATGTCAGTCACCCTCCAGATGCCTGGGAACATCCTCATTCAACACTCATACCTAAACCACATTGTAATGGAGTGTAGTATTCCAGGTCAAAACATATTTTCCCTCAACATTCTGAGGTTATTGTTCCATTATATTTTACCATATATTTTTATAGTTGAGAAAATTGCTGTAAGTCTAATTGTTGTTCATTTGTAGGTAATCTGTATTTCCTGTCCAATAAATTTAATGATTTTAAGATTGCTTCTTTTTCTTTGGTTGTTTTTAAGATTTTCTCCTAACGTCTACAGTATCATTTTGATGCATCTGGTATGGATTGATTTTTATTCATCCTGCTCAGCACTCAGTTTACACATTAAATCTGAGGGCTCATATAGTTTCTTAATTTCTGGAAGTTTCTTTGACCTTTTATCTTCAAACAGTGATTCTTCACTATGCCATTTGTTCCCTCTGTCTCTCTTTGTCTCTCTGTCTCTCTCTGTCTCTTCCTCTTCCTCTCACTTTCCCTCTCTCATTTTGTTGTGGGTTTTCTTGGAACTCCACTTGGACCCATGTTGCAGGCATCTATCATCCATACCTATTGTGTTAGTCAGTGTTCTCCAGAGAAACAAAACCAATAGGAGAGAGAGATAGATATAGATAGATGATAGATTAGATAGATAGATAGATAGATAGATAGATAGATAGATAGATAGATAGATGACAGGGATTTATTTTAAGGAATTGGCTGACAAGATTACAGAGGCTGGCAGGTTTGAAATCTGGGCAGGCCAGCAGGCTGGAAAGTCAGGTAAGAGTTGGTGCGTTCTTGAGTCAGAATTGCTTCTTCTGTTCTGTTTGAGTAAGAGTTTGTTTTCTTCTTTCTTTTTCTCTCCGGCTCTGAGCTTACCCTGTCCCACTGAGTGGTTTTACCTCCATCCAGCTACTCAAGGGTATGAAGGGCATTATTGTCCCTGTCCCTGAGCCACTGACGACTTGGCCCATGTCCTGCTGGTGAGGCAGAGTGTGCCTCTCCCTTGTTCCCTAAGATGTGGGCCACAGGCAGAAACTGGTCACAGCTTTTCCTCTTCTTTTCACTTGCTTTAAAGCAGTAAACTGGTCACAGTCACCCACCTTGCACAGAACACTTTTATTTTCCATTAACACACATGAGTAGAACACCCAGGCACCTCTGCCCACTTCCTTACCTGGAGTCAACAGCTCTGTCCCGTTTTAGTGCTATGAGTGCTGTGGTGTCACTTAAGTTCAGCTCAGCTTCAGTTCTTGAGATGTGTAACTTGACTTTAGACTGTGGCTATGATTTTGATTTTTTTCTTTTTAAATGCTTAACTCCCGCTGATTGATTGATAGATAAATTACATACACAAATATATATGCATGTAAAATCGGTCATTGCTTTTGTTTAAAGAAGAGGAAAGCATCTCAAATGACACATACCTACTGTACCATCTTGACTAATTTGCTCATGAAAAATTTATTAAAATACCAATTTGGTTATTGCCTATTTTCCATCAGAGCTGGTTTAATATCTTTCAGTTGTTGAGAAACAGAAACACATTTTCTAAAGTAGTGAGAGTTTATTGAAACGATACATGAGCAATTTAAGATAACAGATGCAGTAAGAAATAGCCTTCAAGGAGAGCCAAATGCTGTTCATGCAATGAAAGCAAGACCAACGTCCCCAACATAACACTGTTATCCAACAACTCTCTCCTTGGCTTCCCCCTTTCTCTGTTTTCTGTGGCCACTCTAATTGCCTGTCTCTACTTGCTTCTCTACCCCATGGTTTCTGCCAATTTATAGCTTCTCCTGCCTTATTGCTTTTTGCTTGTAGCCTACTGTCTCTGCATCTCTTGAGTTCTGTTTTATTTTATTATCTTTGTTGGTCTTTCTTGTCTTACTTTCAAGCTTCTCAAAAGAGAAGATCATAATGGATTGTTAAAGTTATCACCGAGAGCAGAAAGCACCTACTGGGTAGAGCTCTCATGCAGAACCACATTCTAAGCCACTCACCTTTCTCATACCCAGACATCATCCCTGCTCCCATCAGTAGCAGCCAAATCTACAGGTTTTATGATCTAAAGCATGGAAATCTAGATACACAACAGCCTGTTGCTTCTTTGCTCAGAGGGGAGAGTGGATATGGCGGGCACTTGAAAAAGAATAAACTATGCAGTGCAGAACTGGTCTGAGTATTTTCTTTCCCTAGCCCAAAGCATCTACAATTATGTTCATGGTAATTGAGGGTTCTTTGCAAATGTCATTATGGAATTCCTTTCTTCTATTAGTAAATCTTAATTTTGTGGGTAGTATTTTTTCTTGTGAAATTACACCCTTGGGAAATGTTGTGCATTTCTTAAGACTGCAAAATACACACAAGCATTCCTCAAAATCATGAATACTGACTCCAGAGTGAGATACACAATTATGAGAAAGACAAAAAAAATTAAGGTAAAATTGCATCTGGATATATCATCAAATATTCTTTGAATGCTTACATTCTAAATCAAATCTCATTTTCTGCACACTATTTTAAATTTTCATCTAATTTTCTTATCTGCTGGCAATTCCTTTTGGGTTTAAATGTAAGAGATAAAGTCCATCCAACAAGCCATTTGTATTTTTTATGGGCCCTCCTACTACAAGCGAACAGTTGCCCTAGATAACATTTAGAAACCCTGTGCCAGCAAATGACAAATGGTCACAGTTGGGGACCTATTTTTTAAATCCCTAATCAAAAGCTGAAGACTATTGAAGGCCATTCACATGACATTTAAATTCTGCTTTCTGATTAAACATACCATGGGTGTAAAAGAAGTTGGTTGGTTACTCTGCTGGAAACTCCCTCCATTTCTGAAATTATTTTTGCTAATTCCATTCCCTCCATGGTAGGTGGTGATAGAAGCAGATGCCATATGTTGTCTCTAATGGGACTAAGGAAACTTTTTAGTCCACATTCTATATCTGGCCTTTGGCTTAAATTTATGTTTGTAAAATCCACATGGAACAAGGCCCGAAGGACTAAATGATGCCTGAAAGCACTTAGAAAGCCTGACTGTACCACACAGGGAGAGGAGCATTTCTGATAATATGGTAGGCTAGGTATTAGACTACGTTTTTCCATGAAAAATAACTAAAAATGCTGGTGAAAACAAAACAAAGCAAACACATCTTCCTAAAAGCATTGATGAGCTACCAGATAGTAAGAACATCTGAGGACAAAATCTAAGTGAAAGCTGAAAGCTATAACAGGAAGCCTGTGCCTTAGCCCCTATGGCCCAGGGGCTTTGCTGAAGTGGGAACTTAAGAGGTGATTTTCTAGTTCTCATTAGAGTGTGCAGAACAGAGACAAAGTGGGTGGTCTAATAACAGACACTCCCCTCATAAAGCCGGGACCCCGAAGGGTTTAAGGATTAACCGGAAGAAAATTGATCACCCCCCTCACTGAAGACTGCATGGAAAGTTGCTTTCTTGCTTTGGCAATAAGCAAGCAGAGGAAAAGAAAAAGAAAGAAAAAGAATGAGTAATGACAAGCTGACTTTTGCAGAATTTTTGTCCAAATTCACATAAGCAAATTCAACCAGTGCATTTAGTTTAAAGAGTGTTTAAAGATTGGGATAGCTCCCAAGCACCTGGCAAATCTTAGCTGGAGGAATTTGCCTTCATTCTAGACTTCAAAAAAGTTCCCACAATTATTCTCCAATGAATAAGGAACCATGAATAATAACTAACATTTCAGAGTAAAAATTAAAAATTGGGCTTGAAACTATCTGTAATGTAAAGGAAACTACAAAGAATGACAATGTATGCTTGTGCAGGAAGCAAATAAAGCTTTTATATAGAAATACAAAACATAATTGAAAATAAAAAGTCAATGGACAGGCTTAATAGCATATGAGACACAGCTGAGGAGACACGAAGATTAGAGAATATATCTGGAAAGATTTCAGCCATTATCACTTGAAATATTGCCTGTGCTCCATTCTCTCTCCTTTCCTGGAACTCTAAATATTTGATTTTTATAACTAACAAATATTCACTAACATCCAAATATTCAAAATTCCAGACGGAGAGGACAGAGGATGGAACACAGGCAATATTTGAAGTTTTTCCAGGTATGGTGAAAGACCAAAGCATAGTTTCAAGAAGCTAAATGAATTCCAAGCAAGATAGAAATAACTGTCAACAGTATGCTACTAGAAAACACAAAAGACAAAGTATACTCTTAATAGAAGCAAAAAGACAAATACAAGTTTAGGAATATCATTTAGATTGACAGATGACTTCTGAACCGCAACTGTGGAAGCTGGAATAGGACAGTATGATATCTTGATATGATGAAGTTTTCAGTTATTGCTGGAAAACAAACCACCTCCAAACTTAGTGAATTAGAACAGCAACGATCACTTAGTTTACCCAAGAATTTGTGATTTGGGCAGGATGTAGCAGGAACATCTCATCTATGTCTTACGAAGCATCAGACAACGAGCCTCAACTGGAAGCTTAAAGATCTACCTATAGTGTGGCAGGCAAGTTCTTCTAACACAGACCTCTCCACAGGCTGCTTGAGCTCCCTAACAGTGTGGTGGTTCAGTTCTAAAAGCTGGCATCCCAAGAGAACGAAGTAGAAGTGCAAGACATTTTCATGACCTAACCTGAAAAGTCATGTAACATCACCTCCACCATACTGTATTGATCGAGCAAGTCACAAACACCGTGCAGATTCAATGAAAAAAGGACAGACTACTCCAATAGAAGGGTGGCAAGTTTCCATATAGCATGTAGGATGAGAGGTACTTTTTCAGCCCTCTTTGGAACATGCAATTTGCCACAACCTTCATTTGACACAGTAATTCACATCCTTCCCACATTCAAAATATATTCACTTCCTCTCCCAAGACCTCAACCTCATATCTCATCCCACAGCATAAGGCTTAGGCTTGAGGTTCGGAATATTGTCTCCTAAATCATACGCAGATATGGATGAGGTTCCTCAAGCACAGTTCCTCAGGTACAATTCTTTAAGAATCATTCTTCTCATTTTGAAAACGTATGAACTGAAGAAAAGAGATACCTCACCACACACCCACCCACACACACGGCATACAATGGTGGGGCAGGCATAAGATAACTACTTTAGATATTCCTGTTCAAAAATGGTAAAATAGCTATCACTGATCCATAGTAATTCTGAAATCCAGCTAGGCATATATTGCCAATGCTGCCACTTGCTTGTTTAGTGCTAAATCCTACTCCTTGGGGTTCTCCTCCAAAGTTCTTGGCTCCTCCTTCTGAGTCATCTTTCTTTTCCCTTAAAAGTAGCCCATGTTTGAAGCTGGGTGGTTTTCTAAACCTAATTAATAGAAGTTTTGTGGTAAAAAGCCTCTTTTTATTATGTAGTATGTCCTTTTTTTTTTTTTTTTTAGTCCACTATGGAAGCATTTATTTTAGAAAATTCTCTTATAAACACTGTGGGTTTTCTATCAGTCTTACTGGGATTTTCTCTGTTAGACATAAGCCACAACCACAAATTCTTCAAGGTAAGCCTTTTCTACCACCCTTTAAGGCTGACGCTGGACAATGCCCTTAAGATTCTCATGAACCCTATTGTTTCATGGAGAGAATCCATGAGACAGACATGCCCTTCAGATCCTTAGAGGACCTAAAAATCATAGGAAGATTCTAAAAGTATCGCCTTGGATTTCTGTGATTTCTGTTAAAAAGACCTTACAAGCCCACTCTGGATTTTGTCTTTAACCTGAGGCTCTTTCTCACTTTCAGAATTGTTTGAGATCTGGAAAAGTTGGGGAAGTCCCAGCTCCTTTATATTTAACAATTAATTCCTTAGCTTATCTCTCCTCTCTTGTATTTTGTCATAGATGACAAAAGGAAAAAGTTTCACTATTCTGCCTGGCAATCTCCTTATCTAAATCTGTGTGTTCACTAGGTATATTTACTATTTTCTATACTACCACAGATGACAGTATTGCAAAACTTTTCACCACTAGTTATCAAAGATTTCCTTTCCTCCAACTTCCAATAACATTTTTCTCACATTCCTTTAAGCCCTCAGTGATAGCCTCCCTTTAGACTTTCACCCACATTCTTCTTGAGGTCTTTTAGGCTTTCGCTAACAGTCTCCTTAAAGTCCTTCCAGCTTCTAACTGTTACTCAGTCCCACAGCCAATGTTAAATGTTTTCAGTTTTTTCATGGAAGTACTCCACTCCTAGGTCCTAACTCTGTTACAGTTTTCTTTTGTTGTGTAACCGTCACAAAACTCAGTGGCTTAAAGCAAGAACCGTCATTTATTTTACCCGTGAATCTGATATTTGGGTAAGGCTTAATAAGGATGGCATGTCTCTGTTAGAGAACCAGAAAGAAAGGCTCAGAACCAGAACCAGCTAGACAGGCTCAACTAGGGAATGTAGGATCCACTTTCAAGATGGCTTACTCAACAACTGGCAAGTCGGTGCTGGGTGTCAATTTGCAGCTCAGCCAGGATTGTAGACCAGAGTTTTCAGTTCTTCTCTACAGGCTACTTGGGCTTCCTGACAACATGATGGTTGGATTCCAAGATCTAACATTTCAAGAAAGTCAGGTAAAAGTGAGAGGCTTTTTATGATACATAGTATCATTTCTACCACACACTATTGAAAAAGGCAGTTACAAAGACCCACTTGTGTTTAAGAGGGAAGAAACATAGACTCTACCTCTTGATAGGAGCCACTTTGGAAAATAAAATCTACTACAGTGATCAAAGTTTTATATATATACATATATATATATATGTATATAATCTTAAAAGCAGTCCAAAGGAAATGATATATTATTTTTAAAGGAGCAATATTTACACTGACAGATGACTTCAGAAGAGTGTCAATAGAAGCTACAACAGAGTGTAATAACAGTTGAATATAATGGTCAATTATTACAAGGTCCCCTTTTTTCTACCATCCACTCCCTTATCACTCTTGCACTTTTTGTAATCGTTTAGCTCAACTCCAATTCTCATTGAATCTAAACCTCTGCCTGTTCCAGGCCTGCAACCACATCTGCATCCACACAACTGGAGACAAACACAACTGTGCTGCCTAGTCTCCCTTTCAACTCACAATCCCTGTCATGCTTCAAGCTAAGCTGCTATAACCAAGAAATACAGTATTTATTGGATTAAGTATTTTAGAAATTTGTTCTTTCACACGTACCAGTCCAGTTTGGCAGGGTGGCACTGCCTCATCTGGTCATTTAAGCATCAGCTGCCTTCCATCTTGTTCTAACACCCCCTTGGGTATTCTTGTTGTCTGTGTGGACAAAGCTGGGAAGTTTCCATGTCAACAGTCCAGCCAGAAAACAGGGGAAAAGAGCGTAGAAGAGTCTATGTCCATTGTTTCAGGCCTAGATTTGGCTATGGCACATATTTCATAGTTTGTTTTTAAGAACTTAATAAAATAGCCAAATAAAACTATGAAGGAAGCCATGAATGTAAAATTGGATGGGTAGCCAAGTGCCCAGCTAAAACTCTGTGACTAGGGAGGAAAGTGAAAAAGCGTTTTGATTAACAATTTCCAGTCATTGCCACAATAATTAACCCCAATGAGTCCTCAGGGCTGCCCATCAATCCTGCTATGCACACTTAGTCCATTTTCTCTCCCACTCTTTTGGATCATTATGTCATACATTCACCCTCTCATCACAAACAGACAGCTCCTCCCTCATCCTCACTCTCAACTCATGGGCTTGCTTCCTAGTCTACTGAGAAATTTGAAGTTAACACAAGGGATCTTCCTCAGGCTCCTACCATTGCATCTGCATACCTATCTTCATGTCTGCCCTCAGTCAGTAGCTTCTCTCCTGAATGAATGGTCTATATTCTCGACTAATGAAAACTGCTCCATTTGTCCAGCAGATCCCATACCCTACCACCTACTCAAGGACATCTGTCCAACAGTGGTCCCTTCTCTCTCCCACATCACCGACGTTCCCCTCTTCTAGATCATTACCAAGCATGGTACTATTTCTCCCATAATATCAACCTTCTCTTGACACCCACTTTTTTCCTCCAATAACCATCAAACTTCTGTCCTTGATTTTATAGCAAAAGAAGTTAACTATGCTTATTACCACCAATTTCTCTCTTCCCATTCTCGTTTGAATCAAGTCTAGTCTGGCTCTCACCTACATTCCACCAAAACTTCTCTTCTCAGAATCACTGCGCAATTCCATGCTACTAAATTCTACAGTTGTTCTCAAGCCTCATCTTACATAACCATCAAAATTCTATGATCTACCTGATAACTCTTTACTCCCCAAAACACTGTCTTCACTAGATTTACACGTCTCTACACGCATCTGATTTTCCTGCCAGCTCTTGGACCACCACTCAGTCTCCTTTACTGGTTCTTCCCTTCCACCTGACATCCAAACATTTCAACGTCCCAGAGTTGAGTCCTTCACCTTTTCTCATTTCTATCTATTCTCAATGTCTCGCGATCTCTTCTAATCTTGTGGAATTAAGTATCACTATATGCAAAATCTTTGAAATTTATATCTGTAGCCTAGACTGCCCCTTTGAATCCCAGATTCGTATATCTACCTGATTACCTAAACTCCACTTAAACATCAATAAGCCTCTCATCTTTACCTGTTCAAACTAGGCTTCTAATATTTCCCCTACATCTGCTCTTTCCCTACTCTCTACCATCTCAGAAAATGACAACTGCATTGTTCCATTTGTTCAGGCCAAAATACCTTGAGTTATTGCTGATTACTCGATTTCTAAGAATCTTACTGAATCTACCTTCAAAATAAACAATGAATCTGTTCACTTTTCATTACCTCTATTGCTACCACTCAAGTTCAGGCCACCATGATTTCTTGACTAGATTATTGCAGTATCATTGGACTCCATGTTTTTACTCTTCACCCACTATAGTCTCTTTCCAACACAGCAGCCAGGGTGTTCCTATTGAAATGAGAGTCAAATCGTGTCATACCTCTGCTCAAAACCTGCCTATGTCTTTCTATCTCCAAATATATTTTCATGGCTGCTCCATCCCTTCCTTTAGATTTTACTTAATTATTATTTTCTTAGTGAGGATTTACCCTTGACTTAGTGAGGACATTCTCTAGATACCATATCTAAAATTGGATAAAACAAAACCATAAACTATTTGGATGTTCCATCCTCTTTCCCTGCTTTGTTCTTCACCTTAGCGCCTAACGAGTGCACACTATTGATCAATAATTCTCAAACACTAATATGCCTACAAATTTCCTGGGGACCTTGTTAAATTGAAGATTCTGATCCAGTAGGTCTGGGTGGGGCCAGAGATTCTGTGCTTCTAACGAGCTTCTAGCTGATGCTAATGCTGCTAGAATGTAGGCCAAACATTGAATAACCAGGTTCCAAAGAAATAAAATGTGAGCTACATTAAAAAATAGCTAAAATTAATTTTAATAACATTTTAGTTAATCCCATATGTCTCAATTATTCTCATTTCACCATGTTATCAATGAAAAAGTATTGATGAGATATTTTACATCATCTTTTTCATAGTGTATCACCCAAACCCAGTGTACTTACAGTACATCTCAATTTGGACTGGCCATATTTCAAGCACTCAATAGCTACATGTGGTTAGAATCTACCGTATTGGACAGCACAGGTCTAGACTTTACTTATTTATTCTGCTTTTGTCTTTCTCTCCTTCCAGAATGAAGGCTACATAAAGACATAGGTTTTTGTTTTGTTCATTAATGTACCCACCCTCCCCCACCACCACCCTGCCCCATGCCTGGAAGAGTGTCTGGCCTTAGCTGCCCTCAAAAATATTTGTTGACTAAATGGATTGGTGAGTATCTTAGTGTGAAAACACTGGATTAGTTCTCTTACAGTTTCCCAGTATCTCCCAGAGAAAATAAAGTCCAGTCCCCCACAGGGATAGCTTGCCTTTATTGGCCACCTTCTCTTCCATGACCCACGTCCTTACTCTCTTCCCAAGAAAATTACTTGTACTAGAATCCTTATCACAGGGTCTGCTTTGAGGGAAACCCAAACCAATACATTGGCCTCAACCTATCAGTTAGTTCCTCCTGTATTTAGCTGGATGTGGGTCCCTCTTTCTTAGACTCCCTCACACTGCTGGATGAGGGCCATGATTCAGAGACATGAGACCAAGATTAATGCTCAGCATAGTTCCTCATCCAGTTGACATTTCCCCATTTTCCTTTTCCACCCACCACCAGATTCAAAGACAGCAATTTGTTAGATAGAAATTACCAAAATGTTACCCAAGTCCCATTAACATGCCTGGAAAAGTTAAATGTGAGCTACATCCCAGAAATTCCTGAGGAGGGACAAGGCTTTCTTTATTTTTTGCTTTGGTGTTGACAACTGAGAGAAAATGCACACAAAACACTCCTTGCGATAATTCAGCCTGAGGCTTGCTTGGGCTGGACAGTGCCATTTCATCTAAGGGACGGAAACAAAAAGGCTTTTATTTAGGATTACTTCTCCAAAATCAACATTTTTGAAATGGTGCCCATTCTCATAGCATCCTTCTCTGAAGCATAAACATTTTAACCACCTCTTTGAATCTCAAGAGTTAGGCCACTGTGTCTGGGTACAAATACTTTGTTCCAGTATTAAATGCTAGATCAGATATCAGCTGTAATTCCTGGGTCTTTTAGAATAGTATAGCTGTCTGAAGGGGAAACATTTTTTTCCAACATAGCAAATTCTGCAGCTCTGAAATTCTGAGTTCTGGATCAGGTTTGTTTTGATAATGCATACCTCAGCTTCTCCAGAGAAAGTTCCTCTCAGTAATGAAATGATGGCTTCAATTAGTCTTGGCTACACCAGTCAAAGCCTGCGATTGTGATTCAACGGGCTGTCAATGTTTTATTCTGCCACCTTTGACATAAATTGTTTTCTGTCTGTGGCTCAGCTCCAGCTCTGTTCCATGGAAGCCATCCATAAGGGTAAAATGTACCCCTAGCACAATAGAGCCATTGATGCCTTCTGAATGGAATGGTGCCTGTATCCCTGTTTCTACCTGTGGATTCCCATCATAAAGGAAAGCCCTTCATCCCACTTTCTCTCTACAAAAGTAAGTCTACACATCATTGCAGAGTGCTAAGATAAGCCAGGTGACACAGAAACCCTAGGAAAAGGCAGATGCAAGCCAGCTTCTTATGATGGTGCCTGAAATATTAGGAAGGCTCAGAAACAGAGAAGAAATTGAACTCTAAAAATGTAAGCCACCGGTATCCCTTCCCTGCTATTCTTCCAGAAGCAGAAAAGCCATTATCTTTGGGAAATATTTTAGATAAAAATATGTTTCAATTCACAAGAATGATTCCACTATTCATTTTCTCATTTCAAAAATCAACTCCTTTACTTCCTTTAAGTCTTTGCTCAAATATTAAAATTATCTTCCCAATGAGGTCTACACTGACCATTTTGTTTAAAATTGCAAAACCAGTTCCTCTCCCTCATCATGCTGTCTCTTTTGCTCTACTATTTATCACCTTCTAACATTCTATATAATTTACTTATTATGCTTATTATCTATTATATTTAAAGCAAGCTCCATGAGGGAAGGAATCTCTGTCAGTTTTGTTCAAGCACCTAGAATACTGTCTGTCCAAACTGGCACTCACTAGATATCCTTGAATGAAAGTATAAATGAATTAGTGAATTGAGGGTTTACAGTGTAGCAGCCGCTAATGGAGTCTCCATAGATACAAGGATGACATCATATTAGATCATTCTGGATCAAAGATTACAAACTCAGATACCTTCAGGGTCCAGGGAGAAGCAATCTGTGAGTGAAGTGGGCCATGTATAAAACAATAGAAAGAGGATGGGATTGGGGAGACCTGGGGAACACCTACCCCTACCAAAGGCATCGAATTCAGTTTAGAAAAATTCTCTGCCAAACAAAACACATCTGCAGAGTATATGAGCTTCCACATCGTGATCTCGACCCTTCTATGTATTTTCCAACATACTAATATTTTCTCCCTCCTGCTTTTAATTCCTTCCAAACTTCCTATCATCTCAGAAAGTCAAAATACTATAAAATCAGACAACTCTAATAAAATTTATGTACCATTTTAAAGTTATCCCACTTCTGGTTCTAATTAAAAGAAGTATGAGTAAGTATTATTCAAGAGGTTTAAAATCCATTTCTTGTGTAAGAAACAATAGTCACCTCCCAGGATCTGCATTATTGACAATAGAGGTATATATGGAGGTCCAGACTAGCCTAACGTATCCTTTCATTTCTCTCTAAATTGCTATGTGAACTGGGACATTTCACTTAAACTCTCTACATCCCAGTTTACTCATTTGTGTGATAAATACTGTGTTCTTCTAATTTTATAATTCTATCTCAATTTTACTTCCTTTTCTTGCCCTAAGAATATAAAACCTAGCATCTTTCAGTTTATGATGCTGAAGAATGCTATATAAGGCATTTTGTATTAGGCCATTGTATCAGTCAGCTATTGCTGTGTAAGAAACAACCACAAAACCTCAGATGTGTACACTCATGACTCTGCAGGTTGGCAGAGGTGGCTTTGCTCCACATTTCTCATGCTGGCTACCAGGGGGGATGGCAATGGCAGCAACATGAGATGGCAGGTCCACCAAGCAAGCATTTTATAAGCCTCTGTCCACATCACATCTAACAACATGTCTCTGCCCAGGGGAGGCATGATAATGCACCACTCAGATATCCTGCTGCAGGGAAATTAACAACTGAGGATGCCAGTTGCTGCTGTTATGCATCCACCTCCATATTCATGGTGGGGCCACATTTCCCTTGGGCTGCTCCCAGCCTATAACTAAGTTCAGGGATAAAGGGCATCAGTGCAGGCCCATTCTTGCAAGATGCAGGACTCCTTAACGGGGTGACTTTGGCTTGAAGATTTCCCATTAGCCAAAACTTTTCTTGAACTGCCCTGCAGTCCATCTCCTCTCCAGTCCTCTTCCGTTCCCCTCTCCTGTGCCTGTCATGTCTGCACTTGGTTCTGAAACCTCTTCCCACCTTCTCAGTACCATCTTTCTTATCCTTCCAAGCAAGTAGACTGGTCAATCCCAAAACGAAGGGGTGGAAAATTATCCTCTCCCCACCTTAAAGCCATGGCAAGTAGGCAGATGTGTAATGCTCCTACATGGAAGTGAATCATGGGAACCAATTGTTCAATTAACCACAGTAACAAAATGTAAAATAATTTATGAAAGCGTTATGTAAAAAAAAAAGAAAAGCAATTATAAAGAAGTGCCACAGGCAGAATCTTAAAATAAGCCCAAGATTCCCACCCCTTGATATACATGCCCTGCATCATCCCTTCCCCTTAAGTGTTGTCAGGACTTTTGAATATGATGGATTCTCAATTCTTTGATTAGGTTGCCAATCAACTGACTTTGAGTTAACCAAAAAGGAGACTATCCTGGGTGGGCCTGAGCTAATCAAGTGAGGAAGTCAGAGAGATCATCCTGCTGGCCTGGAGGAAGTAAGCCGCCACGTGGGAGACTGCCATGTGGCAATGACTTGAAAGTGGTCCCCATCCAACAGCCAGGACCTCAGCCCTACAACTGCAAGGAAGTGAATTCTGCCAACAACTCATGCATTTAGAAGAACCTGCACCTCACATGTGATTGCAGCCCCAGCCAGCACCTTGATTTCAGCCTGTTCAAACACGGAGCAGAAGACCCAGGTAACCTGTACCCAGACTCCTGATGAATGGAAATTGTGGTATAATTAACGGGTGTTGTTTTTAACTGCTAAATTTGTGGTAATTCATTACGCAGCAATAGAACATTAACACAAGAAGACATTATGAACAGAATGGGGATGGCAAGGCAATATTTTAAGTTAAACAAAATTAAAGAAGCCCTTCAAAGATCAGCGAATGACTAGCATCTTCAAGTACTCTGACACAAGAGGAAGCAGTAGTTGATAAGCCACAGCCCTGATCTCCTGCCTCCACTGGACTCTCCTCTTAGCTATGGCTCTCTCTTCCCTAGCTGGCTCTCCTTCCTATCATCCTTAGCAGCCCCCTCCCTGCTCCTCCTCCTGAACATACAGTCTCCCTGTGTCCCCTTCAGTTTCAGATGATGTCACCACATAATTTCATCCACATGGAACGAATGTTTTATGTTTTGTGTTTATGCCTCTTTGATTTAGATTTTCTGTGTCTTGGAATAAAAGCTTCCCAGTGAACAAGTCTCTTCCAGCAATTGTCTTTTCTCTATTTCCCTTCACAGGCCATGGCTTGAAAACTTGGCTCCATTTTCCTCTCTTTCGTACGTTCTTAGCTCACTGGGATATGAGGCCCTCGCCACCCCTCCAGAGGAATTGCTGCTAATTCCCTATAGACCTTTGCTATAGTGAAATGGTCACTGCTCAAAGCTTGTTTTGCATGATGTTTCAGTAGCGGTTAGCATGATTGACCACTCTCTTCTCTGGAACTATGCTCCCTAGGCTTCTATTTTTGCTTATTTTTCTCCTCTGATAATTCCCTGTTAGTAAATTTTTGGACTTCTCATTCTCTGCTCTTCTCTGGAATGGTGACATTCTGGGGTGATGGCTTGGCCCAGAAACCTGAAAGTTATGCTTGATTCCATTCTCTTCCTCATTCTTTGAAACTAATCATTAATCAAGTTCTATGAAGTCTACTTCCAAAATATCTCCTGAATCTGTCCATTTCTCTCCCTCCCAAATGCCACCACTGCCATCCAGGCCATCACCATCCTGGTGTATATTTACATAACAGGCCTCACTGTCTCTGTTCTCACCTCACACAAATCCATTACCCTCTCCGCAGATTGATCCATCTTTCTAAAAACCAAATCTGTCTCCAGCACTCCATTGTTTGAAACATTTCCGTGCCTCCCCACTGCTCTCAAAAGAAACTTAACATGGCTATCAGGGTCCCTGATGATCTGATTCCTACCCTCACCTCTTATCTTTCCAGCTTCACCTCTTGCCTTGTTGTCTTTCCCACATTCTAAGCACCAGCCATGCTCTAGGTTCCAGAATATGCCATTCTGTCTCTTGTTTTTCTTTCCTCTAGGAGGAATCATTTTCAATCCTTGCTCCCCATCACCTCTTTCCTCTAGGAATTTCTTCCTGATCCCTACACTCTAAGTGGGTGCCCCTCCTGTGTGCCCTAACACCTGGACATCGCTGTCCTCACACTTCTCACTCTCTCTTAACTGATAATTACTTGCTCCTGTCCTCCACCAGACTGCCACCTCCATGAAAACAGGCACCATGAATGCCTTCTACACCCTTGTATCCCCAGCATCCAGCACAGTGCCTGGCACATAATCAATGCTCAGAAATCATTGTGCACTATGAATGAGTGTGTGTTATGTGAGGTGGACACATGCAGTGGTACTGATTTTGCTCCTTCTGAGTTCCTGAATCTCCCTTTCAGAAACTGTGGCCTGTTTGTTGTGTGATGAGGGACCATCTGTAGGCACTGGCTGGACACCCCAAAGCTCCTGAGGATGTCAAGACTGAGCTCCTTCATCCAAGGCAGGGCAGGTCCACGTGCCAGAACCCTGAATACCAGCTTCTGTTATCTAACTCCTCCAGCGCTGACACCCCTCCCTCAGTACAAAGGGTCCAGCTCCTCGCCAGCCTCTATTGTATATAAATTAACTTCATGTCCTGCTCCATCAAAACATTGTCTTTAAATCAAAGATTCTTAACCTGGGTCCTACAGCTCTAGAGAATTCAGGGATTCTGTGAACTTAAGTGGGAAAAAAATAGATCTTTATTTTCACTAACGTCTAACTGGAATCTAATATTTCCTGCAGTATCAATGCAGGCAACAAACCACAATAGTATTCAGAGCATTTTGTGACATTGTTACCAAAAATATCACATACAGTTTCACATTACATTATAGACGTTGCAGACATCTCAAAATATCATCTGTGCTCATCATTACTTTGAAATAACAATGTTACTAGACCCACCACTAGATCTTGTCATCTAATGCACTAATAAAGAAGCATATATATTTTTCTATGAGACATATGTCATTCCTTACTCTTTTGGTAACTGTGTTTCAAGAAAGTTGTAATTTTGTAATCAATCAATGTACTATATTTTGTGCTTTTAAAAGTATTCTGCAGGCTGGCCCAGTGGCATAGTGGTTAAGTGGGCACACTCCGTTGCTGGCGGCCCAGGGTTCTGATCCCGGGTGCACACTGATGCACTGCTTGTCAGGCCATGCTGTGGCAGCATCCCACATAAAGTGGAGGAAGATGGGCATGGATGTTAGCTCAGGGCCAGTCTTCCTCAGCAAAAAGAGGAGGATTGGCATGGATGTTAGCTCAGGGCTGATTTCCTCACAAAAAAAAAAAAATATATATTCTGGGAAGTGGTCCATGGGCTTCTCCAGACTGTTAAGGGGGTCCATGGCATAAAAAGTTTAAATACCCCTGCTTGATTTTTTAAAGACAAACAAAAAAAATAAAAGCAAACAAAACACTCAATATTCCTCTCAAATAGCTCTTGCAACACAAGATTTACCTATCTCTTTCACAACAGTTGTCTCTGAAATTGACTTGAAGAGCCTATTTTGGAATTTTAAAAGTATTAACTCTTTCTCTTTGCATTTTTGCTTTTACAATCATAATGTCCCCTGTGGAATGGAGGCCTCTGGCTAAATCTGGAGAGGGTCAGGTATAAGGAAATATGAAAAAGAAAAATGTGTCAGCTAGCATCACAAAATATTTGCTTAAAAGTGTTTGGTAAAGAAGGATAAGAAGGGTCCCCGGCACTCGAGACATGTCCCAAAAGACTCTGGTTCTTCCTGAGACCTATTTCCCCTCCTAATCTGGGATGAAGAGCAACTGTGGGGCTGAGCAATGAGGTCTAACAGGAACAGGAAAGACTCCATGTTTTAGCAACATTACAGTCATCAGTGACCTCGAGTGGACACCATAGGTACACCTCCTGCCACCTTCACAGCAGAACTCAATCTACAAGTGATAGCACTTCTGCCATAGGCAGTACCCTGGAAACTCTACTTCAGATGAGAAAGGCCCCCTTCCCACACTCACTGTCCAGCTAGCCACTTCCCAAAGCTCAATTGTCTCATTGATGGCCATGACCACAGTAGCTAAGTGGGTGACACTCCAGCACTAGATCCACTATGCCACATCGTCCCCTTCTGCCTGATTAAAGAGAGAAAATCAGTACTCAGTTCAGGTTTTTATGGGAAACACTTGAGGAGCCAGAGCACAACGTCCTTTAAATCCATTTCACTTTTCAGTTTTCTCTTTGTATTATTTCCCATTCAGACATCTACAGTCATCCTAGAAACTCATGAATTTATGATGCCATTAGTGTTTTGAAAAGCAAGTACATCTCTTCCCAGATGTCATTTTGTATAAAGATTTTTCTTCTTCTGTACCAGTTTAAATAAACCAAGTCATGGATCTAATTTGAATGAAGGCATAGACCTCATTCTCTGTCACAAGCCAGCTGTTGGAAATAAATATTATGACAACCTGGACATACAGCATGTCTTGATGCTGGTAGGGACAAGGCAGGCTTCCACCCAACAAGGCAGTGCAAACCATAGCGTTGGCACACCGTCTCGCTCTTCTCCCCAGACCTCTGTCAAACCATTTGGAGAAAACAGCATAGTTTAATTTGCAATCTATCACAGGACCTTAGAATCAAAGGGGCGGCTGTAAATACCCATGATTATGCATAATCACTTAACTCAAAACCGTGCGATGTACAAAAACATATACAGCACACCCTGGGAATCACCGTTTTACCTAGGAAGCCCTAGTATGTTATTTTGGCTCCTGAAATCACCATTAGGATTCGTCTTAGAAGTAATAAAACTTTAACATAAAGAAATAAATTGTTGGGGTAGAATTGAGAGATCACAAGGCAAAGTATTTTCCCTCAAAACTTCCCTGCCATTCCTTATATTACAAAATGTAGTCCAAAGGCTATTTCTAATCATTAAAAGGAGCTATTCCATCCCGTCATATAAACATGACCCAGTTTGTGTCAGTTGCTCAACACCCATGAAGAAAATTCTACCCTGCCCAGACTGGACCTCAGCATCCTTAACACCATGCTCCTGGAACCACTACTTTGATTTGGAGCTGGCATGGGACACAAAACTTACCTTACCTTCTCTGCATTAGGATTTTGTAAATGAGAGGAAACTGAATGTGGGAAAATGTCAAAGAAAGAAGCTTTTTCCCCTTCACCGATTATGAAAGCCTTGATGGTCCAAAGACCGTCTCAATATTTATTCCTTCTTTAGAGTTTTCCTTGAGGTTCCCAACTTAAGAATTCAGTCCCAGAATCTGTAATGCTCTGCAGTGTCTGGCTCATACCATTCAATGGCACATATACAACATACCAACTGTAGCATAATTATGTGAGCATTTCTATTATCTCCTTTACTGGTTTTATTCATTCAGCCATTTTTTGGAGCATTTATTATGTACCAGGCTCTGGGAGTACAAAACTGCAGTGACAAAATCCCTATCCTCAAGTTGTTCACAGACATAACTAATCAATTATCAAAAAAAAATGGCTTATGTGGAATAACGTGTTGCCATTATCCATATCTTTACACTATCATAACTACATATAATTTTACATAGAGATAGAAAAAAAAATATATATATATATATGAAAATGAGGCCATCAAGATCTGGGGGATGAGAAAGAAGAAGAATAAAACTAAATATATAACTCTACATTAAAAGCACCCAGATGAGAGCAAGAGAGAAAAGGGATTGAAGAGCAAGATCATGTATGAAGATTATGTTCTGAAGGCGAGACGTCATAAAATTTTTGAAGTATGAACAAAGCAGGATCACTTTTTATTTCCAACACAATTTTGGTAGCATGTTCTAAATTCTGACTTACTCATTTCTCATCTACCTGCCACAATGATTTGCACCTAGTAGGTGGTCAATAAACACAAAATAAAGTCACCTGAACTTTAAATGGATCCAAAGGTTGAGTGGGTGTGAATGAAAAGTAAGAATGGGGGTTCCAGTTGAAGAATATTAGGAGTTTTAAGGTCATAGATATGCAAACGTTAGAATTTCACAGAGAGAGGGCTGTGTTGGATATTTTGTTTGCCCTTTCATATCGAGTCTCCACCCTTCTCCATGCTGCTATGAGCCTCTGTGTCAGCCTCTATGGAAGACAGCAATATGGCCGTCCTGCTCTCTGGTTTCTGGATGGTTTGGCCAATATGAGGCATTAGCAGAAGATCAGAGGACAGGAAATCAGAGATATTGGTTCATTTATTTCTCTGGCTCTCTCCCTCCTAAGCAGTAGCTTGTCCAGAATGTGTTCTTCTACCTAAGACCATGGTTCCTGCCAAGTGGAGCCCTCCTACAGTCAAAGCTCTCACCAGTCTAATAACCTACTCTTCCCCTTGCCTCTTCCTACCTGGGGAGGTAAAGTTTCCCCCTGTTGCTAAACCTAGAGTTCTTCATCATTCCTTGTTCATTTACCATCTCTCTTTCCACAGTTTGCAAATACCCCCTTCATTAATCTCTCCTCACTAACCCCTTTTGAGCAGTCCATCTGTTTCCTGCCAGGACACAGAAAACCTATATTTGCAAAGTGTGCTTCCAAACTGAAGCACATTTATGGATTGTCGTCAACTGGAGCTCTACTCAACATGGAAGCACACAACTGCCTTGTGAACGGAAGTTGAGCCTGGAGCACCGTGCATCCTGCACTTCCTCCTGACTCAGACCTTCATGGTTCAAGTATATAATCTCAGAAATGATTTGTCTTAATTATAGTAAATGAAAGCATGTTCTATTTCAGTGTATGAATTTTAAACAAATCGAGGGCATGCTATAATCTGTCTGCTTCTGATCCAACTTCAATTGGATTCCAGAAAAGATGTGCAAGGAGAGCCATGATTCAAGAATAGGTTAACTGTTCCCTGCTACAGGAATTTGCTAGAATTGTGTGTAGAATTGCATTGCCTGTACTACACTTTATACCTTTCCTTTTATACTTTCCTTCCAGCTTATAATCAGATGTTTGACAACATCATGACAAAAAAACCTTTTCTTTTTTTTTTTTTAATATTTTCTTTTTTTGTGTGTGAGGAAGATCAGCCCTGAGCTAACATCCACGCTAATCCTCCTCTTTTTGCTGAGGAAGACCGGCCCTGAGCTAAGAGCTATTGCCAATCCTCCTCCTTTTTTTCCCATAGCCCCAGTAGATAGTTGTATGTCATAGTTGCACATCCTTCTAGTTGCTGTATGTGGGACACGGCCTCAGCGTGGCTGGAGAAGTGGTGTGTCGGTGCACGCCCGGGATCCGAACCGGGGCCGCCAGTAGCGGAGCGCATGCACTTAACCCCTAAGCCACGGGGCCGGCCCCAAAAAAACCTTTTCTTTACTGCCCGATTTTCTCACCTCAAGTTTGAATTGATTATTCAGATTATAATTTGAATCTTCTCGTGAACAAGATAAGCTTGCAGTTTATCTTTTCAAACTTTTTTGATAGTGGCACACATCACAATCCAGACACGTAAGTATATATACAGAGAAAGACATATATATGATTAACTATAAAAAAAGTTTATTAAACAATAACTTTACTACCTCCTAGTATTTTATATTCTATTATATTTAGAAAAATGGGCCAGTCACAATCTATGAAAATGACTCTATGACCCGCTAGTGACTGTTACAGTTACTTTGAAACACACAGCTTTAAGTCAATTGATAGGTGAACAGAAAGATGAAATAAACATCAAGTGAAGGCAAATGAAGAGATCACAAAACTCTGGTGTTAGCCAAGTTAAAATTACACAAAGTTAGGGGCTGGCCTGGTGGCGCAAGTGGTTAAGTCCGTGTGCTCCACTGTGGTGGCCCAGGGTTTGCTGGTTTGGATCCTGGGCAGGCACTGACGCACTGCTTGGCGGGCCGTGCTGTGGCAGCGTCCCATGTAAAAGTGAAGGAGGATGGGCATGGATATCGGTCCAGGGCCAGTCTTCCTCAGCAAAAAAAAGAGGAGGATTGGCAGATGTTAACACAGGGCTGATCTCCTCACAAAAAAAAAAAAGAAATTACACAAAGTTCAAGTTTAATTAAACTTCCCAAACTTTATTTAAAGGCAATTCTTAATAATTTAAATATATATAATATTTAATATATAATAATATTTAAATAAATAATTACTATTTAATATTTTAAATACATTAATAATCATTTAAATAAATTTTAAATGAAATTTATTTAAAGCAAACCAATATTTTCTATGGTAATGTCTAACAATAAATAATTTCATGGGCACTAGAGCAATCCTCTCGTCATTCACTACAATAATTGTTACTTTCATTTTACTTTTTTTAAGTAAAGTAAATTTATTTAATTTCATTTTACTTTATTCTTACTACTTTTTATAAACATTATTACTTTCATTTCAACCTACATAATGAAGTACCTTTCAACATGGAAGCTCTGAACTTGCCCATAGATTATTTTTCCTCTTTGAAGAAAATGTCAGTGCATTCAGCCAAGATCCCAGGTATCTAAATGAAGTGGAAGTTTTTCCAGGTATGAAAATGGCTTCCTCTGGTCAATTACTCTATTACTTGTGACAAGCCATTATTCTCTCCCTGTGGTAAGAAGGAACAACGTATGATCTCCAAGGATCCCAAATCTTTCACTTCCAATAATAACATATTCTTGAGAGATACACAGTGAATAAAAATCTGAGTGAAAATTAAATTGATTTTTACAGACTGTAAGCATATAAAATAGTGTGACAGCCATTGGTGCTTTTCACCATTGTCCTAGGTCTCTCCTTCTGGGCACATGTAGAATCGCAGAGCTCCACTTGAAGTTGACCTTGTGACTTGAAATCTGAGCAGAAGAATCTGTATGTGCCAGTCCAGCCTGGGTTGCAGAGGAAGGACGATGACAATGTGGGGACAGAACCCCCAGGCATCCCTCAATGGGGCAGGAAATAAACCTTTGTTGTTTTAAGCCACTGAGATTCAGAGTTGCTTTTTACCTCATCATAACCTCATTCATATAGTTATCTGCAGAAGGGATCTAGAAACATTTTGTGTGAAAACATCTCTTGATTCTGTCCATATCCCCAAAATAAATTTTCTCTTTTCTGAAGTGTTTGAAGCCATAAAAATTTAATAAAGGAGGTTTTAAAAGGAGTGATTTCATTTAACCCACCAAAAAATATACAGAAATCCTCTTGAAGAGAACACATCTCATCTTACAGTTTAATTTCCAATGAAAAGGAAAATGTGTATCAGAACACCTCATTTAGGTTTCATAAAGCAGGACTTTCTAACCTTAAGCCATCAAGCCAACCACCTTTTAGCTATTGATATTAAAGAAGAAAGATTACACCATTTTGGTTCACTTGGAAAGAGTAAATGTTTCTGGGTCTTATCCACTGTCTGGCCAAGAGTTACCAGACGGGGCTCACAAGTTGCTCTTGTGCTCAGGAAAGCTAGACTGCTTCGTTTCCCGGTGTCCTACCAGATTAAATATGTACCATGTCATATCACAAAGATTTTTTTTTAATGTATTCTTTAAATGATCCCACACCAAACCAAATATCAACTTGCAAGCAAAGTTTACAGAGCCAAAACAATTGCAAAGTACCACCACATTGGAAGTTTCATTTAAATAAATGATCTCATCTTAAACCTAGGAAGTGTAATTAGTATTTTTCATTTCCTGGCAGTGAAGAAACCACCCTCCAAATTCCAAAGAATGTAAAACCTCCAATAGCTATATTCAAAAAAAAAATTATTGACTGTCTATGCTGGGCAATTCTTTCCATCAATTCAAAAGTATACTGAGAATGGCTAAAAAATGTGACCAATTGCTTAAGCCACTTACTAAAATTTGTTTCAATATCTCATATGTGTACTATTGAGGAGAAATCTGTCAGATACACTCATAACCAAAGACCTAGGTGGTGCCTGCTCTCTGGGAAAACAAAAGACTTTATACATGTTCCCTCTTTAAAAGGGAAAAGTATAGAGGGGATGACAACTCACAGAATTGTCTAAACTAGTGATACATATCACCTACATTAAATTTACTTACTAAGGGTCATAATTTTGTTGTGCTTGTAACATCCAAGAGTAAGCTCTTTCATCCTGCAGATAAAAGGCAATGAGTGATGTATGTTGATGTCTTTATAAAAAGGAAGCAAACTATCTTGATTACATAATATGCCATATGCCCTTGGTCTTTATAAAGTCTTGTACAACCTTCATGGGTATATTTCAAGCTACATATATACATCATTTGTAATTACAAGGAGCTCCCTCCGAATTGGAAAACCTGGTTGAATCTGAGGCTATAAAAAAGTGTCTCAAGTGCCTTTCCAAAGATCCTGGCTCCCACAAAACCCCAAGTGCAATTGGCCAACTACTTTCACCCTTAACTTTCAAGCTCGTGTGTATTTTAAGGGAAATTCAATCCGTGTGTTTCTGAATCATGGACACTGAACCCATTAAGATTTTTGTTTGGTAAGAGCTTTCTAAACCCCAAGATGACTTATGAGACTTTTTAAAGCCTGTTTACTTTGAAGCAAAGAAGTCACGTTTTGCTGAAAGTAAACAAGATTTAAAAATAGGAAACTTTGAGGCTTAGATAAAACAAGAGTTCAAGAAAGTTTATACACAACCAACCTGTGCAAAACTCATTAGTTGATTCCTCCAATTTACTATCCAAAGCAGAAGTAATGGCACCTTGGGCCAGTAAATAGTTATTTTTTATAAGCATAGTCCATGGTATTTTAGAATAGCATAGCTTTTTTACTTGAGGCAATAGTTAGTCATTCGAGAGAATCACATATTTATTCCTTTTTTAGTGGAAACATTTTCAAAAGTGATTGTTGCTGATTTTGAGTTATGATGTGTGACTTGATTTCCATTTGTGTGTGTGTGTGTCAATATAAAGTGCTCTTGGAAAAATCTTCATTAATTCATATGCTGTTAATTTGGAATTTATGATTTGGGGTAAAGTTTACTCATAATTCAACTATGGAAAGGGTTTGGAAAGAAATTTGCCTATAAGCAAGAGTTGGGTAGAGGCTTATTGCACCTATCTATGATAACAATCTTCTATAAAGTGTTTAATCAGCACCTTTTCACACAAACAATAGATACTCATTATAAATAACGATCTTTATTGAAGAAAGTTACTAAAATACTTTAGTTGTCAAAATTTAATATACCTAGATGGAGTAGTTGTATGTACTTGATAGTAACAAAATGTAATTTATTTAATTAATCTATTATTTGGTATAGCCATTCGTCTCTTATTTGCCTGAATTGATGTGTGTTTCCTGGTGTCAGAAATTTCTTAATTCAAACAGATTATCAGGGTCAAGGCTGCACCACTTTGTGATTTGGCCACATTAATTCCAACAACTCTAGTTCAGAATCCCTTTAATAGACACCCTAGAAGACTCCTCAATCATGATATTTCCTTAAATGGTTACAGCTTTGAGAATATTAGTAGCACATACTTTACTAATTTAAATGTTTTGAAGTAAATCAATAAATGGTAACAATAAATATGTTTTTTAGGCACCTGCTATGTGCAAGGCACCATGCTAGATACTAAGGAATTATCAACATCAATAAGAGAATGCAATTTTATTGTGGGAGA